>NC_139142.1:46170087-46778179 GCF_964270905.1 Leucopleurus acutus
TTAACAGGGCATCTCAGAAAGCTATAAACCAGTTTCTGAATGTGGAAGGTTGCCATGGATCGGCCTTATAAGAATATTTTCTCTGATTTTTAAAGTCTTCTTTCCAACTGTATCAATTGATATCTGTTTAAATTCTCTATATATGTTATTGCCCAGACTTGAAAAACAAACTTGAAGGGAAGATTCTTAGGGAATTTTAGAAATCAACATTTACTCATATTCTAAAACTGCAGAATGTATTGAATAAAATGGAACTCAAGCTTTATGTGTTTATAATATAAAACTACATTTCATGCTCATAGAGTATTAACTAGGGAAACAGGTTAATTTGAATTAGTTATATTAAAAAGGCAGTGAGGAGGACATTTTCCTGGCCTCCCATTAGCCTCTGCACTCTCAGTCATCTATGACTCACTTTTCTTTAAAAAAATTATTTGGAAAAGACTTCTGTAAATCAGTTTTTAGAAGATATTTTGCTGTGTGTGGGTAAATTTTTGCTTCTTTGGAAGTTTATATAATGCTGCATTTAGGCAATCAAGTTGAGTAAAGAGATAGCAACAATTATTTACCTCCAGATGCAGCCTTCCTGAAATAGCAGGGATTCTCCAAACTTCCGGGGCTCTCTTGTGAGGGTAGGGGCTTGTCTCTCTTTTCCTGAATCAGAGGGGAACTCCTTTTGTAGCTTAGACCAGAGGCAGATGGAGGGCCTGGGAGGAAAAGTAACTTCTCTCAATGAACGTTTCCTAAGCTGAGGCCTCTTGGGAACACCAGCCTTTCTACCAGAAATGTAGACTTCTCTCCCTGATAAGTTTCTGCTCTCTGGGGTTCAGGTTAGGGATATTTGGAATATTTTTTCTCTCTGACCCCAGGGCTAGAACACATGGGTATCCCAATGGTGGTAGAGCCCATCTTCTAAGGGGAGAGCTGAGGGGGTTGTGAACATGTGGATGCCGGGCCAGAAATCAGTGTTGGGCGGATCATCACATCCTATGTGAGAACAAGGAACCAGGGGTGGAGGTGGCAAGAAGAAGAGTGAAGCTAGATTTAGGACAGGGTGGCAGAAATCAGTACCCAGGAGTGGCAGGATGGGATCTTAGGGGCCAGTTTTAGTGGCTTTGACCTCTCGTCCAAGTCCAGGACCTTACATGTCCAGTCTCCCCAGTCCAGCGGGAGCTGAGGCAGGCAGCTGGCTGAGTTGCTGAGGGAGGATGTCATGAGTGGTCTCTCCACATGACTGGAAAGTCTGACCAACTGAGGGGACCTGGGAATGGAAACCAGTTTACTGTATAGTCAGAAACAGGGATATTTCTGATTCACCAGGGCAGGCTCCTCTCTTATTTCTTGGAACAGATTGCTCTCTTCTGAGCCTGGAGCCTGGGCAGTGCTTGAGCGGCAACGAGGAGCATAAGTTTCCTGTCACTTCCTCTTTGGCAGGTTGTGTCTGCAGACACTGGCTCCCATACCCCATAATTACTTTTTCACATTTTTAATATAGTAACACATGGTTGGGCTTGTGGTAGGGGAACCGAGTGATGCCTCCAGGCCATGAACACTATAAATAACTTCAGGGATCCGTTTTATATGGTTAGGGAAGGAAGCAGCTTCTTTCTTAAGAAATAGCTCCAAGCAAAGAAGCAGGGCTTAGGAACAAATAACTTTTATTTTCAGGAGCCCCTTTGCCTTTTTCTCTATAGATTAGAAATCTTATTGGTATTAATTTTTTTTTCTCACCATCTGTTATACCGCTTTTTATCTTAGAGTGGTTATTGCAGCCATCTTGTCATGTAGAGAAAAGTACACATGTTTTGTTTATGAATGTGAAACGTAAAGCTATCAAGTCCATTATCCAGGGTTAGCTTCTGACTGTGAACTCCTTAACAGGCAGCCATCTGCTAGTGTATGTGTTGACTGAAGACCCATATTGTCGGACGGGACTACAGTAAGCAATCTAAAATCGTTCCTTATGACTCTGACAAAATTTTTAAACCATCTAAGACAGCCCAAACTTAGAGCTTCCTGGGGATAGAAATTTAGGACATTTGTTGTAGAGTCTAGTATTTACCATTCTACGTTGCCAAGAATTCTTCCTTTCGTCTAAACTTCCAATGTATTTAAAATTTTTTGCTTCTTATTTATTGACTGGGAGGTTGACAACAGCTGATTAAGATTACCTTTCAATAATTGCCTTTTATATATTTCAATGGCCTGGTCTCTAAAATTGCACATAACTTAATAATTAACACTTAAATAAAATAAACACTATTTTCTATTAAGTAGAAATCTAATAGAAAAATTTCTATATATAGCAGAAATATTGTAAAAACACTTTGTAGGTTTCACTATAGTCTATCTGCTTTAGCTTAACTCATACTTGTACAAATCTAATTCTCACAATTCTCTTCTGAAGCAGAGCAGGTAGTTTGGATTTTCTTTGCATTGTGTATGATGTCTTTATATAATCTGTTTACATTACAGAAAGGCAAAGACACTAGCTCAATAAAGGAGATATAAAAGTGACCACCACTGTCCTGGGCATTAAAATGCTTTGTTTCACTCTTAGCAACATTAAGTCGCTGAAATAAAACTATGTCTGTAGGTAAATGAGGCCCATTTTACCTCTTGGAGCCTTTGTAAGTATTGCATAGTCAATTTGGGACCAGGGACTCAAATTGTGGTGAGAGTCAAGTCTGTGGGACTGGGCAAGGGGCAGTGGGACCATTCCCAGGGGAAAAGTAGGAGGAAAACCAAACTTCGTAGTGCTTCGTTGTTCTGGGTCAGTATCTGCTAAACTCACAGGGCACCTGGCAGTGTGTTCCAGGTTTCCAATCTGACAGGCAAAGATGGAAATTTCTCTCTGTTGCAAAAGGAAACTTCATTTTACTTCTCTCCTGGAAATGTGTCTTGTAGACATGAGAGGGCTTAACCTGCAGGGCCCCTAGCTCACGTGTACAACCAGTGCTGCGGTGTTTGTGTGCGTGATGAGTCCCAAAGTGACTGTGGTTGGATTGTCATCCTCAATAAATGATGCCGTTTGATAATTTTATTTTAGAGACTTCTCTAGTGCTGAGACTCTGATAGAGCATATGTTTTGATGTGGTGCGCTGACAGCCACAATATCTGTCAAAAGGAACTATGATGGATTAAATAGCAGAGTGCTTTTCTCTGATGATGTAGCAGCACGTATAAGGAAAAAATGCTTGTATTGTTTCTTGGGCCCTACCCCCTGAACCCCTGCACAAGGCCCTATTGGATCAACAGAACTGCAAGTTCTTGTTAATCATACATGCCCAAAAGATCTTAACACAAACAATACCTATTATAAAGTCTGCCCTTTACAAACATATTTCCAGAAAATGCTTGTACCTGTTCTCTGCCATGCTACATTTTTTGAGATGATTACATGCTTATGCTAGGGAATGGCATTTCGCCAAAAAAAGAGTCGGCTTGCTGGAGTTTCAATAGTGCTCATTATGAAGGAGAAGAAGTTTCTATTCCTACCCCTGGAAGGAAAAAGCCACTCACAGATAAAGTGTATGATATGATTACCGTTGCTTTAGATAACCACAAGTATTACTTCCGACATGATAAGGGATTGTTTTCTGTCTCGATCATACAGAGCTTGGCTCAGCCCTTTTAAAAAGTAGAGGCATTTTTGAAGGCCACTTGATCAGTTTGGAAGCTGTGTGGGAGTGTGAGGTTGCCATGCAGATAAAAATCAACCCTGGTTTCGGCTACCACAGCAATTGCAGTGAGGGGCGGCGGGCAGGGGGGGCTTAGGAGGTTTGGAAACGGGAGCAGAAGGCCCTAGTGCCTCTGGCAAAGTGATTTAGAGGCCTTGTGAGCAAACATCACGCAGATCAGGTTCTGTTAGATGGTTCCTTTCATTGTGCTAACATCATTCAGATTAAGTTCATCGAGAGAGCTGGAATGGTCAGCTTCTCAGAAAGGTGTATCAATGAGGCAAATTTACTTTTAAATAGTCAAGCAGGAGTGTTAGCTCTCAGTGCTTGATTTGGTGGAGGGGATATGAACATGGTAGTTATAGGACTGATGAGAATTTAATGAATTAAGTTGCAGCAAGGGAGTTATGGGTATGTTCCTGACAGCTGGGGTGCTATGCAAGCACAAGTATTGTTTCCCTCTTTCAGTAGCCTTTGGTGGGAAAACCAGACTAGAGGATAAAACTCTAAGTTGAAGAACACTGTAATTATGAAAAGGTAAGAAATGGTAGTTACTCCTTCCTGATACTTTGACAAGTAGCTAATGGGGATGGATTGTTGACTACAACTTAGTATTCAGAGGGGGAAGATCAGAGTAAAATCTGAGGATTTAAGTTACGTCCAAAGGCTGGGTTGGTGTTTGTACGTATACACGTAAGCATGTATGTATGTGTGCATGTAGTCAAACAGAAAAGCTCCAATTTGAATAGTTAGTCATTTCCAAGAAGCATCCAGAGATGAAAAGAGGCCAGATGTATAGAAGAGGCTCCTTAAAATGGAATGGGATGGGTACGTTGATGCATTTTGTAAGCATAAGAAAAAAGTTTAAGCGTAAGTATGCCCACACAGTATACGTCTACAGTGTCAGTATAAGAAACAAGAACACGGGATTTTAAATTCTCCAGCTTTTCCACTTTTGTTCCCTATGGTTGCTGGCACTACACCCTGCGGAACTGCATTTTTATGATCTCCTGGTATTACCATTGGTAGACAAGGGTGGAGAAGCAGGGGAATTTTGCCTATATGAACACTTGTTCTGGCTCATTTTTAATACTCAGAATGGCACTCAAGATGTTAGCTCTCCAAGAGGAGAAAACTCTGTTTTGGGGAAAGCTATGCATCCCCCGTAACTTGGTATCTTCAATTTTCTGTCCTTTATGGGAGATACAATTAAGTTTGGGAACTTTTCTCTTTGATAAGTAGGGATGTGATTATTTCACTTTTGGCAAAGTGCTTGGGGATTATCCAGGTGGAACTGCTATTTAAGGGCCAGGTATTAGGGATTAGCCTTTTAAAAATGAAAATATCCGCAAATGAGCTTTAGTTGTGTTTCTCTTACAGTCCTTGGTATAGGAATTGCCAGTGGTGGCAATATGGGCTCAGAGGTTTCTGGGTATGGGCCAGAAACCATGGGTAGCAGAGTCTCCAGTCAAGGGCTTGGCCAACAAAGCTGCTATATACCTTTTTTCATTGTTAGCCCTCTCTTTGGTGCCTAGACTGAAGCCTGTATTCCTAGGTTTGTATTGGAATTAGGGCTCCTCCTGCATCCTACCTGCCTGTCACATGCCGAGTTTCCTGAGGGTTTTTGTATTGGGAGACCCTCTGACCTTAGGGAATCAGGAATTTGAGAAGACCCTTGGTTGTGTGGCTACCTACATGCCATTATGAACTGTGTATAACCCCCATGGAGTTAGTCTTAACTAGTCAGCTCTCAAGTTCTTTGTAAATTATATTTCATCTGTCTATTTTTAAAAAGGGATCTTGCTGGACATCGTTCTTGTCACTTTCCATTCTATCTTTAAACTTCAGCTCCTGGAGTTTTCCCAGCTAGAGACAGGGACTCCCTCCCTTTCTTGGGAGGGGTTCAAGAGCTCACCCTACTCCAGGGTTAAGGCAGATTTGCTGTTGTTGCCGTTGCTGCTTTCTTTTCAAAGTACCGCAGGTCACATGATGACTTCCAGGCCCAGATGGGGAGATGATGTGGATAAAAGTATTTAGCAAGAGATCAAAAACTGGGCTGCACTTCTAAATGGCTTCCCTTTTAGAAAAAGCACATTAGCCTCTCACCCAGATGCGGTTGTGGGTAACTGTCAATACGGCACACAGGTGGCACAGTTATCTGGCCATTTACTGCCTGATGCCTTGGCGACTGCTGCCAGCCCTTCAGAAATAGGAAATGACTAATGATGTGGTGGAAATTATGAACCAGGATTAATAAAACTTGAAAAGGAACAGCCTTCAGTTTTTGATCCCCCTTAGAGGAAGTTAAGTCTGAGCCCTAGATTCTTTTCCCTGAGGTGTTCTTCTGATTTCTTCTGATTACTTGGCTGTAGTGGGAGTCTAGGCTAGAGCTGGGAACAATGAGCCAGATGGTGCAGGAAGCAAAGCACTGCTCCCCATCACTGAAGGTCCAGACACATGCACGGCTCTGCACCCCATCTGTGAAGAGTTCAGTTAAAGCAGCCGCAGAATAAAGCACAGAATAAAGATTTAATTTTCAAGCATTGAAATTTTGTGCCTGCTCACGAAGAACATTCTGGAAGAAACTTCATTCACTACCTAGTGATTTCTATACTTTGTCATTAAAGATAGTTGTGAGAGTCTGACAAGGTTTCAGGGATTTGACATTTTTCTTTTTAGTTTGGGAATCAGAATGCCTTTTCCTTATGACCCATGGTCAGGCGTTGTCAGCAATACTCTAGGCCCGTGTTCTATCCCTCTTCCTTCTTCCCCTCACATTCTCAGGCTCCTCTGTTCCACGTGGGAAAATGCCAAGTAGGCAAAGGGAGAAGTGTACACTTTTTGTTTTATAGATGATGAAGTAGGTTAAGCTGGTGTGAGGTATAGTGAAAAGAAAACCAAACTCTGGATAAGGAGACCTCAGCTCTAAGCCCCTTTTGGTTGCATGACCTCTGGGAAGCCCCTTCAAGCTCTCTGAGCCCAAAGGTGTCACTTTTATGATGATGGGTCTTAACCAGGTATCTGCTAAGGTCTCCTGCCGCTCTCATTAAAACACATCTGTGTGTGCTCTTCTGCTCTGAACCAGTCTGAGTTCCCTTGTCTGAAAATACTGCAGTTTTCCCAAGAGCCTACCCTCTCAGCACCCCATGAGGAGCATCATGGGTAGGGCTCAAACACGACCATTTGCTGCAACAGAGTGTTAACACTTGGGTGATTCCTGTAATAGAAAGTTAATATTGCTGCAGGTCAGCTGGTTAATAAGAAAACCCCCAGAGGGGGCTTCCCTGGTGGCGCAGTGGTTGAGAGTCCGCCTGCCGATGCAGGGGACACGGGTTCGTGCCCCGGCCTGGGAGGATCCCACAGGCCGCAGAGCGGCTAGGCCCATGAGCCATGGCCGCTGAGCCTGCGTGTCCGGAGCCTGTGCTCCACAACGGGAGAGGCCACAACAGTGAGAGGCCTGTGTACCACAAAAAAAAAAAAAAAAAAAAAAGAAAAGAAAACCCCCAGAAAGTATTTCCAAGACCTCTAAAGTCAAAATATCTCTAGAATTTGCTCATTAAGGCCAACTGGGCCACAAAAAAATCAAGCTAAACTGGCCACCAAAAGTTTTTGGTGAATCAAAGCATCCTTAAATCTCAAGCTATGTCAGGGTTGCCAGGATGTCTCTTGTGGCTTGGCAGGATATTGGGCAAATGTGGTGAACCTGAGTGCATGTGGATGAGAAAGTATGTGTGTGTGTGCGTGCGTGTTTGTGTGCCTGACAAATAAGAGAGAGACTTAGTAAAGAAGGTGCTGGTTTATAGCAAATTCGTGTGAGAACTGGGAACTAAGGAATGAAGCTAAAAAGAGAAGAATAGCCTATGATCTTGCTTTATCCACCCAGCATCTCCTTCTGACCTGCTCAAGGTTTTATGAACTCCTTAATGCTAATAACAATAACTAACATTTCTTGAGTACTTACTACGTGCCAGGCAATCTTATAATGAGGTACTTAATTTCTTTGTGTCTCAGTTTCCCCATCTGTAAAATGGGGATAACCATAGAACCTACCTCCTCTGGTTGTTGTAAGGATCAAATGGGTTAATATGGGTAAAAGGCTTACAGTTGGTAACAAAGACTCATGAGTTATAATAGGGAAAGTGTCAAAACAGAGCCTGGTGCATAGTATGTGCTCAGTAAGTGGTAACTTATTATGTCCATTTATGCACAGGGAAGTGGAAGCTTAGAGGGGTTAAGTAACTTCCCTGAAGTCCACAGCTGGAGGGAGTTGAACTCAGCGGCCTGACTCTGGAGGTTGACCCTCCATGTTCCTATTCTGGCCTTCATCAGCAATACTGGCCCTTGTTGCTAAACTTTGTCAAGTTAATGCTAGCTGGATCTTTGAGGGCCTTTGGAAAACAAGTTCCTTTAGAACCTGGTCCTCTAGGAGGATGAAGTAAAAATACTTTCTCACACTCTATTGCTATCTCAAGGCCTTTTCTCTGGTGCCACCCTAGACTGCACTGGCCCTGTGGCAGTTGTCCATCTCCAGGTCCTTGGGCCTGGTGTGAGAGAAGGGCTGTGTGTTTAAAATAAAACCTTAAGCTTCTTCTGGCTCTTGCTTCCAACTTCACATTCCTGTCAGTCAGCTTTGTGCAATAATGAAAACAAACGCTTTTAAGCAGATTTAATGGATATACAGTAGTTAAAATAAAGAGTATATTTTCCTCTTGCCTTATCTTAGTGATGCCATTACAAAATCAGAAGGTTAAAAAAAACGTGGAACAAGAGGTGAGTGCCCAGATGTCAGTGAAAATACATTTCTTTGAACACATGCTTTATTTTGTTCTCTAATGGCTGAGTCTTTGCATTAGAAAGGCAAATGGATAGACCTGTAAGAGTTTTCTCAAATTGAAGACCTCCCTCCCTGGTTCCTGGGAAACTGCTGGCCATGAGGCTAGTGCTTCCTGCATTGATCAAGGCAATGAGAGATGGGAAAAGAGCAAGGGCAGATCTTTAAGCTTCCCTCATACTGTATGTCAGCTTACAAATGGTGGATGTTGCTGGGAGGGAAGATTGGGTCTCATGTAGCTGCTCAGAAGGGGAGTCCAGGCACCCTTCCCGGGCTGAGGGGGCACCGTGCCTAAGGTGGGGGCCAAGTGGGGGTGAGGTGCCGAACAGCAGGGAAATTACACTGTGGTCAGTCTCTCCTTTTCTCCCTCTTCTCGTCTCTCCAGGAAGTCTTGAGAAATTTTACTCAGGGGAAATAGGATCAAGTGGGCTCTGAGGACAGCCTTGAAAGAGAAAGGATATACAGGATGGAAGAGAGAGCTCAGATGGCCAGTCGTTGCTAGACAGCCAGATCTTTGCCTTACGCTACGCCGGATGCGTGCACACAAACCACAGGTCTTCTTCAAGGCCTCCTGGCAGTGCTTGCTGCCTCTAGTTCTCTGATGCCTGCCAAGAATTCTGATTTCCTCAGTAGCCCCAAATCCAGCTCTGGGCACAACTGGCTCACTTGCTGAACCTTCTGCCCAGTTCTGTGCTGAGGCTGTGTGCTACTCTGGCTCTGCCCTTGGGTGCCTGTCCGTCCTGCACTTGGTTCTGGAATCCTGCTTCAGCATTTAGCTAAAAGGCCAGCCACCAGGTTTGTGGAGCTGGACCTGCAGTGGCCCTGGTCTGCTGCTTTGCAGAGGTTTGCTTTTTTCCTGGTTGCCATCCCGGAGACATCCATGGTTGTCTCCAGGATGGCACTTGAAGGAGCCCAACAGGCCATTACAGTCACACAGGCAAACAAAGATCTTTTAAGAGAACAATCGTCGTTTGTTTCCCAGTTGGCATTTCTGGAGATTTAGCAGGATAATCTTGGATGTACGTCAGCAAGCATGAGCAGGAATCATCTTAATCCTTAACAAGGCATACAAATGAATTGGGAACTCGTGAAAAGTGTACAAAGACTTTCTCTTTCTCCTCCTGAGTTCCTGCTGTATGGGTGTTGGGGGAGGGGCACTTTTCCTTTGATGGAGCTATACCTGCTGCAGAGAGGGGGGTTCCGCTTTAGGGATGTTCTGGCCAAATGTACATGCCCTTTTCCTGAAGAGAACCTCTGTCCCAACCCCCTGTCACATGCACATCCCCTGAGGTCTTAGCTGGAAAGCATAGCTTAGACTCTTCCAGCTCTTCTTGTAAAGTCCTGACTGGAGTTAGCCTCAAAGAAGTGACTCCTGGATTCCTGATCCCGTTTGGTTTCACAGAGACAGAAAAATCCCCAAACCCAACAACAGCAACAGCAACAACACCCCACAAAAACCTCTACAAGTAGAAGGACACCTTCAGCTTTTTCTTCCAAAAGGAAAGAGAATAGTAAGGGTGTTCAAGAGTGTCCTCTCCAGAGTTCCTCCCTTTACCAGCACCACCAGCACCTTCCAGTTGAGTCAGACCTGTCTGTGGAGAGCCCAGTTGGTGGGGGGAGTGAGTATCTATTACCTCGTCCACCCCCAGAGTGAGACTCCACCGTGCCCGTGATGCCAACAGATCCTTCCTTGAGGAGGTTGGGCCAGAGAAGAACGGAGTATGTGGAGCCAGTATTTTTCTCTCAATAGTGCAAGAGTTGTTGGGAACCTTTCCTTTTCTTATTTGTTATATGATACACTGTGCTTGTTGTGGTTATTGTTAGACTCAGTTTCCCTAATTTTATCCAAGTGGAAAATTTCTATCAAATTTGCATTCTCCAGGGTTTTTTTTTCCTCCCCATATTTAGGCAAATTATTTTATCAAATAAAAGGAAAACTTTTGTTTAAGTGACACTTGCCTCTAAGCAGTTATCCTTTGATGACTTGCTTTTTTTCTTTTGTTTTCAAAGAATTAAATGGACATTAAATCTGAACATTTATGTGATTACCAAAACCTGGGATATAATCATTTTTTAATTCTTAGATTTGAAATCACCTTAGGTTTCATTATGCATTCTGTGGACCCCTAACCCATGCACTCCCTCAGGTGGCAAACCTGTGGTATTTTCTGTGGATGAGGTAAAGACCCTAGAGAGTCCTCGTTTTGTAATTCTTCCTCTGTGCTATTGTTGAGTGGAAAGTGAGAAACTCTGTGAACTGCACTTCCTTCTACATGTCCCTCTAACTCTTCTCAACTCCTAGTACAACTCCTACTACTCCTAACACTAGTTGAAAAAAGTTAATGAATTAACAACTTTTTTTCTAAAACTTCATTTAATCACCAGTTATAACTTTGAGACTTAGCAAACTTCTATTGTAATTGTTTCCAATTAGCTATAATAACTTATCTAATTTTTTACTGCATCTTCTAACATCTAACCAGAATCACATAAAATATTAGAATTGAAAGGCACTCTAACATCTAGTCCTAGGATGTCAAACGCGTTTCAACTTGTTAACTCCAATCTTTTGGTCAGGGCTGTCTGTCTAAAGTGCTATCTGAGGATGACTCTGAGGCCAGGTCTGGGCTTGGTAGGAAAGGTCTCTGTGAGGAGTTAAGACAATAGTCAATAATGCCTAAAACATATAAATCAAGAAATATTAGCATAAGCCTTTTATTTAGAAATATGGAATTGAACATCCATTTTATAGCCATGATGTAATAACAGGGATCAGATTTACCCTCCTGCTAACACAAAAAAACAGACACGGTATATGAAAAAATATGTTTCAGAACACTGGGAATCAGGCAGAGAAGGACAGTGATCTGTGAGAAACAGGAATCAAATGAGATGAGTCCTACCTATGGTTGCCCCACCTTACTGACTTGAGAGGGTTGTGAGGTCATGGTGTGGGGAGGGGGAACCCAAGTGGAGCCTGGTGGACTCTCTGAGTTGAGAAAATGTTGCTGGGGAGGGAGAGTAACTTCTCCAGAATTCTCAGGACAAGGTACTACAGAGAAGAAAGCAGCACAGAAAGAGAGCTCCAGAGATCTGCAGAGGGTCCACCTTGACTCTTCACCTTGGTACCGATGAGAATTTTCATGTGAGAAAACTAATCAAGTTTGGGGATAGAACCATCGGAGTGGATTAGAGGGAGCCATATTCAGAGCCCATGCAGGGCCAGGAGTAGTTCCTGTTTCTACCAGCCAAGGTGGGGAACCTCATAATTCACAGAACATGAGGTAGACGATTCAGAAGTGTTTTGCCTTCGTAGCGGAGAAACCATTAGCTCTAGACCAAATATTGCTCCTAACAAAGCTTAAAAGCAAGACCTGAAAAGATTAAATTGTTTTCAGGTATGAAACTTAACCATAGTCCAGAACAAAACTTAAGAATATTGTAGGAATATAAAAATATCCAACATCCAGCAATGCAATATTCACAAAATTTGGAATCCATTTAGAAATTACCAGGCATGCAAAGAAGTGAGAAAATGTGACCCATAATGAAGAGAAAAGTGAGTAAAAACCAGTCCAGAAATGACACAGATGATCTAATTCGTAGACCAGAATATGAAAATAGTTATTATAACTGAATTCCCTTTGTTCAAGAAGCTAGAGGGAAAATTGAGCATGTTAGACAAATGTAAGATACGGAAGACTGAAATTGAACTTCCAAAGATGAAAACTATAAAGTCTGAGATGACGAATGCACTGGATAGGATAAACAGAAGTTTAAACATTACAGAATAAAAAATTAGTGAACCTGAAGACATAGAGATCAAACTATCCAAAATGAAACACAGAGAAAACAGACTAAAAAAAAAAAAACCCCAAATGAACAGTGTGTCTGCTAGCTGTGGAAAACCTCAAGCAAGCTTGTGTAAGTGTAATTATAGTCTCTGAAGGTGGGGGAAAAATATGTGAAGATATAATGGCCAAAATGTTTCCAGTTTGGTTGAAAACTATAAACTCACAGCTCCAAGAAGCTCAATAAACCCCAAGCACAAAAAAACATGAAAAAAACTGTAGCAAGGCACAGCATAATCAAATTATGTAAAACCTGTGATTAAGAGAAAATTTTAGAAATAAGGAGTAAAGTACTAGAAGAAACAACTAAAATAGTAAACAGCGGTTGTCTGTGGAGAGTGGGACTGGGGTACATGGAGGGGGAGAGTGGAGAGTGCTGATATTCTTCATTATAAACCTGTTAATACTATTAGCTTAGTTTTAAAAATATGTGCACACATTATTTGTGAAAATAAAAATCAGTAACAGTGGACAAGCAAGCAAAACACTCCTGTCATTGAAATTCTACCAACAAGAGTCAAACTGAAAGACAGAGATGCAGCCAAAAGGCCTGGTCGTCAACCACGAGCATTACTACTGCAGAACAGGATACAAATGGAATAGGGATTTTCATCAGCTGTTTGAGGAGTGAGCAGTATGAACTTCGCACTTGTGCTTTTTGATGGACATCTTTTAGCACTGTCACAACTCATTTTCCCTTCTATTGCCCTTTTACAGGACTGTGGGGGAGTGAAGAGGTGGAGAAGAGGCCAAGCATGGCATCAAGGAGAAGTTTGAGGCCCTGTCCTGGCAATGATTGCAGGACCATTGTTTCTGAATAGAGGTTATAGAAGTAGTAAGCAACAGAGTCATCATCATTGTTTTCTTCATATCTTTTGCCTGGATAGTGTCAGTAGTGTCTAAGTGTACTCTTTGGCTAGAGACTTGCCCTCCTACAGTCCATACTCCCAAGTGATCTTTCTGAAGTGAATCTGATTGTGTCACTCCCCTGCTTAAGACCCATTATCTTTGGAACAGGTCTGTACTGGGTGATCAGCCTTGTTGCTTATCTCCCATCCCTTCCCACTGGACTCTGATCCAAACTTACTGAGCTATTTTCGTACTCTAATTGTGTGTGTGTGTGTATCTCTATGAGGCTATTCATCCATCCATCCATCCATATTTTGAGGCAGAGTCACATTCTCTTCTATCCCATGGACTACTGATTCTCAAGGGAAAACTATATCCAAGCTCCACAAAGTATTCAGTGGATGGGTGGAGTGAAATGTGGAATCTTAGCTATTTGGGTTGCTTCCCAGTCAACCTCGTCATACTAGTTATCTATTTCTGTGTAACAAACAAGTTACCATAAACTTTAGCAGCTTCAAACAACAGCCATTTATTATCCCATAGTTCCTGTAGATCGGAAGTCCAGGCATGGCTTAGCTGGGTTCTCTGCTTAGGATCTCACAAGGCTAAAATCAAGATGTCAACCAGGCTGTGTTCTTATCTGGGGACTTGACTGGGGACGAATCTGCTTCCAAGCTCATTCAGTTTGTTTGCGGTATTCATTTCCTTGCAGCTATATAGTTGAGGTCCCTGTTTTCTTGCTACCTGTTGGCCAAGGAGCACTTTCAACTCCTAGAGGCTGCCCTCAGGTCCTTGCCATGTGGCCCTATCACAAATCCTCTCACCACATGGGAGCTTACTTCTTCCAAGTCAGAAACAGGATCTTTCTTGCTTGTGTTGTCCAACTCTAGACCCTCCTTTAAAGGGCTCACCTGATTAGTTTAGGTTCACTCCCACTCTAGGTGATCTCCTTTTATTAACTTAAAGTCAACTGATCTGGAATCTTAATTACATCTGAAAATTTCTTTACCTTTGCCATATAGCATAATATAATCATGGAAGTGATATCCCATCATCTTTGCCATATTCTATTGATTAGTTCCATGTGCTTTCAGAAGAGGGAATTATACAAGGAAGTGAGTCATTGGAGTGCCTACCACACCCCTTCACACTGGTTTGTGCAGTGCTTATCTCCCTGCCCTTGTTGGCCA
This sequence comes from Leucopleurus acutus, assembly GCF_964270905.1. Taxonomy (NCBI): domain Eukaryota; kingdom Metazoa; phylum Chordata; class Mammalia; order Artiodactyla; family Delphinidae; genus Leucopleurus; species Leucopleurus acutus. The sequence goes on from NC_139142.1 coordinate 46,184,489, forward strand.
CTTGGACAGCAGAGCTTTTGTGAAGGTGAATGAATGAGAGGGTGAGAGATTCTAAGCTCTTTGGAAATAGAAGCCATACAGCAATGTGGTAAATATTACAAAGTAGCCTCATGGTTACCTTGCTTGTACTAAAGTCCTGAGTAGATTGAGAAGATTTCTGCCTCTCTACAGGTAGTTGTGTAGATGTTGCTGCCTATGGGTAAGAGGAGATCTTGAGATACAGCGTTGGAGATCAAAACTCTTTATCTAGTTGAAGTAACTAATTCTCATTGACTGCTTACTACTTTTGAAAGCTTTTCAGGAATCTTGGGGAAAATCCCTAATTTTAAAAGACACCATTGTTCAAATGTAGGCTGTCTGAATTTCTGCTCTAGTTCACAAGACTCCTTGAAGTTTTCTCTAGGTCCACATTGAGAGGAGCCTCTTACTAAGCCCCACGAAGTGTGTGCTTGTGTGTATATGTAGAGCGAGAGTGGGGATGAGAGGAGAGAGAGGGCTTGCTTTCCTCAGCAACAGATTCTATTCTCTATTACTTCAGGGTTTTAAGAGAGAGGACCCTGATGGAGAGAAAGAAACATGTAAAGAAATTACTTAAAATGAAGTATAGATTTGTCAGTACAACTTCAAAAAAATACCAAGGACTTGGTTTTTTCTTCTACTCCCTACCTCTAGGTATTTCTTTATACAAGAACTTCTGGGGTTTTATATTCCAAGATTGCCTCCAGATGGTTTGAAGTGTTCTCTCTCAGCCATTTCCTAGTGGCATTTCTTTTCTTACCTGGGGAGAGGTACCACAGAGATCAATGCCAGAGGGCATTATTGAAAACATTGACCCAGAAGGCACACTCCAGGCCACTGGAAGCATCTGCTTCACAAATGTCAGGCTGGGGGACATCACCAGATGTTAGTGTTGAAATACCGTTTAGAAGACAAACATTGACTCCAGGGGCCAAAGGTCACCTAAACAAAGAGCCAGACCGGCAATGAGGCTCAAAGTGAGGGTACAAAAACTAGATTCATGTGGCCATGACTCTTCTGTGTTCTAGCTCACAGCTCATCAGACTTGCCAGGAGCGTAGAAACTTTCTGCGTTGTTTTCTGAGGCTTGGATTATGAGTCCTATCTGGTATAATATTGGCTGGGAGGAGAGACAGGGGATAGGGTAGGCACAAATTTAACATGCAGATAGATATGAAAATAGTTTCTTTTTCATGTGGGATCTGGGGGGTGGGCGTCCATGATGCATGATTTAAAAACCACTACACTAGAGGATTTTTAGGGTGTCTCACCCGTGCCATAGGGTTAAACGAGGTCATTCCTTTTCTTTGTGTTGAGGAGGATTCTCAAATAGCCTTTCTGAGATAGAAAGAATGAGCCTTCCTTTGCCCTTTTCATCTACTGCTCTTGTCCATATTCTTAGTTCTATCCAATTTGGAGGCCAGGGGATTATGAGCAGGTAGGCAGAATATGTTTCTCACTGATCCGTCTTTTTATTCTGCTCCAGTCACACATTCTTTTATGCTTATGCGTTTGAGACATGTTCAAAAATCATAACACCATGTAATAGTTATCTTGTTGGATTCAGATTGAGAGTGGGAGTTGGGTCAAAATGGAGACTAGGTTAGAAAGAGAAGAATGAAGAAAGGACTGGCTTCCTCCTTCTTCAACTAAATACATTAAGACAGTATGAGAAACCAACAAGATTCTAGCTTGACTATGAAATACCTTGACCACCATGCTGGGAATTTGGAGGCTTTTATTCATAACATCCCCAAATACATTATTATACCAGGAACAGTGAAGATCAATCAAACTATCGCAATTCAAGCATTCTGTTCTGTATCTGGGCAACAGCCTCCCCCAAAACAATCTTTGATGTAGAGCAGATTTGTAGAGAATTATAAAAAAAAATTACTCACCCGTTAAATATTTTTCACAGACCTGAAAAGAGTATGAGGTGGTCAAATCAATAAGGTTGGCGCTCTTCTTTTTTACTCATCTGGCGCACATTGTTTCTCAGCCCAGGTGAGAAGACTCGTAAGAGTGATGACAATATCTTTGAAATGTTTTTCATTTCAATAGAATGTCTTTTTGAAGAATTTTGGACTTTCAGTCTTTTTTTTTTCTTTCTTTTCAGCTTTTTTTTTTTTCTTTTTCAGCTTTTGAGAGAAAGCTGAAGGATTTAACAGTTGTTTAACCTTCTAGGCACATAGTAACAAGCCAGCGAAAGAGCTCAAAGAGCTGAGACCAAGACTCCTCACGTTTCGACTGACTGACTTCATCAGAAGAGAAAAGTTAGAGTTGGGCTGCTCTGTTCTGGGACTTAAAGATGAGGCTGATTGAGTATCAATGACTCCAGTCACCTTTGGGATGACTAGTGGGTACTGGAGAAAGAGCAAGAACTGTTTACCACGCAGGCTACAGAGCTGGCATCTGTGGGCCATCAGGCATGCAAGGCCTGCAAGATCACTACTTCAAAACACAGAACTGCCTCTTTAAATGAATGAGTTGTTCTCCTGGAGGCCCAATTCTCTGCTTTCAGCCAGAGAATTGACCTGGACAGCATCCATTCACCCGCTTCTGGAAAAAATACTCTTGAGTTTTCGTGGGAAGCTGCCCCTCCTCCACTGTCAGACCATATTACTTGGGTAAAACTAGACTCCACTTCATGCTCCAGGGTTGGCCACCCCAGGAGATTACGTTCTTCTAGCCACTGTGACTGGCTGAAGATGCGCATGGGACTCAATTATTGTGAAGGAGACTCAGTTCTTGGAAATAGTTGGAAAAAGAGAAACTTTCCGTAGAGGGTTGTTGAGAGGATAGAAAAATGGCCTGGAGCTCCTGGCTTCTGTCTTGACACTGTAGTGGGGGATCTTGCCAGAGAATGGAGCCAGCATAGAGGAAGGCTGAGTCAAGGCACAAAGAGGCAGCTTCATGAAAAATTGTTTGAGCACCTGGATCTACCCATGGCTGAGGCCAGAATATCCTTCGACTTTTGTTTTAATGAGCCAATAACTCCCCATCTATGTTTAAGGTAGTTTGAGTTGTTTTCATTTACTTGCAGCAAAGAGAGCCTTGAATAACACATGTCCAAGCAGGGAGGAGAAATGAGATATCCTTTTACTCTTTCCTATGTTTTCAAATATATTAATCTATTTTATTTTTAAGGAAATCCTTTACCTCCCTTAATAAAGCCAAACCCAGATTGTCTAAAATTATCATTGGGGAAAGGTCTTCTCACTGGGAGGGAACCTTGATCCCCAAGATTCACCTTCCCTTTGGAGATTTCTTGCTCACCCTACTGCTACAATCCACATAAAAACCTTTCTCTTCTCTTAATAAACATATGTCCAGGTTCTGCAAGATTGGCAATGGGGGGAGAATTTCCCTGTTGGAGGAACCAGCTGGACCTCATAGCCTCAATGCCTGTTCCCCTGGTGTTTGTCTTTCATTGATATTATTAAAACAGTCAGCATGTTTCCTCACAGGCTTATGTTGAGCAGATGAGGAAAATGGGCCACCCCCGCCTCTTGCTTCCCCTGACCTGCGTCATCCTCACCCAGGATTTATATATACAGTTGCACAACCTCTCTCTTTCCTCTGACCATAATGAAGCCAGGGCAGACAGAAGGAGCAATTGTTGCAACGACACACTCCAAGCTGCCTTGCTTCCTCTCCTCTCTCCTCTCCTCTCCTCTCTCCTCTCTCCTCCCCTCCCCTCCCCTCCCCTCCCCTCCCGTCCCCTCCACTCCTGTTAGGAAACCTGTCTCTTCAACTTCTTATTTGAGATTTATGTGCTCAGTTTGACCTTGAAGACTTCTTAGTGATTAAAGTATATAGAGTTGACATTTTTTTTTCCAACAAAGGTTTGGAAACATATTCCACCACTGCTTCATTTTTCTTATAGAGTCCCTGAGCACTGCATTTTTAAAAAATTAATTACTTTATTTAATTTTGGCTGTGTTGGGTCTTTGTTGCTGCATGTAGGCTTTCTCTGGTTGCAGCGAGCGGGGGCTACTCTTCGTTGTGGTGCGCGGGCTTCTCATTGTGGTGGCTTCTCTTGTTGCGGAGCATGGGCTCTAGGTGCGTGGACTTCAGTAGTTGTGGCATGTGGGCTCAGTAATTTTGGCTCATGGGCTCTAGAACGCAGGCTCAGTAGTTGTGGCACACCAGCTTTGTTGCTCTGTGGCATGTGGGATCTTCCTGGACCAGGGATCGAACCTGTATCCCCTGCATTGGCAGGCGGATTCTTAACCACTGTGCCACCAGCGAAGTCCCCTGAGCACTGTATTGCTCCATAAAATAGACTGATTACAACAGATTCTTAATGAGATGCCATTCTCTGTGTTGAGTTGCATGTAAGCTTCTATGTGATATTGTCCATTTTGAAACAACTGGCCATGTCAGTACAGACGCTTCTGACAGTTCTAACACTGGTGTTCTAACACAGCCGTGGAGCCTTTTACACAGAAGTTGCCTTTTCTACAGACTATTCTAGAATCAGAATTTCTGTGGTGAGCCCAGTTATGTGCACTTTGAAAAGGCTCTGAAGGTAGTTGTGAGGCACAACCAGGTTAAAAATCACTAGACCACATACTCAGGTCTTGAAGGATTCAGAGTCAAAATTATTTGAAGCTGGTTTTGAATTCATTAAATAAAATATAGTGTCTTGCTTTCACTTTCTACTTGTTTTGGTTGCCCATTGATGCATGACAAACAACCCCAGTGGCTTTAAACAACTGTGATTTATAATTTCTCAAGAGTCTGCAGAATGTCTGGCAGTTCTGCTGTACAGGGTATCTAGGGACGCTGCAGCAGCTGGAAGGTGCCAAAGGGCCTATGGCCATGGCTGGCGTTTCCTACTGGCCTCTAGCTGGGAGTTCAGTGTGGCCTGTGAACTAGGGTTCTTGAGTCTCTTCCATGTGGGCCTCTTCCCATGGTGGCTGGGTTCCCAGAAGGTGCATTCTAGGAGGGTAAGAATAAATGTGCAGGGACTAATCAAGCTTCGCTAAAACTCATCACATGGCCAAGCCTAGAGTCAGTGTCAGATGGAATGACGCAGGGGCATGGATTCTGGAAGTTTGGTCATTAGGGGCACCACATTTCAGCCTGCCACACCACCGTCCCATGACTTCATGGAAAGATTCTGATAGAACCTAGTAGAATGCCTTGCACATAGTAATTCTCAAAGGTGCTGAGTGAATTAACACACTTTTCCAGCTGTATAGTCCCTTTCCTCCCTTTTTAACTCTATGATCCAATCAAAATGTGTGTGTGAATGCATATGTGGTGTGTATGTGTGTATTTATTTATATGTATATATTTTTATTGAGGTATCGTTGATTTGTATTAGTTTCGTGTGAACAACATAGTGATTCAAAATTTTTATAGATTATACTTCATTTATACTTATTATAAAATATTGACTATATTCTCTGTGCTGTACAATATATCTTTATAACTTATTTATTTTATACATAGTAGTTTGTACCTCTTAGTTGCCTACCCCTCTCTTGGCCCTCCCCTCTTCCTTCTCCAACTGGTAACCACTGGTTTGTTCTCTGTATCTGTGAGTCTGCTTCTTTTTTGTTATATTCACTAGTTTGTTGTATTTTTTAGATTCCATATATAAGTGATATCACACAGTATTTGTCTGACATATTTCATTAAGCATAATACCCTCCAGGTCCATCAATGTTGTTGCAAATGGAAAAATTTCATTCTTTTTGATGGCTGAGTAGTATTTCATTGTGTGTGTGTATGTATATGTATGTATGTATATATATGTGTGTGTGTATATCTCTGTGTGTGTGTGTATACACACACACACACATACACCTATCACATCTTCTTTATTCTTATTCATTTATCTGTTGATGGACACTTAGCTTGCTTCCATATCTTGGCTATTATAAATGCTGCTATGAACATTGGGGTGCATGTATCTTTTTGAATTAGTGTTTTCATTTTCTCCAGATATATACCCAGGAGTGGAATTGCTGGATCATATATATGGTAGTCCTATTTTTAGTTTTTTTGAGGAGACTCCATACTGTTTTCCACAGTGGCTGCACCAACTTGCATTCTCACCAACAGTGTACAGGGGTTTCCTTTTCTCCACATCCTCACCAACATTTATGATTTGTGGTCTTTTTGATGATAGTCATTCTTCCAGGTGTGAGGTGATATCTCATTATAGTTTTGATTTGCATTTCTCTGATGATTAGTAGTGTTGAGCTTCTTTTCATGTGCTTGTTGGCCATCTGTATGTCTTATTTGGAAAAGTGTCTATTCAGGTGTTCTGCCCATTTTAAAATTGGGTCTTTTTTTGATATTGAATTGTATGGGCTGTTTATGTATTTTGGATATTACCCCATTATTGGCCATGTCATTTGCAAATAGGCTTGTCTTTTTGTCAGTGGTTTCCTTTGCCGTGCAAAAGTTTTTAAGTTTAGTTAGGTCCCATTTGTTTATTTTTGCTTTTATTTCCTTTGCTTTAGGAGACAGATCCAAAAAAATATTGCTACTATTCATGTCAGAGTGTTCTGCCTATGTTTTCTTCTAGGAGTTTAATGGTTTCCAGTCTTACATTTAGGCCTTTAATCCATTTTGACTTGATTTTTACATGTGGTGTGAGAAAATTTCCTAATTTTATTCTTTTGCAAGTATCTGTCTAGTTTTTTTCAGCACCACTTATTGCAGAGACTGTCTCTTCTCCATTGTATTTTCTTGCCTTCTTTGTCATAGATTAATTGACCATAAGTACATGGGTTTATTTCTGGGCTCTCTATTCTATTCCATTGATCTATGTGTCTGTTTTTATGCCAGTACCGTACTGTTTTGTTACTCTAGCTTTGTATGGATAGTATCATCTGAAGTCAGGGGGTGTGATTCCTCCTCTGTTCTTCTTTCCCAAGATTGTTTTGGCTATTTGGAGTCTCTTGTGATTCCATACAAATTTTAAAATTATTTGCTCTAGTTCTATGGAAAATACCCTTGGTATTTTGATAGGGATTGCATTGAATACTTAGATTGCCTTGGGTAGTATGATCATTAACAGTATTAATTCTTTCAATCCAAGAACATGGTATATCTTTCCATCTGTTTGTGTCGTCTTCAGTTTCTTTGATTAGTGTCATATAGTTTTCTGAGTACAGGTCTTCTACCTCCTTAGGTAGGTTTATTCCTAGGTATTTTATTCTTTTTGATGTGATGGTAAATGGGATTATTTCCTTAATTTGTTTCTGATAGTTTCTTGTTAGTGTATAGAAATGCAACAGATTTCTGTGTATTAATTTTGTATCCTGCAACTTTATCTAATTCATTGATGAGCTCTAGTAGTTTTCTGGTAGAGTCTAGGATTTTCTATGTATAGATCATGTTATCTGAAAACTGTGATACTTTTACTACTTCTTTCCCGATTTGAATTCTTTTATTACTTTTTCTTCTCTGATTGCTGTGTCTAGGACTTCCAAAAGCATGTTGAATAAAAGTGGTGAGAGTGGGCATCCTTGTCTTGTTCCTGATCTTAGAGGAAATGCTTTCAGCTTTTCACCATTGAGTATGATGTTAGCTGTGAGTTTGTTATATATGACCTTTATTATGTTGAGGTATGTTCCCTTTGTGCCCACTTTCTGGAGAGCTTTTATCATAAATGGATGTTAAATTTTATGAAAAGTTTTTTCTGCATCTCTTGCGATGATCATATGGTTTTTATTCTTCAGTTTGTTAATGTGATATATCACATTGATTGATTTGCAGATATTGAACCATCCTTGTATCCCTGGGATAAATCCCACTTGATCATGGTGTATGATCCTTTTAATGTCTCATTAGATTCGATTTGCTAATATTTTGCTGAGGAGTTTTGCATCTTTATTCATTAGTGATATTAGCCTATAATTTTCTTTTTTTGTGTGATATATTTGTCTGTTTTGGGTATCAGGGTGATGCTGGCCCCACAGAATGAGTTCAGAAGTGTTGCTTCCTCTGCAATTTGGGGGACTAGTTTAAGAAGGAAAGGTATTAACTCTCCTCTTTTAGGTAGAACTCACCTGTGAAGCCATCTGATCCTGGACTTTTGTTGGTTGGGAGTTTTTTTTTTTTTCTATTACTGATTTAACTTCATTACTGGTAATTGGTCTGTCCATATTCTCTATTTCTTCCTGTTTCAGTCTTGGGAAGTTGTACATTTCTTGGAATTTGTTCATTTCTTCTAGGTTGTCCATTTTATTGCCATAGAGTTGTAGTAGTAGTAGTAATAGTAATAGTAACAGTAATAGTAATCTCTTATGATCCTTTGTATTTCTGTGGTGTCAGTTGTAACTTCTCGTTTTTCATTTCTGATTTTATTGATTTGGGCCCTCTTTATTTCTTGATGAGTGTGGCTAAAGGTTTATCAATTTTGTTTATCTTTTCAAAGAACCAGCTCTTAGTTTCATTGATCTTTTCTATTGTTTTTTTTTTTAGTCTTTGTTTCATTTATTTCTGCTCTGATCTTTATGATTTCTTTCCTTCTACTATCTTTGGCTTTTTCTTGTTTTTCTTTTTTTAGTATTTTTAGGTGTAAGGTTAGTTTGTTTATTTGAGACTTTTCTTGTTTACTGAGGTAAGCTTGTATTGCTATAGACTTTTCTCTTAGAACTGCTTTTGCTGCATCCCATAGGTTTTGGATCATTGTATTTTTGTTTTCATGTCTCCAGTTATTTTCTGATTTCTTCTTTGATTTCTTCAGTGGTCCATTGGTTGTTTAGTAGTATATTAGCCTCTATGTGTTTTTCTTTTTTGCAGTTTTCTTCTTGTAGTTGATTTCTAATCTCACAGCATTATAGTCAGAAAAGATGCTTGATATGATTTCAGTTTTCTTAAATTTAATGATGCTTGTTTTGTGGCCTAGCATGTGATCTGTTGTGGGGAATGTTCCATATGCACTTGAAAAAAATGTGTATTCTGCTGCTTTCAGGTGGAATGTTCTATATATCTATACATATCTATGAAATTCATCTGGTCTGATGTGTCGTATAAGGCCAATGTTGTCTTATTGATTTTCTGTCTGGATGATCTGTCCATTGATGTAAGTAGGGTGTTAAAGTCCCCTACTATTATTGTGTTACTGTCAGTTTCTCCCTTTGTGTCTGTTAATATTTTCTTTTTGTATTTAGGTGGTCTTAGGTTGGGTGCATATATATTTACAACTTCTTCTTGGATTGATCCCTTGATCATTATGCAGTGCCCTTCTTTGTCTCTTATAACAGTCATTGTTGTAAAGCCTATTTTGTCTGATATAAGTATTGCTACCCCAGCTTTATTTTTATTTCCATTTGCATGGAATACCTTTTTCTATCCCCTCACTTTCAGTGTGTGTGTCTTTAGAACTGAAGTGAGTCTCTTGTAGGCAGCATATTTATGGGTCTTGATTTTGTATCCATACAGCTGCTCTATGTCTTTTGATTGGAGCATTTAATCCATTTATTTTTAAAGTAATTATTGATATGTATGTACTTATTGTCATTTTGTTAATCATTTTGTGGTGTTTTTATAGTTTTTTGTTGTTGTTGTTCCCTTTTTCTTCTTTTATTCTCTTCCCTAGTGATTTGATGACTATCTTTAGTGTTATGTTTGGATTCATTTTTTTTTTTCCTGTATCTATTATAGATTTTTGGTTTGTGGTTACCATGAGGTTTATATATGGCAAACTATATATATATGAGATTATTTAAGTTGCTGATCTCTTAATATCAAATGCATTTTAACAACTTTGCGTTTTTATTCCCCTCCCCTCATAATTACTGGTTTTGACATCATATTTTACATCTGTCTCTTCTATGTATCCCTTAACTGCTTATTGCGGATATAGATGATTTTACTACTTCTGTTTTTTAACCTTCCTACTGACTTAGTACATGGTTGATTTACTACCTTTACTGTATATTTGCCTTTACTGATGAGCTTTTTCCTTTCATAATTTTCATGTTTCTAGTTGTGGCCTTTTCTTTTTTGCTTAGAGAAGTCCCTTTAACAATTCTTGTAAAGCTAGTTTGGTGGTGCTGAACTCTTTTAGCTTTTGTTTGTCTGTAAAACTTTGGATGTTTTCATAAAATCTGAATGAGAGTCTTGCTGGTAAAGTATTCTTGGTTGTAGGTTTTTCCCTTTCATCACTTTAAATATATCATGCCACTCCCTTCTTGCCCACAGGGTTTCTGCTGAAAAATCAGCTAATAGCCTTATAGGAGTTCCCTTGTATGTTATGTCACTTTTCCCTTGCTGCTTTTAATATTGTCTCTTTATCTTTAATTTTGCCATTTTAATTACAGTGTTTATTGGTGTGGTCCTTTTTGGGTTGATCCTGTTTGGGACTCTCTGTGCTTCCTGGACGTGGATGTCTGTTTCCTTTCCCAGGTTAGGGAGGTTTTCAGCAATTATGTTTTCAAATATGTTCCCAGCTCATTTCTCTCTCTCTTCTCTTTCTGGAACCCCTATAACGTGAATATTAGTGCACTTGATGTTGTCCCAGAAGTCTCTTGAACTGTCCTCATTTCATTTTTTTTCTTTTTTCTGTTCAGCATCAGTGATTTCCACTACTTTGTCTTCCAGCTCACTGATCCCTTCCCCTGTATCATTTAGTCTACTATTGATTCCTTCTAGTAGGTTTTTCATTTCAGTTATTGTATTCTTCATCTCTGTTTAGTTGTTCTTTTTATTTTCTAACTCTTTGTTAAAAACTTCTGACTTCTCGCTCTGTTCATCCATTCTTCTCCTGAGTTCTTTGGTCATCTTTATGGTCATTACCTTGAACTCTTTGTTGGGTAGATTGCCTGTCTCCACTTCACTTAGTTCTTCTTTTGGGGTTTTATCTTGTTCCTTACTTTGGAATACATTCTTCTGTTGCCTCATTTTGCCTTACTTACTGTTTTTATTTCTACGTATCTGATAGATTGGTTATATTTCCCAACCTTGGAGAACTGGTCTTTTGTAGTAGACATCCTAAGTGTCCCAAGGGCACACTCCCCTCTGGTCACCAGAGCTATATGCTCTAGGGGTGCCCCGCTGTGGGCTGCATGGATCCTTCTGTTGTGACGGGCTGACTACAGTAGGGTCTCTGCTAGGTGTGGCTAGGGTCTGGTCTGGTTCGTTGCCAGGCCCTGCCTTATGTGGAGGCTGCTGGCTGCTGGTTGGTGGGGCCAGGTCACAAGGTGAGTGGCTGCAGAACCCCTGGGGACCATGGGGCAAGTGCTTTCTTGCTGTTGTGTGGAGTTGGGGATCTAAGAGATCCCAGGATTAGTGCCTTCCCTCTAGTGGGTAAAACCATGTCCTGGGGCTAGTGCCTGCCCCATGGCCAACAGAGCCAGGCCCTGGCGTCTGGCTGCAGGGCCCAGGGGTCCCAGAGCTGTGGTTGTCTGGGGCTGGTGTCTGCCTGCTGGTGGATAATGCTGGTCCTGAGGCTAGAGTAGGCTCACTGGTGGGTGGGGCTGGAGCCTTAGGGATTCTGGGGCTGGTGCCTGTGCACCTGTGGGTGGAGCCATGTCCAGGGGAGGCTGTGAGCTCAAGGGGCTTAAGGCAGCCAGTCTGCTGGTAGGTGTGGCTATGTCCCTGCCCAGTTAGTTGCTTGGCCTGAGGCATCTCAGTACTGGTGCCTACAGGTGGGGGAGGGGAGCTAGTTCCTGAGGCTAATAAACTAAAGGGAGGATTTCAAAATGGCTCTTGCCAGCACCAGAGTCCACATGGTAGACAGAGCTCCCCAAAATGGCTGCTGTCAGTGTCTGTGTCCCCAGGGTGAACTTCAGTTGCCTCCTGCCTCTCCAGGAGACTCTCCAAGATCAGCAGGTAGGTCTGACCCAGGCTCCTTTCAAATTGCTGCTGCCCTGCGTCCTGGAGTGTGTGAGATTTTATGTGAGCCCTTTAAGAGTGGAGTCTCTATTTCCCATAGTCCTTTGAGTCCCCCAAAAGTAATCCCCACTGGCTTTCAAAGCCAAACATCCCAGGGGCTTGTCTTCCTGGTGCAGGACCCCCAGGGCTAGGGAGCCTGATATAGGGCTCAGACCCCTTGCTCCTTGGGGAAAACCTCTGCAATTGTAATTATTCTCCCATTTGTGGGGTATGGGTCTTGACTATACCACAACTGTGTCCCTCCTACCTGTCTCATTGTGGTTCCTTCTTTACATCATTAGTTGTAGTAGATCTTTGCTGGTGGATTCCGGTCTTTTTTATTGATAATTGTCCTGTAAATAGTTGTAATTTTGTTGCGCCTGTGAGAGGAAGTGAGCTCAGGGCCTTACTACTCTGCCATCTTGGGGACTCAATGTGTGTGTGTGTGTGTGTGTGTGTGTGTGTGTGTGTGTGTGTGTGTGTTTAAAACCACCATCTCTGCTAGCTTCAAGGTCTGTCCAAATGCAGTCTTCTCTATAATGTCATCTTTGGTCTTTTCCTGTTCCTAAACTGCAAGCTATCCCCCTTTCTTAAGTACTCCCATAGTATTAGTATTTTAATTTGTACCTTTCTCTTTGGCATTTATCATTATTATTTTTGTATTTATAATTAGTAATTCTCCATATTTACTTCTATTTTTGATAACAAAATTCTTACCTAAGCCATCTTTCTCTCTTCTTAATATGATATCCTACATATAGTAGGAGCTTAATTGACATTGGGCAAATGGATGACTGAATGGGTGGATGGATGTATGAGTTGGCACACTGTTAACTGTGTCCCCAGATCCTTCTCAGTTCCTTACTGCTGCCCTGTCTGAAGTTCTCAGGAAGATAAGACACAGGCCACTCCAAGCAAATGGGTGTTATTTATTCCTAGCTGGAAATTTTGCCTAAATTCTTCTTAGATTTTCTACTCTATTGAGGTAAGATAGACAAAGTAGAGATCTCAAGGATTCTCTTCATCATTCTCCCCTAATGCCAAAGACAGAACAGGCTGAATGCAGTCCCTCTCCATGTTCTCTTTCTTATTCTGGCCCCTCACTCAGAGCTCTCTCCCTAAAGCAGTAGGCGACTTTAATCTCCATTTTAGTGAGCCTCAGCCAGAGCAAAGAGAACTCATCTTGATAAAGAAACTATCACTCTGTTGTTTATAACAAATATCTCACCAACCTTGATGAGATATTTCTTGACTTTGGGGACATGTGTATATTTGTGTGTGTGTATTTGTGTGTGTGTGTGTGTGTGTGTGTATTTGCATGTGTTTTGACATGGAGAGTGATACAATGTAGTTCTAGACTTCTTTAGCACATCATTTATGGTTTTCAAAGAACAGTAGTATACATCTTTTATATACATTATACATATGTATAAGCCACAGGAACTCCTTTGGATGATTGCCTGAGCTGCCCATTGCCCAATCTTATTCTTAGTATAAAACAACCTTCAGGGTAAAAGCTGTCATCTGTTTCAGTGGACATGTGGGAATATTGTGATGCCTGAAGCTTTTTAGCTGAAGGAGACTTTGGGCCAAATCCATTCCTGGGGCATTCATGTGTAGATCTTATGTACATGGTCCATAGTGAGTAACCTGTTTACAATTTCTTTGTAAAAATCACGTGGCAGCCAGTTGTCTTTTGCCTTTTTCAGTTGGAAAGGTACATGGTAACTAGCTCTTTGGATTTACTGATGTAGGTTAGCTGAAATAGTAATGTACAAATGTGGTGTCTTCCTATATATGCTGGTGCGTGGTAGTTCTGCTCACGGCCAGTGCTATTTTTTTGTGTTTTTTTTAACTTTACTCACATTAATTACTATTATTTGTATATTATTTATTCAGAGCAAAGGTCTAAAGAGGCTATTTTGTAAAATGACTTTGATGTACAATTTATTAATAGTATTAAGGGAACTTTGTTTTAGGACATTAAATGAGTAATTCTAATTCTAATTCAAGGAAAACCTGGTAACTGAGAAACTCATCCATTTGCTTAAAGGATAATGAGGGGCCAATTAACTGTGAACTTAATTATCTCAAGAAACATTACTAGTTGCTAGTTACAGGCCTTCAATAGCAAGTTAGCTGTTCCAGAACCAATATCTGGGTAGTGGGTCAATCAAAAGTTGGCAGTCTTGATTGTAATCTAGTGGTTTAGTCTTTCTAATGGCTGGCATTCAGGTAGTACTAATTCCCATTATGTAACTCATCAAATACTTCTCTATCTGACTGATGAATCAGTCACAGGGTATCAAAATATCTTTAAAGATACTGAGTTTTTAAAAAAGAGAGGCTTTTGAAGTAATGCAAGATCTAAAGCAATAGTCAAGTCATAGGAATTGGGCTAGAGCCTGCTATTTTATTGCCCCCTTTTGAAGAAAAGAGCAAATCTAATGACAAAGAGTGAATTGGAAGAACATGGAACTTATATTCTTACAGGTTTGTGTCTGCTAATAGCCAATCTAGGGGAAAGTTATTTTCTGGGCTTTAATTATTCCATTTATAAATAACATTTAATCAATGAAAGAAAAAGTAAACAACTAGGGTGATATGTAACCATTAAACTCTGTCCCAAAGATAATCAACTTGGTTTCTTTATCCTGAATAAACCAAATGTCAGAATAGTATTTTGGGCTACCTCAGAATAGGAAAAGGGTCTTCAACATGAAAGCAGTTAAACTAATTTCTGAAAGTATTCGATAATACAACTGTGTTAAACAGGTACGGTTATTGCTGTCTAAATGTTGTTTACCTAAAATGAATAACACAGATGCAAACAAGCAATGGAACAGAAACAGCAGCAGGCAAGTTGAAGAGAGTTTTATATGAAGAGAGTTTAAGAATGAAAATGAGTCTGATTTATAGACAAGTAATGAAATGCAAAAATAAGGAGTTGAGAAAACCACCCCCTCACTAATTGGATAAAGAAAGCTGGACTTTTATACACTTACTCTGGAAAAAAACATTTTCAGGGTCCTCTTATTGCACAACTTTCATTTTGTTTTATGAGAAGAGGTGTGTGTGTGTGTGTGTGTGTATACACACACACAATTATATGTCTTAAATATATAATACAATTTCTGTATGTTTATATTATATACAAATATATCTTCAAACTAAACTATTGAACTAGACTATGTTGCACAGATCCCCTGCCTTTACTTATGTTTCTGTATAAATATGTATGTTCTGCTGAAACTATACACATTTCTTTGGTGAAAATCTCCTTCATTCTTTACTCACCTGGTACTTTTTCTTCACTCTGACAACTGCCACTTGGGGTGGGAATAGAGCCTGATCTAATACAGCGGAGGGGAATAGCAGATTTTATCTCATTCCAATTTTTCAGAGGCTGCAGAAGGTTAGCAAAAGACAGTAACCTGAAGTATGGTGTCAGAATTCATTAATTCACTTAGGAACTGGCCCTTCGATAATAATCCGTGTTGACTGTACCTGGAAACAAAGTGATCATTCTGTAGAACACTGGGAAATGATCCAGTGGTCTGGCAGACTTCCAGAACAATCCTTCAAGGACAGAGCTTGGTTCTCCTTATCACTCTGGTGATATGGAACACCCAGATTCTAGGGTGCAAAGAAGGTGATGGATGAATGGGCATTTGCTACCTGAGAAAAGAAATGTAGGAAACCACTTTCTGGGCAATCCTTACCCTTCCAAAGGAAGACAGTACCTGCCGATGGAGATTGTTCTCGTCTGCACTTTATTATGAAGAAGTCCCTTTCCAGAACATTTACTTAGAAGCTCACTATTGTAGTCTTGCATTCTTTCTCAGAGATAAAAATGAAATTTATACCTCAGCTAATGGTTTGGCATATCATTTGACTGTATTTGGGACCAGAGTTGTCTTTTTCCTTAATGATGGAAAGCCTGGGCCTTCTTGACTCATCTCCTTTCACTTTCCCCTTGTTCACTGTAGTCCAGCCACTTGGGCATTCTTTCAGTTGTTTGAACAAACTGAGCTTGTTTCTATGTCAGACCCTTGGTGCTTGCTATTTTCTCTTTCTGAAACACTCTGACCTAGATCTACAGAAGGCGGCTGTTCCTTGGCATTCTTGCCTTTGTTCACATATCACCTTCACATATCACTCACTCTAAATTAGCCTCCTCCCCATCTTCCACCAGTCATTTTCTGTCATATCACCCTATTTTTAAAATCACTTTCTATAATTAACTTGCTTACCTCTTTCGTTACATGTTTGTTGTCTGTCTCTACTAATACGGGGTGCCCCCCATGCACGTGTCTGTATCCACAGTGCCTAGAATAGTGAATGGCATACAGTGGTCATCAGTAAATATCAATGACTAGACTGAATTTGAATTTACTTTTTCTTCTAGCTTTATTGAGTTATAATTGACATAAAACATTGTGTAAGACTAAACTGGGTTTTAGATTCGTCTCCAGCTCCCAGAGTTCATCTGTTGCTGAGGAAACTTGCTTTCTTGTAGCTAGAGACTGCCTTTTAAGCATTCCAGATTAAAATATTGGTGGTGGAGCAAATAAAACAGTGTTTGGGCTGTTTTTCAGTAATGTTGAGGATGGTTGTTGAAAGGGTAGGAGAGGGGTAAAAGAAAGAAAAATGTGTTTAAGTGTGAGGTACTATGGATTTTCTCATTCCTACCTTCCCGGCTGGCTTAGGACAGATGTTTGTTGGAACTGAAATTGCTTTTTATATTCCCAAGATGTTTGGTCTTCTCTTTTATCATGACTGGGCCTTTGTGTTGGGAGGGAACTGTAAGACTTCCTGCTTACTCCAGCATAGACATCTGTTAGTCAAACAGACATCTCTACATAGACTTCAAATATCTACTTTCTTCTTGTATGAACGGAAATATACTGACTATAAGAGGGCCAAGGACAAAAAAATTTTCCATCGGATATCCTTATAAGGAAAACGTGAGACGTGCTCATAATGTGCAAACAGCTATTACTCTGAAAAAGAATTATTAACATGTATTAACTTTGATAAAAATAAAAACTAAATCATTTCCATTGATACAAACCATTTGTTTTTCAACTGGGATATTCATAAAGTTCAATTATAAAATTAATGACAGATGCACAAGAAGTAATATATCTGGTTTCCACATGCATGCTCTGGAGTTAGCTTTTAAATGCCCATTTAAAACCCTTTTTTAAGGACTGAAGTAATTAAAATGATAAGCTTATTCTTTTTACCTGTGCTATTTAATAATAGTGTAGATAGCTCATTTAATCTGAACTGTTTGACCTTTGCATTTTCACTTGTTCATCTTATACCTGTCCCAAAGTATTTAATTTTCCTAGTGATGCCAGGGCTGGGATTATGAAGCACCCTTTTGTAAAAAATCAAGGAGGGGCTTCTCCTCCTCCAAGATCATGTCTTCATAAGCATTGAAATTTCCTGAAGATGTGTATAGTGAAATAAGAACAATACTCACATTTAGTTTTTTAGACTTTTTTGTTAGAAAAAAACTTCAATTTACCTTTAAAATAATGTGCAACAGCTTTCAACTATCTCTTCATTAATCAAGTTAAATAGGACTTGTTTTGGAAAGAACCTTAAAATTGAGTGAGAGTCCAACCGAGGGAAGATAATCAAAGGCAGCAGGAGTCCTGCCTTCTTTTAGATGGTACAAACCAAAGGATGGCACTAAGGTATATCCAGGAGAACTGTGTAAAACTCACACATGCAATGCAATAAGGAATATTTGTGCCTCTACCTTATGAGTCTTTGGGGGATGTATGAATTAAGAGAAAATTAGGTTATCTAGGATAGGGATTTATCACCTGAAAATTTCCAGGAAAACCTGAAAATTCCATGGACAAGTCAGCATATTCTATGACCCCCTGAAGTTATGTGCAAAATTTGGTGTGCATGTATGCATTTTTCATTGTTGGTGAGGGGAGTGGTCAGTAGGTTTTGTTTGGTTCTCAAAAGGGTGTGTGACTCAAAGAAAGTGAAGAATCGTGGCAACAGAGCTAGGCCAGCATGTCTCAAATTCTGTTTCATGGAACTTAATGGACTAGGTGATGTTGTTAAGTCCTCATGTGGTCAGATAGGCTTGGGAAACATTGTTTAATATATCTCACCTGTTGGAGATTCATAAAACCTTAACTTATTAAAGACTCTGAGATATCCTGCAGTAAATAAGCTTGTTTTGCTTTATTTAAACTAGCATTTTATTTGACATGGAAGCCCTGTTTTTGTAAAATACATGTAAACATCCCATGTGCACTAGAGTTCCATGCAAACAAGTTTGAGAAATGTTGGAACAACATGTGTTGCCCAGATTCCCTGCCTCTCAATATTAAGACCTCTTCTTCAGGGCCTGTTGTTGAAAAATTCTTTATTGTGTATTCTAAGATGGGACTCAGCAGATTAGAGCAATCATACAATTTGAGGGTTGGGAGGCCACCTAATTGCAGGTCTCCATGTAAATATAGATCATCTAATTAATCCTCCAGTGGGTGCTTAAATTATCTCCATGAACATCACATAAAAGGTGTTTCCATGATTTTGCAATCCCTTCCCTAATAGAGAATTCACTAACTCTAAGGCCATCACACCATATCTAGGCTGTCCCATCTCTGGTCTGGTTCTTTCTCCTGGAGATGCATCTGTCTTCAAAATGATAGCCCATCTGGCATTTGAGAAGAGGCAGCAGCAACCGATGTTCTTTAAGTGTGCTTCTCTAGAAGAGCAGCTGCAGCTTCTTCCATTGTTCCTCATGGCTTGGGGCGACTCACACCCTTGGCACTGATGTTCGGTTTCTCCTTTACTGAGCCTCACACGAGGCATTCTGCCCACCCAGATGCTTTGCCAAGGCGATTGGAACATTTCTTTGAAAGGGTGTATCCTCTTCAGTCCCCTTTTCAGGAAAATCACACATGCATGTTTCCACCTAGTGTCTGTTGCCACAGTCACGTGTTCTCTGAAAATGAGCCCACGCACCCACAGCTGGGTCGTAGAGCCGCTTTTGCATTACCTAACCCTGCCCAGCCATGGTTGATGGACTGGGGCCGGAGATCTGACCTCATCTGGGCCAACTGAATGATCTGTCCTGATGATTGGAATTGGGTTATGTTGATGCTACCTACTCCCTCCTGGGACGAGAGGTTTGTACGATCAGGAACTGTTGGGGCAACCAAATGTATAGAGAAACTGAGAAACAACTGTAAGAGAGAAGGATGAGTCAGATGGGCAGGGAGAAGCAGAGGTGTGCGTGTAGGGGGTGGTGAGGGTGGCAGGGGTGGGTGTGGAGAAGAGCCATTTCCCACTCTTTGTTTCTTATGAGGACCTCCTGCTTTTAGGTTCACTGAAAACTGCTTCTTTATAAAAATCTCCTTTTTTGCTTGAGCAAAAATGTAGATATCTATTGTTTATAATTAAAAGATCCTTGACAAAAGGAAACTCCAAGATCTTGGAAGAAATGAATAGCCTCTGGGGAGGAATTGGATTATTGCAGAGTTCTCACCTGTCTCCTTCCATTCAGCACCTTACCCCACCTTCACCCAATTTACTAATTTGTCCTATTTCCATGCCTCTGCTTATGCTACTCTCTCTCCTACTGTGCCATCCCCTGTCCTGTCAGTCTATCTAAATTCTGCCTCTCCTTTAAGGATGCAATTATTCCTCTTCTCTGAAGCTTTCCCTGACCACTCTGTTAATACTTGTTGAATAAGAAGAGCTAATCTGATTAAAGGAATAAGAGAATGGTCTCAAAAGTAAAGACGGAAGTATTACAGACTTTTTTTTACCTAGATAAGAAGGAGAATTGGTAATTCAATGGCAACAAGTAAACAGAGGATTGTCCTACAAATTGTGCTGAAGCTCATTCTCCATCTTCACTCAAGCCAAGGAGGTAACTGTTCTTGCATCAAGAACAATTTGGGACCATAGAAAGAATTTCTCAGTCTTTTGGGGATTCACTTCCAGAGCAGTTTTTCAAGAGATTGTGGATTTTCTTGTAAAGATTTAAAACAGAAAACATTTTTTGGGGGCCCTTCTAAAGAAGTGACTTCTTAGGGCTCTATCTAGCTTTTGGAATCTCTTCATTAGCACCTGGTGCGTAGAAGATGTTTAGTAAATATTTGTTGGATAAGGAAGGGAATGAATGGACACAGCTTTCATCCCTGAAGTTCAACCACTAGACAAGCCAAAGGCTGGCAATTTGTTTTGAAGAAATGCTTTCTCTAGTGGTTAGAAAAGGAACCAATATAGTCGGACACATACAGAAATGCACAAAGTTCTTTAATTTCCAGACTTAGGCAACTACAGTAGTTTTAGAGTTGATATAGGGACAAGCAGGCCTGATGCTTAAGTGCATGAGCCACTAAGAACAGCCACCACATTCCTGAATTCTTGTGCTCCTTGGCTAGGGAGCCAGCATTCCAAAATCCCCAGAACACATCTCCACCATTGTCCAGGGAGCCAGAGTCTCTGCTATCCACTGTGGTATTATATCATACTGAATACTTGAAAGGGGGAGTGGAGCAACTACCTATTTATCTTTCTAGCTCATTTGGGGCCACCGACACAGTTCAAAGAGCAGGCCCATCTGAGATTAGCAAGAATCCAGCCCTGTCGCCAAATCTCTTACGAGAGTCTAACAGAAGGAAATGGAAGCTCACTTCCATTCACCAGTTTAGAGATGCTTTATCGACAGAAAATGAGAGGAAGATGATGCCAACAACAACAGAACCCCCTTTGGAGTGTGAAGTGTTGCGTACCCCAGAGTTGAGGGAAAAATGCTAGTCTAGAACCCTAG
Source organism: Leucopleurus acutus (assembly GCF_964270905.1). Classification (NCBI taxonomy): domain Eukaryota; kingdom Metazoa; phylum Chordata; class Mammalia; order Artiodactyla; family Delphinidae; genus Leucopleurus; species Leucopleurus acutus. The sequence goes on from NC_139142.1 coordinate 46,205,174, forward strand.
CGCAGGCTCCTCAGATCCCCCACCCCAACCGCGTGGGCAGGAGAGGACCAGTACTGCTGGACTCTGTGTTCAGGCCATCAGGTGGGAGCAGGATGCCAAAGAGTGTGGGCGTCTACCCACCCCACTTCTTTTCTGATGGGTGCTGAGGTTGAGAGTCCTGCTTTTATTAAGTTCTCAATCGCTGAACATCCTGTAGTGAGAAAAGCAGCGAATTCAGACAGTTAGACCAGCAGACTAAGTTGATTTTTATGAGAGAAGAGATTTTTTTTCCATCTCAATTGGTGTTTACACTTAGTTGTTTGAACTAAGTTAAATCCTGGCAAAGCAATTGGGATACACATTTGAATGATTTATATGTGACTTGGGAAAGGAGATGATTGAAAAGCTATTTCTAATCTTCAGTTACAAAATAAACTTTATTACTTTTATTTATTGGAGTATAATTGCTTTACAATGTTGTGTTAGATTCTGCTGTACAGTGAAGTGAATCAGCTATATGTATACATATATCCCCTCCCTCTTGGGCCTCCCCACCCACCCACCCATCCCACCCATCTAGGTCAACACAGAGCACCGAGCTGAACTCCCTGTGCTATACAGCAGCTTCCCATTAGCTATCTATTTTACACATGGTAGTGTATATATGTCAATCCCAATCTCCCAATTCATCCCACCCTCTCCTTCCCCACTGTGTCCACATGTCCAATATCTGTGTCTCTATTCCTGCCCTGGAAATAGGTTCATCTGTACTGTTTTTCTAGATTCCACATACATGCATTAATATATGATATTTGTTTTTCTCTTTCTGACTTACTTCACTCTGTATGACAGACTCTAGGTCCATCCACATCTCTACAAATGACCCAATTTAGTTCCTTTTTATGGCTGAGTAATATTCCATTGTATATATGTACCACATCATCTTTATCCATTTATCTGTTGATGGACATTTAGGTTGTTTCCATGACCTGGCTATTGTAAATAGAGCTGCAATGAACATTGGGTACATGTGTCTTTTTGAATTATGGTTTTCTCAGGGTATATGCCCAGTAGTGGAATTGCTAGGTCATATGGTAGTTCTATTTTAGTTTTTTAAGGAACCTCCATAGTGTTCTCCACAGTGGCTGTATCAATTTACATTCCCACCAACAGTGCAAGAGGGTTCCCTTTTCTCCACACCCTCTCCAGCATTTATTGTTGTAGATTTTTTTTGATGGTGGCCATTCTGACTGGTGTGAGGTGATACCTCATTGTAGTATTGATTTGCATTTCTCTAATAATTAGTGATATTGAGCATCTTTTCATGTGCCTCCTGGCCATCTGTATGTCTTCTTTGGTGAATTGTCTATTTAGGTATTCCCCATTTTTTGATTGGGTTGTTTGTTTTTTTAATATTGAGATGCGTGAACTGCTTGTATATTTTGGAGATTAATCCTTTGTCAGTTGCTTTGTTTGCAAATATTTTGTCCCATTCTGAGGGTTGTCTTTTCGTCTTGTTTATGGTTTCCTTTGCTGTGCAAAAGCTTTTAAGTTTCACTAGGTCCTATTTGCTTATTTTGTTTTTATTTTCATTACTCTAGGAGGTGGGTCAAAAAAGATCTTGCTGTGGTTTTTGTCAAAGAGTGTTTTTCCTATGTTTTCCTCCAGGAGTTTTATAGTGTCTGGTCTTACATTTAGGTCTTTAATCCATTTTGAGTTTATTTTTGTGTATGGTGTTAGGTAGTGTTTTAATTTCATTCTTTTACTTGTAGTTGTCCAGTTTTCCCAGCACCACTTATTGAAGAGGCTGTCTTTTCTCCATTGTATATTCTTGCCTCCTCTGTCATAGATTAGGTGACCATAGGTGTGTGTCTAGGACTGTGTCTAGGACTTCCAATACTATGTTGAGAGTGGACATCCTTGTCTTGTTCCTGATCTTAGAGGAAATGCTTTCAGTTTTCACCATTGAGAATGATGTTTGCTGTGGGTTTGTCACATATGGCCCTTATTATGTTGAGGTAGGTTCCCTCTATGCCCACTTTCTGGAGAGTTTTTATCAAAAATGGGTGGTGAATTTTGTTGATAGCTTTTTCTGAATCTATTGAGATGGTCATATGGTTTTTATTCTTTATTTTGTTAATATGTCACATTGATTGATTTGCATATATTGAAGAATCCTTGTATCCCTGGGATAAATCATGGTGTATGATCTTTTTAATGTGTTGTTGGATTCTGTTTGCTAGTATTTTGTTGAGGATTTTTGTGTCTATGTTCATCAGTGATATTGGTCTGTAATTTTCTTTTTTTGTGATATATTTGTCTGGTTTTGGGATCAGGGTGATGGTGGTCTCGTTGAAGGAGTATGGGAGTGTTTCTCCCTCTGCAATTTTTTGGAAGAATTTGAGAAGGATAGGTGTTAGCTCTTCTCTAAATGTTTGATAGAATTCACCTGTGAAGCCATTTGGTCCTGGACTTTTGCTTGTTGGAAGATTTTTAATTACTGTTTCAATGTCATTACTTGTGATTGGTCTATTTACATTTTCTAATTCTTCTTGGTTCAGTCTTAGAAAGTTGTACCTTTCCAAGAATTTGTCCATTTCTTCCAGGTTGTCCAATTTATTGGCATAGAGTTGCTTGTAGTAGTCTTATGATCCTTTGTATTTCTGTGGTGTCTGTTGTAATTTCTCCTTTTTCATTTCTAATTTTACTGATTTGAGTCCTCTCCCTTTTTTCTTGATGAGTCTGGCTAAAGGTTTATCAATTATATTTATCTTCTCAAAGAACCAACTTTTAGTTTTATTGATCTTTGCTGTTGTGTTCTTCATTTCTATTGCATTTACTTCTGCTCTGATCTTTATGACTTCTTTCCTTCTACTGACTTTGGCTTTTCTTTGTTCTTCTTTTTCTAGTTGCTTTAGGTATAAGGTTAGATTGTTTATTTGAGATTTTTCTTGTTTCTTCAGGTAAGACTGAATTGCTATAAACTTCCCTCTTAGAACTGCTTTTGTTGCCTCCCATAGGTTTTGGGTCATCATGTTTTTGTTGTCATTTGTTTCTAGGTATTTTTTAATTTTCTCTTTGATTTCTTCAGTGATCTCTTGGTTATTTAGAAGCACACTGTTTAGCCTCCATGAGTTTGTGTTTTTTTACAGCTTTTTTCCTGTAATTGATTTCTAATCTCATAGTGTTGTTGTTGGAAAAGACACTTGATATGATTTCAATTTTTAAAAATTTTCCGAGGCTTATTTTGTGACCCAAGATGTGATCTATCCTGGAGAATGTTCTGTGTGCACTTGAGAAGAAAGTATATTCTTCCACTCTCAGGTGGAATGTCCTATAAATATCAATTAAATCTATCTGGTCTATTGTGTCATTTAAAGCTTGTGTTTCTTTATTTTCTGTTTGGATGATCTGTCCATTGGTGTAAGTGAGGTGTTAAAGTTAACACTTACTGTGTTACTGTAGATTTTCCCTTTTATGGCTGTTAGCATTTGCCTTATGTATTGAGGTGCTCCTATGTTGGGTGCATAAATATTTATAATTGTTATGTTTTCTTCTTGGATTGATCCCTTGACCATTATGTAGTGTCCTTCCTTATCTCTTGTAACAGTATTTGTTTTAAAGTCTATTTTATCTGATATGAGTATTGCTATTCCAGCTTTCTTGTGATTTCCATTTGCATGGAGTATCTTTTTCCATCCCCTCCCTTTCAGTCTGTATGTGTCCCAGGTGTTCATTGGGTCTCTTGTAGACAGCATATATACAGGTCTTGTTTTTGTATCCATTCAGCTAGTCTGTGTCTTTTGGTTGGAGCATTTAATCCATTTACATTCAAGGTTCCTATTACCATTTTCTTAACTGATTTGGGTTTGTTTTTGTGGGTCTTTTTCTTCTTTTGTGTTTCCCACCTAGAGAAGTTCCTTTAGCATTTGTTGTAAACCTCGTTTGGTTATGCTGAATTCTCTTAGCTTTTGCTTGTCTGTAAAGCTTTGATTTCTCCATCGAATCTGAATGAGATCCTTGCTGGGTGGGTAGAGTAATTTTGGTTGTAGGTTTTTCCCCTTCATCACTTTAAATATATCCTGCCACTCCCTTCTGGCCTGCAGAGTTTCTGCTGAAAAATCAGCTGATAACCTAATGGGGATTCCCTTGTATGTTATTTGTTGCTTTTTGCTTGCTGCTTTTAATATTTTTTCTTTGAATTTAATTTTTTTTAGTTTGATTAATATGTGTTTTGCTGTGTTTCTCCTAGGGTTTATCCTGTATGGGACTCTCCACGCTTCCTGGACTTGGTGGGCTATTTCCTTTCCCATGTTAGGTAAGTTTTTGATTATAATCTCTTCAAATATTTTCTCAGACCCTTTCTCTTTCTCTTCTTCTTCTTGGACCCCTAAAATTTGAATGTTGGTGCATTTAGTGTTGTCTCAGAGGTCTCTGAGACTGTCTTTAGTTCTTTTCATTCTTTTTTCTTTATTCTACTGCTTGGCAGTTATTTCCACCATTCTGTCTTCCAGCTCACTTATTTGGTCTTTTGCCTCAGTTATTCTGCTGTTGATTCCTTCTAGTGTATTTTTCATTTCAGTTATTGTGCTGTTCATCACTGTTTGTTTGTTCTTTAGTTCTTCTAGGTCTTTGTTAAACATTTCTTGTATTTTCTTGTTCTGTGCCTCCATTCTATTTCCAAGATTTTGGATCATCTTTACTATCATTACTCTGATTTCTTTTTCAGGTAGGTTGCCTATTTCCTCTTCATTTATTTGGTCTTGTAGGTTTTTACCTTGCTCCCTTGTCTGTAACATATTTTTTTGTCATTTCATTTTTTTTTTCTTTTGATTGGTGGGGCTGTGTTCCTATCTTACTGGTTGTTTGGCCTGAGGTGTCCAGGACTGGAGTTTGCAGGCAGTTGGGTAGAGCCAGGCCTTGGTGCCAAGATGAGGACCTCTGGGAGACCTCACTCCGATTAATATTTCCTGGGGTCTGAGGTTCTCTGTTAGTTCAGCAGTTTGGACTCGGCACTCCCACCACAGGAGCTCAGGCCTGACCCGCGGCCTGGGAACCAAGATCCCACAAGCTGCATGGCGCAGCAAAAGAAAAGAAAAGAAAAAAAAAGGGTCAGTACAATAACAAAGAATAAAAAATAAAATAAAATTAGAAAAATAAAAAATATATTAGGAAAAATAAAAATATAAGTGAAACAACTACAAGTTAAAACAGAACCACAACAGAAAAAAAAGGGGGTGGAGGTGGGGAACAAGCCAAAAGTAGCAGAACAATAACAAAGTATAGAAAATAAAATAAAATTAGAAAAATAAAAAATTTATTAGAAAAAATAAAAATGTAAGTGAAACAATAACAACAAGGTAAAACAGAACTAACAGCCTAAAAAAAAAAAAAAGGCCAGAAAAAGCCTGGCTGTGGGGTTGGAGCTTAGTGGGGGGCAGGGCTTAGGCAGGGTGGGGTTTAGGGTGGGGAAGGGCCTAGGCTCAGGGCCCCTGTGGCTGGAAAAGGCAGCACAGCTGGAAGGGGCCTGGGAGGTAAGGCCCTGGATGGGAGTGCAGGGGTGGGGCTTAGGCTCAGCACAGCTGGAGGGAGCCTCAGAGGGTGGAGGATCAGGCCCAGAACCTCAGCAGGCTCTCTGGGGTCCAAGCAGGCAATGGAAATGCTGGCCACGTTCCTGTTCAATCCTCCGCTCTCCCGAGGGTCTCACCCTGTCCTGTTGATCCCCTAACTGTGGGTGGGTCCCTCAGGGTGTGGGAACTCCTCCCCTCCTCCAGTAGACCCCTCAGGGGCCTCAGTCCCGTCCTGCCTCCACTTCTCTTTCCGCCTCCCTTCCCCCCACGTCTTACCCAGTCACTCGGGGGTTCCTCCCATCCCCTTAGGTGTCTGTAGTCCCCCACCAGTGCCTGGTAGTTGCCCTAGTTGTGAGGAGATGCAAACTCCGTGTCCTCCTAATCTGCCATCTTGGCTCCTAAACTTTATTCCTTTTATTCCTCTCACTCAAAGGTACTCTGGTCTGAGCAGTGATGCCAACTTCCAAAGTAGTGGTGATAGGGAGCCAGGATGATTAAAAGCTTTCCCTTTAGAATTCTCTGCAGGCCCAGCTCAGATCCTGCAGGCCTTTCCAGCCTTTCTTTGTATGAATTCAGTCTTCAACCTCTCTTCAGTTTGCACTGTGGTCTTTACTGTTATCATCCTAGGACTTCTTGTTCTGCTTCCTATTTGAAGAAAAATCTGAATTTCCATTAATGCTAATGAGAAACTTTGGCTTTAATGGTATAGAAACATGATTCTTATGCTTCTCTGGTTAGAGTTGTATTTAATTTTAATTGTTAACTGAAATACATTCAAAGTACAATCTGGCTTCTTAGTTAGGTCAAGTGCATAAAACTAATGAAATACCGATGAGGAGGTTGATGCCCAGACACAGCAGGAATGCTGCTGACAATTGAGAAAGAAAAAACCCATTCCCAGGGATGATTTATCAAAGGAACATAATGGGGAGTAGAGACAGGTGAGGGGTAAGGGAGGATTGAATTTTAAAGATGATGTCATTTACACTACAGGAAAATGTGAATGATAAAGTTTTGTTTGTTTGTTTGTCTTGTTCCACTTCTTTGTTTGAAGAGTGAGGACTTCTTCCTATGGATCATCTCTCTGGTGTCATGAAAACCTCATGTATAAAGCTGTAAGTAATGTCTCCATTTTGAAGAAACAAAATTGAGAATTTCTAAGCATGAGAGTTATAGGTGACTTTCAGAGTCACCTGATTGGTGGCTTTCTCTTTCTTTAAAAAAGATGTTATTTTGTGGTTATTTTTATGGAGGCAAAATTGAAAAAGAATTTTTTTTTGCTTACAACCTGCAGAATTCCTAGTCCTATGAAGGCAGGGAGATTGTTTTGTTTGGAATTATACCATCAGGGCCTAGTATAATGCCTGGCCCACAGCATATCTTCAAAATATATTTATTAAAAATAATGTCTGAATTAATGTTTCATAAAGCTATAAGCACTTCCAGATTAAAGACGTCACAGCAGATTTTTTATGGCTGGTTACTAATAGGTATTTGGTAGATTCATTCCTATTTAGTGAATATATGTGGTATCCACATTGGTTTTAGCATATATTCCTGAGAATTCATTGCACAAATACCAGGAAAACCTAACCAACAGCTGCTTTTGTCATTTCAAAAGATTCTCTTTATTGTATAGTACTATTTCTTTGAAATGTGAATTTAATTTGTTTCTACCTATGATAATTTTAAGGATCAGTCTGTAAAATCTGGTTACATGAAATGAAGAGAGTTTGGATGTTGATCAAAAAGTAAATAATGCGAAGGCTAGTAGAATTTACCTCCAGTTTTATAATAACCTTCACGGAGTCTATGTTGAGACCAAGTTTAAGAAAAATAAGCCTTTTTATTTCTAATAGGTCAGAGCTCCATTGTGTGAAGTGCAAACATTGTCTTTCTAACAAGGTTTTATAAGTAGATCTTGATTTTGAATAATTCCTTGAAAATGTTTCTGGATAGTAGATATATCTTATATATTTACTGAATGACTGCACGGATACATGCATATGAAACACTTCTGCGAATCAGAGAATGCACTGATTGGCTCCTCAGTGCTATCAGAAGGCAAGGAGCTTTTTCAACCAAATTCATAAATCAAATTTATATACTTAATATAAATGGCAAAGAAAAAATCCTGCTTCTTTTAAGTCTCATTAACTTCTAAAGTTGAGGCTAGTCACTTCTGTTAATTTTCAGTAGCAGTAAATACCAAGAAGTAGTAATATTAGGCACCAAAGACAACCTGGATATGTTTAGCAAAGTAATTCCTAAAAGGAAAGTTGAATGAGAAATTGAAGTGCCGCACTAAGCCTCAAATGAAATCCATAAGCCTTGGCGAATACTTTAGCTCACTGTTACTCATAACTCTTATTATTAATGTCATTGCAATTGTAAGTGTGGACCCACTTGCTGGATACAGGGGTTTGCAAAAGGGACTGACCTTCAGGAGTGCAATGCACTAATAAGAGAACAACATCTCACAGTTCTCTGAAGATAGAGCTGTAATGCAAGACTGTTATGTAAGGGACAGATTTTTCTTTCAAAAGAAAGATAAACCAGCCCAAAACCATACCCTGGCACACGGGAGAACAACACTGCATGCTGATGGCACCATGCCAGCTCTTAACAGTACCCCCAGGATTGCCCCACATCCCAACTCAGGTTTGCATTCAGGTTTAGGTGGAAGAAGTAGTATTCAGCAATGATAAGGGGTCAGACAAAATAGGCATGAACCATCATTCCACTTGCTCACTTCTGGAAGAGATATAGCCACATGCACTGTAGGCAAAAGGAAGTGAACATAGCACTGTTAAGCTCTCAAGTCAGGTTTTTATAATTCATTTCCATTACTGGCAATTACTGAGATACTTACTTAGAAATATTCCCCTTTGAAATAGATTTCTTAACAGCAAATGTCAGAAATCAGTAATGCTAGATGTTTTTTTTTTTTTTTAATGAGGTGGTTTGGTGATGTGGAGTGTTGATTTCTTGATGTTTTACATTTTTAAGCACCTTTTTCTACTTGTGATTCCAAGTTGGACTTTCACTGAGAAATGGGTCATATGGAGGGCCCCTGATTTCCTGTGATTCCCTGACCACAAAAGTGTACTCTGCAGGGCTAGAACCCATAGCCATGGCCTTTTCTTACAAAGCCACCCTCTCCCAAATAGGGGCAGCTCTTGTTTATTTAGAAATAGCAGTCAAACTGTAAAATGACACACATTTTGACAAAGGCATGGGATTTGGTACCTAGGATTCATTACTTTTCCCATTAATGGGATTCGTATGAAGCACTTGCCTTACCCTCTCTTACCCCTGCAGCACTACCTCTGCCTAGGCCAGCTTTGAACACTTTCATTAGTCTGAGACTGATAATCAAAACTCAAAGCCAGTTTCCTTTGAGCACATAGGCATGGCAAGAATGGCTTTCCCAAGCAATAGCTTAGGAAAACAAATGCTTATAATATTTAAATTGTTTCTGTTTTTCATAATTTATTTGTTTTTCCTCCCACTCTAGCCAGACTTGCTACCCCAGCATTTCTACTTTCCTGTAACAGAGAATCATAAATTTCTAGAAAAGTAAGGGTCCCTGGGTCTGAAGCACTGTGACGTTGTTTGTGCAAGATATTTGGAGACATTGCCAAATGCATAACAAAACACAGTTTATGGACTTCATTTGGCATTGATTTGTGCTGCAAAGCTCGGAGTATCGTTTCCTCCAGAAGCTTTTGCCTTTTTAATGAGAGAAAATATTATCAACAACAGAGTTCTTGAAGAACTTTGTAATGTTTAATTTTTGAAAACCAAAACCCTTCAAAATAAAGCAGCTTTAAAATGTTCTTATTTTAAATTCTTACTTTTAAATGGTGCCTTCAAAGTGATCTTTCTAAGGAGTGTTCCTTACCAACAGTCATTGGTGTTGTATCCTGGGGGACACAAACTGACTTGAAGCACCGGCCATGTTGTTACCAGTACATACATTACAAGAAACTGGCGGCAAGAAACTACTTTCCAGCATGTACCCTGCAACTGGGCAGAGTTCTGCCCAGTTCTGAGTCAGAGTTCTGAGTCAGAACTCTTCCAGTGACCTTAGAGCCTCAAAATGGATGGAGAGGGATGAATAATCCAGATTTCCAACAAAGATAGCTTCACTCACGTGTGAGCAGACCAGCAGACTCATTATGTCCAATAAAAAGGTGGTATAATGTTTCAGGAAATCCACTGCAAATGAATTAGAATGAAAAATACATAAAAAAGCAAGTCAGTTTCTCAGATAAGAATAGAAATGCCTGTTACCCACTGGAATAGAAAGGGTGAAACAAAGGGGAAAACTGGAGGGGCCTAGCAACCCCCAGAAGGTCACATGTCCTCCATAATGTCGACTTCCCTTACTCAGATCCTTCCTTTGCTAGGAAAAACAAAACAAAGCTAAGGAACAAAACTATTAGGTAGGCCCAGCACAAATGTCAGTCAACTTTGAAAGAAAAAGCATTGTTATAGGTGATGCTAGGCCCAGTTTGTCACTGGCTTGTCTGCAGGCTCCATAAACCAGATTCCTGGTCACACCCCCAGAGTTTCTCATTCTATGAGTTTAGGGTGGTGGGGGGAGTTCCAGAGTTGGCAATTTTGACAAATTCCCAGGTGATATGATGCTGCTTATGTGGTATCACACTTTGAGAATCATTGTTCCAGCATAAATCATTAGCTTTGTGATCCAAGGAAATTGAAGCACATGAATTTAAGGTAAACTTGTGATAGTTTGGATTTATTCTCATGTAGGTGTCTGCCTCTGCAAATTACAATACAGAAGGCCTTTACTTGGATAATTCAGGCTCAAAAACTGCATTAAGATATTTTCATTGAAATATTTTAAGTATAAGGTGTTTTTTTTTCCCCAGGGGAGTAGAAGGGGAATGTTTCTAAATCACCCTGTGACTTGCTTTATTGCCCTTTCTTGTTTTGCATAGGGATAGCAAGGTACTGTTTGCTCTAGGAAGCATCTATTGACCTGTTCTCTAATAATGGCTTTAGTCTGATTTCCTGTTTATACAAGGTCTGGAAAAAACTGTGTTAGGAAGTGGAGCAAGTGAATGGGCATGGAGTTTTCTAGATAAGCTAGCTGCAAGATACATTCTTTTCGTATCATGTCAGTGGGAAAGGTCACTGGCAGTCTGATGGTGAGTTTATGATGTGTCGTTACATCATAACTGGATGAACCAAAGAAGTGCCTCCTGTTTTCCTTCAGGCCAGGCTCTAACTAGGAAGACCCTGAAAGAGGTCATGGAAGAACCTCAGAATCTCTAGGAGCGATGTTGGGGCAGTTGATAAGTATTTTATCCCACAAAACTGCAAAATGACAAGGGATCAGAATAATCTTAGTGTTAACTTAAACCAAGTCTTGGTTTAAGTTAATGCCAGTATAAAGTTCGTAACTCCTAATCTATTTTGCCTGCATTTCCAACCTTTGTTTTCGTAGGCCTACCTAAGTTTCTCCATGTGGATATCACTTGTGTTTGTCTTAGTTATAGTGCCAATGAGATTATGATCAATTAACCCCAAACTTTTAGAATATATAATAATTCTTTAAAGACAACTGCTCATGTGCAAAATAAAAGCCCTGGTGAACACTCTTTAAAACTCACAGCTCGGGCTTCCCTGGTGGCGCAGTGGTTGAGAGTCTGCCTGCCGATGCAGGGGATACGGGTTCGTGCCCCGGTCTGGGAAGATCCCACGTGCTGCGGAGCAGCTGGGCCTGTGAGCCATGGCCGCTGAGCCTGCGCGTCTGGAGCCTGTGCTCTGCAACGAGAGAGGCCACAACAGTGAGAGGCCCGCGTACCGCAAAAAAAAAAAAACAAAAAAAAAAACCTCACAGCTCAACATAAAAGTCTGGGTCTCATACTGGTGGCAAAGGGCAGCTTTTAGAGTCATCTGTCACATCTCCTAAAACAGACTTCCAAAGCAGGTACTTCAGGTGGAATGTCAGGTGTTCAGTTTAATCACATGGAAAGCCACCTTCATTGTGGGCAAGAAACATCTCTGCAGTGATCATTGTTATTCTGATGCTTTTTGAGTTGAGTTTCTGACACTTGTACCTAAGAGTCCTATGATCACAGGACATTTTGGATTGTAGAAATGGGGGCAGAACCCAGAATCACTGAGACTTCTCCAAACAGAAATAATACTCAGTCAGAATGAAGGCTTTGGACACAACCAGCACTGACCCTACTTGTCCTCTCGTCATATCTAGATGTATCTAATGAACTTCACAATTCCATGCCTTAGACACACACCACCTCATCCTTGGGGTCTCTCCCTATGAGTCTGACTAAGTAAGGATCCACTGTTCTCTTCTGCATTATTTTGCTGCTGGAAAACTTAGGTCTTAGGGCCACTTGGGCGTCTACATTAAGAAGCAGAAGTTCCTCTTTGCCTCTGGGAAATCTAGATGAGAGGACAATCAAAGGCAACCAGAGGACACATATGGAAGTGGCTCCAAAGGTGGACTCTTGTAAATTCAGGAAGTAGGAAAAACTTATCTATTGGCACTTGCCCATTTTCCCTTTTGGTGTACTCCTCTCTGTCTAAGATGTACCTAGCGCCCTTAAGCTGTGATCTGGCTCTCCAGTGGGCCTTTGGGCCTTGTAGGTTTGCCTACAGTGGCAAGTAGGAGTGTGCTAAGAGGACCACGAGGGAGAGTATGTAAAATTGAAATGGTCCCAGAGGACCGCACTAGAAGATAGGATCTATGAGGGGAGGGATCTTGTCTGTCCAGTTCACCCCACAGTCCTTAGCACCTGGCCCAGTGTGTGGCACATAGTAGGTGCTGCCCAAATACTTGTGGACTAACTTAGTGAACGAACATACAAAGTCAGGATGTATGGTTCAGTATGGATGCCATTTGGTTAGGTACCTGCTCTTATCCCAGTGGGCTATGAGTTAGAAAAGAGTAGATCATCTAGTGTAGATGACTTCGTGACTGATAAGAACTGAAGTGCCTCAGGCCAGACTGGGAGGTACTCAGGAGACAGCCACTGATGGAAAAGGAGGTGACTTAGGACCTAAGGAAAGGAAAACACATGTTTATTGAATGCCTGTGTTGCTAGGTGCTTTACACACATTATCACTTTTGCTTCTTGCAATAGCCTTGAGTAGTAAGTCTTAGTCTGTGTGATTTATTGATGGGGAAACTAAGATCAGACAGGCAAACTTGTAAGCTAGGATTTGTACCCAGGTCTTTTGGATCCAAAGCTAATCCGGATTAGATAAGTTGGTAATGGAGAAAGGGTTGCGGGGGCTCTTTCCCCGAAAGTTTGATTGGAACATGACATGAATTTGGTATTACATCTCCAGTGCTCCCACTGTGACTCCACAAGACATTACCCCCAGCTATTCACAGCTCCCTGACTCAGCTTTTCAGTGAGTCTTAGTTCAGAATTCCTAATGAAAACCAACTGACCCAGCTTGGAGAGAATATAAAACAACCAGGTACAAATGTAGCTTCATGTACTCATCTCCTCATTAGGTATGAAAGTGGTACAAGATTGTTTTACAAGAGGGTGGTGTGAGAAGACAATGATCAGCATTTCGAGGACAGACAGGTGTAGCCAATATTCACCCGCAACCCACTTCCTTCTTTTGTTCTTCGATGAACATCCATCCCTATTTCCTTGCCAAGATGAAATGCTTCTACTCTTTTTACTTCTTGCCCGAGTACATTGGACACATTATATTTGAGTCTGTTGTCAGCTGAGTCATAGGTGACCGATGCATGTTAAATATTATATATATATATATATATATATATATTGTGCTAACATCTGCTGCCAAAGTAAAGAAATGATGCCTTGTGGCAGTTACTGACAAAACAGGACAAAGTCTTTCGGCCTTCACTTTTACTATAGCTGTGCTGGATCAGTCATTGCAAGGAACATGATAAAGGTAAAGGATGTGAGGGAGAGCCCCACTCAGATTTCCCTTCAACAGAGAAGCTGCTGTGAGGATCCTAGTGAGCCAACAGCCTCCAGCTGCCACACCTTTGTGACCCACTCTAGCACCTGCTCACGCCAAATCCATGATGTCGCCAAGCTGCTTCCAGCCAATGGCCAAACGTGCTGAGGGTATTCGAGCTGGGCTCCTTCTGCCCAGCATTGACTCTTCTCAGTCTTCGCTCTGGGTCTTCTCACTGGCCTAAGATATCTCAGAGTTGTGTTACATACAGTCTTAGGCTTTTCCTACCCAATCCTCCTTCATTCCTTCTTTCCTTTCGTAGTGTCCCACCTACTCCATGGTTTGAAGTTGTCCCCTGCCTGCTTCTTCTCACTCTCCCTTCTATCTTTCATAGGCATTTCTCTCAATAAATCTCTTGCGTGTCTAATTCTGTCTTGACATCTTCTTCTTAGAGGATCTGAACTGACAGAGGGTGTTAACATTCAGGGGAATTTCATGGCGCCCAATTGTAGGAAGTAGAGCTGGGACTCCCGGGGAAAGACATTTTCTTCAAACAGCAGTAGAGATGCTTTCTCAGATTCATCCTAGTCCCTGAACTTGAACTGTCATTAGTACCGGCTAAGTGACTCTAATTTGTAGAGGTTAGAATGACTCCAATCTATACAGTAGAGTTTTAGAATTCCTGTCTAGTCAAACAATTATGGGACTAATTACATTTACAAACTAAATAATTACATTATACATGAAAGAGTTAATGAAACTTCAAAGGTGCCTAGATGTAAAATGGAGTAACCAAGATGCTGAGAGAACAAGACACTTAAAAATTAGGTCTCCATATTCTTGACTTAATAAGTTCCTCCAGTCTTGAATGAAAAGCCCCTTTCTAGTAATTTCTGAGGAATTTCTTCTGTTGTGGGGAAAAAAGTCCTTGGGATGTTTAGGCCCAATACAAAACTTTGCAAAGTGAGCCCTAAGCAGCTTTGCCATACCTTCTCCCAAGAGACTGAAAATTTCTTCTATTTTTTGCCCACTCATAGTTAAGATAGAGGTTGAAGGAAAGTCAGTATGCTATCAACTTGTGGATTTTAGTATAGGATGATCTGACTTTCATTAGGGAACACCCAACTGTCAGAATTTCCTCTTGGGATGGTGTTTTCATGTGTTCATGGCATTGTAGGCTTTTTCTAGTATGCACATTCTTTCAGCCTCTACCCGTACCCAGTTCCAAAGCTACTTCACATTTATAGGTATTCGTTATAGCAGCACCCTACTTCTTAGTTCCAATTTCTGTCTTAGTCTGTTGGATCTGCTACAACAAAAATAGCATAGACTGGGTGGCTTATAAACAACAGAAATTTATTTCTCACAGTTCTGGAGGCTGGGATTCCAAGATTGAGGTGCTGGCAGATTCTGTATTTAGTGAAGGCCCACTTCCCACTTCCTGGTTCATAAATGGTTGACTTCTCACTCTACTCTCACATGGGGAAAGGGGCAAGGGAACTCTTTTTGTCTTTTTGATAAGGGCACTAATCCCATTCATGCCCTCATGACCTAATCAACTCCCAAATGTCCCACCTACAAATACCATCTCACTGGGTTTAGAATTTGAATTATGGAGGGGCACAAACATTCAGTCTATAGCAGATGTTCTATCTTCCCAAAGATGAATCTCAGATCTTTTTACTGGGGCATATTCTGAGAGTCCTGTGGGGAGAGGTTGTATGTTTGGGTATGTGGAGGTGGGGGGGAAATTTTCTCATTTCAGTAGTTAGACTTTCACTTAATCCCCTGTTTTCAATACCAGGCACCCTCTCTCAGCTTTGTCTGACATTCCTGATTCTGTGTCTGACATTCCTGTTCATTTTCTCTAATAAAGTGTAGAGAAGAAAGTTCTCTGTTCTAGTTTGCTGCTCAGATAGGGAAGAGACTGACGCCTGTAGTAAAGAATGGAAGAAGAGGACCTGTGAGTCTAATTTCGCGTTAGAGAAACTTTCAGTGAATTCTCTTTTCAAGTCCACTGTCCACCTCCAGTTTCAGAGACATTGAGATCTCCCATTCCTTCTAAAATTTTGTTGCAGTTAAATCCCCTCTTATTCTCTGTCTATATTTATGCCTTCTCTCTCCCCTCACGCCCATTTTATTTGAGGTTTGAGATGGAACAGGAGGTAAACGCACGTGTTCAGTCTTTCACGTTTAACTGGAAGACGCCTTCCAGAGGAGCTCTGGAGGGTGTGCGCGGCAGCAGTTATTCCTTTTGGCAGGGAGGGGGACTTATAGAGAGGAGTAAGCTTTTAAACTTTATAAACTATGGTAGGCTTGGGAGATCATACCTAACTCTATGATTTGACCCTGAAGAGAATGGAGAACCTATGGAATCTGCTGAGTATGAGTAGAATAAGCTCCAGACAGCTTAGACTTCAAAGCAGTTAACCTTTTGTACTGTCACTGAGTTAATTTTCTGAGTTGCCTAAGATGAGATTACATGGGATATACTGTGGTAAAATGATCAAGAAGCCACCAAAAAATTGGTTTTCTTTGGGTGTACAGAAATCTGAAAATTCAGTTATCCTTTAATAATTAGTAACTTATTGATCTGGTTGAGCTGGAAGATTGGCTACATGCAGGGGATTAATCAAATAAGTAAGAAATATTGAGAATTATGAAAGGAGTTGTGAAGAAAGCTAGATTGAATCTTGTGATGTTGGATTGGAATTGGAGGTACAGGCGTTAATTCATCATTATCAATATATAGAGCTAAATATAGATATATAGATGCAAATCTGTGCACATTGCAGTAATATAAATAGAGAACTAAATTTAGATGTAATTCTATGGTGTGTGTGCATGTGTGTGTGTATATATATACATATATTTACTAGCTCTGTCTAATGAAAGGGCCTGGGAGCAGCAACAGCCCAGTAGCCAGGGATACATCTTGGGGACATAGATCTTGGCTTTTAAATACCATTCTCTGTTAAAAGCAACCAAGTCTCTGAGTAAACGGTTGATTACTCATCAGGGCAGAGGAAGTAAAAAAGTAGCCTGGAACATTTTTTGACATCAGAAAGTAAAGAATGTTCAAGAAATACTGGGACTTATAGAAAGGACATGGAAGCCAGCTTGAAAGGGCTCTCACTGGCCAAATCTGGGACAATTTGAGCATCAAAATAATAATGGATTATAACCAATTAAGTAAAACATGAATCTGCATGTTACACTAATGAATAATGTATATATAGATAGGGAGAAGAGAAAATTCTTACAGTAGAATGGCAACTAATAAATGTAGAAGGAATGACAGGATTAGAAAAACACCATTTGGCACTATCATAATAATAGTCAGTTCAGGCAAGAAACATTAGTGGATGCTCGGACTAGTGGATAAAAATTTGATGAGAGAGAGGATGTTTACTTAGTGTCAGAGTATCTCCCCACAAAATAATTTTTAATTACAAAAGGAAAAAGAATAACTTTAAGTGAAGAATCCTGGCAAGGACCACCTTAATTAAGTAATCAGTTAATATCACCAGTAATGAGACAATTTAAATTATGTACCACCCAATAGGATACAACAAGATGAACATTTTTGTGATATATTCCTGCTAAAAGTCATAACCTGAATCTGATCACGAAGAAACATGGGGAAAACCCATATGGGTGGATGGTCTATAGAATAACTGGCCTGTAGTCTTCTAAAATTTCAAGATCATGTAAATCAAGGAACAGCTAAAAAATAGTCTCTATTAAAGAAGACTAAACAGACATGATAATTAAATACTACATATGATCTTAGATTGTATATTTTTTACTATAAAGCAGTGGTTCTCAAAGTGTGATCCCAGGACCAGACCTTCAGCACCACCTGGGAACATGGTTAGAAATACAAAACTTTGGACCCCATGCCAAACCCACTGAATCAGAAACCTTGGGTTTGGGAGCCAGTAATCTGTGTTTAATGAGACTTTCCACTGATTCTGATGCACACTAAAAGTTTGAGATCCATTGCTATAAATCAGATTGTTCGGGCAATTGTTAAAACTGTAGAGTAGTTGGAAATAATAAATCAGTGTTAATTTCCTGCTTTCATGTCACTGTAGGGAATACATTACTAAATTTACTCTTACATGGTTCAAGAATAGAAAGTTCTTGATAATATATATGCAACTTTTCTGTATGTTTTTAAAAATCTCAAAATTTAAAAAAATGGGAGGGGCTAAGCTATGTATTTATCATATTAGGAAAAAAGTCTGACTCATGTTCATTCCAACTGCCTTTATGTAATCAAATGTGGCACTAAATACAAAGGATGTATATTCCATTACATGTATGGTTAAATCTGCTATGGAAAATAGTTTGTTCTCCCAAGAACCATCTGTGTTTATTTTCAGGTTGAACCAACCCTAAGGTTGCTAACATTCTTTAAAACCATGTTGATGAATGACACAATCTCTGAATCACATCAAAGCCAATATGGTTTCTTTGGGGATTCCGTATCAGTGGAAAAACATTTCTGCTGAATAGCATCTGCCTATCCATATGTAGAAAGAGTCAATACACTGAACTGAAAAATAATTGTTTTCAAATAATTGGCTAATGACATACACAGCCCCTTTTTCTCAGCTGCATTACTAATTGCCCGAATATGATCCATGATCTGATTTTTTTCCCTTGGTGTAGTTCTTTGCAAGACTTTTCCATTGTACACAACTAAAATACAGCAAGAGCAAAATATAGCCTGAGACAAGTACGTATGTTGGATTAGATTCAAATATGCAGGGTTTTATCTAGAAGGAAAAATCCTTTTAGAGTTAGAAAGGAAGTGAATCAGGCCCATGGACCTTGGCTAACTGACCAATACACAAACATTGGTGGTTGGTGGTTGTTTTTCTACTTTTGGTTGTCTACTTTGAAGCCATTGTTCAACATCCAAATCCCTAGCTCTGTTCTTCCTGGCATTTTGGTGGTTATGCATTTGTTCTGAGACTGTAAATGGAGAGTTCTCTTCCAACTGAAAAGTGTTCCTTCCCCAGCCATAATCCTTCAGAAGAACTGAATCTGATCAGTTATGTCACAAGTGAAGAAGACTACATTTGTTTTAACGGAGTTTATTTAGAACATCCTGCTGCTAATGTCAGCACACAGATTGGGCAAGTTCCACCGAAATAACTTTCAGACTATTTGTACTCAATTAAATGTTTATTTAAAATTTCCTTTGGTTTTTACTGCCGAAAATGTATTGTTCATTTTTCACATACCAGGCACTGTTGTTTAGTCTCAAGGGCATTACTTGTTACAAATTTAACAACTGTGACATATTAAAAACAACATTTAGGGAAGAAATTAGGGCTGAGAGGATGTGACCAGATGTTTCCGTGGTGTTTCGCCAAAATGTCACTTAAATGCCAACAAGATTTTAAAAGGAATTTTTTCCCAAAGTCTCTCTACCCACTTGACTGACCCCAAAAGATGTTGCTATCATAGTTGTATTAGAAAACCCATTTAATTTTCTTTTTAATCACAGTTTTATAGAAGATACTTAAAGTCTTTTCACTGTCATTTTTTTTCTTTTATGATTTTGCTATGGCAATAAAGATAATCCTGGCTATACCACATGCTACCTTTGTGACCCAAATTTTCTTATGACCAAAATAGGGATGCTGGTACCTACCTATGATTATTATGGAAATTAAGTGAGATAATGTATGTGACACTCTTAGCCCAGTACTTGGCACATAATAATGGCACATTAGTTTGTTATTATTATTACAAACAGTGCTAATTATTGATACAAGCAAAACCCCCACTAAGTGCCCTGCTGCTGAATTTCTTTAAAAGAAAGGCAGTCTTTCCTGCAAGTATCCCTTAAGTTCCAGTCTTCTTTTGAGATTGTCAAATCACACTAGGAAAAACATCCTACCAAGAGGCAACTTCAAAAGAAAGTCATTATTTTTTAGATAAATCTGCTGGTAATTAGGTTAGACCTCTCTGAGCTGATTTCTAAATTCAGGAGCATTTAGAGAGGGAGCATGCAGGTAAATACAACAGAATAAAGAGATTGTATGCACCCCAAGTGGAGGATTCTAGGTTTGCGCTCCTTCTGTGGGTATTGTGTTGATGTAGGAGGGTTAATAGAGCTTTAGGCTGGGGCTCTAGAGCTTTATGATATACAAAAATATAAAAGTCAGTGAAGCCAATGCTGTACAACAGAGGGAAAAGGGATAAGCTTGATCCAGAAATATTTTGGAGGGTGGAGACATTCCAAGCATACCATTCCATGACTATGCCAATGGAATGTGGGCACAGCACAAGAACAATGTCCAAGGCTGGAGAGCTTTAGAGGACCAGGGAAATTCTGAGTGAAAAACACAAAGCAGTGAAGAACATCACCCTCTGCTCCCAACCAAGTTTCCCTGTTTACAGATTGAATTGTGAATTCTGAGTGAATTTTAGGTCCATGGACTATGGATTCCAAAATTTGGTACCAAATAATTATAGATACATTTTTCAAATGTACAGCTCTCCTCTGGCATCTCTCTCTTTCACACACACACACACACACACACACACACACTTATTACATTTAAATCCCAAACTAGAAATTTTGTCTCTTTCCATTATCTTTGACTCCAGGTGGGTAAGCTGCCATAATGAAACTTTACCAATTAAAAAAATAAACATTTATATGGACAGATTTTCCATATTAATCATGGAAATTTGTTCCCAAATTCCTTGAATAAAGTTTATTTGCTTGCTGTAATGGTTGTTAGTTTTTCTTCATTAGTGTTTGTGATCATTCAAGACATGAAAAGATTTGGGGGTTTTTTGGATTTTATTCTTTTTTTTTTTAATTGAAGTACAGATTTACTGCTGTACAGCAAAGTGATTCAGCTATACATATACATGCATTCTTTTTTCTTTACGTTTTTTTCCATTATGGCTTATCATAGGATACTGAATATAGTTCTCTGCTATACAGTAGCACCTTGCTCTTTACCCATTCTGTATATAAAAACTTACATCTGCTAACCGCACCCTCCCACTCCATCCCTTTTCCAACCCCCTCCCCCTTGGCAGCCACCAGTCTGTTCTCTATATCCATGATTCTGTTTCTGTTTCATAGATATGTTCATTTGTGTCATATTTTAGAATCCACATATAAGTGATATCATATGGTATTTGTCTTTCTCTTTCTGACTTACTTCACTTAGCATGATAATCTCTAGTAGCATCCATGTTGCTGCAAATGGCATTATTTCATTCTTTTTATGGCTGAGTAATATTCTATTGTATATATGTACCACATCTTAGGTTGTTTCCCTGTCTTGGCTGTTGTAAATAGTGCTGCTATGAACATAGGGGTGCATGTATTTTTTTGAATTATAGTTTTGTCCGGATATATGCCCAGGAGTGGGATTTCTGGATCATATGGTAATTCTATTTTTAGTTTTCTGAGGAACCTCTGTACTGTTTTCCACAATGGCTGTACCAACTTACATTCCCACCAACAGTGTAGGAGGGTTCCCTTTTCTCCACACCCCCTCCAACATTTGTTATTTGTAGACTTTTAATGATGGCCATTCTGATTGGTGTGAGGTGGTACCTCATTGTAGTTTTGATTGCATTTCAAGACATGAGAAGATTTTAATTTGAAAGACCCCTGTCATGCCCAAGAACTATATTGGCCTATAGTTTGTGGATATGGTTGTGTCTGTTTGCAGTAGTTTATCTTCATTCTGCTCTGTAAATAAACTGAACAAATGAAGAGACACTTGGATGTCCAAAAAGGACTGAAGATTTTTCAATAAAAAGTTCAGTCAAATGTCTTTCAAAAAATACTTTGCAGACTCTTTTACTAAAGAAGCATTCCTTCTTTCTTTTTTAACTTGATAATCTATTTAACTGAAGAAGAGCAATTCAGTTTATGGCAAAGAACCATTCAGGAGGTTGCCTGGAGGTGGGAAGACTCAGTGTTTCTCAAAGGTGGGGTGTAGCTCACCTCTATCAGAATGCCCTGGGGAGCTTTTAAAACTTCAGATATTTAGGCCCCCCTCCAGCCCTACTGAGTCCAGATCTCTGGGTGGGACTCAGAAGCTGCATATTTAATGAGCTCTGCAGGTGATTCTTATGTATCTTAAAAAGTAAGGGGTCTCTTCAAAGTGGAAATTAGTAGTTATGTCATAAAAGCCAGTAGTGCCTTCTGCCCTGGCACTTTTCTAGCTTTGAAGAAGGGGTCAATGGTACATTGCCTTTGAAAAAATTCCAGTTTGAATGAAGAGCAAGTCATTTTCCCTCTTCTCAATGTTTTCTCCTAACTCTGTTTTCCTCCAGGGGCTCAGTTGTCCAGCCTTCTTCACAGAGAATAGCATTTGGAGTTGAGCAGCTCCCAAAACATTGTTATTATTATTTTTGGTCCTTGTTTGTTCCTAATATCTCTGCATTGCTGATCAGTGACCATGATCTGCACTTTCAGGCAAGAAAAAGAACACATTCTAGCAGCTGAGTCACCTGACAGTTACCAGGTATGAAGTAGATCTCAGTCTCTGACAACACCTTCTATTGGGCAGTGGTTCTTAAACTTGTGTGCGCATTGGAACTTCCTGGGAAGGTTTAAAACTCCCAATGCCTAGGCCATACCCCTGACCAATGTCATCGGAGCCTCTGAAGTAGGACCCAGGCATTAGTACTTTGATAAACACCCCTGGTGATGCCATGGTTCTGGGGACATCTGTAGAAAGTGCCTTGAGGCCTTTAGAGCACCTTAGGCTGATCATCAATATTTTTCTTTACAGATGGCACTTTTCCTATTTTCCGGTACACCCTAGAAGGACGAGAAAGTTTAGGAGATATTTCTTACAGAAATTTCTTCCTGGAAGAGAATTTTAAAGTTTCTTTAGCGTGTTCAGCCACCATTACAGGAGATCCAGTACACATGTGTAGTCTTAACCACAGTGTGCACTACCCCTGCACACCTATGAAACTACCCTACACCAACCCTTCACTTTGTCTGTTTCAAGATAATCTACGAAATTTATCAGTTTGGGGCTCTTTGCTCTCTTCTCAAGAGCCAGTAACAGATCTCCAGTGAGCTGAAACAGGGAAAGTTGTTTTAAACCATTGACTGCTTAATAAATTAGCACTAGACGGCTCTTTGCCTAATTTATCTCTGAAAGCCAGTTTCCCAGGGTATCAGAGCAATACCACAAGAAAAATTATTTCCATTAAACACCACAAAAATGTCTTTCCTGTGATACTTCACTGAAAGGGTGACATGTACGAGATTCTCAGTCACAAAACAGGAAAGAAATGTTTGAAAGTTAAATTAAAAAGTAAAGCACAGTTAGGATTTTATTGAGCTTAAGCCCCATTCCTACCCCCTAAACATATAAATCTGTTCTGTGTTCTGTGTCTCCCACTCAGATGGGTGATAAATTTTGGATGCTGAATTCTTATGTCTCTAAAAATAACGTTTACCTAAAGTGAAGTGCAACATCTGGGTCCATTGAAGGAGCATGAAGTGGCCTTTCAGGTTAATTATTTGTGTGGCCAGGTTAGGTTTCCCAGCCCTGAAAATGATACTGGTTTTGTTTCTCTTGGCCCCTGCCCACCACAGGTAAAGAATACTGTCCCAGTGACTTTCCCATAGACCTATTCCTTCATGCAGAATGTTGCCATCAGTGCCCTGACACTGAGGAAATGGAATATTTTCCATCTGCTCCCTGAGCTGAGGACCTGCTGTGCCTGGAGGTCTCTTGGTTATTTGGTTAGAAATAGACTGAAGAGTCCCCCCAGTGCTGTCATAGTGGATGCCATCAGAACAGATCATGGGTCTCTAGTATTCTCAAAGGAGTGTTTCTCTCTGCGGTTCTCATCAAACGCGTGTCTACTTCTCTACTCCAGAAAGTGGATTGAGATGGTCCATATGCATCTTTAGACACTGCCTGAGTAGGCTGGCATTAGATTTATCAAAATAAGAACTCTTCATCCCCTTTTATAACTCTCAAGTCCATATTCCAAAACAGGCTGATACCATGGAAAAAGAAGCCTTATGAAGGAATGGGGCAGGAGCAACCAGCTGTCCAGGGTGATCCTGGGAAATTATGGTCTTTCTTTCCTTTTTTTTATGGATAACATCACAGACAGTCTTGAAATAAATTTTTTAAATCTCTAGATCTTTGTATAAATTTGAGTCCAAACAT
Source organism: Leucopleurus acutus (assembly GCF_964270905.1). Classification (NCBI taxonomy): domain Eukaryota; kingdom Metazoa; phylum Chordata; class Mammalia; order Artiodactyla; family Delphinidae; genus Leucopleurus; species Leucopleurus acutus. The sequence continues at coordinate 46,228,866 of NC_139142.1, forward strand.
TTGTATCCACAACATAAATTTTTCCAGGCACTGACTCAAGACCCGGGAGTTATCTTTTCATTTTTCCCCTCTTCCCTACCAAATTCTGTTTGTTATTTCTTCTCTTCTTTTCCATTTTCTTGGCCACTAACTCACTTTAAGTCTTAATGCTTCATTTTAGTCTATTATAAAAGGCTTCTAACTCATCCTCAAACTTTTAGCCTTTCAAAATTAAAGGCCATTCTTTTTTAAAAAAATTTATTTAATTTGTTTATTTATATTTTGGCTGTGTTGGGTCTTCACTGCTGCACATGGGCTTTCTCTAGTTGCAGCGAGTGGGACTACTCTTCATTGCGGTGCGCGGGCTTCTCATTGCAGTGGCTTCTCTTGTTGTGGAGCGTGGGCTCTAGGTTTGCGGGCTTCAGTAGTTGTGGCACAGGGGCTCAGTAGTTGTGGCTCGCGGTCTCTAGAGCGCAGGCTCAGTAGTTGTAGCACACGGGCTTAGTTGCTCCGCGGCATGTGGGATCTTCCCAGACCAGGGCTCGAACCCGTGTCCCCTGCATTGACAGGCGGATTCTTAACCACTGCGCCACCAGGGAGGTCCCTAAAGGCCATTCTATACACCACCACCAGAACAAGCTTCTTGGATTATTGCTTTGCTCAAATCACTTCTGTATTTAAGCTTTTGTAATGATTCTCCCATTGACTACTGAATAAAATCGTGGCAATTTATCCTGGTGTTCAAGGTCTTTTAAAGTTTGGTTCCAAATTATGTTTCCCATGTTCCAGCCAAATGACACCTTCACACCCCCTCATTTTTTTTTTTTTAATTTTTTATTGCGGTACGTGGGCCTCTCACTGTTGTGGCCTCTCCCGTTGCGGAGCACAGGCTCCGGACGCGCAGGCTCAGCGGCCATGGCTCACGGGCCCAGCCGCTCCGCGGCATGTGGGATCCTCCCGGACCTGGGCACGAACCCGTGTCCCCTGAATCGGCAGGCGGACGCTCAACCACTGCGCCACCAGGGAAGCCCACCCCCTCATTTTTTAACCTCATCTTGTTCTTGCTTACTTCTGGCTCGTATCATCTGAACTGTCCTTCCCCTCATCTGTCCTTGATGAAATCTTGCTTTTCCTCCAAAATCCAACTCAGAAGCTACCTCTTTCTTTCATAAAGCCTTTCATGGCCACTTTACTCAGAAGTTTTCTTTGCTTTCCTGTCCTCAAACATTTAATTAGGGCTACTCTCAGGTCCCATAACAGGCATTGTCTTGTACTGTAGTTATTTGGGTACCTAGTTTAGCTTTCTCATTGGGTTTCACTTTATGGAAGGCGTGAACATGCCTTGTACACGTTGGATGATAAATGAGTAAATGAAAAGAATCAGTTAAATACTACCTCCTTCCCTTCCTAATCCTTATACTGAAAAAGTGTGGTTTAGAGAACAGGCACTGGAGAAATCTCTAGTACATCTAGTTTGAAGACAGTCACTCGGCCTAAGGATGTAGATTAATGGTGAGGAGACCTTAGCACATCTGAGTTTAGACTAGTTTCCACAGACCATCTATGTGTTCAGAGGCTTATGTGAATGAATAGATCCTCCCAGATCTTTGGAATTTCAGGGATGGAAGGGGGCAGAGGTGTGGGCCTTTTAAGTCATAAAATATGTATATAAAAAAATTTAACCAGAAATTGCATAACTTTCTGAAATTTTGAGGCTCAAAGCTAGCAAGTATGTGGTGTAGATGGCCTAGGAACTGCTGAGTGGGTTTACCTTTGGCATGCTTCCTCCGGAAACCTGGCTACAAGACTTGGGCAAATCATGAGTTTACAGGCTGAAAGGCAAAAGACACTTAAAAAAATACTTCAAAGGATTAAAATGGTGCAACAAATGCCCAGTCCTGCTCAGCCTATTTGCATCACAAGATGGCTTAATACCCGGGAATAGTAGGCCCTTAAAAACAAACTCCTCTTTACTCAAATTATTTTTGCAGGCTGCGATTCTGGGTAATTGCAAGCCATCACATTTTGTATATATTGTTATGTATAATTGTTTATACATAATAGCAACGTAAATCTGGCCCTCTGTTTCTCTTATTTGCCACAGTATTATGACTGTGTTAACATTAACAAAGTGAAGGAGTCATTCAAAGAGTGAAGGTGAAGGTGAATTAACTGGATAATACCAGCCCCCAAGTTTTTCCCTTTCTTTAATAGCAAGTATTGAGATCTGAACTTGTCAATAATTATCTGTATTGTCTCTTAATTTCACTTTGCTTAGGTAGTCTCAGTTTTTGATTTGTAACATGAGAGTAATAGTAATTTTAACTATCCCATGGGATTATAATGAGGATTAAATTACAAAGATGAAAAGTATATTTAGAAAGTACTTTGTACCTTCTGAAGCACTGCACATGTGTTTGCCTGTTACAGGTATATATGTGTTATTCAGGTAAGGCAGTTGATTACGCTCTGGCCTGTATTTGATCCACTGAGCCATACTCCTCTTCAGATCATTTTAAGTTTGGATGGGTGGATAGGTAGACAGATGGGTGGACAATGAATGGATAGATGGATGGATGTATAAATGTATGTATTCATATATATTCTATTTTAAATATACATAATTAACAATTATACTTAATCGGATAATAAACAACTTAGAAGTAAATCCAAAGTAGGAGATTAGGTTGAATGGATTTTACAAATACTGTTTGTGTGGTTTTAAACATAATTTTAGATTCTTTCAGTACTTTGAAAAATGTCCTCTAATGCAGTGCTTTCTAAAAATCCATGAACCCATGCTGGTACATAAACTATTTGTTCCCAGTAGCAATGATAATAAACCCACAGGCTAGTTCACTACTTTTTTTTTCTCCGTAAAAGTTTCTTGGTTTATGTTCTGGCACAAGCTCTTTAAGTTCTCATGCACTGGCAAGTTGACTAATAATACAGTATAGTACACTAATGGTATAGTAATACTACTGTCAACTGTAGTAGCACTGTTCTGATGGTAGGTTTACTATTCGTTCATTCACTCAGCAGGCATTTATTGAGCACCATATTAGTTAACATAATGGTAGAGGTTATAACAAATAGTCCTGAAGTTAACATAATAGAAACCCATTTTTCAGATATATCACAGTCTGCTCAATTGTTCTTGGTCTGGTGCTCTTCTATGTGGTTTTTGGGAAAACGGCTCTTTCTGTATTGTGGCTCACTCTTTTATAGTCTGCAGAGTCTTCTTCATTTAGCTAGCAATTGAAAAAGAGATGACAGGGAAGGCGTAGCCCCTTATTAGCCATGTCAAGAGTGACATGCATCACTTCTGCTCACATTCTCTTGAGACAAGTGCCCTTCCTTTCCCCGAGGCAGAGGGACTGGAAAATATAATCCCTGGCTTTGTGGATACTTCCCAGCATTAACACTTCATTAGGGAAGGGGAGCAAAAAATTTCAGTGGTCACCTAAACTAGGGCTTCTCAAACCATCTGAGGTGAAGGACCAATTCTGTTTTTTAAAATGTTAAATCTGTCACAGCCTGATAATTAGGAAAAAAAAAAACTATAAAAATAAATTACTAGAAAAAGAAAATAAACCGAAGATATACAAAATACAAGTCCAGTTTTTAAATTATTAGATTCAGCAGACATAAAATTAGCGTACGGTTTCTCTACTTAGCTCGTAGAGGACTGGTAGCACCACACACAGACTGGCACTATCCTTACCACACTTGAGTTGCACTGTTCTAGACTCTGGAGTTAAAATCAATAGGGAACATTTTTTTCATGTAGGGAAATATAATAAACAAATAAATAAATAAGATAATTTTAGGTAGTGATAAGCATTATGAAGATATGTTACCAGCAGATGTGACCCAGCATCTTCTGGAGAGGACTTCTTGAGGAAAATCTTTATCATCATCAAGATAGAACATCCGATTCAGGAAAATGTATTTAGAACAAAAAGATGCAACCATGTTTAAATGTATGTGTTATGCTTCATTTTCATTTCTGATTTCAAAATTTTCGTAAGGATTCAGGATCTAGCCCCTTTAAAAAAAACAGGAGGTAAAGAAGAAATATTTTAAGCTTCTTATCCTCTTTTCCTAAGATAACATACACATTAATGATTTTTATAACAGTTTTATTGAGATATAATTCACAAACCATACAATTAAGTAATTTAAAGCATGCAATTAATGGTTTATAGTATATTTACAGACGTATACAATGATCACCATATCCAATTTTAGAATGTTATCATTATCTAAAAAAAAAAAACCCAACTCTGTACCCTTTAGCTATCAAACTCTTGTTACCCATTGCCCCAGCCCTAAGCAACTATTAATCTAGTTTCTGTCTTTATATATTTGCATATTCTTGACATTTTATATAAATTAAATCATATGATGTCTGATCTTTTGACTGACTTCTGTGACAATGTTTCTTAAGTCACTTCTGTGACTGACTTCTTTCACTTAATGTTTTCAAGGTTCAGCTATGTTGTAGCACATATCACTACTTCATTCCTTTTTATGGGGGAATAATATTTCATTGTATGGATATACCATATTGTGTTTATCCATTCATCAATTAATGGACATTTGGGGTTTTTTTCCACCTTTGGCTATTATGAATAATGCTGCTATAAATGTTTGTGTGAGTCCTCCAGCTATGTTCTTCTTTTTCAAGATTGTTTTGGTTCTTATGGACCCCTTGCAATTCCATATGAATTTTAGGAATGTCTTATTAATTTCTACAGAGAAGCCAGATAGGATTCATATAGGGATTGTGTTGAATGTATAGATTAAATTAGGGAATATTGGCTTCATAACAATGTTAAGTCTTCTGATCCATGAACCTGGGATATTTCAATTTATTTATGTTTTTTTTAACAGTGATTCATAATTTTCAGAATATAAGTTTTGCACTTTTGTTAAATTTATTCCTAAATATGTTACTCTTTTTGATGCTTTGTAAATGGAATTTTTTAACTTCATTTTTGGATTGTTCATTACAAGTGTATAGAAATACAATTGATTTTTGTATATTGATCTTGTATCTTATAACCTTGATGACTTATTTATTATTCAAATAGTTGTTAGTGGATTCCTTAAGATTTTCTATGTACAGGTTCATGTCATCTGCAAATAAAGATAGTTTTACTTTTTCTTTTCTAGTCTAGATGCCTTTTATATCTTTTACTTGCCTAATTACCCTGGTTTGAACCTCCAGTATAATGCTGAACAGAAGTGGCAAAAGTGGACATCCTTGTCTTATTCCTGAACTTCGGGAGAGAGCATCCAGTCTTCTACTATTAAGTATGATGTTTGCTATGGGATTTTGTAGATCACCTTTATCAAGTTAAGAGTTTCCTTCAATTCCTAGTTTGTTAAGTGTTTCTATCATGAAAGCATTTTGGATTCTGTCAGATGCTTTTTACTTCATCTATTGAGATGATTAAGTGGTTTTTGTTTTTGAAATATCTGTTTCTAGGGTCATATATGTTTATAATTGTAATATCTTCCTGATGGATTTTTCTTCTTATACAATGTCCCTCTTTATTGCTGGTAGTGTTTTTGTGTTTTAAGGTCTCTTTTGTCTATTAGTATAGTCATCCCAGTTTTCCTGTGGTTGCTGTTTGCATGATATATTGTTTTACATCCTTTCAATTTATTTGTATCTTTGAATATATAATATGTCTCCCACAGAGAGCATATAGTGGGATCCTATTTTTTTAATCCAGTATGGCAATTTCTGCCTTTTGCATGGGTTTTTATACCATTCACATTTAATGTTATTATTGATGTAGTTGGATTTGTGTTTGCCATTTTACTTTCTTCTTTATATTTTGTTTTTTGTTCCTTTGTTCCTCCTTTACTGCTTTCTTTTGCACTAAATGAATATTTTCTAATGTAGCATTTAAATTCTTTCATGATTTTTTCACTATTTTTGAGTTGTTTCCTTAGAGGTTGCTTTAGTGCTTATCATATACATCTTAGCTTATCAGAATCAACTTCATGTTGCCACAAACTTAATCTTAGTGAGATATAGAAGCATTATTTCTATATATTTGTATTTGTTATATATTTGTATTTGTATATATATTTCTATTTGTTATATATTTGTATTGGTATTTGTTATATATATTATTATTGGACATATACTTCTGTAAATATTACAGACCCAACAGTACACTGTCAGAGCTCTCACTTTATATAATTTTATGACTTTTAAAGAAGCTGAGAGGAGAAAGGAGAGCAGGTATATATTTACAGCTTTTGTTATATTAACCTTATTTATCGTTTTTGGTTCTCTTCATTTGTTTGCATGGATCTGAGTTTACATCTGGAGTCATTTCCTTAGGCCAATAGAGCTTTGCTTTCACTCACCTCCTTTGTGCTCTTATTGGCAAATACATTTTATTTCTATATGCTTTGGTCCAACATTATATTATACACATTTTATACAGTTGATTTTTAAATCAATTAAGAGAGAGAGAAAATATGCATTTTACTGTCTTTTGTAATTACATAATTACCTTTAATGGTGCCCTTTTTTTTTTTTTTTTTTTTTTCTGGTGTGGGTCTGAATTACTGTCTGGAGCATTCAGCCTGAAGAAATTTTTAAAAATATTTCTTGTAGGACATGTCTGCTAGCAACAACTTTTCTCAGTTTTTGTGTATCTGGAAATTTATTCCATCTCTATTTTTAAAGATAGTTTTGCAGGATACAGGATTTTTAGGTGACACTTTTTTTCTTCGAGCATTTTAAATAACATTATCTCCTAGAATCCATTGTTTCTGATTGTAAGTCAGTCGTTAATCTTATTGGAGTTCCCTTGTAACTGATGAGTTATTTTTCATTTTCTGCTTGTAGGATTTTCTCCCTGTCTTTCATCATTTTTGCTGTAACGTGTCTGTTTTTTGTTTAATATTTATTTATTTATTTAGCTGTGCCAGGTCTTAGTTGCAGCACAGCAAGATCTTTGTTGCCACATGCAGGATCTTCGTTGCAGCATGTGGGATCTTTAGTTGCGGCATGTGGAATCTTTTAGTTGTAGCATGTGGGCTCTTAATTGCAGCATGCGGGATCTAGTTCCTTGACCAGGGATTGAACTTGGGCCTCCTGCATTGGGAGCACGGAGTCTCAACCACTGGACCACCAGGGAAGTCCCAATGTGTCTATTTATGAGTCTCATTGTGTTTATCTTACTTGGAATTTGTTGAGCTACCTGGATGTGTAGATTAATGTTTTTCAATAAATTTGGGAACTTTTCAGCCATTATTTCTTTGAATATTTCTTCTGCCCTTTCTATCTCTCCTTTCTTTCTAATACTCACATATGCATATATTGGTATTTTTAATGCTACCTCACAGTTCTCTGAGGATCTTTTCATTTGTCTTTATTCTTTTTTCTCTCTGTTCTGTAGGTTGTATAATCTCTATCAATTGTCTTGTTTGCTAATTATTTCTTCTGTCCATTTGAATCTACTGTTGCGCTCCTCTAGTGTATTTTTAATTTCAGTTGTACTTTTCATCTCCAGAATTTCCATTTTTCCCTATAATTTTTATCTTTATTGATATTCTCTATTTGATGCAATGATGTCGTTGTGTCTTCCTTTACTTCTTTAATTATGATTGCCTTTAGTTCTTTGAACATATTTATAATGGGTACTTTGATGTCATTGTCTGTTAAATCCAACCTCTGGTCACTCTCACAGGCAGTTTATGTTTTTTCTGCTTTTTGTCTGGTGTAAAGAACATACTTTCCTGTTTTTTTGTTTCATAAATTTTTAAATGGAAACTGGATGTTTTAGATAACATAATATTATAGCATCCCTGGATATTGGTTTCCCACTCTGGGGCTTATTTTTGTTATTTGTTTGGTTAACTCTCTTGATTACTTTAGGGAAGTCTGTTTTCTCCTGACACTGTGAAATCGCTGACTTTACTACTTAGGGGGCACAGCCTTGGGTATGCCCAGTCACCCTGGGATGAAAATAGTTTTGGCAGGGCTTTCTTAGGTGGTCTCTTTCTCTGACCACACTCATCCACTAAGTGCCACTAATTGCCATCTGATTACTATATTGTTTTAAACAATGTACTAGGGGCATATATTGCTTTATAAATGAATCCCATCAAATCTAGGCTCCTTTGAAGATATAATTGCAGAGGTCAGTATTTGAGATTTGTTCTGACCCCAGTTGTTTTCCCCCGTTGTCCCTTTTCCCAGTTCTCTCCAGCAAATTAACCAGCCTACAACTTAGCATATATCTCCAATGAATCTATCAGTACCCTCCCAATTTCCTTTCACTACCACTTCCACTGTTTTTGAGAGTTTCCTTAGGATTGAACTTCTCCACTTAGCACTGCTCTAATTCTGTGGTGAGCAAGTAAGCAGATTATGATTTAGCTTGTCATATATATATGTCTACAGATAAAAGCAAACAAATGAAAATGGACTAATTAGAATAATTGAGAATCCAGTCTGTTGAGAAGTTATAGTTCTCACTATAAAGGAAGTAACTGACATTTGACCTTTGTGGGTTTAGTTAGAATGAGCTGACCTCCCTAGGTCTTATCACCTCTAGACATCCTGACAAAACTGGTCTGGTCTGCAGAGCTAAACTCAGACCTGGAGCAGGTTCTCTCCTTGCCACCTGGTCATGTAGGCTACCTGTCCCAAACCCAAGCCACACCTTATGTTCTTTCTGGGACTTGCTAACTAAAGCATTTACATTGTGTTTTCATCAAAGAACTTAGCAGGAAAGACTTGGACTCATTTGAATTTTACCTAATATCATATAATGGGGTTATCTATGATCTCTTTGGCAGACATTTTCAGATAGAAGAAGATTGGAACTTCTCTAGCTGTTGTTATTGTTGAGAGTGAGCCCTCCTAAAGTTAGAAAGAAATGTGAAAAGAAGTTGAAAGGGTAATGAAGGATGGGAATAATTAGACATGTGAAGGCCAGAATGTAAAGTTACTATCTTAGATATTATGCAGTGGGTTAAAGGTAGCTAAAGACAATAATGGCCAAGAGTATAGAGATCCTAAGAAGAAGAGGAGAATAAATCAGGATAAAGAGGAATTACAAGAAAAGACAGAATCGATACTCCTTTCCCCATTTTCCCCCAGTTAGCTAAGTGTGTTCTCTGAGCCCTAACAAATACTGAAGGTCAGTTTTGACAAGGGAGCATTTCTGCTAATGGCATCACACTGGGCAATATAGCTAAGGCACTTTTTCTCATTAATTTGGGTTTCTAACCCATCATGAAAGAAGGTTGATTTATTTATTCAAATGTTTATCGAACTTACCGTTTGTAAGTCAGGGTGCCAGGAACTAGGGACATGACCGTAAGCAAGATGGACAGGAGGGTGGCTGATATCAAGTTAACAGTCAGTTATTATTCAAGGTGGTAAGTGTGAGGAAATGCAATATGCACAGGGTGTTATGGGAGCAAAGAGGAGGGGCATCTAATCCAGACTTGGCAGCTAAGAAAGGCTCCACAAGCAAGGCTCCTATTAGGCTGGAATCCCTAGAACAGGACCTTATCTCTCTTGTTCACTTGAACATCCCTAGAACCTAGCACAGTGCCCAATATGTGATGGAAGCTCAATAGAAATAGAATGAATGATTGAATTAATCAAAACTTATCTTTACTTCATTTGCTTGGTATAGAAATTGTCCCAGTGGGTGATACTATCCCAAATCCTGTTCTTTGATTCTTAGAGTTTCCTTATGAGAAGAGAAAAAACATTTCTGGGAACACTGATCTGACATTTACTTGCCATTAAACTTCCATGAATATCAAAATTTTAGTCTGAACCCTCAAATAAGAAAGATAATGAAATGTCAAGGTGATATGAAATATATCTTTTAAAAAATCAGGGGAAAAATCAATATGTAATGCCAATGGAAACATTGCAGTACAACATAATTTGAGCCTTAACAACTCTATGAAGCAAGTACATGTTCCTATTCAAGCTCTTTCAGAATGTGTCTGTAGTGTTTTAACTGGATATTTACAGATAGCTGAAATGCCTAAGAATCACTTGATTATTATTTGTAGCTGCTTCTGTACACCACAAAGAAATTAGCTGCCAACTCTATTTTCGTGGCTAACATTTGGAAAACAGACCAAAAAAATGGCTTCAAAGGAATATCCTCATATTAAAACTCATGCAAATAGTCTGATATGGGGCAAGGAAAATGAATTTCAAATGAGAAGATTTACCACTTAGTAGCTTTGTGATCTGGGATAGGTCAATCTTTCTGAGCTTGGTTCCTAATCTGTGAAATGCAGATATCATGATGTTGCCTAACCTCATGGCACTGCTGTGAAGATCAAAGGAGATCATGTAAGTGGAGGAACTTTGAAAACTGTAAAAAGCAATATGTGTCAATTATTAAAATAATATTATGAATGGAAAATGGAATTCAGGTTGCTAACCATGAATGTGGCCCATGAGGGAGAATCTTTAATGTTCCATATTCAGCTCCAGAGCCCTTGACCTGTCAGCAGTTCATCACTTAAGATATGGAAAAAAATCTCATGCTGGGCGAAAGATTTAGGAATTGGGTAAAACAGTTGAAAAAACAAAAAAGTCCTCTGATCAATCTCACAACCCAAATTGTGAGCATCTGCACATATCCTTTAAAAGAATATCCTTTTAATCATTTGGGAAGCATTTTAGCCTCCCTGGAGTTCTCACTGAAGCTGATATGGAAAACTCACTTACCCAAGTGGCTTGAGTGACTAACTAGACAATCTTTATTAATTTGATAGTTCTAACTGTTTAAATAAAACCTGCCTTGATGGTGGAAGGCTCAGAGCAAGGCTGGAAGGGGCAGGATCTGGGACGAATCGCATCCAGGGAAGACAGCTGAGACAGCTGCTTCCCTAAGCGAGTGTTTGAGAAGCAACATCTTTATAAGACTAAAAGGGTTTATTTTCACTATAACTAAAAGAAACTAAGTATCAGTCACCACTAGCAAGAGTGATCTTTATCTATCTTTGTTGGCTTGAGAGAAAGGGAAGGAATCTTAAAAGGCTCCAGCAGCTGCAGGCTCCTCACAGAGGACATCTCCCTCACATTGCTGACATGTCTTGGATTTTTCCAAACTTACATTGTGTTAGAAGAAATTACCTCAGAGGTTGAATGTCCTCCTACACGTGTAACCCCATGTGGATGTAATCAAGTACCCCTCTCGCAGAAGAATCAGGATTCCCTAGTCTGTTTCTCGGAAAGGCCAGCGATTGCCTTGCGAAAGGTTTTGTGATCCCCTCCTGGCTTGGAAGGCTCTCTCTCAGCACCTGTGAGCCCTCACCCTGGAGAGATGGCTAATGTGCTAATTACCCCAAACCCAAAAATGTAAGCTGTAAACAAAGGAGAGCTGTGTTTATAATCAATCAGTTTTATGACCTTCTGATGGTGATGATATCAGTGGCGTTTACACTGGGAGACCGCACAGCGTTCTCCAGCAGCTGGCCGCTTCTGTTGCTTGAGAGCAGAGAATGATGTGGCCCATTAATTGTAGTCTTTGCACTGAAGGGCATGTTACCTTGGCCAAATGGCCAATCTGGCTCTTGGAATTGCCAAATAAATTATTTTCAAAAATCTCAAAGTCAGCTTGGATGGTTTTCAAATAATCTGTGGTTTGGAGCCTACACTCCTTCTGTACCGCCCCCCTCACTCCCCACTGCCGTCCCATGAAAAACTAAAAATGCATTCTTTCTGAGCTGTAACTTGATATATACATGATTTGAAGACAGCAGGGAGACACTTTAATCCCAAAGAGAGAGAGGCTTGGCCTGGATGCAGGAAGAGCTCACCCCCTCTGATTTAGGACTGACCTTTGCTAGTCACTCTCCCTGCCCTGAAGCTGTTTCTCCACCTGAAGGCTGAGGTGGGGATGACTGGGCAACAGATGCCTGCAGAACACTTCGCAATCATCAGACCAGGAGGATCCACACAAAGTGTAAATATCATAAAATGTGGCAAGAGAAATGTTTACACCAACCTGTGGTTTCTTATCAAAGCCAAAATTTCTGGGTTCTTGAATGAAAACTTCTGGCTGCGCATGTGAGATTTGCAACTGCTTTTGGCACCAATGAAATACGATTTTTAAGGTGCCCAACAATGTCCTGGGGGTCTCCCAAACCTCCTTTGTATCCATTTCCTTTCATATTGAGTCTTTCCAACTCGTGGAGATGAGGCAGGAGAACTTTGGCTGCATTTTGGATTTGTTAATAATGCAGGGTACTTGCCAGTGAAGCCCCGAATTCATCTTGCCCCCGAGTGCCTTGCCCTTCATTTATAGACCCCTGGGAAAACCCAAGCCCATCTGCTTCTCATTCATTTACACTTTACTCATCAAAATGTTGGTTTTGGTTGGATTCCTTTGTTTTTGTTTCAAGAAACCCTTAAGAAAAGATGGGTGGGTAATTAGCAAGGAGTGCTGATGTCCCTAAGCTCTCTGTCCTTTTTCTAGCATAACTTTTGGTCCATTGTATGGTGACAAGCAGTATTTTTTCCCCATTTATCCCACTTACTAGGCTCCCTAAATTATTATTTTTTTTTTTAAAGAATAGAGTGTTTTGCTTCTGTCCCACAACCAGAGATTTGAAAACAAGCTGGAATCTGCAAGGGTTTTATGAGGGGAAACTCATGGGATCTCAGACTTTTCCTTTTCTTTCTTCTATTTTAAAAGAGCCAACTGCTTTTTCTTACATTCATGAAAGTGAGTGAGTGGCTGGGAACTGTTTATCTCACTGACTTTAGGGAATAGGAAAAGGAGTCTAGTATTGTATTCTTCCCTCCCCACCACCATCCCCTTTTCTTTGTCAAATACTCTTAAAACTGAATATTTGTGAGCTGCAAGAAAAATAAATGCAGTATTTTCTGGTCTTACAGTTTTTTGTTTGTTTGTTTGTTTTGTTTTGTTTTGTTTTGTTTTATCCCCTCAAAGCAGCTTCTTTTCCCTAGCTTTTAGTCAAAATCAGTAGTTGCAGCATCTTAAGTGGGGCCAGATCCCTTCCTCACTTGCAGTTGTAAACTTGCTGATCTTTGGAAGTAGAAATAATGTTAGATTACATCCTGTTTCCCCCACCAGCAGAAATAGAATAGATAGCTTCCTCCCCAATCCTTAGTTTACACATTCCTGAATAACAACCATAATCTAAACCTTGTAGGAACATGATGAGAAATATCTCATTTAAAGGATGCATTACTGTTGCTTATGTATTGTATTGACTACAACCTTAAACAAGGTTCTTATTTAAAGATTAAGGAATTTATATGCTTGGGTTAAGCTATCAAGTTTTGATAGTAGTGAGCCTATTATGAAGTATCTCAGTAACACCTTACGGCATGTATTGATTTTAATGATGTGACAATCAGGCACCTATACAATTCGGCAAATTCATTTCCATTTTATGTAGTAATGGTTTTACTTTCTGTTATGTGTGCCAGATAGTTGAAGACCAATATAATCTGCAAAACTGAAGTAATTGGGCAAAGGAGACCTAGCTGCTATTATGGGACTTAAGAAGTTCCAGAATTACCACTGCAGCTATAGCTTTATGTTAAATACTGTTCAGGTGGGTGGCAGCCTAGGACAAGCATTGAGAACCTGTGCTGTGGAACTACATAAACCCAAGTTGAAATCTGAGATCTGATACTTAGCATTAACTAGGGCAAGTTACTGAGCTTTTCTGTTTTCTCATTGATATTATAGGAACAATAATAGTGCCCTGTCCAGTGGTATGTTGGTAATAGCTTGTTTCCACAGTTTGAATATTCCCACTTGGTTGATTTCAAGTTGTCAGCTGGAGTTGGGAGACATCAGCACAATCAGTTTTCGTGAGCTGGTGCAAGCCATTGTTAGCACTCCACTAACAGTACCCAAACCTTATGGTTGTTGGGAACATTAAATGAGATACAGCATGTGAAGTACTTAATTTTGTGCTTGTATATATTTTACTTCCTTGATTCTAAGATGCCATCAATTGTAAGAAAAACCACAATTTAAAAATAGATTTTAATGAAAAACATGTTTATTGTTGTATATATCCTATATCAGAAATGAAAAAAATAAAAATTTTGTCATAGAATTGAGTAAATTGTGTTTACTCTTCACTACACACTGTGCTAAGCATTTATCGTAGGTAAGAGACCCTCATCACACATGTTTTTGGCTTAATGACTAAATTTGTTTGCTTATTAAATTAGAAGTACTCTATCAAATGCTAATACTCTGGGCCTTCTAGTTCTTTCATTAGAATTTTTACCTGTAGAAGTCTCTGTGTCACACCTTGTATTAACCTACGAGTACTACCACAATAAAATATCACAGACTGGGTAGCTTAAACACAGAAATTTCTCACAGTTCCAGAGATTTTTAAAGTCCAGGATTAAGGTGTCAGTAGGGTTGGTTTCTCCTGAGGCCTCTCTCTTTGGCTTGCAGCTGGCCATCTTGTTGTGTCCTCACACGGCATTTCCTTTGATCATAGGCATGCCTGGTATCCTTCCTCTTATAAGGACACTAGTCCTATTCAGTTAGGGCTTCAACATACAAATGTGGTGGTAGGAGTCCATACACACCTCTTTAGGCTGTGTATTCGTTTCCTAGAGTTGCCATAACAAATGACCACACACTTCGTGGCTTAAAACAACAGAAGTTTAGTCTCTCACAGATCTGGAGACCAGAAGTCCAAAATTGAGGTGTCAGCAGGGCCATGTTCCCTCAGAAGGCTCTTGGGGAGAATCTTCTCTTGCCTCTTCTAACTTGTAGTAGCTCCAGGCATTTCTTGGCTTTATGTGGCCTAACTCCAATTTCTGCCTTCATCTTCGCATGGTCGTCTTCTTTTCTCTCTTCTTCATCTGTCTTTTATAATGACAAGTGTCATTGGATTTAGGGTCCACCCAGTTAATCCAGGTTGATGTCATCTCAAGATCCTTAGCTCAGTTACACCTATAAAGACACGTTTTCAAATGAGATCATGTTCACAGATTCCAGGTAGACATACCTTTGTTGGTAGGTTGGGGGACATTCAACCTACTGCAGACAGATTAATTCATCTAATCAAATGCATGGGACAAAATATTGATTTATATCATAGGTAGATATGGTAACAGTGTCCACTAAAGAAACTACTTGAGAAATCTTATTTTTTAAAAGCTTTTTGCTCTACTCAATGCTCTGTGGTGACCTAAATAGGAAGGAAATCTAAAAAAGAGGGGATATATGTATATGTATAACTGATTCAGTTTGCTGTACAGTAGAAACCAATACAACATTGTAAAGCAACTATACTCCAATAAAAATTAATTAAAATAAATAAATAAATAGCTTTTCACAAGCCCAAACCAGCTGACACCAGCTGTGGCAGAAAGAGCTACCTGACTAACCAAAGGCATGAGATCTCCTTCTACAATGTAGAGTTGTGGCTAAGTTGCAGCTGCCTAACTGGGAACTCCACTTTCCAGCTCCTCTGAATTTTAGTGTGTCCCTCTGACAAGTTCTGGCCAATGTGCTGTGAATAGAAATGATGTATAACACTTCCAGAGTAAGGTGGTTAAGTATTCTATGTGCCTGGCCCACATTTTCTTTGCCTTTCATGTCAACCTTAACAAGGCTGCATGAAGATGACACCTTCACAAGATTAAAGTAGATTAGATACTTGAGTCATCATTTGGAGGATAGCTGCTCAGGAGAGATGCCCATCAAGAAATACCCTCATAAAAAGTTGCATGAGTAAGAGATAAACTTTTACTTTGTTAAGCCACTGAGATTTGGGGATTATTTGTTATAGCAGTTAGCTTATCCTAATACTACGGCTGGCACTCTATAATATATGCACAATAAAGTCCATTTTATAGTGAAATTCTAGCACTGGTTCATAAAACGTCCACCACATTATATAAGACAGCAACCACATTATCTTGACATGCTAGGAATTAGTCACAAAATAACACTGGCTGCAAGAAAGGTTTGGCTGTCTAAAATTGATTCTGATCTGGAAATGCTATTAAAAATGTTAAACATTCCATATAACTTAATCTAACTTTCTAAATTACTTGTTTTCCCTGGGAGATAACCAAGAATCAATAGCAATATTGAAGGATTATTTCATGAGGAGAACATTATAATACAATGGGAAAGAACCCAGCTTTTAGAGTCAGATGAATTTGTGTTTAAATGCCTGATATACCACTTTTACTTTATGAATTTGGAGAATTATTTAATATTTCTATGTCTTATCATTCCTTATTTATGAGAATGAGAAAAGTATACCTACTTCACATGGGATTATTGTGAGCATTAGATAAAAACAATTTTTTGTGTGTTTAGAACATGGCTCAATTAATGATTATGGCTATTTTATTACTAGTATTGCTCTCATTGTTACTGATTATAATCTATACTTTCTGAAAATATCTCAGAATACTTCTGTTTCCACCACCAACTTCTGTCTTGGCTTGATGTTTGCAATGTCTAGATTGCCAGACATCATCACTTCCACTACTGTGTGATTGAGTTTAAACCATCTGGAAGTAGCTCATTAAATTAACCACCCCCCATCCTTTTCACTCTCAAGAAAATGGTCAGTCTATATGGCGTAGACACCTAGCCATGTTCTGAAGTATATGGTGGAAGAGATTGATCAGTAAGACTTCCAGGGTTCTCAGAACTTGGTATATTAGAACAGATAGAACCATGAGAATCAGGCTGAATTTCTGATTGGGTAATGTTTTAGGTTTGCCTTCAACATTTCTGTTTGACTTTATTTGAAACTTTGAAATGAGTAGAGACCTCTATGGATCCTACTTGGTGGTAGAATGACTGCAAACTGATGAGGATAGAGACTGTGCATGTTTTATCTGCTGCTGTATTTCCAATGCCAACCACAGTGTCTGGCACATGGTAGGTATTCAATGAAAATATGAAGAATTAATAGATAACACTAGAGAATACAGAGCTAGACCAAAGACTGCTGCGGGGTGTTCTTAGGAGCTTTATCATATACATTAGAGTCCACATGGGCTTGATATGACCTTGCCATATTAATCAGCTGAAAGATATTTCTCCTAGCATGACTTGATACCCCCAGAACTATGCAAAGCACCTTTCCCTCAGCATCATCTGTCATTTTTCAACTCTGTATCTTGAGAACTCATTCAAGCAAATAATTCTTTTCTGGTCATCAGAATTACTGAAATGGAGTCAACGGTTTTGTCTATATATTGTAGAGGAATGCAAAGCCTAACATAAAGGTATTCCTTCTCTAGTAAAAGAGTGAGTTAAAGTCAACAGCTATTTCTTGATTAACTTTTATTCAGGAAGGGGTAAGTGATATGCACTAAGATATTAAAATGGAGAATTGCTATATATAGAGTTCTGTGTTTTGGGGATTTTGAAGTTGTCTGTAACTACAGAGATTTCAGGGAAGAGGGAGCATTTTTCTAGGTTAGGATTAAATAGAATTAGACATTTGAACAAATAGACTGGGGCCTGGCACAATATAATGCCTAAAGAGTGTTGTGTTTGTGTTCTCATTAGAGCTATTAATATCATTGCTGTTGTTCATGCGATAGTGCTCCACACAGATCTTCCTTTAAGGATGAGGACACTAATTCCCCTAAGTGCCAGGAGTTTTGACGGATGATAGCTCAGAGATGAATCTGTCTCCAGAAATTGCCTTTGGCTGAAAGGAGCTTGTTACGGACTTGCTTGTGTCCCCTACCCCCCAAATTCAAATGTTGAAATCTTGACCTCCATAACCTCAGAATGTGACTATATTTGGAGACAGGGGTGTTAAAGAGGTAGTGAGGTTAAAATGAGGCCATTAGTATGGGCCCTAATCCAATGTGACTGTTGCCTTTATAAAAAGTGATTAGGACATATAGAGAGACACCAAGGGCATGCATGCATGCACAGAGGGACAGGAGGGTTGCCTGAGACTGGATCCTGTGGATGCTGTGAAGAGGCAGTAAGAAGGCGGTCATCTACGAGTCACGGAGAGTGGGCTCAGGAGAAACCAACCCCGCTGGCACCTTGATCTTGGACTTGTACCTTCTAGAATGTAAGAAATAAATTTATGTTATTTAAGCCACCCAGTCTGTGTGTTTGTTGTGACAGCCCTTACAAAGTAATGCAGAGATGCTTCAATGAAGTTACATCCCAAGAGGGGCAGACTGCATCCAACGACTGGTCACTGTGGTAGTATAATGCCTAGAACCCTAGCCTCAATTTGGGATAGCTCTGAAGGCCATCCCAGCTCAGAGCACCCCAGTACTTGCTAAGGCCCCAGAGGTTTAACTTCTTTCCCTGCTCAGTCCTCACTCCCTTAGAGGTGTTGTCATTGAGAGAGTTCTGCAGAAAACTTACTGCACAAAGATCTCAGAGTCCATTTCCTAGGGGACGTAACCTATGACAATTAGTATTAGGGATGGCTTTAAGAAGCAAACTCTAAAATGGGATTTGGGAGTGAGATCACTCCTGGCTGGTTAACAATTAGGACTCATTCATTGGTGGTAGGGAGTATGCTTGCATGCTGTTGCAGTACAATTATTATAACTTTCACTAGTAGTAAACTGGGATGAAATGAGGAAAAGGAAAGCAATGGTGGTGTGATGTCTTAAGCATTTAAGAAGTTTAGAGGAAATAGTAATTATAAGAGCAGTGGAATTGCATGTCTCTTGCTGAGGGCTATCAATGCACTAAAGAAAAAGAGTGAAAGGCTGAGGGGAATTAGACATCCATTTAAGTGTGAAAGTCAGAGGGCCTCTTTGTAGAATATAAAGAGGCTCATCTTCTGCAGCCAGAGGACAGACAAACCTGAGGATCAAGCTCAGGACTTAATTATCAGGACAACAGAGCTCCAAAGAAGGTTGGATTCTCAACCTTGGCAAGTCTGCTATACCAAGGTCAGGGCTCTGGCTGGGAAGGGGTAGCATTCTAGGTTGACACTCAAGAATCTTGAAAACTGAGGTCCTTTTGAGCCCTCTGGGCCTGCAAATATGGCTCACTCTGCCCTATTAAGTCTAGAGCTATTCCATTGCTTGAAGCTGAGCCAGAGGTCTCTGCAGTGAAAGATTTGTATCCTACTCAATATCTATACATACCTCTACTCCTGGCCACTGTGATTAGGTCACAGTCCAATCTCGCCAGGAAAATGCTGGGCTTGTAAAGGAAGGAAACAGCTGTAGGAACTAATCAACATGCATGGATTAGTTCAGGAGCCAAGGGAGTTGCCTGGGACTGGATGTTGAGGGTGTTGAGTCAAATGGACATAGGAGAGCTTGTCAATATGGGAGCACCCCCACCCCATGATACAAGATTTAACACTTGAGCAAGGATTCTAGGAAATGGAATATTTGCAGACAATGATGGCCCTAAGTGAGTTAGAAAAAAGAAAGGGTCAAGGGCTTAGAGAAGGTGTTATTCTAGAATAGATATATTACATAATGCTGGCAAACGAACCAGCAAACTATGTTACACAGGAGGGAACCTTAAGCCCTCCACACACCAGAGTGAGATGGAATGTGCTGGTGAGAAGGGTACCAGCTATTGAGCTCAGTGATGGTTGTCTTTTGTAGGTTGGGTCTGACAATAGAAGTTGTCATTCCAGAACTAGGCTCACTGATAGCAATGGGGATAATAGGGCCCTTAGATAAATAGAGACCAGGTGGTGGTACTTACCTATCAGAAGCAGGTGAGTACAATTACCATAATGAGTGCCTGCCCAGCGAACCTGACCCACAAAGAACTATGGACATGGTGAATGGACACAGCATCCCATAGAGGCAGTTGGGCAGTTAAAAGGGGGTATTGCTCAATTTATAAAATTAAAACAAATAAAAGATGGCGAATCATAAAGTTTGAGGGTAGCCTACCTCAATAAGATTCACAATTCTTTTAAAGAAATCATGCTGGAACAATTGAACAGTCATATGAAAAAGAAAATGAAACTTGACCCTTACCTCACACCATATACAAAATTAGCTTGAAATGGATTATAGACCTAAACATTAAAGCAAAAACTATCAAATTTCTAGACAAAAAACAAATAAAAGCAAATCTCTGTGACCTTGAATCAGGCAAAGATTTTTCAGGTAGAACACACAAATCATGAACCATAAAAGAAAAAAAATTGGTGACTTGGCTTTATCAAATTAAAAGCTCTTGCTTTTCAAAAAAATACTATTGAGAAATTATAGAAGGCCAGATTGGGAGAAAATATTTGCAAAACACATATGTGATAAAGGACTTGTGTCCAGAATACAGAAAGTACTCTTGCAACTCAAAAGGAAGACAGAACTCAAGGTAACTCACACTTATATGGGCAATTAATCTATGACAAAGTAGGCAAGAATATACAATGGGGAAAAGACAGCCTCTTCAATAAATGGTGTTGGGAAGATTGTACAGTTCCATGTAAAAGAATCAAACTGGACTACTTTCTCACACAGTGCACAAAAATAAATTCAAAATGGATTAAAGGCTTAAATGTAAGACTTGAAACCATAAAATTTCTAGACGAAAACATAGGCAGTACACTCTTTGACATTGGTCTTAGTAATTTTTTTGGATATGTCACCTCAGACAAGTAAAACAAAAGCAAAAGTAAATAAATGGGACTACATCAAACTAAAAAGCTTTTGCACAGCAAAGGAGACTATCAACAAAGCAAAAAGGCTGCCTACTGAATGGGAGAAGATATTTGCAAATGATTTATCTGATAAGGAGTTAATATCCAAAATATACAAAGAACTTAGACAACTCAATATCAGAAAAACAAATAACCCAACTAAAAAATGTGCAGAAGACCTGAATGGACATTTTTCCAAAGAAGACATAGAGATGGCCAACAAGCACATGAAAAGATGCTCAACATCACTAATCATCAGGGAAATGCAAATCAAAACCACAATGAGATATCACCTCATACCTGTCAGAATGGCTATTATCAAAAAGACAGCAGGGCTTCTCTGGTGGCACAGTGGTTGAGAGTCCACCTGCCGATGCAGGGGACACGGGTTCATGCCCCGGTCCGGGAAGATCCCACATGCCGCGGAGCAGCTGGGCCCGTGAGCCATGGCCGCTGAGCCTGCGCGTCCAGAGCCTGTGCTCCACAACGGGAGAGGCCACAACAGTGAGAGGCCCACGTACCGCAAAAAAAAAAGACAGCAAATAACAAATAAGTGTTGGCAAGGATGCGGAGGAAAGGGAACCCTCATGCACTGTTGGTGGGAATGTAAATTGGTGTAGCGGTTATGAAAAACAGTATGGGGGGGCTTCCCTGGTGGCGCAGTTGTTGAGAGTCTGCCTGCCGATGCAGGGGACACAGGTTCGTGCCCTGGTCCGGGAAGATCCCACATGCCGCGGAGGAGCTGGGCCCATGAGCCATGGCTGCTGAGCCTGCACGTCCGGAGCCTGTGTTCCGCAATGGGAGAGGCCACAACAGTGAGAGGCCTGCGTACTGCAAAAAACAAAGAAACAAAGAAACAAAAAAACAGTATGGGGATTTTTCAGAAAATTAAAATTAGAACTACCACACGATCCAGCAGTTCTACTCCTGGGTATTTATCCGAAGAAAATGAAAATACTAATTTGAAAAGATATACACACCCCTGTGTTCATTGCAGCATTATTTTATAATAGCCAAGATATGGAAGCAACCTAAGTGCCTATCAGTAGATGAATAGATAAAGAAGATAAGATAAATGAATAAAGATGAATAGATGAAGAAGATGTGATATACTTTAGATATATACATTTACTATATATATATGTGTGTGTGTGTGTGTGTGTGTGTGTATATATATATATATATATATATATATATATATATATATATATAAATGGAATGTTACTGAGCCATAGAAAAGAAATCTTGCCATTTGTGACAACATGGATGGACCTAGAGGGTATATCATGCTAAGTGAAATAAGTCAGACAGGAAAAGACGAACACTGTATGATTTCACTTCCATATGGAATCTAGAAAACCAAACAAATGAACAAACATAACAAAACAGAAACAGAATAGTAGTAATAGTAGAAAACAAATAGGTGTTTGCCAGAGGGGAGGAGGGAAGAGGGAGAAGAGAAATAGGTGAGGGAGAGTTAAAGGTACATACTAACAGTTGCAAAATAAATGTCATGAGTATGAATTGTAAAGTGTGGGGGAAATAGTAAAAAAATTTGTAACAGCTTTGTATGGTGGCAGACCATAACTAGACCTATCATGGTGATCATTTTGAATATATAGAAATGTCAAATCACTTTGTGGTGTAACAGGAACTGAAATAATGTTGTAGGTAATAAAAAAGGAAAAACTGTAATAAAAAGGGACAAGAGATTGAAAAGACATTTCAGCAAAGAACATATTCAAATGACAAATAAGCACATGAAAATGTGCTCAACATCATTAGTCATTAGGGAAACAGATTAAAATCATAATAAATAGCTACTATACATTGTTAAAATATGTAAAATTTAGAAAAGATTGATACGAAGTGCTGTCAAGGATGCGGCACAACTGAAACTCTCATGCACTCCTGGTGGGAAAATAACATGGTACAACCACTTTGGAAAACAATTGGCAGTTTCTTTTACAGTGAAATATATACTTACTATAAACTTGGTAATCCCACTGTTAAGTATTTACCAAACAGAAATAAAGACATCTGTCCACACAAAGACCTGCATGCCAGTGATCATAGAAAGAATATTCATAATAACCCCAAACTGGAAACAACCCAAATGCCTACCAACTGGTGAACTGGTAAACATGTTGCAGGATGTCTGTATAATAGAACACTACTCTGCAATAAAATGAAGTACTGATACACACAACATGGAATTATTATGTTAAGAGGACACAAAAGATTACTTACTGTGTAATTCCATTTAAGTGACATTCTAGACAGAAAGCAGACAAGTGGTCAACAGGAGATGGGGATGAGGAGGAGGGAATTGGCTACAAAGGGCACAAGGGAACTTTTGGGGAGGATAGAAAATTTCCGTATTTTCATTGCAGTGATGGTTATATGACTATATACATTTGTCACATCTCATTGAATTGAACACTGAAAATGGGTGAACTTTAATAAAATTTCTCTCAATTAAAGCTGATTTAAAATGCTACATTAGAAAATGTGAACTTTATAAAGTCATGCTCCCTCTCCTGTTTCCAGATCTGAGCCAGTGTGTAGACCTACCATTTACAGCCAGAAGGAAAGGCCTGGTTCCCAGGAAGAAGAACCCTGTAGCCCGTATCCTCACAAGGGTAAACGGTATGATTCCTGTAGTCCTTCTCCAAAGGGATCTATGGCTATTTCATTGAGTTACTGTTCAGTGGGGAAAGGGCAGTTCATGAACATTGGAGGACTGTTGAACAAAGGATTTAAATCGAAGTTGATAGCTGGGGCTTGAAGGGTCATCACAATCCCTGTGTTAGAGAGGTGGCATATGAAGACCAGTGGAGCTCTGACCCATATTTGGCTCACAGTGGGTTCCCTGGGACTGTGGACTCACTCACTAGCCATTTCCCCAACCCCTGAATGCATAATTGGAGTGTACATATGTGGTAGTTGGCTGAACCCCATATTGGTTCCTTGACCTCTGGGTAAGAACTGTTGCAATGGGGGAAGACCAAGAGGAAGCCTCTAAAACCCCTGCTCCCAGTCAAGGCAGTAAGTAAAAGCAATTGCATACCAGAGGGAATAGTAGAGATTAGTGCCAATCTTAAAGATCTAAAGGATGCAGGGGTCATGGTCTCCACATATCTCTGCTTAGTTTACCAGTCCAGTCCTTTACAAAGCCAGACTGATCCTGGAGGATAAGGGTAAGCTATCACAAGCTCAACCAAGTAGTAGTCCCAATTACAGCTGCTGTGCCAGATGTGGTATTTTTGCTAGAACAGATTAACATGGTCTCAAGTACTTGGCATGCAACCACTTATCTGGCAAATGTATTTGTTTCATCTTCATCAGGAAGGAAGACCAGAAGCAGTTTGCATTCACGTGGGATTAACATAGTATACACTTACAGTCTTGTCCCATGGCTGTGTTAACTCTGCCATCAGTCATCTGTCATAATATAGTCTGAAGAGTGCTGGACTCTAGATATACCATAGGACATTATATTGGTCCATGATATTGTTGACATTGTGTTAATCAGACTGGATGATTATGAAGTAGAGAGTATGTTGAAGGACTTGGTAGGGCACACATACTATGAAGGGTGAGAGATAAGCCTCATGAATATTCAGGGGCTTGGCATGTCAGTAACGTTTTCAGGAATCCAGTGATCTAGACAAATTATTGTATTTTTCACTTTCTACCACTAATAAGGAAGCAGAATGCCTGGTAGGGTCTTCAGATTCTAGAGATAAGTATATTCCATGAATGGGAACCAGGTGACATGAAAGGTTTCTAGCTTTGAGTAGGGCCCAATGCAGGAAAGGGATGTATAGCACATCTAAGCTATGTTGCAAACAGCCCTGCCTTTGGCAGCATGATCTGGGAGACCCTGAGGTATTATCTGCAGTGAAGAATGATGTTGTGTTGAGTTTATGGCAAGCCGCAGTAGGAGAATCACAATGTAGACACCTAAAGCAACGCCATGCCATCTACAGTGGAGAATTATGTGTTAATTGAAAATCAGGTGATGGTATGTTTCTGGGTTCTGGTAGAGACAGAACACCTAGTCATGGAACTTAAGTGGCTCTGTGGCACAACCGTCCACCATTACCTGGGTTCTATCAGACCCACCACGTCATAAATCGGGGTATCCCAATAGCAATCCATCATAAAAGAGAAGTGGTCCATCTGGGACTGGGCATGACCATGACCAGCGGGCACAAATAGACTGCATGAGCAAGTGGCCCAGACTCTCATGTCATCCACTGCTGTGGCAGTTTCCTCTCCCTCATCTGATACCTATGGCCACATACATAGTCTCTTATGACCAGATGACAAAGGAGGCTAAAGGCCAATCTTAGTTGTGGGTGTATTGGCTTGGTATGTGGATATATGAGGAGAAGTTCTCCCAGTGAACACAGCTTGGAGCAGTATAGCACATCGTCCACCTTATGTGGTAGGAAAAGTGGCCAAAGGAAGAATATATACCAACTTGTGGGCATTTGTAAATAGCTTGGCTGAATGGTTGGGGGTCTGAAGAAGAACAATTAGAATATTAAGGATAAGCAGATATGCATAAGAGTGATGCAGATGGACCTATGCAAGTGAGCACTAAGTGTGAAGATCTTTGTATTACCTGTTAATACACCTCAATTACAGGGTTAATTGACTCTAGTCAGTAGGTAGAGTGGGTGCAGGGAAGAATACCTCTGGATCCTCTGAGTTGTCTGTTGGTACTCCTTGCCCAATTTTGTTAGTAGATGTACCAATTCTGCCATCATGGCCTGGAAGGGCATGGTGACTAAGACCTCCAGGGTTGATTATACAGGCTCTCTGCCTGGTAAGCCACTTAAATCAGCAGAGGTGGTAGCTGAGAGTGAGGGGAAACTAAGTTGGGAAATAGAGGAAGAAGGTGATGAATATGACACAACCCCATGACCAGCTGCAGTAGCTAGGGCTTATGTTTGTCTGGTTAACGTTAATACTAAATGTTTCCCTAGGAATAGAAAGGAGTTGTTCCCGGATGGGGTAAATTTAATAGAGAAAGTGAGCACAAAGTATACTACAGTAGATTCTGTAATGTGCCACCCAAATTTTTTACACCCACTTAAAGATTTAGACACTCATTTTCCCAGCTGCTCCAGTGCTACCTGCAAATAGCTTATAGCTGAGTTCTTCACCAGGCATTGCTCTCAGCTTAAGGGAGATGCCTCTCATAGGTTACACTCCTCCCTGGGGTAGCACACATTCAATGGCTTATCCAAAGAGGAGTACAAAAGCACACTTTCTAGCCTCAATTCAGGGCCTCTCTCAAGGGTCATCCCAATTTTATAGTCCCTATGGAATTTGTTGGGTCTCTATTGCAACTACAGCTCAACTTCCCCCTGTGCCTGGCCCTGCTTCCCTCACTCCTTATAGGTGTTGTTTCTGAGAGAACTCCCTATGGATGTTGTTACCAAGAGCATGCAAATCTCTACCTCAGAAACTGTTTTCTAAAGGAACTCAATCTATGACAGTGATGATCATAGGGAAGATACAACAGAGATAAACAAAAGAAGACAAAAAATTATCTGTCACCTCTCCATTAATACCTTAGTGCATTTCCCTCTACTCTCTTTTCTATGAATATATATAGATATATATATAATATGCATATACTTTATAAGTTCTTTTTTACTGTGCATACTGTTTTTATACCTTTTAAACTTAATACATTATGAATGTCTTATATCTTTCTTCTATAATTCTTAGTTGCTGCATAATTCATAATATGGATGTACCAATATTTTATTGTGTGGTTTCTAATTTTCATTATTATAAATAATGCTGAAATCATCATCTCTATAGCTAAATCTTTTCCTACCCATGGTTGTTTTCCTTATTTATAAATGTAGAATTGTTGATCAAAAGCTATGGATAGCTATATAAAAACAAAGCTATTCTCCAAGGAGATTACATGATCGATTCTTTAAAATATGCTGTGTCTTGAACCTCAGTCCTCTAGTACTGGCATGCATTTGCGTTTACAAAGATGATTTTGTCACAGATTTATCCTTTTAAATCTTTTTAAGGGTATGTAGGCCCTGTTTTATATATGTAGGTTTACTTCGGGGATTTTATTCCTAATATCTCATCCAGCACGTGGGAGGATACGAAGGTGCATAGATTTCTCCCCATTTTTCCATTGTGTGTTTTAACCAGAAGAAGGGAGGGCAGATTTAAGACCCTATCCTTTTGTAACATGTTAACTCCCAGTCCCCTTCAATACCCTTTACCTCTGTATTTAAATAATTTCTAAATATGAAAAGAATTGCCTGGAACTATACTACTGTTCTCCAGAAGGGACAATTGTGAGACATTAAAGAGTGGAGAGGGTACCCTCAGCAGAGGCAGAGCCCTCGTTCCAATTAATGAACTTCTTGGAGGAGAGCATAAGTAATTGGTTTTGAGGTTGTTTCCACTGCCTTTAAAGGACAATTGAAGGGCTCATCAAGATGTGCCAAATGTTTATAGAGTGCCTCTTTGGATGAGTATCTGTTTTAAATAAGTGAATTTAAAGGGGCCTGTAACTCACTTAAATTACACCAAGATGGGAGACTGGAGACAGGATATAACTTCCAGTTGAAATTCCTTGATCTCTGGTTTAGTCTTAATTTTATAGATAACAAAAGCCATCATTGGAAGAACTTTAACCAGTTATGTTCAAATGGTATTCAGATGGGGCACAGGTTGCAGGCTATCCCCAGGCTTGTTGGTTCAGATCTGTTTTCTTCTTAATGCAAAAGCTTGGTATTTGTTGGTCCAATGAGCACATACAGTTTGTAGCTTGAAAGGTCTCTTGAGCTCCTCCTTGGACAGAAGGAAAGCAGCGCTAAGAGAATGCCATACCCTTCTCACTGGCCCCTGAAAACCATGGTGCCACCTGGTGAGTCTGAGGAAATCAGCTGCAGGATTTGAGAGAGGCTCATCCTATAATTCCCCTTCCTTCCTCCCAGGTGAAGCTCCATCTATAGTTTCCCGAGGCTGGGCTCTTGATCCAGCCTAGTGCACTGGGTTTGAAAGCTTCAATGAAGTACACACTTGGCTGAGGCACTGGGAGGAGCTGGGTGACTCAGAGACGGCAAAGGGGACTCGTTATAGAAGATGGGAGTCATGGAACAGGGCTCAGAAATACTCAGAGAAAGGCAGGCCTGGACATGCAATGAGAAAAAGGCACCAGCCTGAAATTTCAGTGTACCCTGCCAGTAAATGAGGATGGGAAGACTAGTGGATGAAGACGGAGAACTGACATCTAGATTTGTCTCTGCCTCTAACTAGCTGCGTGGTCTTGGGAGAGTCATTTAATTTTCCAGGGCCTTGGTTTCAAATGTTATAAAATGAAGGATTCAGAGAAGAAAATCACTAGGGTCATTTTCATTTTAAGCTCTAAAGGTCTCTGATTTTATTTCTAAGAATATGTTCAAATTATATCTAATTGTCTTTAAGATTCCAGGCACTCCCCATATTTGAACTGTGTACCTGTTTGCTTCTCTATCTTAAATCTTAATGAGTTAGCTGACTTTAAAATTACTGCTCACTTCTCTCCTCTTTACTCTGAACCCCTATGGACATCACCCTCTTCACCATGGTGCTCAAAATGCACAGCATGAAGATGACCCTTGACCTCATGCGGGCTCTCAGTGCTGCCCAGGTGTCCTATTGCATTTCCCTACTCTGATCTTTCCCCTACTTTCTTAGGTAACTATTTCACATCTTTTCATCTTCCTTCAAACCATTCAAACTTTTTCCCTCCTTCTGACTCTCAGCTGATAAATCTGCATCCTATTTTCCTGAGAAAATAGAAGCAGAAGAGGATTTATACAAGATCCCATTGCCTCATCTACCCAGTTATCTGTGCCTTTGCCTTTATATTCTGCCTCTCCTCCAGTTAGGGTGCATGAATGATCTGTATGTTAATCTAAGACTAACTCCTATGCTTGTGACTAGACCCCATCTCCTCTTGCCTACTCAAGAACATTGCTCCAGCAATTGTCCCCTCTGCCCACTCACATCATGTTTTTCTGTCTGTAATGGATCATTTCCATAGCATACAAACATGCTGAAATACCGTCCAACTTAAATGAAATTTCTCTCGTTTCCACATTTCTCCCAAATGTTGCTCCAATTTTCTATTGCTATATACAGTAAAATCCTTGAAAAAAGTTGTCTCTAATCACTGTTTATAATTTATTCCCTCCTGTTCCTTTTTGTACCCACTCCAGTGACTTCTGTGTAGCTATATCCAGTAGTCAGTTATTAGTCCTCATCTTACTTGACTTATCTCAGCATTTGATGTAACTAGCCACTCTCTTTTTTGAAAAATATTTTTCCACTTAGCTTCCACCTTTTGGTTCTCATCCTACCTCACTAGCTATTCACCTTTCTCTCAACAGTGGACTGCTCAAAGGTATAGTCCTTAGAACTCTTCTCTTCTGTATGGACCCACTTCCTAGGTGGTCTCACAGAGCCTCATGACTTTAAATTCATGTGTACTCTGATGGCTCCCAAATATTTGTCTCCAGCCCAGAAATTTCCTTTTACCTTCAGACTCATTTAGCTAACTACCTATTCTATATAGGTATCTGATAGGCATCTCAAACTTAATATATCTAAACCACACTTCTGATTACTCCCCCATTCTAAATCTGTGCTTTTCATACAGCCATTGCCTCAAAGTACCTGGCATCTCTATCTCTATAGTTGCTTAGACCAGAACCCTTGGAGACATTTATGAAAACTTCTGTTTACATTCCATTCTGTTGGTGGCTCTACCTTCAAAATATATTCAGAATTCAACCATTTCTTACCACCTCCACTCCTGTTTTCATGGTCTCCCTGATTGGCCTCCTTGCTTCTGTTCTTACCATCAATTATATTCTCAACATGGCAGATAGAACAGTCATTGAAACTTTAAGTCAGATTGTGTGACTCCTTTGCTCACAACCACCCTGGGGGTTCTTATCTGGTTCATAAGATAAAACCCAGAATTCTTACAACGGCCTATGAAGTCTCTAAATTTTCTCCATCACACCTTCCCCCTCTAATAACTTCTCTCACCTCATCTCCTACCACACTGCCCCTCATTCCCTCCACTTCAGCCACATTGGCCTACTGCCTGTTCCTGCTTCAGTGCCTTGCACATGCTGTTCCCTTGGCTTGGCAATGTCTTCCTACAGACAACCACAAGGCTCACTATTTCATCACATATGAAATAGACACCCACCCTGCACTCCTATCCTTTTTACCCTATTTAATCTTTCACCATAACATTTTATCATTATCTGGCATATATCTACTTTAAAATGCTTCTGTTGTCTGTCTTCCCTCACTAGAGTGGAAGCTTCACAAGGGCAGGGCTTTGTTCTCTTTTCATTGCCGAGTTCCCGGTGCCTACACCTGGGCTTGGCACATAGCGAATGCCCACTACTGATATATTGAGTAAATATGTGAATGAATGGGGAGGTTCATGTCGGTCCCATGCACTTGCCAAAAGATTGTGTTATGCAGGTGCTTCTCCATTAGCTTATGTGTGTGCACATGTTCCCAATAGTATGCCAGATGACAGAAATTCAGGAACCGCCATCCCAGTTGAAATCCATGGTCCCTTCAACACAGTATTCTCTGGCCAACAACAATCCAGGGGAATTAGGTCAAAGCAGATATGTACACTTGATAGCACATTGTCATTTGTAAGGCTAGATCTGCAATTCAAATTAGCTTGAACAAACAAACAGAAAAAAGGATATATTGGTTCCAGTAACTTGGAAGTTTAATGGGTATTTTTAGGTACAGCTGGATTGTGAGACTCCAATGAAATAATAACTTTGTATATATCTCTTGGATTCTTCTTTCCTGGGTTGGCTTCATTATCAAACGGGCCCTCTACAAATGATGGCAAAGATAGCCTTAGGCAGTTAGTTCCAAGCTTATGTGGTCCCCAGCCCTACCAAAATTCCATGAAGTTGGCAAGGGGCAGACTATAAAAGGAAGCAAATCAGAGCAAATCAAAAAGTAACGTTGTGCTCTTCTCCTGATGGCCATTTGTGAAGTTGATTGATTCAAAAGTTTTAAATGTATTTTTATTTCCTTGAAGTCATTGACATAGATTTGTCACTTTAGATTCAGCTGTCTTTGATTATCATGTTTCTTAGAGCCCCATATTTGTTTCCTCTGCAACTCTTTCTGGCATAACGTTATTGCTCCTAAAGCATTGATGAGGCTTTGGAAACTTTAGACCAAACACAATTGAAGTGCTAATTAGCCCCTTTGGTGCTGCTGTCATGACCTGATGAAAATTACACAGACTGGGGCAATGTCTATGCGATCTGATGCAAGTGGTGTGGTCCTTGCCACCAAAACAGGCCTCACACCACCCTTGACCAGAGGCCAAGGCCAAGTCAAATTCTGCTCCAAAGTGAGATGCAGCTTGAGAACAAACTCATGGCTTAGGAAATCAATAGATTCTACAGGCATTTCAGTCATGAGGTTTGGGACTGGTCCGTCTGAGTCCTTCTTTTAACATGGACCTGGGCTGTCCTTTCTTCAGTCTGCTTGATCCAGGGAGTGGAATGGGAAGCTTACCTTGTTCCTAAGACAGATTGCCTTTGCCATTAAAAGGTCACTGTTCCACTCATCCCTAGAGAGCTCTTGGTGGATACTTTCAGATGTGGGGTGAGGGAAATAGAGGGAGGGATAAAACAGGTCAAGGTTTAAAGTTGGAAGCAGCAAAACTAATTCTGCTGATTTAAATAGGAAAAGAGTTTGTAAGAAAATATTGGGTGGCCCACAAGATCACTGGAATGGCTGGAGATCCATCCCAGAAAATCAACAGGAATGTAGATTTTGTGAGTTGAATTGTGTCCCCGTAAAAGATATGTTGAAGTCTTAATCCTCAATACTTGTGAAGGTGACCTTACTTGGAAATAGGGTCGTTGTAGATGTAATCAAGTTAAAAATGTGGTCATACTGGATTATGGTGGTCTCTGACCCAGTGACTGGAATCTTTTTATGAGAAA
Organism: Leucopleurus acutus; assembly: GCF_964270905.1. NCBI lineage: Eukaryota > Metazoa > Chordata > Mammalia > Artiodactyla > Delphinidae > Leucopleurus > Leucopleurus acutus. The sequence goes on from NC_139142.1 coordinate 46,260,554, forward strand.
GGAATGGGAGATTGATACAAAGAGACATAAGGGAAGACACAGGCAAGAAGGCCATGGAGGATAGATGCAGAGATTGGAATGATGCCACTACAAGCCAAGGAACACCAAGGATTGCCAGCAACTACCAGAAGTTAGAAGAGGCCAGGAAGGGTTCTTCCCTAGAGCTTTCAGAGAGAGCGTGGCCCTGCCAATAACTTGATTTTAGACTTCTAGCCCATAGAACTGTGAGAGAATAAACTTCCATTGTTTCAAGCTACACTGTTTGTGGTACTTTGTTGTGGCAGCCCTAGGAAACTAACACAATAAGGAAGCATTGCAGTGGGAGCCCCAGCCAAAATCATGCTGAGTCTGCAGATGTAATGCAACAGCTGCTGCTGGTTCCTGATGCTGGTGCCACTGGCAATATTGCCCTCTCCTCTGGCCCAGGATGAATCCTCCACTCTGCTTATTTCTTTATATTCAAGTTCTAGGTAGGACTGTAAGTTCTAGGTAGGACTGGGTAAAGTCTGGGTCACATGTGCCTACCCAGGCTGACAAGAGGAGAGAGAAAACAAGAATCTGGGAATTTGGAAAGTTATGCCGTGGGTCTTTCCCAAAGATAGGAAGGAGCTTCAGATGCTAGGTAACCAAAAAAAAGTCACTTGACATGTATATGTAAGAAAGCAGCTGTTTTAAAATGTAATAAGTTGCAAATAATAATAATAATACTGAAGTTTGTGAATAATTTGCATTTTGGCATAAACTGGAGGGATTGCAAGTTTATCTTTTAATATCCTTTTAGGTTCCTGCTAGAAGTCTGGATATATCGTATATATCTCCATGACATATACCTGAGAATGTCAGATCTGAAAATGCCATTTGCTAGGCATCTCTGCAAAAAACGAGGTAGGTATATGTTAATGTAGAGGTCGTGTCACCACAGTCTGGGCAGATTCTGAAGAAGGCCAGAGGAATTGCACTCTGTAGAGGCAGTGTAGGCTCTGGAGCAGGCCCCTGTCTCTGCCGCTTACTAGCTGTGTGATTTGGCTTTGTTTTAACCTCTTAAAGCCTTAGTTTCCCTGTTTGCCAAATTGGGATAATTATAATGTTGTGAGGATTAAATGCGTTAAGCCACATAAAGTACTTAGAACCAGTGCTAGTATGTAGTAAGCATTAAAGGTTAGCTACTATCTCCTTACCAAGTTCTGAGCTTTGGAGAGGTTGTCTTTGTCCTTTTTGGGGTAGCATGTCTGAGCACAAAATTAATCAAAAACCAAAAACAGTATTCAAAGAGCAAAAATATTAGTATTTCCAAAATATGCAGGTGGTCCCAGGCCTCCAGGGACAGGGGCCACAATGTATGCTTTGCACTCATTAGATGTTCAATAAATGTTTGCTAAGTGTGCTGGGCAAGGCAAGCAAGGTGCTTGGCACTTGCACTACCCGTCCTAGAAAGCCTCATTGCCTACCGTATCCCCATCTCTTTCTGAAGGTTTCTTATATTTAGCTTGTCTTACACTGTAGCCTAGTCTAAGTCAATTCCTGACCATGGAAGCCAATCCATAAGTTTCCCTGATCTACCTCAGAAGAGGCTTTGTGCAAACACAGAGTCCTCCTTGCAGAGGTCTGGTGGATGGTGACTGACTGAACCAATCACATCCACTCTTAGGATCCCCTAACTGGAGCTTGTAGAGAGAGCCAGAAGTTGGTAGTGGGAGCACAGTTCAAAAAGTACACAGAGCAACGAGCCCTCCCAGGAGAAGTCCGGGAAGGAGGCGTCTCGGCACAAGTGGCAATCCTGGTCCAGCAATGGGTCTCGAGACAAGCATGCGGGCAAAGTTTCAGTAGCATCCACCTGCAACAGCTCAGCAGTGTGGAGTCGGGTCCTCTAGCCAAGAGTCTTCAGGTCATCTCAGTGTTCTTTTTAAGGAGTTGGCCAGTAGGAACCCCTTGGTTCCAGCCCACGGGGTCTTGTCTCCATCAGTTGCTCCTTCTGTTTCAGTGATGTCTTTCCTCAGACTTTACCAACAAATTCCTTAACACTCTTAATTTATCACACTAAGACGCTGGGAGTCCACATTGGCCATTGTGACTCCATCTTGACTTACTGAACATACCTTAACTCCTGTGCGTTTCACACAAGATGAGTGGGAATCCTAACACAAGAGAAATCACAACATAACAACACTCCTGAGGCTGATGTGTATGCTTCCTGTTCACGTTATTAAACTGCATCTGTGTGTATCAATGAGAATATATACTAACATTTGGTGTGTACATAAATGCTGTACATAAATGCTGTCTGCCTGAAAAAATCCTTTTGCAAATTGCAAGGAAAAAAAAAGTACACAGAGGAAAACGATGAGTTAGCTGAATCCAGAAGCAGACGCTTTAAGCAGAGAGAGAGAATTAGTGAGTTGGTTCTCGTTGGCAGCAGAGATAAAGACAGGCACGCATAATGGCAGGCATACTAGTGCTGTACATGATTATCTCATTTAAAACTCATAATAACCAAATGAGATAGTCGACGTGCTTATTCCCCATTTTACACATGAGGCCACTGAGGCTTAGGGAATTGAGTGTCTTGTTAAAGATTCTGAAGTTAGAGGTGCTAAGTTGGATTGAAACCTAGACCAGCCTATAAGCGGAGGCAGAGAAACTGAAGCCACACAGGGCAGAGTAATGAACGCCTGCCTCTGAGGCTACCACAGTTGTGTCCCAAGTCATCTTCCAGGCCTGTTCCATTGGGAGGTCCAGCTGTGACTTCACCTTCACTGACTGTGTATATAATAAATGCTCCACTAAGGAAGGAGAGAAGGAAACCTGAAAAGTTCTTGTTCCCTAAAGCCTCACTACTCAAGGTGGAGTCTGAGAACAACAGATTTGGCATTACCCTGACTTGTTAGAAATGCAGCATCCTGGGGCTTCCTCCAGCCCTACTGAATCAGAATTAGATCTTCTAATATAATTAACATAATCTCCACTTAATTGGTATGTCCATTAAAGTTAGAGAAGCACTTCTCTGAAACATTGGTTGTCACACGTAGCGCATTGGGAGTTTAAAAAAATACAGTTGCCTGGGTCCCCAGCCCTAGGTCCTACTGATTTAGTTGGTGTGGGCTATGGCCTGGGCATGAGCACATTCAGCTCCCCAGGTGATTCTACTGTACAGCAAAAGTTGAGAACTCCTGGCTCTAAAACTTTTAATCATTGTGTAAACACATGATATGCAAAGGGCTGAGACATGATCTGAATGAAGACTGTGAAATCATGAATGTCAGTTAAAGTCAATACAGATTTGTTCAACAAATCATAGGTGACTAGAAGTACTTGAAGCTAGAGAAGGATTAAGTATAAAATAAAATTAGTGTGATGAAATTAAAATTACTATGGATGGGGCTTCCCTGGTGGCGCAGCGGTTGAGAGTCCGCCTGCCAATGCAGGGGACACAGGTTCGTGCCCCAGTCTGGGAAGATCCCACATGCTGCGGAGCGGCTGGGCCCATGAGCCATGGCCGCTGAGCCTGCGCGTCCGGAGCCTGTGCTCTGTAACGGGAGAGGCCACAACAGTGAGAGGCCCACATACCGCAAAAAAAAAAAATTACTATGGATGACTACTTCTAGCCTTTCCCCTTCTCCTGCCCACTACAGAGGACCTTGCTTGCTCATGTTTTTTCCCCTTCTTGCCCCAAAATGAGGGTTCTATCTCTTGAGTGCTTAAGTGATATGGACTCATGAGGAAAAGGAGAAGAAGTGGAAGAAAAAAGGTAGTGGCCAGGGTAGGGTTTTAAGAAGTTTGGGGGTAGATTTGGAACAGAGTGATGTTGATGAGTATGGGTTTTGAGAAAACTGGGGAAAGGATTAAAAAATATATGGTAAATGTGGAAATTTTATGGATTATAGTCTCATTAGCATTTTAAGAGATGTAAGGAAAGCACTGAATATCTTTTATAAAAAGTTCTTGTGGTGAAGAATCCTAAAGATGCTACCAGAAAACTACTAGAGCTAATCAATGAATTTGTTAAAATAGCAGGATACAAAATTAATGCACAGAAATCTCTTGCATTCCTATACATTAATGATGAAAAATCTGAAAGAGAAATTAAGGAAATACTCCCATTTACCACTGCAACCAAAAGAATAAAATACCTAGGAATAAACCTACCTAAGGAGACAAAAGACCTGTATGCAGAAAACTATAAGACGCTGATGAAAGAAATTAAAGATGTTACAAACAGATGAAGAGATATACCATATTCTTGGATTGGAAGAATCAACATTGTGAAAATGACTATACTACCCAAAGCAATCTACAGATTCCCTGCAATTCCTATCAAACTACCAATGGCATTTTTCACAGAACTAGAACAAAAAAGTTCACAAATTGTATGGAAACACAAAAGGCTGCAAATAGCCAAAGCAATCTTGAGAAAGAAAAACGGGGCTGGAGGAATCAGGCTCCTGGATTTCAGACTATACTACAAAGCTACAGTAATCAAGAGAGTATGGTACTGGCACCGAAACAGAAATATAGATCAATGGAACAGGATAGAAAGCCCAGAGGTAAACCCACACACGTATGGTCACCTTATCTTTGATAAAGGAGGCAAGAGTATACAATGGAGAAAAGACATCCTCTTCAATAAGTGGTGCTGGGAAAACTGGACAGCTACATGTAAAAGAATGAAATTAGAACACTTCCTAACACATACACAAAAATAAACTCAAAATGGATTAAAGACCTAAATGTAAGGCCAGACACCATAAACTCTTAGAGGAAAACATAGGCAGAACACTCCGTGACATAAATCACAGCAAGATCCTTTTTGACCCACCTCCTAGAGAAATGGAAATAAAAACAAAAATAAACAAATGGGACCTAATGAAACTTCAAAGCTTTTGCACAGCAAAGGAAACCATAAACAAGACAAAAAGACAACCCTCAGAATGGGAGAAAATATTTGCAAACGAAGCAACTGACAAAGGATTAATTTCCAGAAATATACAAGCAGCTCATGCAGCTCAATATCAAAAAACCAAACAACCCAATTCAAAAATGGGCAGAAGACCTAAATAGACATTTCTCCAAACAAGATATACAGATTGCCAACAAGCACATGAAAGGATGCTCAACATCACTGATCATTAGAGAAATACAAATTAAAACTACAATGAGGTATCACCTCACACCAGTCAGAATGGCCATCATCAAAAAATCTACAAACAATAAATGCTGGAGAGGGTGTGGAGAAAAGGGAACCCGCTTGCAGTGTTGGTGGGAATGTAAACTGATACAGACACTATGGAGAACAGCATGGAGGTTCCTTATAAAACTAAAAATAGAACTACCATCCGACCCAGCAATCCCACTACTGGGCATATACCCTGAGAAAACCATAATTCAAAAAGAGACATGTACCACAATATTCACTGCAGCACTATTTACAATAACCAGGACAGGGAAGCAACCTAAGTGTCCATCGACAGATGAATGGATAAAGAAGATGTGACACATATATACAGTGGAATATTAGCCATAAAAAGAAACGAAATTGAGTTATTTGCAGTGAGGTGGATGGACCTAGAGTCTGTCATACAGAGTGAAGTAAGTCAGAAAGAGAAAAACAAATACTGTATGTTAACACATATATATGGAAGCTAAAAAAAAAAAAAAGTGGTTCTGTTGAATCTAGGGGCAGGACAGGAATAAAGACACACATGTAGAGAATGGACTTGAGGACATGGGGAGGGGGAAGAGTAAGCTGGGACGAAGTGAGAGAGTAACATTGACATATATACACTGCCAAATATAAAATAAATAGCTAGTGGGAAGCAGCTGCGTAGCACAGGGAGATCAGCTCAGTGCTTTGTGATGACCTAGAGGGGTGGTATAAGGAGGGTGGGAGGGAGACCCAAGAGGGAGGGGATATGGGGATATACGTATGCATATAGCTGATTCATTTTGTTATACAGCAGAAACTAACACAACATTGTAAAGCAATTATACTGCAATAAAGATGTTTAAAAAAAAAGGTTCTTGTGGTGAAATATACATAACGAAATTTAGCATTTTAATTTTTTTAAAGTATACTGTTCAGTGGCATTAAGAATATTCACATTGTCGTGCAACCATCACCACTATCCATTTCCAGAACGTTTTCGCCATCCAAACAGAAACTTGACCCATTAAACAATAACTCCCCATTTCCCCCCCTCCCCCACCAGCCCCTGGTAACTACTACAATTCTTTCTGTCTCTATGAATTTGATTATTCTGGGTACCTTATACAAGTGGAATCATGCAATATTTGTCCTTTTGTGTCTGGTTTATTTCACTTAGCATATGAATTTCTTTTATAATTTTTTTTTTACCTCTTAGACTATGCTTTAAATTATGATTTATTTGGGGACCGAACCATGTGTGACTTAGCTTTTTTAGGGCTGCATTAGTGTAGTGCTGCTTTTCTTGATGGGAATTGAACGTAGGAGATAATTACACTAAGAGGTAAACCAGGCTAAAAATAAAAATAGGTTCAGGAAAGGTTGAGATAACCTTCTTGATGACAGATCATGTGGGCTTTTAAGGAAGACAGATATCTGAGGTTGACAGCCTGTGATGCTGCTTATAATTGCTTCATCCAGTTCCCTATCAAAGGCTTTTTGGTATTTCTGGTTGAGAGTGGGTCACATGCTCTTTACCTACTCCCATTTTCAACTTCTTTCAAAACTAAAATGCTGTTTTAACAATCATTGACCCCTCTTTTTTGCTATGGAGAGGTTGGTTGATTTGGTTTTTGTAAACACAGAAGTTAATGTGATGAGGCCAGGGTGTTTTTGTTTGTTTGCTTGTTTTTGTTTTTAGAAAAATCTGTTTTAGATCTCATGGGTAAGCCTTAAACATATCAGTCATTTCTGAAGTGACCACTTGGGCTTTATCCCACAACTATTGAAGAACAGGAAGTTAGAGGGACATCACCATTTTCTTTTGGAGTATTTTAGAATGTTTATGATCAACCTGTGAGACCTTTCAGGAAATACTCAAAATAAATTGTCATCTGCTAGTTATCTGACTTTGCACAGATTGTTTTAACATTGGTGACTCAACTTTTTTTTTTTTATTTTGGAAGTGCAAGTGGTTATGCCTACCTAAAAGATTGTGAAAAGAATTCAAGGAGCTAGCATCTACATAGAAAGCTCTCAGTAAATTATAGTTGTCTGTGTTGATTCTATACAATCATATTATATCCTTTGCAGGCATCTGCACATTTGGTAGAATTTGAAATTTCATTGGCAAAGAAATCCATAGGTATTATATAATACTTGCAGTAAGATAATAGCATATTGTTGTCTTCAGCTGGGTTTAATAGAAGCAAAGCCTGAAATAGGGATTCAGCTGCTCTTTGCTAAGAATCTATAAGGTAATAAGGAAAACAGGATAGGGAGGGGAAGGAGCCATTAAAAGGTGTGGTTTAAGGTAAAGTCAAGCCTTCTAGCTTCATGTTGGAACAAGAGGGGGAACCGCTGGAGTATAAATCCTACCACAGGATCGTCCCAGGCAGCAGTTCAGGCTTTCATTCTATGATGGGACCATTTTAGGACTCTAAAACTTTTATGGGAAGTTTGTGGAATCATCAAAAATAGCTATTTGCTGTGAAATCTGTGTCCACTAACTTTAAAATGGCTATGCAGTAGATTCTCTTCAACCAATTCTCAGTGACGAAGCAAACCAAAATAGCTTCACAATGAAAAACAAAACATTTAGTAGTTCATGAATTTAACTACTATTTCTTAAACATCTGTTAGGTGCTTAGAACTGTACTGGGCACAAAAATCATGGCCCAAACAATAAGAATTATCAATGGAGTTTTTTTAATTGCTTAAAAAATAACCAGTTGAAAACAAGATAGCAATAATCATTTCCTCCAGGCTTTTCAGTAAAGTACCTAGGCTGCTAAATGAAACCTGGTGTTTAAACTGTATTTTTGAAAAAGGATTCTAGAACTTGTTTAAATGAGTTCTTTACATAGCTAAACTTGGAAAGTTGAAACATTAGCAGCAAAAGTGGTACCCTGTTCCTGCTTCAAGCTATTCCTGATTGCACGTGAAAATCAGGGGAAATTTGTGGTAGCTGAGGTAGGGCATTGGAAATTGGTATATTGAAAATGCTCCCTTTGAAATTAATCTAGAAATACGTGGTTTCTTAACATAAAAACATGTAACTCTGGCTAACATCTATTGAACAATACATACTTTTAGATACAGTAATAAAGGGTTCTTGCAGGAGAAGGCAAAGAACTGAATTTCCTTATTTAGACCCGAGTTCCTGCCCTTAAGTATATTTGGTGAGCTCAACCAGACACATGGAAACAAAAGTAGAAAAAAAATCCACAAACTTCCTCTAACCTTCTTATTACCAATCCCGTATTTGGGAATAATAATTGGTGTACTCCATATGGGTGAGCTGGGAAGTGTGTGTCTGTCATGGTTCTTCTTTCATAAGCAGCAGAAATGAGCTTTGGATAACTTAAGCAGAGGGAGAGTTTACTGGAAGGATATATAATAGTTCTTAGAATAAAAGAGAAAGCTTGGGCACCTGGCTTGAAAAGGACAGGAATCATGATGAAGGAATCCCAGGATCTAGGCAACAAAAATGGATGGTCTCTCTTTAGAACATCTCTGCTGGGTTGAATCTGCTTCTGGCATTTTTTAGTCTATGACATTTTACTTAAGACCCAGATCTCTGGGAGAAAAGTATTGCATTGACTCATAGAATGAGTCTAGCCAGAGGAGGGCTGGACTCATTCATTCATTCAACAAATGTACCTGTTGATCTCTATGACTATACATGGGGCACCTGAAATGCACAACTTGGCTGACAGTGCATTCGGTGGGGTGGGGTGGGGGAGATCATCTCTCCAATGTAAAATCAAAGTGTTGTTAGCAGAGGAATGGGAAAGGTTGCTGGGTGTTCAATATGGCTGATAAGCCCAGTAGAATGATTTCCCTTAGGTGCATAAACATTTATATGCTTGTTCTTTTTCGAGAAACATTAACAATTCTCTGGACATTTTCTTGCTTTTGGAGCAAACTTCTAAATGTCCCAAATCACTGGGGTAGAGAATATTAACTTCCACTATGCTTACACGACTCTAGAGCTAGGCAGAACCTGGTTGTGAATCCTCACCTGGTACCTGCAGCCTTCCTCATCCGTACCTTGGCTTCCTCCTGCATCCCAGGCAGGAGGGTAATCCCAAGGGCCTGATGAGTTTTGCCTCAGCTTCCTTTTTCTCTGTCAAGCTGAATTACAGATTCTGCTTTGCCCAACACTTTATTTTCTTTGCCTAATCATTGTCAATTTCTGCTCGCCACTCTTCATATGCACATTTATCTTAAGGTTTCATTTGAGTGTAAAATTCTTATAGTTTTCTTATAAGTTTAATTTTCCATTTTCATCCACCTGATAGGAAGGCCAGCAATGAGTACCTTTGTGTTTCCATGTCTCCTTTAAAGGATTTTTTTCTCCTTTTTACTCTGTTATAGTCAATATATTCCCAGACTTAATACTGGTTCAAATACAGGGGTATTTACATTTAGAAGGAAATACAGGGAAATGACTACATTACTTAAGCACAGCTAGCAAGAGCTAAGGTTAGAAAAAACACATTTTCTTTTTGTTATTCCTGAACAAACGATAATAGTAGTCTTCGTTATCAGAGCATTACTCAAATACCTTCACTGTTTATTTGTTCATTCATTCACTTGATCATTCATTTTTACTTATTTACCAAGCAAATATTAGCTATCTACATTTGTCGTGCCCTATTCTTTCCTTAGATAGAGTTTGTTTGGTTTTTAAATGGACTTAGGAAAAAGGAAGGTAAGAGGAAAGTTTCAGTGAGATTAGCACAAGCTGGTCAGAGAGGACCAGAAAGAAATTTGTGAGGTATTAACAGTTTCTCACTTTTGGGTCTGTATCGTTGACATAGTCTAAAATTCCGGGTCCTGAAGAAAAACTTAAAATAGCCCTCATTCCTGCTGCAGGAACAACCTACCTGGCATCGGACCTTTCCCATCCCCTACTTACCTGGGCAAAGAAGGAGCTTTGTGGACAAAGGCTTAAGTGCTCCCAAAGGGCATGGGGACTCAGAGCTCCCAGGTAAGAGCGGGGCTGGTAGCATTTGGTCTTATAGAAGCAGAAGTATCAATCCTACAGCTGACTTTATCTACTCTAATGTTTGTATTCCCATTCTGTCAGGTGATCTAATAATCTTCTTCTATGATACTTTTTCTTCTTCAAGTCTAGGGTCTGGTATTGCATTTGGCTGTCATGTCTCTTTAGCCTTATTTAATCTGTAACATTTCCACAATCTTTCTGTCTTTTATGACATTGGCACTTTTGAAGAATATGGTCCTCACTACAACTCCTTTCCTGACCTCTTTTTCCCCTCTTCGGCCGTGCTGCGCGGCTTGTGGGATCCAGCAGTGGAAGCAAGGAGTCCTAACCACTGGACTGCAAGGGAATTCCTGACCCGTGGCCTTTTTAAAAATAAAATGTTCCTCATTTTAGGTTTGTCTGATATTTCCTTGTGATTAGGTTGAAGTGATGCCTTCTAGGCCAGGGTACCACATAGGTGATACTGTGTCCTTCCCAGGGTACCATGTCTGTTTGCACTGGTAAAGTTATTTTGATGACTTGGTCAAGGTGTTTTCCAGAGTCTCCATTATATAATTAGTGGGGTTTTTTCTCTTCACTTTTGCAACTAATAAAAGCAGTCAATGGGGAGACACTTTAAGATGATGCAAATATTCTGATCCTCATCAGAATTTTCTCCTAGGTGTAGCATCCATTGATGACTCTTGTCTGATCCAATCTTCATTATCATGGTTGCAAAAGAATGGTCCTCCAGGTCCAATACTCCTTCCTCACTCACCAATAAGCCATTGAATTTCACTATAGCTGAGGACTCCCTTTTCCCCTCATTTAATTTTTATTTACTATCTATTTATTATTGGTATGGACTTGTGAATTCCCATTTTTTAGTGGTTTATAATTGATTGCTGTACTTCTTTTGGTACTCAAATTTATATATTTTTACTTATGTAAGTTACTAGGCAAATGTAGCTTTAGGCAGTTTATCCATAGCCAGTTGGATTATAGCTCCTCCTACGTAGAAATTTGGGAGCTACCACTGTGTGTATGTGGCATACCTATATGTACTTAGATATGAATAGATTATAGCACACAAAAAACTGATAGCAGGGGCTACTTTGAGAGAAGGAGACTGGGGAGACAGGGGTTTGAGGTTGGAGAGAAATTTTCACTTTTGTAATATTTGAATTTTTAAAAATTCAGGTACATGTAATAAATTATCAGTTCTTTAAAAAAAGTTTGTTTTCTTGCTGAACCATTATCAGCAAAGTCAGATCAACTTGGTTCTGCTACTGGGGAACACTTTTTGTTTTCCCAGTTATTAAACTTCTCAGCTCTATGTGAAAGCTTTCTAGGCAGACAGTCTTTACTGTCTATGTGGAATTGGTTGGCAATTAGCCTTAGTTTGTGTCTGTTTTTGAAAGCAGGCTTTGGATATCAACACTGCAAATTTTGACCCTGGCCCTCAGTTCTCAGACTCAGAGTGTGATTTCCAGTGCCAGTGTTAATGCAGTGTAATTGTCATGGCAACGCAGTGCTGCTTCCACCCTAAGCTTCTTCTAGAAAGTTTCGCAAGCTGGTAGAGGGGAGACTGTATGTGAGGTTATTCGATCAAGTGCTCATTTCAGCTAATTTCTCAATCATTTGGCTGATGTGTCCTAAGTAAATAACAACGGCTGATTTGGTTCATGACAGTGCTTTGGAATCTAAGTAATTGCCAGGGTGCCTGCTATTGAGTAGTTCTCCTTTTCACATTTTGGACAATTAAAACAACTTTTTTCTATAAATCCACACACAATATATCCGAAAATTTCTTCTTCACTCAAAATAAACCAGTACACTCAAAACACTCGATGTCAGAGTTCTGGAATATGCGTTTAGCCAAGAATTCTATCCACTTAAATATATTTATAACTTATATAAAGCGAAAAAGAATGTGTGTAACTATAGTGAGCAATAAAATGTTGTTCATATTATCTGATGTTTGCTAAAAGAAAAATGAAAGATGAATGAATTAAAAATTCGAAAAAAAAAAAAAAACCACTCGATCTCCCTGTGCTAAGAAATCTCTGAATGCTGCAAAACTCTAGATGCTCTGGCTCAGCACATAGAAGTTTGTAACACACAACCCAGAGGGAAGCTCCGTTAGCCCCTCACAAGCAGCCTTGTGTAATTACTCCTCCATTAAGCCTGCATGCAGACCACACGGAGCTCAGCCATAGTCGTTCTTCTTTGAAAAAAAATAAAATAAAGTGGCCTTATTATAAACATGGGAAAGCTGGATTTTTTTGAGGGGTTTTTGCATTTTGGAGCCTTGCGGTTTTCTTCATCTATTTGATAATCATTAACATGCACAACAGTTAACCTTCCAGCAATGTGAAACTTTATATCTGAGCTTTGCAGCATCTGTCTTGAAATGCAGACTGAGGTTTGCTGAGGCTGTTTTTATAATCACTGGTGGTAAAATCAGGAAGATGCAAAATGGGCGTGTATTGAAGTGTAGTTCATCCAACATTCTAGACCTTAAATTAGAGTGATGAGCATAAACACTGCAAACAGAGGTTTTTTTTTTTTCAACTAAATTGCAATTATATTTTAAATTACCTACAATTACCAGAAACCATCTCAAAGCTAGAAATTAACTTCTTAGGCACTGGTCCCAGCAGATCAGCTGTTAAATGGACCATCTTGTGTAGCTGACCTCCCACTCTAGTTTCACCCGCACACAGCTTCACACAAACCAAGCAAGGGAGAGCCCAAGGGCCAAGTCCGAGTTTCACAGTCACGTGACAGGCATGACAGGCCAGCAGGATTATGTGGCCATATTTTTACAACTTCCTAAATTACAGTTTCATGCAGGTTCATGACATTTTGCTGAAATACTGTGCTGTTTTCCTTATGAGAGCAAGTGCCCCTTTTATTTTAGATTTTAATTGAACTATTTTTATGCAGCAGGTTTTTTCATCTGGAATTTAGGGTGTGGAATTGGGTCCAGGAGCCACTGGGACTATTCCTGGCTGGTCACTGTGTGACCTTGGTTAAAGTTCTTACCTTCTGGGCTTCAGAATGGTAGAAACAGTAAGGGATGAACAGTTGGGACAGCACCAGGTGGCCTCCCCCCAGAGAACTAGGGCAGGTGGCCTAGACACAGAGGTAGGTTCTTCCCCGTCTTGCAGTCAGTCCGCTCCCTAGTCCTTTGTTGCCACCTCCCTTTCAATGAGAGGATGGGGGCCTTGAGGTCAGCCTTTGGTTATACTTCTTGGCTGGTATCCAACTCAGCACGTGGTGGACTTGACTTCAACATGGTAGAGTACTTTGAAATGTTGAAATTTAGACTTAATACATTTGGGAATGGATTAACTAGATTAAACCTCTTGGCCTCTTGTTTCTCCAGGAACTCATAATGATCCTCTTTTCCTTGAATCCAGATTCTTGTCTTGAATTCCCTCCCCTAACTGTCCCCAAAGTGATTTTTCTGAAATGCAAAGCAATGCCAATTTCCTTCTTAAAACCTTTCAAATTTCCCTTTTGCCAAGAGCCATGCTGATTCAATCCCTGCCAACTTCTCTGCTTCACACTCCATTTCTACAGCTTGAAATTATTTCTACTACTCCCCCGTGCACCACTTTTGTATGCATGTAAAACACTTTGTTTCATGCTGTCAATTCTTTCTGGCTTGCTCTCCCTATCACCTCTCCACTTGGCTAACTCTTAAAACAATGTTTAAGGCTGTTTAGACCATGTTTGAACTGAATGTTTGTGTCCCTTCAAAATTCATATGTTGAAATCTTAATCCTCAAGGTCATGGTATCAGGAGGTACCTTTGGGAGGTGATCAGGTCATGAGGCAGAGCCTGCATGAATGGGATTAGTGCCCTTAAAAAAGAGGCCCCAGATGGGACTTCCCTGGTGGTCCAGTGGTTAAGATGCCGCACTCCCAGTGCAGGGGGCACAGGTTTGATCCCTGGTTGGGGAGCTAAGATCCCACATGCCGCATGGCACGGCCAAAAAACCCAAAAAGGCCCCAGAGAGACCCCTTGTCCCTTCTGCCACGTGAGGTTTCAGTGAGAAGACAGCCACCAATGAGGAAGTGGACTTGCGCCAGACACCAGATCTGCCAGTGCTGTGATCTTGGACTTCCTCATCTCCAGAACTGGGAGAAATAAATTTTTATTATTTATATGCCCCCCAGTTTATGGTATTTTGTTATAGCTGCCCAAACTAAGACAGACCATATCCTCCAGAAAGCTTCTCTGAAAGCCCCTACAGTCTAGTAGATACTACTTTTTATTCACTTAATAAAAAATTAAGCCCCTGCTGCAGGAACAACCTACCTGGCATCGGACCTGTTATGCACTCAATGGTATTAATTAATGGGGGTCATTTTTCTCCATGAGTCCCTCTCCTCATCTCTAGGTGTCAGGGAAGAGAGGAGAGTGTCCAGAGAGGAGGAGTTAGATTTCTTGGTGCCCATGAGGGGGTGGCCACATGGGTGATCTTTAGGGCATATTTGGGAGACCTTATCTGAGAGCTAGAGAAGGGTGAGGTAGAACAAATAACTACAACCATTTCTGTCAACCATGAACTCTATAAAGTTGAAATATGCAACGTGAGCCTATAGTAAAAGATGGTTTTTATTGGACTGAATAACAGTAAGTTTGGTTAATAATGCACTAGACCATCCTTCCTTATACTATTAATGATGTGATTTTGGAGTTACATTAAAATAGTTATTATGATTAGGGGATAAACTAGAAAGAGGACTTACTTTGATTATACTGTGCCCTATAAGTCATATCAGTGATTTGATTAAATAATGCTTCTTAACCCAACTTCTGGGGGATTTTTGAGGGATAGACAAATTGGTGTAGAATTAAAAGCTGATAAATGATTGGGCTAATATATCTGCAATCACATTATGTCAATAGGAATGCTTTCAGCATCAAGAGAAAACCTAACCAAAGTGACTTAAACTATTTTACTCACATAACAAGCATTCTGGAGGTAAACACCTGGTGATGATTGGTAATCGTGCAAAAAATACCAAAGCCAGTGTTTCTCCAATTCTGTTGGCCTTCTTCTGGTGGTTGCAAGATGGCTGCCATAGCTCTAGGCGCGAGTCTGTATCCAAGACAGGAAGAAGGGTGTGTGTGACAGTGACATTTCTATTTTGTATCAGGAAAGCAAAGATTTGCCGGAAGCTCTTGGAGACTTCTACTTATACCTCATTGAGGCCAAAACTGTCTCAATGGCCAACCCTAGCTTCAGGAGAGCAGGAAAGCAAATATTTGGCTTTTCCAGCCTCTATAATGCAGGATGCCAAAGAAGGTAGATTTGAGAATGGGAGTTGGGCTAACCAACCAATGGCTTCTGCCACATGTACGTTGTCTAATTCTCTTAGAAGTCATCAAACTTCACCACTCTTTATCAGTGTCTTGGTCTTTAAGACTCTTTTAAAGTAAAGCTGGCAGAAATATGAGGTTGTACATCGTTTATAAATTTCCTCAGTTACCACAGCAATATGTCTGTGTTGTCTTCGACAGGCCATTCTGCACCTGGGGAAGAAGTGTTTGCCTGTGGTGCCAGGGAAAGTTTTTGAATCCAGTTATTTTTGAATCCAGATCTGAAAAAAGTGCAAAAAACATGTCTGTCCTTGGTTTAATTTTTCACTCTTGTTTATCCATGGGTGCTTCTAAGAGCTTTTGCAAGTAAACCTTCCAAATCTTAAAGTGTGGTAGGCAGACTATCTCAGAGTTTACAGCTGATCAAGAAGAATAACAATTCATTACTTCTGGTGAGGTAACCTCATGAAAGGGGGCATGTGGAGTAAACCAGGGGAATTCTAGCAAGTGTGAAAGCTTGAAGCCACACTGTCTCCTCTCTGGGGTGTATGTCCACAGACACCTCTCTGGTTCAGGAACACATGTGGCAGGATATGCTATGATACAGTTGGCCTAAGGGCAGTACAGAGTAGTGTTCTAAGATATAAGCTCTGGAGTGAGTCTGTCTAGGCTCAAGTCCTACTTCTGTAGCTTACTAGCTTTGTGACCTAGGACAGGTTACTTAAACTCTCTGTGCCTCCAAATGGGACAGTAATAGTACTCAGCTAATATATATATAAATATATATGAAGCACTGAGAAAATTTCCCATCACATTATACACAATAATGGATAACTATTAGCTCTCATTATTGTATAGTGGTATTATATAATGGTAATGCCCACCAGGCCAAGTATATTTTTTGCTTCTTCACCTTTCCCTTCCCGCTGGTGTGTGTCCCTTTTGGACATTTCCCTGTTACACAGGAAACACTCATAAATACTCGTTAATGTTTAAGAGCTTCAGAGGTAGTAGAACTCCATCACTCTGTGTACGCTGTGCCATGCAATATGTATTATTATCGCAATCTCACAGAAAGAAAAGGAAGTTGAGCAGAGAGGTGAAGGAACTTGTCCAAGCCACACAGCTAGTAAACTTGTTGGAGTTAGAATTAGAACTCAGGTATTTTGGGCTCCAGGGTCTGCACTTATTCCCATTGTGGCATTATTGAATTGAGTTATAAAGCTTAAATTAGCTTTTTTTTTTTTTTTTTTTTTTTTTTTTTTTTTTTTGGTACGCAGGCCTCTCACTGTTGTGGCCTCTCCCATTGCGGAGCACAGGCTCCGGACGCGCAGGTTCAGCGGTCATGGCTCACGGGCCCAGCCGCTCCGCGGCATGTGGGATCTTCCTGGACCGGGGCACAAACCCGTGTCCCCTGCATCGGCAGGCGGACTCTCAACCACTGCGCCACCAGGGAAGCCCTTAAATTAGCTTTTTATGTGCATATCTACCTCTCTGCATGTAATTTTCTCATGCTCTGAGGGAAAGATTTGAATCATATAGACATCTTTTAGGACATCTGCACAACTCACAATCATCTTCTCTTTCTGAAAACTCTTTCAGGGTCCTGATAAAGGAGGCCCCAAAGGCTATGTAAAGGCCATGTTTATACAGTGCATGCAGCACCCAGTAAAGCTTAGCTGCTATTGTATTGTTACCCACCTTCTCTGGCCAAGGTTGAATGGACACCTGACCCAAGGTGGGTCAGTTGGATTCTCTCAAGAATATGAAAATTTGATTCTGAGATAGCCCAGTAGATACAGCATGCCATTGGAACCGAGTTGTTCAAGAACAGTGACGTGTCCATCTCACTGCAAGGGTTGGGAAAGGTGTGGAATGTTGCCCTGCAGAGAGGAGATTGGAGGAGATAAGAAAAGCGAGGCAGAGATAAGAAGTGAGAGGTGTAGGCAAGTACTGCCTGGGAAACGTGTGGCTTCTCAGTGGTTCTAGTCCCCTTTGAAATTCCTGCTTTAGGTGTTTGTGAGAAACCCTGTGTCCTTATAATAATTTACTCATATCTTGATTTCTTTGTTAGCTAGTTTAAGTTGGTTTTTTGTCACTTGTTTTCTTTGTTAGCTAGGTTACGTTGGTTTTTTATCACTAACTACCAAAACAGTCTCAATGAAGGCAATTTGATTGGGGTGGACATTGTATTTACTGACTGAAATAAGTGTTTTAAATTATTTGGAGACTTTATATATCATGCTCTCTCCTTTTCTGCTATAGATTAAGAGTTGACCTATCCCATGTCATGAATTTAATTCAGGTACCCTAACACACACTTGAGAAAGTTCCCACTTTCCCTTGTCAATTGCTAAATCTCAGCAAAGTTAAGAATGCACAACATTGTGTCTCAACACAAAATATCTAGATCTGGGGTGTGTGTTGCGTATGTGTTTAAATACCTAGGGTTGTGTCTTATTCTTGTGGAAATCTCTTTTCCAGAAAGTTCTGAATGTGCTCAGCCTTGCCTGTGCCATCACTGAACAGTCAGAATCATACTGTAGCTCCCAACCCAGAGAAAAGTCCAGATAAAGAGGAGAGCCATCCTGTAGTCCCTGAGTTGCATCTCTATGTGGCTTCCATGGCCAGAGAGTCTGATGCAGGTGACAGAAGGAAGGTCTTGGAATATTCATCCAAAGTCCTGCAGGCCCCCCAGTTTTCAATACCAGGAGTAGGCTATAGAGAGATTTAAATGGATATGGTCCCTAGAACTTAGGTCATATGACTTCTTATTCCAAGAGGTGTCTTAAGACTTCAAAATAATCCTAAAACGTATCACATAACAGGGTTTTTTTGGTTTTTGCTTGTTTGTTTTTTAAAGAAACAGCCTTCAAGTGGTTCTTAATCAGGAATATGTTTCAAGGTGAACTGGGAAGCTTTCTTTGAAATACACTTGCCATCTGAGAGTAGGGAAGACAGATGTTGTCATACAGTGTGGGTGGGTATATAAATTGGTGTAATCTTTTTGGAGGGCAATTCAATAGGGTCCATTAAAAAATGTACAGATGTAGTAATCTGACTTAAGTAGGAATTTATTTCATAGGTGCACTCACACAGATGCACAAATATATATTTAAAAGAATGTTTGCTGAAGCATTATTAGTAAATGGGAAAAAATACTTGGACTATTATTAAAAGCCACTAAGAGGTATATTTTATGTAATATAGGTAGATCCTATGGAAAGGAAGCCAAGATAATTAAGTTAATAAAGCAAGTTGCAGAACAGAATATGTATAATATAATTCCATTTATGTTTAAAATATTAATAAAAGGAGAGATATGCATATGCTTATGGGTTTGTGCCTCCTTTGTCATATAGATATATGGTTATATGCATAGAAAGCTTCTGGAAGAATGTATAGCTGTCACGAGGGTTACCTCAGGAGAGTAAGAATATCATGTTATCTCAAAAAGAACTTTTAAAAGTATTTTGTGCTGTTTTTGTCACTTACAACCAAAATAGTCTCAGTGAAGACAATTTGGCTGGGATGGATTTTGTAGTAACTGACCGAAATAAATGTTTTAGATTATCAGGCTCATTGTAAAATACAAAACCAATTGAGGTTCATTGTAAAAAAGTATTTCAAACAATATAGATATTTATATAAGACAAAGATTTCCCCTTTCCCCATTTCCCACCCATATTTCTCTTTCAGGAGGGACTTTTTACTTTCCATGTTATACCCCTCTATCCTGATTTGTTTATTTGTTTTTACCTTGAGCATATATAACTTTCATGTATAATAATCATATTTCACTTTTCTAGGCCCTTACAAAAACCTATTGAATCAGAAAGTTTGGGGATAGAGGTTAGGCATATATATTTTAAAGTAACTGCCTATGTGATTCTGCTGTACATTCCTTTTTAAAAACCACTGCTACCTAGATTATATTCTGGGTCCTAAATGACAACATGACCTCAAATAAAATTTAAAATTTTCTGTCATGGAAGGGATTCCTCATGTCGTAAGAATCTGGGGAGCTTTATAAGCATGAATAAATGGAAGTTTTCAAAAGAAGGGCCTCTGCATATGATATTCTAAAGAATTAGTGGTTGAATTGACTGTACTTAGCAGGAACTGAATCATGGTTTCACGCTATGCAGGTATGGCAACTATATAGTTTGCATACCTCTCTTGTCTACTGTAGTGTCCATTGCAGACATTGCTAATCAATCTTCACACGTTCTTAGCTTTCACATAGCTTAGAATCATTTTTATCAGGACCCATCATTCCAGGTAACTACCATCCATCCTTGAGTTGACATGCCAGATGAAATCTATTGAATCTATTGTAGTGGCCTTCTGTTTGTGATTTTTCTAGCACCTTTTCCCCACTTTCAGAATAGAAAACCCTTCTTTCCTATGAGCAACCCATTCCATATGAGTTTCATAGGCCTGACTACAGTCTCTCCTCCAGCACCAGAAGTGGCAGCATCACCAAGGTTACCCCAGTAAATCAGAGAACCCATCCCATAAGCTACCCTGATTGGTACAGGGATTGTACATGATCAACTCAGATCAGTAAATTATTCTTTCCTGGGACTTTCTCCTGGAGTTATTTGGGAAAACAAAACAACACAAAACAAAACGAAAAAACAAAACATGTTTTCTCTTTTTTGGGCGTTATTAAGCTTATAAAGAATTTGAGTCTTCAGCTTCCAGCTGTCATTTGTTGGTGGAGAGGGCCTGTTGAAGAATTAGAGTGTGAGACAGAGCCCTGATATTGTATTGTCATTTATGATCCTTGATCTAGGTGTACTTGAGGCCAGATGAATCTCCTAACCTTCTATTTATGAGAGTTAATAAATTCCCTTAATTTGCTTACAATTTTTTTTGAGTTAGGTTAATGCCACCTGTAATAAAGAATCTTTATTAATATGCTTATTCCCCTTCCTTATTCATGGGCGTGAAAGTCTTTTTCTTTTAATTCAGAAACTTTGTATTAAGGATTTTACTCTAAATTGAGACATGTCAGATAAGCATGAGGTAAAGAATTGTATTTGCATAGAATCAAATCCAGAGGCATTACAAATTTTCATTCATCCTGAAGATTTTCTCTGGGTATTCCTTCCTTGGCTGTCATCATGCAACAGCAGTTGATACATAGATGACGTATCCCCAGGAGAGCAATATGACCGCAAGGAACAATGCTGAATAAATCCGGTCCAGGTTGCAGTGACTCTGGCTTCATGGTAAGGAGACAGCAGAGGTCCGCGACATGGGTAGAAGATGCAGGCCCTAGAGTAACCTCCCGGGGAGTGAAAAATCTGTTCTTGAGCATTTCTTTTTCTAATTCTCTATCCTTTCTTTCTATTTATGAGACTTCCTATTTTTGGATTTGGCTCCTGTATTTCAGAATGGGACATTCAAAAGCCAGAAAAGGTAGGGAATGATGCTTTGTTATTATTGTTGTTATTAAGGTAAAAGCAAGAAATTCCAGATGTAAATCAATGCTATTAGAATCAGGGGTGAATTTGAATCTTGATAGGCAATGAGAAGAACTGTTGGCCAGATCATTCATAGAACCATAGGACTATAGAATATTAAAGGAGGAGGAAACCTAAGCAATTCAATATTCTCATTTTACAAAAGAGAAAACTGAGACCCAGAAGGTTAAATCCGTTTGTCCAAGGTCACAGAGTCAAACCTATAAGCCAGGACTCCCTGGCTTTATCTGGTGTTCTTTCACTGCATTGTGTTACCTTTATTCTGGGTCTAAAACAGCCTGGGTCATAAAACAACTACATGTAATTTTCAAAATTCATTTGCATCATGGAGAGGAGAAAAATCAATGAATGAGCAGTTTCATTAATTCAGCATTGAAAACAACTGCATTACGTTAAAGCAGCAGAAGAAAATAAGCAGACTACGTTAGATGTAACCTCATACTTGACTGAATTGAAGTTTTTCCATCCATGATTCAAAGTCTAGATTTCTCCAATCTTCCAAACTTGTTGTCCTTACGCTTTTCAGTGTTGAAGAAAATTTACGAAGGTTTCCTCCCAACCCTGCCACGCTAAATACATACAGATAGAATAGAGATTTCCTCTTAAATTGAAGCTGTTATAGAAATAACTACACCAATAAACTATTTCTGGAATATTTGCAAGTAAATAAAAGATTATTGGCAATTCACAAAAAATTCATATTTATACCTTGAGTTTTTTGTTGATGTTAACTCCTTGCATTCCTCAGAGAGATATCTGACCTGTAGAGCAATGAATCATTTCATTCTAAATACATAGAATCATGGAATTTGGGGTGAGATGGTTATTTAGAAACTGCCTGGTTCAACATTTATTGATGAGGAACCCAAGACCCAGGGAGGTTAATTGACTGTATGTAACCTTGGGCAGGGAGCTGTTATGAATCCTTCCGTAACATCATCTAAAATTAATTTTTTCTTGAAAATCTGAATTTTCATGAAAAATTTGAAACTTGATGGCAGTTAAGGAAGTATATCAAAATATTTTATACATTAATATTAATTTAAATATTTAAATTAAATGAAAATAATGTTTATTTGAGTGCTTAGTTAAGCTAAAATATATTTTCTTATCTTTTCACTTCCCTTCCTAACCACATTCCTTTTTTTTTTTTTTTTGGCTGCGTTGGGTCTTTGTTGCTGTGTGCAGGCTTTCTCTAGTTGCGGCAAATGGGGGCTACTCTTCATTGTGGTGCACGGGCTTCTCATTGCAGTGGCTTCTCTTGTTGCAGAGCACGGGCTTCAGTAGTTGTGGCTCGCGGGCTCTAGAGTGCAGGCTCAGTAGTTGTGGCACACGAGCTTAGTTGCTCCGCGGCATGTGAGATCCTCCCGGACCAGGGCTCGAACCCGTGTCCCCTGCATTGGCAGGCTGATTCTTCACCACTGCGCCACCAGGGAAGCCCCCCCAACCACATTCCAAAAAACCACAGTAATCATTCCAACAGCATTTTCCCCCTATATTTTATATTTTACAGTCTGATGTTAGGGGAATACAAACAACATATTCTCATAAAATATTTGTTTAATATGCACTTAACCTTAAAATGTTGTGTATGTGTAATAAAGCAGTTGGTCTGATAGCACCCCATATTGACATATGCAGAATTCCAGAACAGTCTGAATACCTCCTCAGAATCTTTGTGGTCTGACTGATGAAATTAAGCATGTCAAACACAAAAAGCTTATGGCAAAGGTAACCTCCAGGTGCAGCAAGCACATTGGGTCACCAGGCCTCAGAAGCAAAGATAAAAAAGGTCTCCTCCCTGCTCTGCCTCACAAGGGGAGGCAGCTCTTGGAAGGGAGAAAAGCAATTAGAAATACAGTAAGAATCTCAATCCAAGGAAAGCCAAATAGAAGAAACAGATGTTCTTACCGAATTCTACATTTTCCGTGCTTTCAGGTGAAAAAGAAAGTGAGACTTGTGGGTACTTGCAAAGCCTTGTGTGTACTTGCAAAGCCTTGTGTGTCCCAAGTTACTGTCTCCCAAACCACAGAGAGGGGAGTCTCAGACACAAGTCAGTAGAGTTTCCCCAGAAGCTTCTAGCTGCTGCAAACCTAGGTCTAGAGGTTTGTGTTTTTTTTTTTTAGAAGTTAAGTTGCATTTTTATTCTTAAGGAAACTTAAATAAGAACTTAGAAAGTCTGTGGAACCAAAAAGCTTTTTCTTTGAACAGTATCAGTTCATTATAATATTTACTGTGCTCTGGCTTCTGCTAGATACTAGGGCTACAAAAATAAAATTTCACTTTAATTTATTTAAAAATACAAATAGCATAATAGTACAATAATGGATATAGACAGGTTCACTGTGACATTTATTATAATAGCAAAACATTGGCATCAACCTAAGCAACTGTCAGTATGGGATTTGCTGAATTATGTTGTAACTATACAGAAAAAAGTTATATATCCATTTTAAAAAGTGTCCTATGGAAACTTGTTTTTGTTCTAATTTTCAATTGGACGAGATGGCATAGGTAAGAAACTCCAAAATATGTGCTTTTAGAAAGTGAGTTTATTGGTGAAGGAGTTAACCATGAAATGCTTTCTTTCTTTCTTGTTTAAACACCTTCTGGGTAAAGAAATTCTATGCTGCAACAAGGCCAGCTGGTGTCCCCATATGAGAGATTGTTTCTCCAATACTTGTAAGACTGCCCAACCTAAGTCATTAAATCAGGGAGTACCCGAGCTGGGCATAATTAGTCTGCTTGGATGGGGGCCTGGTAGACTGAATTATCTTTAGCGTCTGCCAGGTCACCTTGCTGGTGACTGTATAATATGGGATACTTGATTCAGGACATTGAAAACAGGAGGCATTGGTTTAGAGACAAAAAGAACCTCTCTACATAGGCTTACTTAAAGTTATCTTTGCCCATATGTCAATTATTACAACATGTATAATGTAGATAAGGCCTAATTAAATCACCAGTAGTTTACAAATGACAGTTAATAAACTAGTCAAATCTTGGCTACCTACAGAGGCAAAGTCTTACTTTGGATCCTGACCCCTTTTTGTTCGGTTTCTTCCTACCGCCAACATTTGCTGTCTGTTTCTTAGGCTTTATCCTTGGTTTTCATCCTCTGACTACAGGATTTCTCACATCCTTTCTGTACTTTCTCAAGATCCAGTTGTTACAGAACAAGAACTTTGCACTCTCAACTGTAGAAAAGTTATATGATGCTGCCACCATCATGATTTCACTACTCTCTTTTGACCTCTATAATTTGCGCATCACTTTATCTGTGTGGGTGTGGCAACTCTTCGTTCATTTATTTATTCATCAAATGTTTATGGAGTGCCCACTTTGTACCATGTCCTAGTGTACAAAGAATAGATTTGGTTTGTGCCCTTTGGATAAAACAAGTCTCATAAGTTACAGAGGCTTCAAAATGATTCCGAATACATTCTCTAAAAACAGTTAAAGTCAAAATCAATAATACAAAATACAAAATAATACAAAACTGTCTAAAAAATCCTCAAATATGTGGAAATTAAACAATACACTTATAAATAAGTTATGGATTAAAGAGGAAATTACAATGGAAATTAGAAAATATTTTAAACTGAATGATAATGAAGATATTTCAAATTAGAAGGATACCGCTAAAGCAGTGCATAGAGGGAAGGTTATGCTTTTAAGTGTTTATATTAGAAAAGGAGAAAGGCTTAAAATCAATAATCCACACTTCCACCTTAAGATGACAGAAAAAGAAGAGGAAATTGAAACAAAAGTAAGTAGAAAAATTAAACTAAGAATGGAAATCAATGATATAGAAAATGGACAGACAACAGAGGAAAGTAAAAACTTGGTTCTTTGAACAATTAATACAGTTGATAAAATATATAGTAAAGACAATGAGAATAAAGAGAAAATACAAATCATGGTCAACAGGAATGAAAGAGAGGTCATCACTATAGATTGTAGAGGCATTAAAAGGATAGTAAAGAATGTTATGAACAATTTTATGCAAATAATTTCAAGAACATAGAGGAATAGCAAATCAAAAACAATACATTTTCCTGGAGGTAAGTTCAAACCACAGACTTGAAAGATAGTTGAATTGGGTGTTATGTTATCTATCAAGCCATAAAGTTGAGTGTGCCCAGTAGCACTTCCTCAACAGAGGTAAGTGGAACACATGAGACTGAGCTCAAGTAGGCCTAAAGGTAACAGTTAGTTGTGTGAGCAGGTGGTTCACACTCTCAGTGTTCCCAACCCTTGATACATAGTCACATATCCTTCAATCTACTGAATTCCAGACACATGGATGGGAGGAGCGCCCTTGATCAGTTAAATAAGGAAAGAAAACATTAAACCTGATTTATGGATGATTATGCACTATATGCAGACTGCTGTACTCATTAACCTCAATTGTATATTATAATAGGACAATGATGAAGAGAAATTCTCACTGTGGGCAGAATTATAAGTGGTACATTTTGTTCACATTTCTTGGAAAGAGAGATGTCCTGTGTTATGAATCTAGATTGATTCACAGTCAGTAGCTAATGGTTGTCTGGATGGGCAGAGACTAGAAAAGAATAATACTGGAGGATTGGCAATAAGAAGGTCTGGGTAAGTGGATGGAAACTTTTGACATACCAAGGGTGGGTGTTAGGAGTAGGCCACCCAGGTGCAAGTAATTTTTAGAACATAAACCAACAAAAGACTTTTTGGAGAGGAATATTGCATCACTGACATTGTTTAGAATGGCTAGCACATGATGCTAATAAAAAGACTAATTTATAGTAGGCTTTATTAATATTTTTAAATTCTCTACAAACAATGCACCTTCTTATCACCTGCACCTGGTGAGCCACTCCCATTGCTCTGCCTTTGACCCAGAGAGTGACAATATTTGTACTCCTGAATGCTCACCAAGGGCCCTCACAACTAAGACTTTCTCAATAATCAGATGGGCAAAGGATGGACCAAACTGACCCGTTCTATAGATGTCAGTCAGCAGCCACTTTCCTTGGTTACTCCAGTGATTGCTCAGTGATCTCATTGAAAGTGTGGTGGTAGGGATGGAAGCTATGTATGGGATCTGACCCCTGCCACTGCAGAGTACCCAGTGCACCAACAGCAGATATGAACACTGAGCCATTACTGAGGTGTGGTGACCTACCACTAGCCAGCCTCCTGGTGACAGAATAATGATACTGGACTCCTATTGTTGGTGGGGGCAAGAATGTATTCTTATTGGAATAGACAGTCTTGTATGAATTTGTCTTTCTTGAAGTGTTAAACTTAAAAAACTAGGAAATAAACAAGTTAAAAATTGAAGAAATGTATAATAAAGATGAAAGCAGAAACACTTTTAAATTATAAATACCACAAAAAGATTTTAGTGACAAAATCAGAAGGACATAAGTTGAAAAGACATGAAATAGAGAAAAGCATTTGCTACCACTTACAGTTTAACACAAAAAAAGAGAACACCAAATATATTATTTGGAGTGAGAAAGGCAACAAAATAACAGAAAGGAAAGAATCATTTGAGAACTCTATTTACATATGTATATAAACTTGAAAATCTTGATGAAATGTATAATTCTCTAGGTGATTGTAAGTTACAAAATTGACCAAAGGTGGTAGAAAGTCTGAAATGGACTAATAAAAGAATAAAATTGTTCTCAACGAAAACCACAAATGGTAGAAAAAGAGTAGAAGACAAAGATAAGAATAAAAAACAAGGGAAATGAATTGAAAACAGAAACAAATATGGTAGATGTTAACCCAACTATATCAGTAATCACTTTATTTTTTTCCCCCCTCAGGATCTCTTTTTTAAATTGAAGTATAGTTGATTTACAATATTGTGTTAGTTTCAGGTGTATGGCAAAGTGATTCAGATATATATTTTTTCAGTTTCTTTTCCATTATAAGTTATTACAAGATATTGAATATAGTTCCCTATGCTATACAAGTAAGTCCTGTTGTTTATTTTATATATAGTTGTGTGTATCTGTTAATATCATACTCCTAATTTTCCCCTCCCCTTCTCAATAATCACTTAAATGCCAATGGTCTAAATATACCAATTCAAAGACAGACATTGTCAGAGTAGATCAAAAACAAGGCCCAAGTATATACTGTCTATAAGAAACCCACTTTAAATATGAAGACACATAGAGATTACAAGTAAAGGGATGGAGAAATATATACCATGGTAACACTAATCAAAAGAAAATGGGAATAACTATATTTTAATTTCAGACAGAACAAACTTCAGAGAAAAGAAAGTTAACAGGAATAAAGAGGAGCATTATATAATTAAGGATAAAGAGGTCAGTACTCCATTAAGACATACAGTGTTTAATGTGTATGCGCCTAACAACAGAGCATCAAAGTACATGAGGCAAAAACTGACAGCAATGCAGGGAGAAATAGAGGAAGAAATGGATATAGTTGAACTCAACAGCACCAACAATCAACTGGAAATAATTAACATCTACAGACTACTTCATCCAACAACAGCAGATTACACATTCTTCTCAAGCTCATATGGAACATTCACCAAGATATACTTCATTTGGGGCCAAAAAATACATCTTAACAAGTATAAATAATAGATGTCATACAATGTCTGCTTTCAGATCATATGGAATTAAACTAGAAATCATTAACAGAAAGATAGCTGGAAAATTCAAAAATACTTAGAGATTAAACAACATACTTCTAAATAACACATAAGTCAAAGAAGAAATCTCAAGATAAACTTTAAAATATCTTGAACTAAATGAAAATGCAACTTATCAAAATTTGTGGGATGCAGTGAAAATAGTGCTTACAAGGAAATTTATAACAGCTAATGCATATATTAGAAAGAAGAAATATCTAAAATTAATAATCTAAGCTTCCACCTTAGACAACTAGAAAAAGAAGAGCAAATTAGGTCAAATGTAAGCAGAAGAAAAGAAATAACAAAAATTAGAGCAGAAATCAATGAAATTAAAAACAAATCAATAGAGAAAATCAATAAAACCAAAAGCTGGCTCTTTGGAAAGATCAATATAATCAATAAGCCTCTAGCCAAGATAACAAACAAATGAACAAAAAGGGGTGGGGGGGAGCAAACACAAATTACTAGTATCAGAGATGAAAGAGGGGACATCACTATAGAGCTCATGGAAATTCAAATGATAAGAAAGGAATATTATGACTAACTCTATGCCCATAAACTTAATAACCAAAATGAATTGAATCAATTCCTTGAAAGACACAATCTGCCAAACTCACTTATGAAGAAATAGACAATCTGAATAGGTCTATATCTATTTAAAGAAATGGGATCAACAACTAATAATCTTTCAAAAGAGAAAGCACCAGACCCAGATGAGTTTACCTGTGAATTCTACCAAATATTTAAGGGAGAAACAATTCCCTACAATTTCTTCCAGAAAATAGAAGGGGAAGTGATACTTCCTAACTCATTCTATGAGGCCAGCATTAACACCAAAACCAGACAAAGGCATTACAAGAAAACTACAGACCACTATCTCTCGTGAAAAGAGATGCAGAAATCCTCAAACTGTTAGCATATTGATTACAACAATGTGTAAAAAGAACTATACACCACAATCAGGTGGGATTTATTGCAGTAACAAGGCTTGTTCAACAATCAAAACTCAATTACTGCAATCCATCAGATCAACAGACTGAAAAAGAAAAATCATATGATCATATCGGTATATGCAGAAAAAGCAGTTGACGGAATCCAAAATCCATTCATGATTTAAAAAAAAAAAAACTCTCAGCAAAGTGGAATTGAGGGGAACTTCTTCAACTTGATAAGGTACATCTACAAAAAACCTACAGCTAACATCATACTTAACAGTAAGAAACTCAAAACTTTTCTGCTAAGATGGGAACAAGACAAGGATGTCCTCTCCCACCTTGTTTTTAAAAATCATACTAGAAGTCCTAGCTAATGCAATGAGACAAGAAAAGGAAACAAAAGCTTAACAGATTGGGAAGGAAGCCATAAACTGTCTTTGTTTACAGATAACATGATCTTCTATGTAAAACATACAAAAGAATTTACCAAAAAATTCCTGGAACTAATAGCAATTATAGGAGGGTTGCAGGATAGAAGGTTAATATGCAAAAGTCAATCACTTTCCTGTATACCAACAATGAAAAAATGGAATTTGAAATTACAGATACTTTGCAATTTACATTAGCACTCCTACACCCAAATACTCAGGTATAAATCTCACAAAATTTGGACAAGATCTGTATGAAGAAAACTACAAACCTCTGATGAAAGATACCAAAGAAGAACTAAATAAATTGAGAAATATTCCATATTCATGGATAGGAAGGCTCAATTTTGTCAATATGTCAGTTCTTCCCAGCTTGATCTATAGGTTAATAAAATTCCAATAAAAACTCTAGCAAGTCATTTTGTGGATATCAACAAACTGATTCTAATGTTTATATGGAAAGGCACAAGACCCAGGAAAGTCAACTGAAATTGAAGGAGAAAAAAGTCAGAGGACTGACATTACCTGACTTCAAAACTTAATGTAAAGCTACACTAATCAAGACAGTGTGGTATTGGTGAAAGAATGGACAAATAAAACAATGGAAGAGACCAAAACAGATCTGCATAAATGTAGTCCACTTATCTTTGACAAAGAAGCATAGGCAATACAGTGGAGCAAAGAGTCTTTTCCACAAATGGTGCTAGACATCCACATGCAAAAAAAATGTTGACACAGACTTTACACCTTTCACAAGAATTAACTCAAAACACATCATAGACCTAAATGTAAAACATAGTAGGCCTAAAGGGAACCTGCCTCAACATAATAAAGGCCATATGGGCTTCCCTGGTGGCGCAGTGGTTGAGAGTCCATCTGCTGATGCAGAGGACGCAGGTTCATGCCCCGGTCCAGGAAGATCCCACATGCCGCAGAGCAGCTAGGCCCGTGAGCCATGGCCGCTGAGCCTGCACGTCTGAAGCCTGTGCTCCACAACGGGAGAGGCCACAACAGTGAGAGGCCCGTGTACCGCAAAAAAAAAAAAAAAAAAAAAAAAAAAAAAGGCCATATACGGCAAACACACAGCAAACATTATTCTCAGTGGTGAAAAACTGAAAGCATTTCCTCTAAGATCAGGAACAAGACAAGGATGTCCATTCTTGCCACTGTTATTCAACATACTCTTGGAAGTCCTAGCCACAGAAATCAGAGAAGAAAAAGAAATAAAAGGAATCCAAATTGGAAAAGAAGAAGTAAAACTGTCAGTTTGCAGATGACATGATACTATACATACAAAATCCTAAAGATGCCACCAGAAAACTACTAGAGCTAATCAATGAATTTAGTAAAGTCACAGGATACAAAATTAATGCACAGAAATCTCTTGCATTCCTATGCACTAACAATGAAAGATCAGAAAGAGAAATTAAGGAAACAATCCCATTTACCATTGAAACAAAAAGAATAAAATGCCTAGGAATAAACTACCTAAGGAGGCAAAAGAGCTGTGCTCAGAAAACTATAAGATACTGGTGAAAGAAATCAAAGATAACACAAACAGATGGAGAGATATGCCATGCTCCTGGACTGGAAGAATCAATATTGTGAAAGTGACTATACTACTCAAAGCAATCTACAGATTCAATGCAATCCCTATGACATTACCAATGGCATTTTTCACAGAACTAAAACAGAAAATTTTACAATTTGTATGGAAACACAAAAGACCCTGAATAGCCAAAGCAATCTTGAGAAAGAAAAATGGAGCTGGAGGAATCAGGCTCCCTGACTTCAGACTATACTACAAAGCTACAGTAATCAAGACACTATGGTATTGGCACAAAAACAGAAATATAGACCAATGGAACAGGATAGAAAGCCCAGAGATAAACCCATGCACCTGTGGTCACCTAATCTGTGACAAAGGAGGCAAGAATATACAATGGAGAAAAGACAGCCTCTTCAATAAGTGGTGCTGGGAAAACTGGACAGCTACATATAAAAGAATGAATGAAATTAGAACACTCCCTAACATCATACACAAAATATAAACTCAAAATGGATTAAAGACCTGAATATAAGGCCAGACACTATAAAACTCTTAGAGGAAAATATAGGCAGAACACTCTTTGACATAAATCACAGCAAGATCTTTTTTGACCCACTCCTAGAGAAATGGAAATTAAAACAAATGGGACGTAATAGAACAAAAGTTTTTGTACAGCAAAGGAAACCATAAACAAGAGGAAAGACAGCCCTCAGAATGGGAGAAAATATTTGCAAATGAAGCAACTGACAAAGGATTCATCTCCAAAATATACAAGCAGCTCATGTAGCTCAATATCAAAAAAAACAAACAACCCAATCCACAAATGGGCAGAAGATCTAAACAGATATTTCTCCAAAGAAGACATACAGATGGCCGACAAACACATGAAAGGATGCTCAACATCACTAATTATTAGAGAAATGCAAATCAGAACTATAATGAGGTATCACCTCACACTGGTCAGAATGGCCATTATCAAAAAGTCCTCAAACAATAAATGCTAGAGAAGGTGTGGAGAAAAGGGAACCCTCTTGCACTGTTGGTGGGAATGTAAATTGATACAGCTACTATGGAGAACGGTATAGAGGTTCCTTAAAAAACTAAAAACAGAACTACTGTATGACCCAGCAATCCCACTACTAGGCATATACCCAGAGAAAACCATAATTCAAAAAGACACATGCACCCCAGTGATCATTGCAGCACTATTTACAATAGCCAGGACATGGAAGCAACCTAAATATCCATCAGCAGAGGAATGGATAAAGAAGATATGGTACATATATACAATGGAATATTACTCAGACATAAAAAGGAAAGAAATTGGGTCATTTGTAGAGATGTGGATGGACCTTGAGACTGTCATACAGAGTGAAGTAAGTCAGAAAGAGAAAAATAAATATCATATATTAATGCATATATGTGGAATCTAGAAAAATGGTATAGATGATCTTATTTGCAAAGCAGAAATGTAGACACAGACATAGAGAACAAAGGTATGGACACCAAGGGGGGAAGAGGGATGGGATGAATTGGGAGGTTGGGGTTGACATATATACACTATTGTTACTATGTATAAAATAGATAACTAATGAGAACCTACTGTATAGCTCAGGAAACTCCACTCAGTGCTCTGTGGTGACCTAAATGGGAAGGAAATCCAGAAAAGAGGGGATATATGTATATGTATAGCTGATTCACTTTGCTGTACAATAGAAACTAACACAACACTGTAAAGCAACTATACTCCAATAAAAATTAATTAAAAAAATAAATGTAAAACATAAAACTCCTAGAAGATAATACAGAAAAAATCTAGGTGACCTTGGGTGGGCAATGACTTTTTAGGAAAAAAAAACACCAAAGGCACAATCTGTGAAGAAATCATTGATATGCTGGACATCATTAAAATTAAAAAGTTTTGCTCTGTGTAAGACAATGTAAACAGAAGACAGGCCACAGACTAGGAGGAAATATTTGCAAAAGACACATCTGATAAAAGATTGTTACCCAAAATATACAATGAACTCTTAAAACTCCACAATAAGACAATGAACAACCCAATTAAAAAATGGGCAAAAGACCTGAACAGACCTCACACTAAAGAAGATATACAGTTGGCAAAATAAGCATATGAAAAGATGTTCAACGTCATATGTCATTAGGGAATTACAAATTGAAGCAATAATGAGATATCACTAATAGAATTAGGTGAGATCACACCTAATAGTATTGCCGAAATCCAAAATACCGACAACATCAAATGCTGATGAGAATACGTGCAGCAACAGGAACTCTCATTCATTGCTGGTGGGAATACAAAATGGCATAGCCACTTTGGAAGACAGTTGGGCAGTTTCTCATAAAACTAAACATACTCTTGCCATATGATCCAGAAATTGTACTCCTTGGTATTTACTCAAATGAATTAAAACCTTATGTCCACACAAAACCCTGCACACTGATGTTTATAGCAGCTTTATTCATAATTGCCAAAACTTGGAAGCAACTAGGATGTCCTTCAGTAGGTGAATGGACAAACTGGTACATACAGACAATGAAATAGTCGTTGGCATTAACAAACAAAGAAGCCAATCTGAAAAAACTATGTTCTACATGAGTCCAACTATATGATATTCTGGAAAAGGCAAAATTAAAGAGAGAGTTAAAAGGTCAGTGGTTGATAGGGGCTATGGGGCAAGGGGAGAGATGAATAGGTAGAACACAGAGGAGTTTTAGGGTAGGCAACATACTTTGTGTGATACCATAATGATGGATACATGTCATTATACATATGTCCAAACACACAGAACGTATAACACCAAGAGTAAACCCTAATGTAAGCTACAGACTTTGGGCGATAATTATGTGTCAATGCCAGCTCAACAAAATCATAACAAATGTACCACTGTGATGTGGGATGTTGATAGTGGGGGAACTTG
Organism: Leucopleurus acutus; assembly: GCF_964270905.1. Taxonomy (NCBI): domain Eukaryota; kingdom Metazoa; phylum Chordata; class Mammalia; order Artiodactyla; family Delphinidae; genus Leucopleurus; species Leucopleurus acutus. The sequence continues at coordinate 46,294,032 of NC_139142.1, forward strand.
TGCATGGGTTGGGAAAGGGGGTATATGGGAAATCTTCCACTCAATTTTGCTGTGAAACTAAAACTGCTCTAAAAATAAAGTTTATTAAAAGTGAAAAAAATAAAAATACATGATATAATCATAGACCAATTTAAGTTATGAATATGAATATAAAAATCTTTAAGAATTTTAACCAAATAAAATATGATAGTGTTAATATTTCATGACCAGTTAGGATTTACCATAGTAATGCAAGAAAGTTTTGATATTAGGAAATGTATTAATGTAATTCTCTATGTTATCAGATTAAAGTGAAAAAGCTCATGACCTTTTCACAAGCTGAAAAAAGTGACAAAATTCAATACCCATTTATTAAAAATTAATTAGAGATTTACAAATCTTTTATGCTAGGAATAGGAGGAAATATCTTGATGAGGTACAAGTTATATTCAAGAACTGACAGCAAGCCTTATACGTAATGGTGAAGTATTTCCATATAATATGGAATAATAGGAACAAAACAGAAAGTCACCATCTCCACTAAGGTTTGAGCCAATGTATAAAAAAGAAAGAGGAATAAAAGGTATAAATACAGGGAAAGAAGTGACAAAACTGACATTATTTCCAATTATATGATTACCTCAAAAATCTAAGTAACAAATCAGCATGAGTTTAGTGATGGCCAAGGGCAACTTATATAAACAGAAAAACAAATTAGTATATTAAAAAATTAATATTCAATTTACTAAGGTAAGAAACTTTAAAATTTAATTCTCTCTAAGCCTTTAAATTCATCTTACAATAGTTCTTCTTTTTATAAGTATAGTTAAATAAGAATAATCACCTTTACTTTAAAAAAATTAATATCTGAGTAGCTTAAGTTTTATAGACTAAATTCTTTAAAACCTATTCCTAATTACAACTTACATTCTCTTAAAGGAAATAAAATGCACTGAAAACTTTGATAAATTTAATTTTTTTCCAAGCTTTAAAAATGTCTATCCTAATAAGCAAAACCTTCCCAAGTACTTACACAACTCTTATACAGCTAATAAATTGAACCTGTAAGTATAGCATAGCTCACATTATTTAGCATTCCAATACTGTTTACAAATTTGGTCAAATTCTCTTACATGTTTCATAATAAAGCCCTAATTCTAAAGTCAGTTTATTCAGCTGCAAATTTCAAGTTGAAATCATTAGGCTAATCTGTCAGATAACCTAGTGCCAAATCAAAGTCCAAATTTACCCAAATTATCCTAAATATCACATAAAAGTATCAAGAATTTGAGTTTGATTTCCTTTAGAGTATGTTAAATTCTATACTTCCATGAGATTGGAAACACACTACTTGCAAGGGGACAGTTTACCACTGCTAGCAAGATGGGTTTTATCCTAAGTGAGCCTAGGTTAAGAGATCAGAACCTGTATATCCAACGTGATTCTCCCCTCATCACCAATAGACACCATGAGCTCCTTTCATTGTTGCTATGACAACAGGGACTCCAAGTATAACTCTTCAAATGGGATTCATTTCACTTGGGTTCAAGTTACAGGTTACCCAATCCTTCTGATTTAAGTCTACAGCCTCCCGCTGAGGCTGCTGCTAACTCTGTTCATCTAATCTCTTTACTGCCTGATTGAATTCTCTGTTCTTTACATATTCTTTCCCTCTGGTTGGATGCAAAATCTTATACAGTAAATCCCCTACGTATGAACCTTCAAGTTGCAAACTTTCAGAGATGGGAACGTGTGTTCCATCAACGTCAGGCATGGGTGAAATGGCAGCTTGCCCTTTATCTCTTATTGCTGACGATCCTTCAGCTCTACCACCTCCCACCTTCTCTCCCTCCTCTAGTCAGTAACTCTCTTGCCTGTTCACTCGATGGCAGCCCCTGTATGCCAGCTCTTGTACTATACTACTGTACTTTTCAAGGTACTGTACTGTAAGATTAAAAATGTTTTATTTTTTGTGTTTCTTTTTTATGTATTGTTTGTGTGAAAAGTATTATAAACCTATTGCAGTACAGTACTATATAGCCAGTTGTGTTAGTTGGGTATCCAGGCTAACTTTGTTGGACTTAAGAACAAAGTGGACTTATGAACACGCTCTTGGAATGGAACTTGCTCGTATGTAGGGGACTTACTATAGATATTAAAGGATATTTGAATACATTTCACACCTGAGGTCAAAACATCAAAGTCATGCTAATGAGAGTCTCCAGGGAGGAGCAAAGAGAATCAACTAAAGGAATGTTTAATAAAATGGCTGGATATAAGATATTTCTAGAATCTCTATACCAGCAACTAGGAAATGTAATAGCAAAAGCAACAAAACTATAAAATACCAGGAATAAATCTATCAAGAAATGTGTAAAACCTATATAAAAAATACTTTAGGGAATTCCCTGGCGGTCCAGTGGTTAGGGCTCCATGCTTCCACTGCAGGGGGCATGGGTTCGATCACTGGTTGGGGAACTAAGATCCCGCATGTCACATGGTGCAGCCAAAAAAAAAAACCCACAAAAACTTCGTTTGAGGGCATAAAAGAATATCTCAATAAATGAAGATGGAAATCGTGTTTCTGGTTGGGAAGATTTAACACTGTAAAGCTGTCACATCAGTCCCAAATTAATAAATTCAGTGACATTCAAATTTTTATGAAATTTGAAAAGTGATTCTCAAACACACCAGATTGAAAAAATATGGGTAAAAATGAGGTGGAACTTGACTATCCAATATCAAAGTATTCTATAAAGCTGTGGTAATTAAAGTAAATATATTATTAGCTCCTATAATATAAAGAGAACAATTGAACAGAATAGAAAATCTCCAGACTAATAAATGAATTGGAATTTAGTTTATAATATAAATGCTATTTCTAAGCAAAGAAGGAAGAGTGAACTGTCAATGGTGTTAGAACAATTTGGAAAAATAAATATAGATATCTACTTCATACTATAATAATTCCAAATGAATTAAAAAACTTCAACTTGAAAAACAAAATTGCAATAGTATTAGAAGGAAAGATGGGGCAAGGTCTTCTAAAGCAACACAAAAAATCTAGAATCTATAAAGGAAAAACTGTCACTTTTTTCCCATAAAAGTATAAAGTTCTCCTCCATCAAAGACACTATTTAAAAAGTTAAAAATAAAACACAAATGATAGACTGAGATGAAGATGTTTGTCAAACATGTAATTAACAAATAGTATCCACAACATAAAAATGTCCCATCCACAAATACAAAAAAACAACCCAATTGAAACATGGGGAAGAATATGAATAGGCCATTAACAGCAGAAAATACAAATGGTCAACACAAACATAAAAAGTTGGTCAGTCTTGCTCCTCATGAGGGAAATGCAAAAAAAAAAAAAAAACACTGAGGTATCATTTTTTACTCAGCAGATTGGAAGAAATGTGCAGCTTGATAATATCCAGCATTACCAAGTATGAGGGGAACGAAGTGCCATCAGACGGCCTTGGTAGAAATGTAAATTGATAATGTCTTCTGGGCAGTATCTGTCTACATTTAAAATGAGTCTCTGACTCAATCATTCCACTTGTAGGATTCTGTGTTGAAGAAATATTTGCACATGCAAACAGGGATGTTAAAAAAATTCCTTTGTATCACTTCGGTAAAAAATTAAGTACATTTAAATGTCCATCAGTAGAAATGTGATACATTATGAGATATCATGATTATGTGCACTCATTAAAAAGCAAAACACATGGCTCAGCTGAAACAAATGCTATTGAATGGCGTATGTATTGTGAACCCATTAAAAAAGCAAACAAACTTCAAAATATATATGGCTACATGTCATGTACTTTCGCCAATGTATAGAGAAAGGACTAGAGAGTTACAGACCAAATTGCTAACTTCAGGTCAGCCTTTGGGAGGGGAGATTGGTTAGTAGTTTTGGAGAAGACAGTTTTTATTGTTACCTGGCTCCTTTAATTCAAAAGCTTTTCAGCTGTCACAGCTTTTGGTTAAATAATCAGTAAAATAACCTCACTGTTGCTCTTGGATTTTCTCCTGGATTTACCTCTGAGTTCCTTCAGTGGGTGCCACAGATGAGGGGTCTGAAAGGACATGCTGCATTTGGAATTGTCTCCCCATCTTGGACAGGCTAACTCTGGGGATTCTCATGCTTTGTTTTATTTATTCATGTATTTGTCATTCTTTCATTCTGTTAATAGTATGTTAGTTAAGCTGGACTCATGGAGTGTTAGCATTTATTTATCAGACCTATCCTCAGTGCCATACTCTGGATGAAAATCCGGGCTGATCCTAGTACTTCACTGATCACTCAGGAAAAAAAGAAATCCTACAGTCACTTGTGTCATAAATACGGCCTTCATTTAGTAATTAATTTTTCAGTCCTATATAATAGTTGAACTTTGAATTTGTGTGGTGTTAAATCATCTCTCCTCCTCTGGTTGAGTCCTGCGGGTGCCTTAGAGGCTCCCCTGCAGGACCTCTTCAAGTGCAGCTCCCTTCATGTGATCAGTTTAAATAATCCCAGGACAACATTTTTCTGTGGGTTTCACACAGTTCAGGGGTTCTCATAGCACTGACTTGTTCTCAGAGGGACTTGCAGGTATTTCTCTGCTCCACTGGCTGTTAGCCAGCCTCTTGCCTTTTCTGTCTCACAACTTGGATGAACACATGCCAAGCTCTCCAGATGTTCCCTTTGGAGTCTCTCTCACTAGAATTAGGATAAGGAGCAGGCACTCTTCTACACCTCCCCTGTTTGGAGGAGGGCTAAGCGTTGGGAGGCACGGACAAAAGTGGACCCAAGAAATTCACTTCCTAAAAGCTCCCCTTTAGGGTACTTTAAAGTGATGTATCCCAAATCCCAATGAGTCAGACCCTCATGGAGGCCTTGTCTCTGCCCATTTAAATGCCCATTAAGGGTGAACATATTCCGAGTTGAGAAATTAGTTCTCATCATTTTAAGTGCTTAATTTTTGGTCTGCATCTTCTCTTGGAATTTCCTTTTTATTGTATCTTAGTGCCTCAGTAGAAATTTTCAAATTAACATCCTGTTTTCATTCATTTGCTTGTTTATTGACTTGCAAACAATTACTGAGCACCTTTATATGCCAGATATAGCTACAGTGATGAATCATTTGCGGGCTCTAACTTTTATGAGCAAGGGAGCAAACAAATGCAAAGGATAGTTTATCTTCAGTCTGATTAGGGACCCAAGTTCAGAAATGTCATTTGTGTTCCTTTACCCCTACTGTTGCTTTCTCTTGTTTTCTTGGAGCGGAAGCTCTTGTACCACAAAATGCATTTGGATTAGCCTTGATAAAAACATTCACCCCTAGACAAAGGAAGAAATGAAGAACTGGCATCTTCTTTTGTTGCACACACTAAGCTTGGGAATCATGAGTAAAAATGTTACTAATTGAGCAGCAACACCTGTAGTATGAATTTTTGGAGTGAGATAAACATTGCTTTGAATCCTAGTTTCACTCTAGGGCAACTTTCTTAATCTTTCTACGTTTTATCAGTAAGGTGGTATGATGCTTAATTTTATGTGTCAACTTGACCAGGCCACGAGTACCCAGACATTTGGTCAAACATTACTGTGGGTGTGACTGTGAGGGTGTTTCTGGATGAGATTAACATTTGAATCAGTAGACTGTGTAAAGCAGATTGCTCTCCCTATTGTGGGTGGGCCTCATCCAATTAGTTGAAGGCCTGAGTAGAACAGAAAGGCTGACCCTCCCACGAGCAAGAGGGAATTTCTCCTGCCCGATAGGCTTTGAATTGAATCATTAACTTTTCCTGCCTTTGTACTTGAAACATTGCCTATTCCCAAGTCTCGAGCCTACCAGCCTTTGGACTAGAATTATACTATTAGATCTTCTGAGTCTTTAGCTTGCTGACTGCAGATCTTGGGACTTATCAATCTGCATAATCACGTGAGCCAAGTGGGAATAAAGTATTTACCTCATAATTTTGTTATGATGATTAAACAAAAACAAAATGAAAACGAAGTTTACCATGCCCAGCTCAGAGGCTGGCATAAAGAAGATGATGTAATACTACTTTTCCCCTTCATATTTTAGCAATTATAGCTTAGATGTCCAGATAGAAATCACAGAATTGTTATCATTTATTGATTATCCACAATATGCTAAACTAAGTGCTTTACGTGCTTTATCTCATTTAATCTTAATCAGAACACTTCTTTCCTGAGGTTTGGCAAAGTTAATTTGTCCAGCATCACACATTTGGCAAATTATAGAACCAAAAAAGGAACTTGTCTCAAAGACTACACTCCTCACTACACACAGTATAATGCTTCTCCCCCACAGTTGCCTATGTGCTTGGAGCCTATTCCATGGCAAAAGAAAGGAGGCTTCCTATCTAGACTAGTGACCCTGATTTCTCACTTTAAGGATGGATACAATTATGCCCTTAAGAAAACAAAACATGTGCTTAGTAGAATAACAGAAAGATGTATGTATCTTGTGCCCATGAGAAGCTCACAATGAACAAATTACCATAAACCAGAAGCCCACACTTCCTTCAAAGGCTTTTCTCCAGTTCACAGCGTTTCTCACCTATCCTATTGTCATCTTTCCTGTCCCCAGATTTCCATGGTATGTAGATTTTGAACCAATCTCATCCTTGATTACACGTCTTCATTTGTTCAGTGTTTACATACATATACCACTCACCTTGCATCTAGATGAATGCATCGACTCCTTGAGGGCAGTGGCTGCCTCCTGCTAGCTCAGGGCCGGCACACAAGAACACAAGGTCTGCGTGAGGTTTACTACTCCTTGTGACTTAGGATCCAGCACCTGGGAGCTCTGAAAGGCCTGATATAGTGGCTTTCGCACCTCCTAAGTACCTAGCTCCTGTCCACACGCAATAATCAGCAACATCAGCAACTACCTGCCCTGTGCCAGTCATTGCCAGACACTGACAGTGATGAACAAAGATGAGCCCCCTCCTTTGTCAGTTTACATTCAGGGTGGTGGGGTGAGTAGAATAGAGAAGAGCAAACTAGAAGCAATATCAAGTGAGTAGATGATTGAATAGAAACCTAACAAACTTCAGACATGCTAGGAAGGAAATAACAAGGTGATGAGAGAAGAATAATGGGCTGTGGAGAGGACTTTAAATAGATGGTACGGAAAGGACACAAAGGGCAGTGACATTTAACCTGAGACAGAAGCATGAGAAGGGCCAGCCACTCACAGGGTGAGGAGAAAGATTCCAGACAGAAGAACATAGTCCTTGAGGTAGGAAGGCGTTGGCCTGTTCAGGAAACAGAGAAAACCAGTGAGTCTGGGACACAGTAGGGAGGGAGAGCATGTCAGTAGGTGAGGTAATAGAGAGGTGGGTATGAGTCAAGTCAGGCAGGACCTTGGAAATCATAGTATAGAGTTTGGATTTTCTTCTAGGTCAAAGTGAAAACCATTGAAAATGTCTTAGGATGGAGAACGTCATGAGCTAAATTCCATTTTAAGAAGAGCTTGCTTTCTTGCTGCAGCATGGAGAATGGGTTGGATGGGTCAAGAGTAGGAGCAGGTAAAAATGTTACATCAGTCCTGCTTGAAGGAGCAGGATTTGGTGGTGGTCCCAGTTATGGTGGTGGTGATGGAAATATGGAGAAACTATCCCATTTGTGGTATAATTTGAAAAGAGACTTAGTGGTATTTGCGTGTAATAGATTACATGTGGGCTGAGGAGGTTGGGAGAAAGGAAGGACAGAATGACGACTTCTTGATTTCCAGGTTTAGCAAATGAGTGGAAGATAGTGCCATTTTATTAGCGAGCAATTGTGAGGACATGGTAGGTGGGCAGAATTGAGGGGGAATTGGGGAATGAAGAGTTTTGTGTTGGATGTGTTAATTTTGATATTTCTATGAGACATGTAAGTAGAGATGTAAATAAGGCCATTAAAGATGTTAGTCTGGACTAGTGGTTCCCAAACTTCAGTAAGCATCAGAAGTACCAGCAGGGCTTGCTAAAACAGGTTGTTGGGCTCACCTCCAGAGTCTCCGATTAAGAAGGTTTGGGTGGGACCTGTGAATCTGCATTTCTAGCAAGTTCTCAGGTGATGCTGATGCTCCTGGTCCAGGGTTCTCACTTTAAGAACCACTGGTCTAGACAAAGGGTAATTCTAGGGGTCTGGAAGTCATCAACAAGAAGATAATATTTAAATCCATGGGACTAGTTGAGATTGCCTAGTGAGGCTGTGCAGAGAAACAGGAGAAGGAGATTAAGTTTTGAGGAGGGGTAGAGAAGACAGACTCAGTAAAGGCAGGATCAGAGAAGTGGAAAGAAAACCAAGAGAGTGTGGAGTTTCAGTAGCCAGAGTGGTTGAGAGTTTCAGGTCCAGACTGATTGAACATGACAAATACCGTTGAGAAATAGAATAAGAGGGCAGGGAAGTGTCCATCAATTTATCAATATTAGAACCACTGTCAAGAGCACGTACATTATCTTACTGAATCCTTCACAAGTCCCATCAGAGGAGTACTGTTAGCTCCACTTTAGAGCTAAGGCAAGTGAGACTCAGAGATTATACAGTTTGTTAGGGCAACAAAGGACCTCAAACCCAGATTTCTTTCTGCTAACACCTTAGGGAATGCAAAGCTTGCTGCATCCTCTACTTGCTGCTAAAATCTACAAGGCCAGCCAACCTTTGGCAAAACCTTGAAGTGGGCATTCTGCTCGTTCCCCCACTGAGGCATCCAGTACCCTCTCGCTGCTCTCAGACAGCTTGCAATCATGCTCCCTTCCCTCCATGTTCACCTGCCATTGGGTTAACTCCCCATGCCTCTCAGCCTTCTCATCTGCTTGCCATACTCAAGGCCCACCTGGACCTCATTCCTCGGTAATGGCATAAACCCACGTATGGCCAAATGATAATGGCTACAAATGGGTGCTAATTGGTGGTGTGCAGTAGAGGTTTAATAACCAGCTTTCTGAAGGGAGAAAAAGTCCTGGTTTGCAGTGTTCGGTGATTTCCAGGCAATAACAGCTGATTTCAAGCTATCAATGTGATGTGAACATTGAGTTGGGAGAGATGCACATAGTTGGCTCTCTCGAGCCACTGGACCTGGTTCCAGCACACCACTGGAATGATTTAAAATGTTGATTTTCATGTTGCATATTTCCATTCTACACACAACCTTCTGGAGACAATGTCTTAACCACAAGTTGTGGGAACTTCAGGCCATCTGCCCAGCCAGTGCTGGGAGTTGTTAGGAACAGAGAGACCTGGATGCAGCCTTTAACCCATACCTCGGAGGCCATCACCTGCTTCCTTGATGTCCGAACTAGCCTAGAAGCAGACAGGATGTCAGTTTAAAAACTGGCAATTGAATCCTTCTTTGGTTTCCAGGGTTCCAGAATGTTCTTTTATGAGGATTACAGGCCTGTTCTTCTTTGGTGTCAGCAGGCATTTATGATGGCTGTAGCAGGAATAAGAATTTGGGTCTGGAATAAGCCTTGCTGTTTCTTGCCAGGCTGCAAAGGTTTATGGTGGAGACCAGACATATGTCTTGCTGACGCCCATATGCTACTCTGTTTTGGGAATCAGAGGAGGAGGCCACATCCTCATACAAGCAAGGAATGGCTGCTGAGGGCTCAGTCCTGAGGCACAGGGGAATTTTAACTTCCTCAGGTAGCTTCCACTTGCTCTCACTCTTTTATTCCTAAAAGTACAGGCTACAGAAGTGGTCTCCTGGGAGTTACATGCTGTGATATTGCGGTGGATGGTGTTGTAATGTCACCTTGCACTACTTAGCGGGGAGGGGATTGAGTTGCTAGGGAGGAGGACCAAGTGAGAGGAACCAGGGGCCTTACTGGGAAGAGGAGGGGGAGGGGATTGAGTTGCTGGGGAGGAGGACCAAGTGAGAGGAACCAGGGGCCTTACCGGGAAGAGGAGGGGAGCAGCAAGAGCTGGAATTTGGCAGACAAATGGCTGTGAGATGGGTTGAAAGAGGTGTTTCTTTGCAATCTGATTTTATGCCTGTGCGTTTTACAAGTGGATATGGTTAGCTTGGGGACAAACTCTTCTAGGCTCATATCATTTTTTTGAGTTGGTAGATAGAGGAGTCTGAGAATTATACTTCATTGCTTTTTAAGGAGCTGATCACATAGTCAGGCCTTAGCCCCTAAAGGCAGCTGGAAAGATCATGGCACTGGCCAAAAGGGCTTCTAGAAAGCATTTAATCATAGGCTATGGTTGATTTTATACCAGCTACCCAAAGCAGTGCTTCGCTTTCTGGGCAAATTCTTGTTTCTGGGACCAGTTGTTTTATCGTATAAGAATTACCCAGACATAAACATCCATGGGTGCCAGAGGTACTCATACAATGATATTTGAAAGTCACATACTTTCATCCAGTACTCTAGATGCAAATTAGGTCACACATGTATGATGCAAATGTGTCAAAATAATACTGATATTTATAATAATACTAAGCAATTCTACACTGCCTTTCATCTATAAATCTCAGGGTACTTTGCAAGCATTCATTAATTCTCCCAACACTCCTCTGAGGGAGGTAAATGTTATTATCCTCCTCTTTACAGATGAAGCAGTTGAGGCAGGTAAGTGATTTGCCTCAGGCCAGTTAGGGAGTGTGGGTTGAGGGCTGGGATTAAGAGCAGAGAGTTCCTGGAGATGTGTCCATTAGGGAAGAAACCCAGCAGTCAAAATATGGAGGGCACTGTGGCACACAACACACTGGGCTGTTGGAGGGGTCACTTTTTCCTGAGAAATCTGTCTCCATGGTAGTAAAAGCTGCGGCTTATTAAACATCTACTATGTATTGGGTGCTATATTATTTCCTATTCTCATATTGAAACTAGAATTATCCCCACGGCACAGATGAGGATGTCATTTACAGTGGTGAAGTATCTTGTCCAAGATCATATAGCTAATAAGTGCCTGGGCTAGAATTCAAACCCAGACCTGTTTGCCTTCCAAGCCCGTGTTCTTTCCCCAGAGCATACCTCATGCTCATCTGAAAATTGCAGGGAGGAACCTTTCTACCCTCCCAAGTCTCTTCCTTTAGTCTTTGAGCCTCTATTTGTCCTAACAGTCTACCACCAATTTCTTTACATTTGACTAAGTTTAGAGACTGATGCTTATGGAATGTCTGATCTGGACCGACAAGTTCTAAGCACAGGAAAGGGGAGCCTCTATAGTGAGGAGCATGCATGATAAGTCAGGAGGGAAAGCTGTAATTATTATTATTTTTTGCTTTACTTTGTGTTATTTCTGATGAGCATATCAGTTTGGCGTCTTTTGAACAGAACAAGGAAATAGCCACAGAGAGAGAGAGAGAGACAGAGACAGAGACAGAGACAGAGAGCGGGAGAGAATGAATATGAATTCTCCTGGGACAGATATATTTTTACTGCACTGTCAGGAGAAGAGTCAAGGAAGGAGCCAAATGACTTAGAAGTATAAAACGAGCTAAATTTTACTCTAGTCTTGGGGCTTCTCAGAGTTAGGCTATTCTTGGGAACTCTACTGATCCCCAAGACTTTCATAATTCAGCTTGCCATCAAAATGGTATATTTTATGGCCTGAGGCAGCCATGCAATCTGTGGAGTTGCCAAGGGGTTGCTGGAAAGACCTGGAAGCACGTAGAACTGCCAGTGTGGTAAGTGGCTGTGGAAATTGCGCACTTCAGAGACATACCCCACGGTGCCTGCCTAGTCCATGAGCAGGAGGGGGACCAACCTGACCTCAGCAGCTGCCCCTGGACAGGATTCACGATTCACAAGGACCAGCCTGAGGCTAACATTGCTTGGTTGGCCTTGGGGTGGTTGGGGGAGAGGGGACGCCCAAGGTTCAGCCAACCAGATAGAACCTACACCCTTTGGAGTTAGACTCCGGGAAGTCAGTTTGTAGTGTGATACATTTTGTAAGCAAGATAAGGAAAATCAAGTTTGAGTCACAACTCATTTGAAACTGTGTTTTTCTTGGAGAAGTGAGAACTAGCTTACAAAACGTCAGTGATTATACAGGGATCTGAACCCAACTGACCTGTCTGTTTTGTTTGAATTCTTTTATAATTAGTTTAGCTGTGATCCCAATGTCCCTTCCCAGACATCCCCTCTCCTCAATCTATCTACCATGCTTTCTATCACGCTGTTGAATATGCTTAAAAGCAAGAGTTTAAAGAAACATGCATTATAAGTTGGTTCTCTTGGTTTGATTCAGAATCCATGTGCTTGTCATGCGTGTGCCTGTTTGTATAAACACCCGGTGCACATACATTGGGTACACACAGGGTTAAAAGCACAGGGGTAAAGAGAGGATATATACTCTGTGTATGGAATAGTCTTTTGTTTGCGATAGGATGGCCAGTTGTCCCAGTTGTCAGGGGAATGAGAGGTTTCCTGGGATGCAGAACCTTCAGCGCTAAAATCCAGAGAGTGCCAGGTAAAATGGGACAAGTTGGTCACCCTAGTTCTTGAGAATGTTAAACTGAAGGAGATCCAACCCAAGTTTTTAACACATCAGATTTTTGAAGTGCACCAAACAGTTAACAGACACTTCCCAAAATACAAACATAAGCCCACCTTCCATCCACCCCATGAAGTAAATTAGCACCTACACAATTTACAAGTCGCCATAAATATTGGAAAGCTTTTAGCTGAAGTTGTACTAATTTTTATCTGTCTTTGAAGTCACAGAATAAGAATTCTGCTGGTGGTATGGTTTTCAGTATGAATGAGAGAAACAGAAAAAATGCCCATGGTGTACTCTGTACAGCCGTATAAACACTTCTGAAAAGTGTTAAGTGAGGGCAGGGCTGGTAATGGGACTGTAATGGTAATGGACTGAAGAGCAGAGCCTACACCTGCTTTGAATGAATGCAGGGAGCTCAGGGAAGCCCGGAGTCCAGTGGGGAGCAGCCAGATCGGGCGATGTGCTTCCATACCCATGCTTAACCACATAATCATTAAAAAGCAGAAACCTCTTCTTGTAATCCTCTCCTATAGGACAGCAGGGAGTGTTAGCATATTTGGACTGCTTCACATTCCTTCTTGCCTACTTTTGAGAACATACTACATTTTAAAACTTGTTGGTTTCTTTCATGTTTTATTTGACCCTATGTAATTGCATTCCTGAAGGAATAACAGGCTCCCCTAGTGATTTACACCCTGTATTAAATGTCAGTTTTGAAGAGACACAGTTAACAGTTTGGTTTAACCTCTTGCCTTCCCTCTCTCTATTAGCTCAAAACTGAATTTGAGCTCCAGCTCTTAGGATTCTGAGGGTGGGATAAAAAGATTTAAAAAATGAGTTGAAGTTGCAGAAACGCTGAAGGAAGCTTCTTAACTCTTGCCACTTTTCCCCATGTAGCCCAGAATATTACAACATCCCTTTTCTTATGGTGATTCATACCGTTCACTTTCGTCCCAGCACAGTAGTGAGGACAGTGAATCAGAACCACATTCTGGACTAGCTGGGGTTCTGTTTCATATTGCCACCCACCCACTGCTCCAGCCCTGGGGACGCCAACAGTTGCTATAAACCATGGTTCTACCTCAACCATGCAGTACCCAGTGAGTAACGGACTTGATGGAACTGTTGAAAAGAAAACTTAGTAATTATCTTATTTCATTTTACTTTGTTTTATGTACTTAGCTGCTATGATGTTATTGTTGGTTAAAATATTTCATTTGCCTTGTAAATTCACTTCAAGTATATTTAGCAACTGCTTAATCACCTGTTATGAACTAATTATCGGGAGAACCTTTAAGTAAAGGTTGATGTGATGGCATATTTATTCCCTTATGTCTCTGTGCATGTGCATATGTATGTGTGTGTTTAAAATATAGAAGTAAAATATCTTGTGTTTTAACCTGATAGGTAATTAAAGCACCATTCTTACTTTCGGAAGCCCATATTAAAAAATATGGGCCAGGGGCTTCCCTGGTGGCGCAGTGGTTGAGAGTCTGCCTGCCGATAAAGGGGACACGGGTTTGTGCCCTGGTCCGGGAAGATCCCACATGCCCTGGAGCGGCTGGGCCCGTGATCCATGGCCGCTGAGCCTGCGCATCCGGAGCCTGTGCTCCGCAACGGGAGAGGCCGCAACAGTGGGAGGCCCGCGTACCGCAAAAAAAAAAAAAAAAAAAAAAAAAAAGGGCCAAAAGAGATTTTATTTTTAAAACAGTTTTCCATGCAGAGCACAGACTACATTCATCCTCTGCTTTGCCCCTCACTTCCCACCCTCCCAGCTTTTCTCCAGTGATCACATTCTACTGGGCTTGATTGGAAATGACTATAATTTATACCAGGGAGAGAATGAAGTAGGAAGTAATGACCATAAATACAATTAGGCTCAGTTCTCTGGGATATGAAGATGTAGCCTCCTGTCATCATGTCAGCACCTGAGACTTTAATCCCAACTCCCACTTTCAGGCCATATAAACCATTAGCTAAGCCATTAGCCAAGCCTGAAACTCTGTGTCTATAGGGAGAAAACCTCAGGCCGCCTTATGAGATGAGAAAGCTTGTTTGGCTCTTTATGCGTGTATTTATCTCAGTCTTATTCCCCAAGTTACTTAAGGTGGTTCATAAAATAGATAAAATAACTAAGAAATCAGGGCAAAGGGAAAATGTAGGTAGGAGAAACAATGTCAGAGAGATGAGTGTTGATGAAAGACATTAGTCAGCTGTAGAGTAAAGCACAATTGTCCATCACCACCGCTGCTGCAACTAATAGCTACTGCACAAATGCATTATTTAAAGAACACAAGTACTAAGTGGTATTACTATCAGAAACCATTGAGAATGGACAATTGTGTCTGGTATCTCATTCAAAGTGATTCATATTTTCTAGTTATCTGGTACAGCAGAGATGGGTCTTATCTCAGAGAAGTGACAAAAGAAAAAACCTAAAGTTTATATTCCATTCAGAAATATATCTCTAAGTAGACAGCCTTTATATTTGGTTATTACTAATTGGTTCCCTTAGTGCATTGCTATTATTAATATAATTATTATTTTCATTATTATTCTTATTGTCATAATTTTGATGACTGTGTTGTCTGTGGGCCAAATATACTATGATAACCCTGCTTTATGAAAGCTCTTTAGAGAAAGAGCTTAGGACAATGATTTCAGTGTCCTTATATTTGAGTTACATCAGCATGGAAGAAGGCCATGAAGCATCTTCCTCATTATCATACACACTGACAAAAAAGTCCTCACCAGAACAAGACACATTGTGTTTGATTACGTTCAAATTTTCATCAGGAAAAATGTCCAGTCATGACCACATTATAAATGTGTACTCTAAGAAACCATTACTTGGAAATTTAAGAGACCCTATGTCCAGCACCAATAATCCCCAGACCTCTCTTTGAAACCCTCTGACCTCAAAAACTACATTTTGATTAGCATCATGCACAACCAATCACCAGGGGTCAATGTGTGAAGCTACCCGAGTGGCTGAGATTGCAAACTGTGGAAGTGTTGAGATTTGAGCTCAAATCCCGTCTCCTCCACTTACCTGTGAATCAGGTTACTCAACCTCTTGTAGCCTCACTTGTCTATAGTAAAAATGGAGCTAAAGTATAACTAAAACTCTAAAGTTGTTGTAGGGATTAAATGAGATAATGTATGATAAGAGATTAACATGGTATGTGTGTGTGTGTGTGTGTGTAGAGTGAGCACTGAAAAAGTATCTGTTATTATGTTTATAAATACTATTTTTCTATCTGTATTAAAAGTTTTTGTACTTCTTTGGAGAAGTCTTTGTACCTCATTTAATGATTTATTTCATGATATCATAGGGCTACTAATCAATGCCAGTGTTTCAGTCTCTCTGACCCCTGGCTCTTGGAATTTGAGGCAGAAATAGAAGTACATATAAGTGCCCTTTGAAAGTTTGATATTTAGAGTGAACCTACTCCTTTGTAAGGTGAAGACATTTTTTTCCATGCTGAAACTCCAGGTTGTCGAATATTGGATTTTCTTAAAGTGGTTTTCATAGGGCAGGGTTAGCTGTTTGCAAAACTGCTGAAAGAGTTGTTTTGTTTTGTTTTGTTTGGCCGTGCTGTGTGACTTGTGGGGTCTTAGTTCCCTGACCAGGGATTGAACCTGGTCCCAGGCAGTGAAAGCACTGGGTGCTAACCACTGGACCACCAGGGAATTCCTGAAAGAGGTAGTTTTATTTTATTGTTGTTTTAATTTACACTTCTATCACTGGTGTGGTTTAGCATTACTTGATGTGTTTATTTGGGAAGAAAGATTTCTCTTCCATGAATGATCTGTTTCCATCTTTTTCCCACTCATTTATTGGGTAATTTGTCCTTTTATTATTGTTTGCAAGAATTCTTTATTTTTATTGTTTACCAGAATTCTCTTTGCATTTGATACTAATTCTTATTATATAATCATATATAAGGAAATATCTTATTTTATATAAAAAGGTATCAGTATGGAGGGTCCTTAAAAAACTAAAAATAGAATTACCATATGACCCAGCAATTGGTCATAGAATTACCATATGACCCACTACTGAGCATATACCCAGAGAAAACCATAATTCAAGAAGACACATGCACCCCAATGTTCACTGCAGCACTATTTACAATAGCCAGGTCGTGGAAGCAACCTAAATGCCCATCGACAGATGAATGGATAAAGAAGATGTGGTACATATATACAATGGAATATTACTCAGCCATAAAAAGGAACGAAACTGGGTCATTTGTAAAGACTTAGATGGATCTAGAGACTGTCACACAGAGTGAAATAAGTCAGAAAGAGAAAAACAAGTATCATATTTTAACGCATATAAGTGGAACCTAGAAAAATGGTACAGATGGAGCAGTTTGCAGGGCAGAAATTGAGACACAGATGTAGAGAACAAACATATGGACACCAAGGGGGGGAAGCAGCGGGGGGTGGTGGTGGTGGTGTGATGAATTGGGCAATTGGGATTGACATGTATACACTGATGTGTATAAAATGGATGACTAATAAGAACCTGCTGTGTAACAAATAAATAAAATTCAAAATAAATAAATAAAAAAAAATAAATGTATCCTATAAAAGTAATTATGTTCACTAGGGAAAATGCAGAGAAACAAAAGAATATTTTTTGCATAACTCCTACAGCTAGGAACATCTTGGTGAATGACTATCCTTTTTAGTCATTTTTCTATGCAAATATATATATGTGTATATATATATTTACAAAAGTGTATATTACACTTGTTTTATTAAAAAAATTTTGAAGTTGATTAACAATATTATGTTAATTTCAGGTGTGCAGCATAATGATTCAGTATTTTTGCAGACTATACTCCATTATAAGTTATTACAAGATAATGGTTATAATTCTCTATACAGTATATTCTTGTTGCTTATCTATTTTATATATAGTAGTTTGTACCTGTTAACTCCATACCCCTAATTTTCCCCTCTCCTTTTAGGTAACCATAAGTTTGTTTTCTCTATCTGTGAGTCTGTTTCTGTTTTGCATATACATTCATTTATATTCACATGTTGTTTTATAATTTGACTTTCCGCCTTGTCTATACATCTTGCAAATGTTTCTATGTCACTAAATACCCACAATATAATTTTAGTTTCAGATAGAATTCCTTTATATCTCTGTATCATAATTTGTTTAATAATTTCCTATTTTTAGACAACTTTTTGCAATTATTTTTAAAAACTTGTGCAAGTATAATTACTTACCTAATATTTGTCTTTCCTGCTAAGCTGGTGACTTTTAAACCTTTTTGGTTGCAGCTCACAAGAAGTACATTTTATTCTGTGACTCAATGCACATCTATGCATGTATGCTTGAGCACACACGTGTAAGTGGAAAAAAATATCATGAAACAAAACTAATTTTCTGGTAATTTCTACTTTTTCTTTATCAGTTTTAAAGAAATTCTGGTCACAATCCACTAAATTTATTTCCTGGCTCATAGATGAGTTTTTACCCTCAGTTTGAAAAACACTAAGTCAGCAGCTCCATGGGAACAGGGGCTGTGCTTGGCACGCAGTAGGCATCTGTGCTAACTGCTTAGGTAGCGTATTAGTCAGGGTTCTCTAGAGAAACAGATGTATGTGTTTATCTCCTGTTGGATACGTATTTATCGTGTGTGTGTGTGTGTGTGTGTGTGTGGAGAGAGAGAGAGAGATGGAGATTTATTTTGAGGAACTGGCTCAGACAAGTACGGAGCCTAAGTCCCACAATCTATAATACTATCTGCATGCTGGAGACCCAGGAAAGCCAGTGGTGCAATTCAGTCAGAGTCTGAAGGCCTGAGGACCAGGGGAGTTGATGGCCTAAGGCTTAGTCCAAGGGCAGGAAAAGATGAGAAGAGATGTCCCAGCCCAATCAGTGAGACAGAAAAAAAAGGAGGGGGGCTTCCTCCTTCCTCTTCCTTTTGTTCTATTCAGGCCCTCAGCAGAATGGATGGTGAACACCCTCATTGCAGAGGAACATCTACTTTACTGAGCCTACCAATTCACAAGCTAATCTTACCTGGAAGCAACCTCACACACACACACCTAGAAACAAGCTTTAGTCTGGGACCTGTGTGTCCAGTCAAGCTGACACGTGAAGTTAACCATCCCTGGCACAGCATGAGTGTAAATGCTGGCTCTGCCACATACTAGCTGGTGGCAATGGGCAAGTTACTTAACCTCTCTGTGTCTCATTTTCCTCACCTGTTGAGAAATAGTGCCTATCTCATGAGATTGTTATGAAGATTAAATGAATTGGGCTTTCTAAGCACTTAAAACTGTACCTGCAATATATGTTTTTATTAAATAAATAAAAAGGAAATTCCTGGAAGTTGAATGGTTGGATCAAAGAGTATGTAAAAACCTAAGACTTTTGAAACATACTGGTAAATGTCTGCCCATCCCTATCTCCCCCACCCCAGCAAAGTCTGAACCAACTTTTATTCCCACCAGCCGTAAGGGACTCATAGAAGTGATATAGTGAGGTGTTGTTCACTGCTCTTCACTTACAGAGGATGTGTTGGACTGGTTAAGAGTTCACTGCTCTTCACTTACAGAGGATGTGTTGGACTGGTTAAGAGTTACAGGGTGGTGACTCTTTCAAGCAGTGAGAGAAGGGAGGCAGCAGCTAATTGATCACAGAAAGAGGCCTTCAAAGGATGCCCACCCACACTTGGCAGAACTCTGGCAGAATCAGGGTAGACAAAACCTCAGGGATGCTCTGTGGGGTGGGCTGATGCTTGGGGAGTGAGCAGAAGGTAAGACTCCCAGGCAGACACCCCTCCCTAGGGCACATATTCCTCACCACTATCCTCACCACTCTGCCACTTACTTCTAGCTCTAAAATCCTGTCTCGAATCTACAAGTAAGCACCTAAATCCTAAATGTTTATTCTGTGTCAGGTATGTTTTCCCAACAGATAGGTTGTTTCATGAAAACTGGGTGTCCACCTAAACCACACATACATACGTACACACACATAGAGAGAACCTGTAGCTTTTTATTTCAGCATTTGGAGAAATACATATCCAACTCAAGCCCCGGTTTGTCTACAAAGTCTTCCCTAGCAACTGTAGGAAGTTGATGGCTCCTTCCTTTGAGCTCCCACAGCAATCCTTGGCAGTATCTCAGTATTTAGTACTTAATTATGTGCTGTCTAATTCTAGAACTGTCTCAGGGTGTTAGTTGTTTCCCCCAGATATAGTGTTACTTCTTTGAACTCAACCACCATGTCTTATATTTCTTTTGGACTCCTCACTGGCTTGGCTTATAGAGGGTCGTTAGTAAATAGTCTGTGATTGATTGATCCAAGTGTGAACTACATGGAATTAGCACTGAAACAAAATTACATTAAAAAAGATAAGTTGGGCTTCCCTGGTGGCGCAGTGGTTGAGAGTCCGCCTGCCGATGCAGGGGACACGGGTTCGTGCCCCTGTCCGGGAGGATCCCACATGCCGCGGAGCGGCTGGGCCCGTGAGCCATGGCCGCTGAGCCTGCGCATCCGGAGCCTGTGCTCTGCAATGGGAGAGGCCACAACAGTGAGAGGCCCGCGTACCACAAAAAAAAAAAAAAAAAAAAAGATAAGTTTTCCAATTTTCACAAACTAAATTAAAAATTGATCAAATATTGAAATATTTAACCTCTAGAGTAAATTATGGTTGAACTTATTCATCATCATGGAATGAATGAAATGAGCCCAGCCTTTCTAAACAGAACACAAACCCAGAAGCCATAAATGGAAGAAAAGTTGGATGTATCTGATAACATTAAAAGATTTTAAACTTCTCTATGGCAGACTTTTTTAATTTATGAGGAACATGTGCAAGTCAAGGAGAGGATGAACCACCGGCCCCATCCCCTGAATTTTAAGAGGGTGGAGAGTGGACAGAATTTCCCCTTCTGACCTTTGTACTTCTCTCATCTACAAAGGATTCTTTCACCTCAAATGAGGATCTTCATCTTGCTCCCTCTTTGAATTCTGTCTCACTAGGTATTTCTTTCTCCTTTCTTCCTTTCTGTTTTCTTTTACACTCTGATTCTTGAGTATGCAACAAGTGAGGGGCTTTGTGGTAGGCTACAGGGAAAGAATAGCTTTCTTTGAACTTGCTGCCGTTAGCAGAACTATTAGACAAGTAACTGTCAATGGGCTCACCAGCCACTTATGACTTGGTTATGTCAGAGTAGCATACATTGCATGGTCATCAGTGGTTAACATCATTGGCTAAAACAAGGGTAGCTAACCTTTCCTGGGTGGCCTGCTTTACCGTAAAGTCAGTGTGTTAGGTGCCCCATTGAGAGAGACTTTTACTATAACACCATACTGTGTAATCTTGGAAAACTTGGAACATCAGAAATTTCATGCAAGACCTCATTTTAGGGTGAGAACTGAAACATTACAGGAATGAGAAAGTCATGCGTCAATTTTAAAATGATTGTTTGCTTTCTAGTTCTAATTTTATTCAGAACAATAGAATCAAACCAAGAACGTATTTCTTTTCTTATTGCTAAGAGAGAGCTCAAGTCTTACTAATGTTGCCAAACAATTGAAAAAGGGCTACTGTTTAGAGGGAAGATGTTCAAGACAGAGGAGGAGACACAGGTGAATAGATGAACTCTGTTGGATGGTATTTGAAGATATTGTTAATGAGGATGACATATAAATAAGGAAGCCACCGAATTTAATCTCAGTTCATTTTAGCTTCTTTGGAAACACATTAAAAAGTATCATTGTTTACCAAACGGAAAAGAAAAGTTGATAGTGAAAGAGAAGTTTATCTTTTATAGGGTATAAACTATTACAAAGAATAAAGAGAAATTAAAACTATCTTGTTAGAGTACCTGAGAATGTTCCCTTAGAAATGCCAAAATCTTGACGTTCTGACTATTTCAAAGAACACTGAAAAAACACAGGCATACGGAATGGGATGGCTTTTTGTTCCCTTGGGGCTCCTTTAACATATTCTGGGAAATGTTTTCTCAAAACATTTTTATTTAGGAAATTGGAAAAGAGATTTTTATCATAAATATTACTTGTTTTGTTTTCAAGCATCTGTATTTACAGGATGAAAGGTAATATTTTTAAGATACATATTGTCCAAAGATACGAAAGCTCTAGAAAAAAAAATACAATTCAGTTTGCTGAAGGAAGAGCCACAAGCATGAGGAGTCATATGATGAGTCTCAGGTAGAGTGTGGGAACAGCCCTACTATAAGTAAGGCAGTTTCTCAGCTGCCAGAGTGAGTGTCTGGGCCCCAGATCAACCAGCCCCTTCATAGTTGTTTCCCCAGGGTTCCATTCAATCTGTCTAATGTAAACACTCCATTTTTTGTTTTTAACTTTTGGAAAGTAAATATATTAATAAAAATGAAAATATGATCCATCGTCTCTATTTTAAAGTATTTGAAAATACTTTAAAAACAGTTTTTAAAAATAAATTTATTTATTTATTTTTGGCTGTGTTGGGTCTTCGTTGCTGCGCAACAGGCTTTCTCTAGTTGCGGCGAGCGAGGGCTACTCTTCATTGCAGTGCGTGGGCTTCTCATTGCGGTGGCTTCTCTTGTTGTGGAGCACAGGCTCTAGGCACACGGGCTTCAGTAGTTGTGGCACGTGGGCTCTAGAGCGCAGGCTCAGTAGTTGTGGCGCATGGACTTAGTTGCTCCACGGCATGTGGGATCTTCCCGGACCAGGGATGGAACCTGTGTCCCCTGCATTGGCAGGCAGATTCTTAACCACTGTGCCACCAGGGAAGTCCCTGAAAATACTTCCATATGGCATTATGTCAGTTGAAAGTGGATTCCTTTATAGATGACAAACATATTGATGATATGGATTTTATTAAATTATTAAAAGAGACAAATACGTGAAAAGAAAAAAAATGAAATATTAGACAATGGCAATTGCATTAGTTGAGGAATGAATACAGTCAATGGTGTTATTTGCTTATAGAGAAGAGTCAAATAACTCTGTTTTAATTGACCCAGCAGGGTATCATAGTTGGAGGGAGATTTCAGAACCTGGCAGAAGAATAAGGGAAGAGTAGTTGGTGGATCCTTTGGGATTCATTACCATAAAATGGTTTGTGATTCTGACTTTTTAAAGAATAAATGGGAGACTATTCTTTTAAAAATACAGGCAAGTGTTGCTTGAAACTTATCCCTCTCTACTGAAGATAGTTTTGAAGTTAGTGTGAAAATTTGCTCATGAACAAATTTGTCTAGGTTACTGTAGGCATCAGTTAAGCCCTTGTGCCTGGGAAAATTCTACCTTTAGCATAAAAGGAGATAAACACATTCTGGGTATGCTGGCTCTTTAGACTAGCCAGCTGTCTTTCACCCTCTGAGCTCCCTTTGCCATTGTAGAAGCTTCAATGCTGTCACACTAAGGTACAGGACTGGGCAGGTGACAAATCTAAGAGCTAGACCCAGGTGTGACCTGGAGCTGGGGCTCTGCTTAAACAATAAGCAAAGGATAAGAGTTTCTATTGCCCTACTCAAGAAGCTCAAGTCAAACCTGGTACTTTTGCTGTTTGGCCTACATACCAAGATATGTATGGTTCCTTCAAAATACTTGTTGGAAGCATTCACTACTTATTCTAGGGCAGGTGTTCCTGAGCAGGGATCTAGAGACTCTAAAGGGAGTCAGCGAATTCCCTGAAATTATATACAAAATTTGGTGTGTAGATGAGCATATGCGTTTTTCTAGGGTGTGCTTCATCAGATTCTCAAAGGGGTTGTGGTCCCAAAACAAAAATAAGAACTGCTTCTCTAGAAGGGAAAAATTTTCTAGAATTTTCCCAATGAGCATAATTCAATAATTTCTGGCTACTTTTTTTTTCAGAAGAATTAAGTTGAACAATTAAAACTACATTGCATTTTCCTTTTCGTACAATTTTTATTGCATAAAAATACAGAAAAGTATTTTTGTTCATCCAGATTTAATCTTCCTCTGTTTAAAAAATAGTGTGTGAGTTAATTGGTTACAAATGAAATGCATTTTTAAAAATTCTATTCAAACAAAGATGCTATTCCATACTTCAACATTTTAAATTCTAGCTATTTTAACTAAAAATATCTCAAAGTTCATCCCAGAAGGAGACAAAACCGTAGCCCTTTCCCAATCCATCTTTAGGAAATACAAAATGATCAGACTTTTTAATCACTGAAATATACATTAGAACTCTAGTCAATCACTTAAAAAATTTAAAAAAAGAGAGAGAGGTATAAATAACAAGTCAATATAAGATATAAAATGGAATCATAAAAATGCTCAATTAAACCCAGAGAAGGAAGAAAAGGAGGACATAGTAGCCAAGAATTAGTCCACTGAAAACAGTAAGAAGGTAGAATTCAATCCAGTGATACCAATAATCACTTTATTTTTTTATTTTTATTTTTTCTGGCTGTGCTGCTGCTTGTGGGATCTTAGTTCCGTGACCAGGGATCAAACCTGGGCCCTTGTCAGTGAAAGCATAGAGTCCTAACAACTGGACTGCCAGGGAATTCCCCACAACAATCACTTTAAAAGTGAATGATCTGGACATATCAGTTAAAAGACAGAGATTGTTAGATTGGATAAAATAGCAAGACCCAATTACATACTATCTATTACAAACTCACTTTATTTATTCATTTTGCTCAATTTTCTATTTATTCTTTTTTTAAAAAAAATCTTTATTATAGTATAATTGCTTTACAATGGTGTGTCAGTTTCTACTTTATAACAAAGTGAATCAGTTATACATATACATATGTCCCCACATCTCTTCCCTCTTGCATCTCCCTCCCTCCTACCCTACCTATCCCACCCCTCTAGGTGGTCACAAAGCACTGAGCTGATCTCCCTGTGCTATGCGGCTTCTTCCCACTAGCTATCTATTTTGGTAGTGTATATATGTCCATGCCACTCTCTCACTTCGTCCCAGCTTACCCTTCCCCCTCCCTGTATCCTCAAGTCCATTCTCTAGTAGGTTTGCATCTTTATTCCTGTCTTGCCCCTAGGTTCTTCTGACCATTTTCTTTTTTTTCTTAGATTCCATATATATGTGTTAGCATACGGTATTTGTTTTTCTCTTTCTGACTTACTTCACTCTGTATGACAGTCTCTAGGTCCATCCACCTCACTACAAATAACTCGGTTTTGTTCCTTTTTATGGCTGGGTAATATTCCATTGTATACATGTACCACAGTATCTTTATCATTCATCTGTTGATGGACACTTGGGTTGCTTCCATGTCCTGGCTATTGTAAATAGAGCTGCAATGAACATTTTAGTACATGACTCTTTTTGAATTATGGTTTTCTCAGTGTATATGCCCAGTAGTGGGATTGCTGGGTCGGATGGTAGTTCTATTTTTCAGGAACCTCCATACTATTCTCCATAGTGGCTGTATCAATTTACATTCCCACCAACAGTGCAAGCGGGTTCCCTTTTCTCCACACCCTCTCCAGCATTTATTGTTTGTAGATTTTTTGATGATGGCCATTCTGACTGGTGTGAGGTGATACCTCATTGTAGTTTTGATTTGCATTTCTCTAATGATTAATGATGTTGAGCATTCTTTCATGTGTTTGTTGGCAATCTATATATCTTCTTTGGAGAAATGTTTATTTAGATCTTCTGTCCATTTTTGGATTGGGTTGTTTGTTTCTTTGATATTGAGCTGCATGAGTTGCTTGTATGTTTTAGAGATTAATCCTTTGTCAGTTGCTTCATTTGCAAATATTTTCTCCCATTCTGAGAGCTGTCTTTTCATCTTGTTTATGGTTTCCTTTGCTGTGCAAAAGCTTTTCAGTTTCATTAGGTCCCATTTGTTTATTTTTGTTTTTATTTCCATTTCTCTAGGAGGTGGGTCAAAAAGGATCTTGCTGTGATTTATGTCATAGAGTGTTCTGCCTATGTTGTCCTCTAAGAGTTTGATGGTGTCTGGCCTTACATTTAGGTCTTTAATGCATTTTGGGTTTATTTTTGTGTATGGTGTTAGGGAGTGTTCTAATTTCATTCTTTTACATGTAGCTGTCCAGTTTTCCCAGCACCACTTATTGAAGAGGCTGTCTCTTCTCCACTGTATATTCTTGCCTC
Source organism: Leucopleurus acutus (assembly GCF_964270905.1). NCBI lineage: Eukaryota > Metazoa > Chordata > Mammalia > Artiodactyla > Delphinidae > Leucopleurus > Leucopleurus acutus. The sequence continues at coordinate 46,319,592 of NC_139142.1, forward strand.
CTTTATCAAAGATAAGGTGACCATATGTGCGTGGGTTTATCTCTGGGCTTTCTATCCTCTTCCATTGATCTATATTTCTGTTTTTGTGCCAGTACCATACTCTCTTGATTACTGTAGCTTTGTAGTATAATCTGAAGTCAGGGAGCCTGATTCCTCCAGCTCCATTTTTCTTTCTCAAGATTGCTTTGGCTATTCGGGGTCTTTTGTGTTTCCATACAAATTGTGAAATCTTTTGTTCTAGTTCTGTGAAAAATGCCATTGGTAGTTTGATAGGGATTGCATTGAATCTGTAGATTGCTTTGGGTAGTAGAGTCATTTTCGCAATGTTGATTCTTCCAATCCAAGAACATGGTATATCTCTCCATCTATTTGTATCATCTTTAATTTCTTTCATCACTGTCTTATAATTTTCTGCATCCAGGTTTTTTTGTCTACTTAGGTAGGTTTATTCCTAGATATTTTATCCTCTTTGTTGCAATGGTAAATGGGAGTGTTTTCTTAATTTCACTTTCAGATTTTCATCATTAGTGTATAGGAATGCAAGAGATTTCTGTGCATTAATTTTGTATCCTGCTACTTTACCAAATTCATTGATTAGTTCTAGTAGTTTTCTGGTAGCATCTTTAGGATTCTCTGTGTATAGTATCATGTCATCTGCAAACAGTGACAGCTTTACTTCTTTTCCAATTTGGATTCCTTTTATTTCTTTTTCTTCTCTGATTGCTGTGGCTAAAACTTCCAAAACTATGTTGAATAATAGTGGTGAGAGTGGGCAACCTTGTCTTGTTCCTGATCTTAGTGGAAATGCTTTCAGTTTTTCACCATTGAGGACGATGTTGGCTGTGGGTTTGTCATATATGGCCTTTATTATGTTGAGGAAAGTTTCCTCTATGCCTACTTTCTAGAGGGTTTTTATCATAAATGGGTGTTGAATTTTGTCGGAAGCTTTTTCTGCATCTATTGAGATGATCATATGGTACAAACCCACTTTAAATGTAAAGACTTAGATCAAAAGTAAAAGGATGGAAAAAGATACAACTGAAAACACTAACTAAAGGCAAGCTGGAATAACTACCCTAATTTCAGACAAAGTAGTCTTCAGAATAACAAAGATTATTAGGGAAAAAGAGGGGCATTACATAATGATAAAGGAGTCAATTTTCCAGGAAGACATAAGAATCCTAAATGTGTATGCATCTAATAGTAGAGCTTCAGAATTCATGAGGCAAAAATGGACTACATAAATAGACAAATATACAATTATAATTGGAGACTTCAACACCCCTCTATCAGTAATTGATAAAATATATAGCAGAAAATAAATAAGGATTTAGATGACCTAAACAGCACTATCCAGCAACTTAACCTTGTTGACTTTCATAGACCACTGCATCCAACAGCAGTGGAATACATAATTCTTCTCAAGTGCACATGGAACATTCACCAACATAGACCATATCCTGAGTCATAAAGCAAACCTTAAGAAAGCTGAAAGAATCGAAATCACACAAAATATCTTCTCAGACCATAATAGAATTAAACAGAAATTAACAACAGAAAGATACCTGGAAAATTCCCAAATGTTTGGAAGTTAAACTACAGGGTTCTACATAATCTATAGGTCAAAGAGAAAGTCACAAGGAATAGGAAGCACATCTGTGTGAAGCCGGGACTGGGTGTGGTCTAAGAGAATGGCCTACCAGTGAAACAGAAGCAGGAGCCAGCCCCTCAGGCCCCTCAGAGAAGGACAGACCATGACATGTGGGCTTCCCTGGTGGCTCAGTGGTTAAAAATCTGCCTGCCAGTGCAGGGGAAATGGGTTTGATCCCTGGTCTGGGAAGATCCCACATGCCACGGAGCAACTAAACCCCTGTGCCACAACTACTGAGCCTGCGCTCTAGAGCCCGTAAGCCACAACTACGGAGCCCATAGTGGGTTTTTTTTTTAATATAAATTTATTTATTTTAGTTTTGGCTGCGTTGGCTCTTCACTGCTGTGTGCAGGCCTTCTCTAGTTGCGGTGAGCAGGGGCTACTGTTCGTTGCAGTGTGCAGGCTTCTCATTGCGGCGGCTTCTCTTGTTGCAGAGCACGGGCTCTAGGCATGCGGGCTTCAATAGCTGCAGCATGCAGGCTCAGTAGTTGTGGCACACAGGCTTAAAGCAAGTGTGGATTTGTGGGTGAGGGTTGGGCACTGGGGTGGGAGAACAGTGCCCGGAGAACATCTGGGGCCTCTGTGGTATTGTTCTCAGCACTACTGCCCAGTTTTTCTTCCCCTAAATGTTCTGCTTTAATAAATGCAATAACCTCTCTGGGCCAAATGAGGAAACAAAGTCAAAGGAGATGGCACAGTTTGCAACAGAAAACAAAGTTCTCAGCTCTTTGCTTTTGATTCCTCCCCTTTGACCCTCAAAGTATCCCATACTTTGATTTCCCCATTATAATCAAATCCAAAAATTGTAACTATGGTCTCCTTATCATATGGCAGGTACTATGCTAAACATTTTACAAACATTACTTTATTCCACCCTCACAAAAAAGCCTGTCAGGGAGATATTATCTCCACTTCTCAGAGGTATAAACTGAGGTGCAGAGAGATTAAACAGGCACAGAGCTGGCAAGAGGCAAAGCTGATTCCTTTTTTGTCTGTTGACTCCTGTTTTGTCTGATTGCTGAGGCTCTCAATGCCCACGAATATGCCGCTTCCCACTGTGGGTGCTCCCTACCTGGCTGTCGACTGTGCACTTCTGAGTGTCTAAAAACACAAAGGTCTGACAGCATCTGATTAAGAAGTTTTTGCTTTTCTAGGGCAGAAATCTAGATTATTAAGGATGCCCAAGGAGGTAATAGCAGGAGTTGGGCCAGTCGTCATATTTAAGCAGAACCATTTTGACATTCATTTATAATATCTTCATTAAGGTAGGTCTAGGTTTAAAGATTCATTAGCCATGCCATCTTTGGTGAGCCTTCTCATTTGACTCTTCCCCAGTGGGCCCCTGGGACAGCACACCAGCAGCATGAAGGAAAAACTCACTTTAGACGTGTCCAGCACTATCACAAACTTTAAAACATACATGCGATAGTTCAAGACCCAAGTATAGTAAAGCGGAAACTAACACACCATTGTAAAGCAATTATACTCCAATAAAGGTGTAAAAAAATAAATTAAAAAAAAAAAAGACCCAAGTATATGAGGTTCAAAATGTTTACCCTCCTTTGAGACCCTGATCAAGGGCACTTTCCTGAACTCCCTAAGAGAATAACCCTTCTCTCTCGCTAAACTTTGGGTAGACTACTGGCTTATCCTTCATTACATTTTGAGTAGAGTATAGTCAGTTGTGTAGCTGTCTCATGGTCTGTGCTTGGTTAGAACTCTGAGGGCAGCAATGTGGTCTGGCTCATCTGTCTCCTCCCCTACCCCACCCTAGCCTGCAAACACAAATAGCACCTAGGAGAGTGCCTGGAACTTAGCTGGTACTGAATAAATGTTTGTTAAATTGAACTGAACTGAGTTGAAATGCAAAGACTGGGCCTACCCAGGAGAAAAGAGAGTGAGCTAGAAGAAAACAGAGTTTGCTACCGTTTGTCATGCAGAAACCAGACTGTCTCACTCAGAAGTATTAATATTTTCATGAAAGGCATTCCACACCCACACAAGTACCTGTGGTTGAAAGGTAACAAGAGCACATGTGAGCCTGCTGAGGTCAGGTAGGCACAAATAAGCCTTTTCAAAATATGGACCGGGCGTCCAGTTTTAGTCTCTATTCAAGCTCTGAGATCCCTGAGAAGCTCTTCATAAAGCTGCAGCTAGTACAGCTTTACTTGTGCAAATTCATGTGAGCTAAAGAAACTTTTCAACAGACTCTACTGTGACTGCCTGATCAGAAGTTCATTAAATTCATAGTGGTCAAATTTGACAAGAGTATGTCTAGCTTTGTTCTGTGGAAGCCTGAGCAAAGTCATGAAAACCAGATGCAATTAGTGGGATTGCCATGAATCCGGAGGGACTGGCCTAAACGTCGTGTTTGTCCTGCTGTGTAAACAAACACATGGGCTTGCACATACATGCTCACTGCTACCCACAGTGAGCTACACACAACCCTCTCAAATACACACACTTACTTTACAGTAATTGTTTCAGAAACTGCATTGGTAGAGCACTTGAGCTGCGACCATTAGTGTGTGTATGCAGAAACTGCCTTCTGTTTTGTATACACCATCACCAGTACTGAGTGGTTCTCAGTATTTGGCCCCTAAACTAATGGTTCTTACTTTTCCATTCATCTGTCAAAATCTCCTGTGGAGTGTTTCAAATGAAAATTCCTGGGCCCACCCCCCCCCACCGCACCTTCAGAAATTCTGGCTCAGCAGGTCTGGGGCAGAATCTAAGAATCTGCATTTGGCAGACAAATCAATAAGAGGCCCCCCGTAATGAATCACACGTTGAGTAATGATTTTCTGAAGACTTGTGGATACCTTCAAGACCTGATCAGTCTACCCTACGTTTTAGCATTGAATCAACGAGGCCAGTGAGACCTCAGTGGCTTTGGAAATTCAAAAAGTCCAGTTGTAGCCTGGTTGCCCTTATCTGGGATGTTCCAGTGTGCTTCCCTTCCCATGTTTACATCATAAGATGACCTGCATTTAAGAATGTGTCATCATACACATTTATACCTGAAATGAACAGAAGGCCACTTTCTTGCTCTAGGTGTTCACACCTAGTATCTCATTTTATTTTAGCAGAGCCAACACTCAAACTAGAATCTTTCGATGGTGCCAAACCCAAAGTGTTGCACTGAACCACAGCTGCCCTCACTGGGTGACCAGGAGTCTCATAAAATGAAGTCTTTGTATCAGGTGATATTAAAAATAGTTAGCAACCAGAACAAACGTATGGACACCAAGGGGGGAAAGGGGGATGGGGGTGGGATGAATTGGGAGATTGGAATTGACATATATACACTAATATGTATAAAATAGATAACTAATGAGAACCTGCTGTATAGCACAGGGAATTCTACTTCACTTCGCTGTACAGTAGAAACTAATACAACATTGTAAAACAACTATACCCCAATAAAAAAAAAAGAAAGAAAATGTTTATAAAAAAATAAAATTTAGCAACCAGTAATATAGGTGCAGACCCCCTCAGAACTGATGCAGATAAGTGCCCGCAGCCCACTCTACTGGTCCTACCCACTGATAATGGTAAAGCACCCTCCAAGGTGTTATCACATGGGACTCAGGCCCCTAATGAGGAGTGGTGGAGAGAAGAGAAAATCACCTGCTTTCACCCAACTTTCAGGACAAATGACAGTAAACAGAAAATGATGACTAAAAAATGCAAGTTCACTCTTGAGATAGAGGAGAAGGACTAAATTAGAAGATTGTTTGCATAGGGAATGGTGACAACTCCCACCTCTTCCCCAAACAGTGTCTCAGACTCATGGTCTGACAAGTGTTCCTGTATTTATGAAGATAAAGAGAGTATTTTTTAATTATGACTGTCCTACAAATTTGTGGCAAATGCTTGCCAGTTCTCAGGCATCATTTGTGTTTACCCCAAAATCTGTCCAAAGAGAGCTTTATTTCCTTACTATAAAGAATTGCCCTCCTTCTGGGCTCAGATGCAAACACCTGGGATGAGATTGCTGGAAGGTCTAATAAGGTGACTCATTAATCCCAACTACCCTCACAGTTATGCCTGGGTCCAGTCCAGGTCAGCTGTCCTTTGACCCTCTGTCAGGGTCTGTAAGAAACCCTATGTAAGTGGAGGTGGATTTTCTCTGCAAATTGCCGTTGAGAAAACTTTCTGGTCAACTACAGGTTTCCTTCTTTTCGTTCCGTCTTCACACTTCCCAGCTGGTGGACATCTTACCTATTCTACACTGAGTTTTCACACTTAATATTCAATTGTTTTAAATTTCACAACTCATGATTCTCTATTTTCTTGAGAAGCTGAACTTTCATCTTTGATAGTTTCTAGATTTCCTCTTTTTTTTTTCGTTCAGCCATTTAAATGTGGAGCACTATTGTCCTGAGTGCTCCATTGCTGACTTAAAGTGATTTCTGATTTAAAATCATGACATTTGAATTTAAAATCCCACACTTAATACAGCAGCGCCTAATAACAATGCCCGCAAGGTAATGTAATTGGAAAATACTCTATTCTGGCTTCGCTTCCCTAAAAGCATTCCAACATTACTCATTCAAAGAGCTAAAATAAAAGCTTGATCTTGGAATTAATTGGAGATTAACATGAAATCTTAATTTTAAATGTATCAAAGGAAAGAAAGAAAACAATTTAGACCCCAGTGTACATCAAAGGATAATTCTATCTGGCAACGTACAATGGCTTGGCGGCAGCCTAATCTCTCACCACACCCTAATGCTTCCATAGCTACCGCACCACAGAAGCCACAACAACATCTTTCGTGCTGTTCCCTCATGCAAGGAACTCTCCCCAGCACTGCGGCTGGGATTTAATTAATTACGGCCATTTACAAACTCATAGAAGCTGGTACACACCAACAGAGAATCCCCACCCGCTCAGCAAGGGGCCTCTCTGGAAGTCATTGACGAACTGGCTTCCGATGGCTGCTATTGGCCATGGATCGAACCCTGGCAAAGATACCAATTTAGTTTCTGCCCTGTTTATAATCTCTGCTGCGGGAGAGGCCCCTCAGGCACTGGGGTACTTGGCCAGAGGGATGAATGAGAGACTAAGAACAAGGTGGGAGAGAATTTGGAGCCCAACACCAGCTGCATGCAGGGTTCAAAGTGGTGTCAAATGTCAGCACTTTGCAGGGAGGGATTCTTATGCACATACCTTCTTCTCCTAGGCACGGTCTCACGTGCATTTTTTTTTTTCCACTTATTTGAAAATCTTGCACTGCGGAGGAAGGGATCATGTGCTGGAGTGTTTCATTTTCAAATGTTTGTGCACAGGGCTTTTGGCCTCCCACCAACATTTCAATCACCTATAGTAAGTTTCATTAGAAATGTTTTTCATTTAAAATTTGAGTAAACACCACAAAATCAAAAGGGACTCAGCATGCCTAATTCTGAAAGAGAATTCTGCGTAAAGTAACCATCTTTTATTTAGAGAACTGTTCTACCAAAAGTCCATCATCCAAACCTTGAGTCAACCTGCTTATAATTTGGGACTTTGGTAGAAGAGTAGGATTTAGGACTTTTTAAGAGCTAAATTTTTATTTCATTAGGATGCAAATATTTTGAGTGTCTCTTACTTTCTGACCACATTTACTAAAAAGGGTATTCCTTCCTCTACTTCCCCTCCTCCTCCTCTTTTTCTTGTTTTTCTATTAAGTGTGACTAAAGTAAAATGTAAAAGTGACCCTCAGTAAACTCAATTGAATCACTTTTTCTCCAGCGCTCTCTCCTCTGAGTTTCCAAATACTAAGCCTCAAGTGGCTTCCACTGAGGTATAGACTGGAATTCCTCTTGGCAGCAGAGTGGATGCTGTGGACATCCTTTTTACTTTTATTTCAAACACCTCTCAGGGGCAACTTTCCCCTTGCCTAGGGCTAAAGCAATTACTGGGGATGCAAATGCGGCTAAATCCTCCACTCTGGGGACAGCCAGTTCCGATGGGATTCCCCTCACACTAGAAACATTATTTATGTATTTCTAAGAGGAGTTTTTAGCTTGAACTGATAAACAAAAATATGTTGTCAGTGAGTGTTTTCCTGGGTATAGTGTATCCCTCAAAACATTTTTTTTTCCCTAAGAAGGAAATGTTAAGCTCTTGATAAATGAAGAATAAACCCTTGTTCTCTAAGATAAATTATTACAATGAGAACCGTCTCCAACTTTAAAAATCTAATAGTAATCTTTGGCTTTGCACAGTAGAGTTTCCCTAAACTGTTGAATACATTCCATGTTTCTCAGACCTTGTTTTGGTTAAGGACAAGGGGAGCATCTCCCATGGATGAGTGATTACCTTATCATCCTTTTACTGGCAGCCAGGGAGATCTTTAACTCTTTAAGCAGTGGCATTTAAGTCTTGAGAACACCCAGAAGCTTGCCCCAGGCTTTAGACATTCTCAGTTAAAAAAAAAGAAAAGAAAGAGTGAGAGAGAGCGAGAGAGCGAGAGCGAGAGCAGGGGGGGGGGGGGGGAGAGAGAGAGAGAGAGAGAGAGAGAGAGAGAGAGAAAGAAAGAAAGAAAGAAAGGGGGAAAAAGCCCAGTTTGGGTAGCAACAAAGCAGAAATAGAATAAGCCAGGTAGTTCAGTTCTGATAAGATTGGAGATCTTCTGCGAATCAGGTAAGATGACCTGCAAACAAGTACCCTTGCTTGGGCAGGGGCAGCCTCTCCTCCTCTGGGATTTGTATCAGGGGCATTCATTCTCTGAGTATACTTAATGGCAAGAAAAGTTAGAGATAGGCTCTTTCCCAGCTTCTCTGAGCAATGAGGTTATTCTTTCACCTTTACAAGCATTTTAAATCACAACTTCTTACCTTTCCTTTGTGCGTCAAAAAGAGGTCATCTAAAACTGAATTGTAGCCGTCTCTAGGCTGTGTCCCCAAAACTGGTAGAATCAATTTTAAGAGGATTTTGTCACCAACAGGTTATAGCTCTTGATTGAAATGAAATAATAGACACAAGGAATGCTTGACCTCTAAAATGACACCCCAAGCCCTGCCAAAGGAAAGCCCTCTTTTAAAAAAAAGGAAAAAAAAAGATTGCAGGAAAATGCTCTTAAGACCTAAAAGTCAGAATGCAGAAAGTTATTCCTTTATTAAAACTTTGCAAATTGGTCTTTTTAAGCCCTTTTATAATAAAGCCTATATGTCAGAGTAATGATGTCAAAGCCCTTAAACTACACTAGTAAATTGAAAAGGTAATGGAAAATGAAAGATTTCATTCAGCTTTTTTGTTTTTGTTTTGCATTTTGCTCCAAGTGCTGCCTATTAAAACAAGTAACTAAATTAAACAAAAGTGTACCAGTATATCTAGCTTTAACTTTAATAAGACAATTCTGAGTACTTTACTTCATGATTTTTTGTTTTCAAATTAAATGAGGTTTTTATATAATATCAACTATAAAAAGAATTTTTTAAAAAGTTAGAAAGATCATATACCCAGAGTTAAGCAGCTCTTGACCTTAAGTGGTACAATTATAGTTGATTTTTTTTAACTTTATTTAGTTTTTAGAATTTTCCAAATTTCTACAATTAATATTTATTACTTTTAAAACAATATAATTTTGTTTAAAGTATAAAAATATTCCAATCATGTTATTTCATTCTTGGGTGTTTTAAATGAGAAAGTTTTGAACCTCTTTTCCCTTCCCATCCCTCTGCTCATCTCTGCGTTGAGTTTCTCCTTGGGATGCTTTTTCCCCTCTTCTCATTTCCCATGCTTCTGCTGCCCTTTCTCCTTCCTCAGTCAGGGTCACCTGCTTGAACTGAACTGCCTGTCTAACCCTGGGAACGTTTATGAAAAAGAGCCCAGAGGGAGGAGACACAGAATGTCAGCGCTGAAAGGATGAGACCAACAGCCTCACTTTACAGAGGAGGGAATTAAGGTCGACTGCGAACTGACTTGTTCAAGGTCGCAGCACCAGTTTGGGCAGAGTGGAAGTTAGAACCCAGGACTAGTCTTGCAGTTTGAACCTATGAAAAGGATGGAGCCTACTTAAAGCAGCAAACACAGAGCATATAAGGAATCAGGCAGACATCTAATGCGGGAAGCAGGCTGGATTCTTCTAGGAACGTACTCTTGACTTTTTTTTAATTCCCTCACCTCAGGTAAAGATATAAGCACAGAAAGAAATGTTTCTCTACTGTAAGAAACACAGCAGTGTTAAAGCAAGGAGAAGCAGAGGCTGACCTGCAGCCTCAGCATCACAGGGAGCAGAGGAGCTGTGGCCGCCCGGCCTTAAGGGGGCCACTGCTCCAGCTGCTTATTGCCGTGGAAGAATTCAGCCCCAGTGTAACCAGATCTGCTGACTTGAGAAGAGAAGTGAAAAATTAAAGACTTTCTGTGAAATTTCCCAGCTTTAAAAAGTTGATGCCGATGTTTCAAGATACTATTTAAGCCAGACAAAATATGTCAGAGGTTTGCAACCCTTGATGTAGAGTGTGAGAACAGGGCAGAATTGCCTCATAATCTTAGAGTGAAGGTAAATGTTATGAGATCCTTGATGAAAGAGGGAAGGGTGACTATCTACTCCTGCTGCTGGTTGATCTCAGAATTAAATAGCGTCAGTACATACAATCAGTACGGGTGGTACTAGGGCACTGGGCATTCTTGATGAAAGAGGGAAGGGTGACTCTCTACTCCTGCTGCTGGTTGATCTCAGAATTAAATAGCATCAGTACGTACAATCAGTACGGGGGGTACTAGGGCACTGGGCATTCTTGATGAAAGAGGGAAGGGTGACTCTCTACTCCTGCTGCTGGTTGATCTCAGAATTAAATAGCATCAGTACGTACAATCAGTACGGGGGGTACTAGGGCACTGGGCATTCTTGATGAAAGAGGGAAGGGTGACTCTCTACTCCTGCTGATGGTTGATCTCAGAATTAAATAGCGTCAGTACGGGGTGTACTAGGGCACTGGGCATTCCTGGCAACTGCTCTTTCTGTGCTTTTCATATCCCGCCTGGCTTTCTCTCCCCTCTTTTACATTGAAACTAGATGAAAATTGTTGGATCCTTGGCTTAAAACTAATATACAGGGCTTCCCTGGTGGCGCAGTGGTTGAGAGTCCGCCTGCCAATGCAGGGGACACGGGTTCGTGCCTCGGTCCGGGAAGATCCCGCATGCCGCGGAGTGGCTGGGCCCGTGAGCCATGGCCGCTGAGCCTGCGCGTATGGAGCCTGTGCTCCGCAATGGGAGAGGCCACAACAGTGAGAGGCCCGCGTACCGCAAAAAAAAAAAAACCAAAAAAACTAATATACAGACTCTCCCTAATCACTGGTAGAAAGCTGTGGCAGTGAATTGGGATCTACCTGTGGAAACTTGAATGTAACACACACAAGAGTCCTTAAGATGTATGAGCCTGTACTCCAATGACTTTAGAAGGACATCCATCTTGCCATGTACAAGAGTCTGTTTCTGTCTCCTCCACCTCTCATCCTCGTTTAGAAAAAAGGAAACCCTCTCCTTACCACAGCATTTATTTATTCATTCTATATACCTGAAAATTGACAAAGACTCCACCACTGCCTTCCCTTTTAAGTCAACTTATAAGAAAAGGCATTGCCTTTTAAACGAGGGCAGTGAAGTTTCAGCTTGGCAACCTAACATAGGAATGATTCTCAAAATTATAGATATAACGCTTCCTTATATGTTCCTATTTTCTCCAAATTTTCTGCAATGAGTGCTTATTTTTTTATAATCCAGAAGGGAAAAGGTTAGGAAAAACTTTTTTTGCCAAAGAGCAAATGAAACTGTATGTCTATTTCAAGAGTCAGATCAACCAACAGATTAAGAAGCTACCAGTGAAAATGGATAGAACTTCAGCTCAAGAGTCAACAAACCCGAGGTTTAATCCCCATTTTTCCACTCAACCTTAATCTCTGAGTGCTCAGTCTTTTCTTCTGTTAAATGGGGATGTGAAAGCCAATATTTCAGGGTAGTTGTAAAGCTTAATGATATGTGACACATGGTAAGTTCTGAATAAAAGGTAATCATGGCTTATACAGTGGTTTTATTTAACGTACCACTCAACGTCAGATTAATTCTGCAAAGCCCTGGTAAACATTTGAATTTGTGTATGTTCATGAGCATAAACCATCCTGAAGTAAATAGACAGCTCTAGAGTTTGTCTTTGTTTCTCCTGCCAAAACATCTCAGCAGAGCACTACAAAACCATATTGGGTGGTTTGTGGACCTGTACAAATTCTGTGAGAAAAATTCGAGTTTTTCTTTTATTTTGGGTACTGTGCCATTTTTAAAGAATCTGTGGTTGAATTTACAGAGTCATCTGTAAATTTAGTTGCTCTTACATCTTCAAATTTAAAAATTAGAATCATTTTGGCTTTTTTCCAGAGTTCTTTAGCACAAGAACAATCTTTTTGAACAAATTTGGATATTGTACTAAAGATTATGACAATTTTAATAATGCTTTGCACATACTCAATAAATACTTATGTGTGATTGAACACCCAGCCTCCTTGAACAATGGCCACACCATAGAATCCAATGGAAAAGTGCATTCAGAGAAGCTTCACAACCCTCCAGAATTAAGGGAGATGCCAACATCTTCACAACTAATTTCATAAACTACTTAAGCATTTTCCTAGCCTGTTCGCTGCTGTGTTTTCACAGCATTTAAATTACAAATTACTATGCCAGCTTAATATGACAGTTTTTCTTCTTTTTTTTTTAAGATATGCCGTTTAGACTAACTGAAGATTTATGCATTCATCTCCCTCCAACCCACCACCACTCTGGACTACACTGTCTCTGTCCTGGACCGTTGCAATTGGTCCTGTCTGGCCTTCCTGTCTCATACAATCTGCTCTCGCACAGCACTGCCGTCTTTGTAAAACGCCAATCTACTTTTAGCCTGTGACCTAGTAGATAACAAGAGCTATTGAGCACTTACTGTGTCTAGCATTGTGTTAAGCACTTTACATTCATTATCTCGTTTAATCCTCGAAATGATCCCATGAGATAGTCTCCATTTTTTAGAGAAGAAAAGGAAGGCTCGGGACTTCCCTGGTGGCATAGTGGTTAAGAATCTGCCTGCCAATGCCGGGGACACAGGTTTGAGCCCTGGTCTGGGAAGATCCCACATGGCGCAGAGCAACTAAGCCCATGCGCCACAACTACTGAGCCTGCGCTCTAGAGCCTGCATGCCACAACTACTGAGCTCACGTGCCACAACTACGGAAGCCCGCGTGCCTAGAGCCTGTGTTCTGCAACAAGAAAAGCCACTGCAATGAGAAGCCCACGCACCACAACAAAGAGTAGCCCCCGCTTGCCACAACTAGGGAAAGCCCACACATAGCAATGAAGACCCCATGCAGCCAAAAATAAATTAATTTAAAAAAAAAAGAAAAGGAAGGCTCAGAGAGGTTAAGTAAATTGTGTAAGTAAATTGTAGATTACATCTTGAACTTCATTCATCCACTTAATTACACACACTCCTCCCTGACTACAGCCATAGCAGCATGATGGCAGAATGCATTAGGTGTGGTGACACCTTGATCACATGCTGTCTCCATTGTCTGGGATGCCATCACCCACTTGGCACTCAGATGGGTCCTCTCCACTGTGAAGCCTTCCCAGATGTCCCTCCAACTCCCCACTTAGTCCTGGAAGCATGCCTCCCAGCGTGCCCTGCTGCTTTGCCATCATTAGTTTATCTGTCTCTCTCTTTTATCAAATGTCATGAGGGCTTCGACTTAATCATATTGTATTTGTATTCATTTACACACAGCCTGGGAAGTAGTAGACACTCAGTAAATGTTTGTAAAATAAATTCTGAGATCCTCAAGAGTGTCTTACTGATCTTTATAGCCCCCAAACCAAGCTGCAATACCAGGAGGTCAACCTGGGAGGGACAGATTGACTGAGAGGCAGTCTGGGGGGCTACGGAAGTGGAGCATGACAAGCTATGGGCAAAGAGTCAGTAGACAGAGATGCCAAAGCTGGAGACAGAGAAACCCAACTAGGGGCTAGCAGGACAAAGTTGGTGGCGGGGTGGGGGGGCGGGTGTTGGCTATGGAGCAAGTAAAGATGGAGAAGTGTATTAATCAGGGTTCTCTAGAGAAACAGAACCATGTATAAAAAGGAATTTGTTATAAGGAATTATGGCTCACACTATTATGGAAGCTACAAGTCCCAAGATCTGCAGTCAGAAAACTGGAGACCCAGGAGGGCCCATGGTGTAGTTCAGTCTGAATATCAGGAGGCTCGAGACTCAGGAAGAACCAATACTTGAGTTCGAGTCCGAAGGCAGGGAAAAAAACTGGTAGTCCAACTCAAAGACATTCAGGCAAGAGGAATTCCCTCTTACTCTCAGGAGGGTCAGCCTTTTTGTTCTACTCAGGCCTTGACTGATTAGATGGGGCCCACCCACATTGAGGAGGGCAATCTGCTTTACTCATTCTAGCAATTCAAACGTTTTCTCATCCAGAAACACCCTCACAGATAAACTAAGAGTAATGTTCAACCAAATGTCTGGGCACCTTGTGACCCCGTCAAGTTGACACATAAAATTAACCATCATAGGTGGGGAGTAGGTTGGAGTAGAGTTCACCCAGGAAGACCCTCATGGGCACAGGTTCCAATCACAGTCCCACTTTTATGTGCACAGTTCTTAAAGTGTCCATTCCCAACAGGCAACAGCCTGAGGAACCCATCACCTCCCACCACTCTGCCCTCAAATCTGTTCCTTCTGCGTACTTCTCTCCTGAAATTTCCAGCAATATCGGTCTTATTTTGGAGTCACCCTTCATTCATCCTGGTCCTTGGTGCTAACATCTAAATGGTTGCCAAGACCTTTCAATTCTTCCTGTGAAATGCTTCTCACATGCCTCATCTTCCTTCACTATCGCTGCTCTCCTACTATAGAGTGATGGCTATTCAATTTTTAAATATGAAAGAATTGGGTGGGGGTATCACAGCCTGGTTGGAAAGGAGGTTTGGGGGACTGGTTTTGAAGCTGCCTTCACAGAGCAAAATGAAATTTTCTTTAGGTTGTCTGTTACAAATTAATAATACAGCAAAGTTTTATATAAGTATGCTTTAACAAATTGAGAAAGTGTTCATTGTATGTATGAAATTTACATATATATTAATAATTTGTGACAGAGATTCTTAAACAATTTCTTTCGCTCTAAGCACTTTCTGTTTTGCTGCTGGATAAATCTTCCTAAAGCACGGCTTCAATGTTATTAATACAAACCTTCACTGGGTCCTCACTCCCTACTAAATAAGGAACAGTCTGTAAATGGACTCTGTGGCCCTTCAGAATATGGATTCCACTCATTTTTCTGGCTATATATCCTATGAGTCACAATTGCCTCTTATACCAATCAGGGAATGCCTTTGGATGCAAGTAGCAAGTACATTCAATGTATGCTGGCTTTAACAAATAGAGAGCTATTTTTCTCACATAAGAAATTAATGTCTGCAGTCCAGGGCTAGTGCAAGTACTCAATGATGGACCCAAGCTCCTTCTGTTTCTCTGTTCCATCGTAACACTCATATGGCTTTGACCTTTTGCTTATTACCTCATAACCTCAGGATGCAGTTCCAGGCATCTCACCTGCATTCCAAGTAGGAGAAATAAGAGACAGCAAAGGGCAAAAGTTGAAGGAAGGTGCATGTTAATTGAACCTGTCCTGTTTTTATAGTTAAAGTGAATAATTTTCCTAGCAATCTTCTGCTTATGACTCAATGATCAGAAGGGTTCACATGGTGGAAGGTGACTGGGAGAGGCAGGATTGTGGATGGAGGTGGGCCGGCCAAGCAGTCGTACCTGCCGCACGCACCTGCTCTAATCAGGTGTCTCGCTTACCTTACTCCACATCTGCCTTCACATCATTTCCTCTGCCCTGAATGATCTTTGCCCTGCCCCCTCTCTGTTAATTGAAGGCTTTTCATTTTGTTTAAGTCCTGATAAAATACCACTTCCTCCAAGATGTCTTCCTGGTCTCCCTCCAAACCTCTCTGATAAAATTTCTCCTTCTGAGATCAACCACTGTTTTTATTTCTGTTGTACCTAGAATCCTCACACTGTACTCTGATTAATTATATGTATTTCATCTCCCTGACTATATTTTGAAGCCCGAGAGAACAGGGAGCATGTCCCATTCATCTTTGTATTTCCAAGGCAACGCAGCACAGAGTAGGTATTCAATAAGTGTTGGATGAATGCATGCATATTCTGCAATATTCCATTCTGAATGGAAAAGTTTGCAATACCCGCATTGTGTCTATAATGGCCCCTCTGATCCAAGTTAAAGGAGGACATCTGCAGTCCTCGATGAATATTGGCTGCTGTCCTCTGTCCTCAGCTAAAGCAAGGACATCTGTGGTGGCAATGTGACTATCTACCAATGCTTTTTATGTCCCTTTGCCCAAATGTGCAGCTGTTTCCTTGGTGGGAAAGTAAGGGAACAGTGAAAATCAGACAAAATAACAGCACTTTTAGCAGGAGTCTTATGAGGGTATTAGGTTAAAATTAAGAACTTTGAAATTGGGTGACAATATAAGCAATAATCATATTAATACCAATTAATAACCATTTATTAAAACCCTTATGCCAGACAGTGCATTTATATGCCTTGTCCCTTGGACATGCATAACAACATATTCATTTATTAAATAAGGAAACCAAGTCCCAGAAAGATTAGGCAATTTGCCCAGGATTACATAGCTTCTAAGTGGCAAAGCTGGGGAGACACTCATTTCATAGTGCAAGCCTGTAAGGGAAGGGGTGTTAGTTCTGCTTTACATGTGAAAAAACTGCAGCCCAGAGAAGTCAAGTGACTTGCTCAAGGCCATGCAGTACAGTGATTAAGAGGATGGGCTCTGGAGTTAGACTTCCTGAGTGTGAATCCCGGTGTGACCTGGGGCAAATTGTTGAAAGTTTTTGTGCCTCAGTTTCCTCATATGTAAACCAGGGGCAAAAGCTGCTTCATAGGTTCTTTTTTTAAAAATAATTAATTAATTAATTATATTTATTTTTGGCTGTGTTGGGTCTTCGTTGCTGCACACGGGCTTTCTCTAGTTGTGGCGAGCGGGGGCTACTCTTCATTGCGGTGCGCGGGTTTCTCATTGCGGTGGCTTCTCTTGTTGCAGAGAACAGGCTCTAGGCACGCGGACTTCAGTAGTTGTGGCTCGCGGGCTCTAGAGCGCAGGCTCAGTAGTTGTGGTGCATGGGCTTAGTTGCTCTGCGGCATGTGGGATCTTCCCGGACCAGGGCTCGAACCCGTGTCCCCTGCATTGGCAGGTGGATTCTCAACCACTGCGCCACCAGGGTCCTTCTGGAGAAAAGAAATGAATACCACTTTCTGGCTCCCAATGTTCGGAGTCCTGTTTCTCCCCCAAAAGGGACTCCTAGGTTTACTGACTCCATGCTTCAGAAAGTCACACTTTTTGAACAGAACAATGGCTCTGTCTGCATTTCTGTCCACTGCCAGCATTAACCGACCCAGAGAATTAGTAGGCTTGTGGGTATGAAATTATTTGGGGGAAGGACCTTCATTTGGTGTGTGCTGAGCTCTGTGGAGTAACCTTTAGTATTTCCATAGTATGACACAATTTTGTTTCGTTTAAGCTGCTTTCCTCATCTTGGTAGCTAGTCTCCAAAGATGGTCCTGCAATGAGCCATGCCTCTTGGTATTCATACTTTTGTGTAGACCCCTCGCTCATTGAATCTAGGCAGCCTTTATATAACTGATAGAATATGGTAGAAGTGACATTTACGATTTCTAAGACTAGGTCATAATAAGCCTAATAGCCTCTGCCTTGGGTTCTTTTGAAAGCGTGCTCTGGGGGAAGCCAGCTGCTATGTAAAAAGTTCAGCTACTGTGAGACCATCATGCTGTAATAAAAGCCAAGCTATCCATGTTGAGAGGCTGCATGGAGACAGAAAGACCCTGGCCACCCCCCAGCAATTCCAGCCATCTAGATGAGGTGTCAGATATGTAGGGAAGAAGCCATCTCGGACATCTGGCCCAGCGAGTCTCCGGATATCTGTAGCCCCATCCACCATCTGACTGCAACTGCACAAAACCCAAGCAAGAGCCCAGTCAACTTACAGAACTATAAGAGATGACAATAAATTGTTAATCCTTTTTTCCTTTTTTTTTTTTTTTTGCGGTACGCGGGCCTCTCACTGTTGTGGCCTCTCCCCTTGCGGAGCACAGGCTCTGGACGCGCAGGCTCAGTGGCCACGGCTCATGGGCTCAGCCGCTCCGCGGCATGTGGGATCTTCCCGGACCGGGGCACGAACCCGTGTCCCCTGCATCGGCAGGCGGACTCTCAACCACTGCGCCACCAGGGAAACCCCCCCCCTTTTTTTTTCGGCCACACCCCGCAGCTTGCAGCATCTTAGTCCCCAACCAGGGATCGAACCTGTGCCCCCTGCAGTGGAAGTGTGCAGTCCTAACCACTGGACTGCCAAGGAATTCACAATAGATTGTTATTTTAAGCCACTCTGTTTTGGGGTTATTAGGAAGTACTGAATAACTGAAACACCCATGATTCCCCAAAGCTGCTGGTACAGTTACAACACACTCAAATCCAAACCACAGATGAGGATTGTAAACTGCTGCTTTTTATTAAATTATATTTTGTGGTAAATATACAAATCTGGACCAATCAAATTCTGTATGCAAAACTTTTGTAATTCTTTCCATTTTTCTTAAACAATAGGAGAAATACTATTCTAACACCATCTAATATTGTATTACGTGTTTGTCTATCTGACTGTCACTTGCCTTCCCTTCTTCAATATATGCTCCAAGGTGGCAATGATTTCATCTGTTTTATTTTCCTTTGTATCCTCAGTGCTGGTGACAGTATTTTATTTATATTATAGTAGGTCTGCAATAAATATTTGTTGAATTAATAAACACAAGGAGAAGATGAATGTATCACAGATGAAGTTAATATGTTATAAAATGTTCATGTAATAAATATATTCACCCTACAGAAACCATCTCACATTGGCTGCAAGAATAAAATCTGACATATGAAGACATTCATGATATATTAAGTAAACAGACTAGGTTTTTAAAATCAGTTTGCAAATCAGTAAGAGCAAGCATAATTCCATTTTTAAAAAAGTTTTTAAGTGGATATTTGCAGAAAAAGGGTCCAAAAGCATTTTTGGCAAACTAATGACAGTAGTTATCTGTGGGTAAAAAGTTCAGAAGGGAATTTTGTTTTTTCTTAGCGTCTTTCACACGCTTCCTAAAATGTTTAAAATGAAATGGTATTAGTTTCATAATCAGAAAAAATGTTATTTAGTACAACTAAATTGGAGCATTGTTATACCTATTTTTTCTGTATTTCCCATCCGAGACCACAAAGTTGAAGTTTTTCAATTCCTTCTCAACCAATTGAATATATTTCATGTGTAGTTGTTCCAACCTCCAGTAGAGTCATATAGCACAGCACTTCTGCCCACACAAAGAACAAAATAAAAGTAGAAATCATCTGTTTATGGCTGAAGTGAATTCCTAGAAGAGTTTCTGCTGGTCAGATCACTGAGGGATTGCTTGCGTAGTCATGGACACTGGTAAAATAGAGCATTCCTTGGCCATAATCTGAGTTTCCCAAATAGAGCAGCAAATACTACATTTATAATTATGTAGATGCAAACCTTCTAGCCCATTGTGAAAGTAGCAAATGGTAGCAAATTCTTGTTTGCTTTGTCTCTGAGAACCACATGAAAATGCTTTGAAACTTATTAGAGAATGAAAGGGAAAATGCTTGCCTCTTTCCAAGACAGACAGAGGAACTCCGTTGCAGAGGTAGCACACATGGCGAAGGAGAACGGCTCTGCCACGTCCCCATTCTGAATGTTTCTTAGTAGCAAAATGGTGACAACACCACCTGTTGCACCTACCCTTCTATAATTTACTGTGATGAACAAATACACTAAGTTTATGCAAAACTGCATTTTCCTGCATGACAAATGGTACTAAAGACCAGATATGCTCATGGTAATGAATGGTAGGAATTCCAGCTCCTTGCACAGATGGTAGTACCTCTTAAGGTGACTCCTGTTGGTTCTCTAAATGCTCCATCTTTGCGAAGGAAGCATTATTTAATGGTGAAAATGCTTTCAGGAACATGGAATAGCCTCACTGATGACCAGATACTGAATTTATGTACCAAAAAGTCTCCTCAAACCTGACTTTCCCTCTAGATTTTCTATCTGCTTTGATGGCTAGAAGCAATAGCATCCTCCTTACCTCTTCTTTCTGCATATCCCTCACCTGGAAATTCTTGTCAGCTAACCCTCAGAAAAGTCCTGTCTCTAGTTTCTCTCCTGTTTCAGTGTTCAGCCCAGGGTTCAGGATCTCACCATCTCTTACCATGACTAATGCACCAGCTTCCTAATCCCATGCCTGACAGACACTTTTCTGTACATCTTTCCTACCAGATTAGGGAGTGTTCTCTAAAGATGAAGAGCAAATTCTATAGGCCTTTAAATTTCCCAAAGAGCATTGCTCCTAATAGGTGCTCAATAAACGATTCTTGCTGACTTGTTTGCTTGCTTGACTGAGAGGTAATACTTGGCATGGAAAAAGTGCTGGGACTGAGAAACTGAAGACCTGCCTTTGTATGAGTTACCTATGGCTGCGTAACACATCCTAATGACTTAAGATAACAACAATCATTTATTATTTCTCACATTTTCTGTGGATCAGGAATTTGAACAGGGCATAGTGTGGGTACTTATCTTTCCTCTGTGATGTCTGGGGCCTCAGTTGGGAGGACTTGAAAGTTGGGGGTAATGCAACAGCTGGGGACTGGAATCATCTGGAGGTCTCTTCATTCACATGGGTAGTGGTCAGCTGAGGCCACAGCTGGCTACCAGCCAGAACGTCTATACAACATGGCCTTTCTATGTAGCCTCTCTGCTTGGGTTTGTTTGGGCCACCTTACAGCATAACAGTGGCAACTGGGTTCTAAAAGCAGGTGATCCAAGACAGTCAGTTGGAAGCAATGTTACTTTCATGGCCTAGTCTTGGAAGGCAGGTAGCTCAATTCTGCCGCAGTCATGAGCTTACACAGTGTGACAGGCAGAATAATAACCCCCTAAAGATGTCCGTGTCCTCATCCCCAAACCTGTGACTATGTTACCTTACCTGGCAGAAGGGATTTTGCAGATGTGATTAAATTAAGGACCTTGAGATGGGGAGATTATCCTGGATTATCTGGGTGAGCCCAGTGTAATCACAAGTGTCCTTATAAACAAGGAGGCAGAAGGGTCAGAATCAGAGAAGGAAATGTGATGCAGAAGCAGAGGACAGAGTGATGCTGGCCAGGAGCCAAGGAATGCCAGAAGCCTCTAGAAGCTGGAAAAGGCAAGGAAACAAATTCCCCCTGGAGCCTTCAGAAGGAATGCAGCCTCACCAACACCTTGATTTTAGCCTAGTATGACCCATTTTGGAATTCTGATCTCCAGAACTGTAAGATAATTGATTTATATTGTTTTAAGCCATTAAGGTGTTTGTGGTACTTTGTTACAACAACAGTAGAAAACTAATATGCCCAGATTCGAGGGGAGGGAATACAGACCCCCTTCTCTCAGTGGGAAGAGTGTCAAAGTCACATTCAAGAGCGTGTGGGATGGAAGACACTGTTTCAGCCAACTTTGAAAAATATGACCTGCCCCACTCTACCACTAAGTAGGTGTGTAACTGCACGTTGATCTCACTGGGCCTCAGTCTCCTCCTCTGTAAAAGAAGAGAGTTGAGTGTGAGGACCTCAAAGCTTCTGGACCTAGAAGTTCCTGGTCCTATGATTGAAAGGGAGATGTAGTATTCCCATGAGAAGTCATAATAAATCGTGGCTGATTTCCTAAGTCCTTCCTTGATGCTCATGACCATTCATATACCACTCTGAATGGAATGGAAATGGAGAGCCTGGACCAGAAAACCTCAATAAAGTATGTGTGAATTCCCTAGAAGATAAGCTTTGAGGCAAGGTTTTTGTTTTTGTTTTAAATTTCAAAATGTTTTAAGGAAAGAGGGAATGAAGAAAAGAATGAAAAAAACAATTGATTGAGGCAGTGACCATTTCTTGTTCATCATAGGAATCCCAGTACTTCGCATACATCTAGTCTAGCATGTAGGTGACCTCCAAAAAATGTTAAGTGAGAACCAAAAGAAAAGGACCCAAGGTCCACTGGCTTTGCCTGATAGCTGTTTGGGGTGGCAAAACTTCCGGCAGGTTAACAGGTAAGAACCCTTTCACCATTTCACTCGGGAAATTATCGATAGTTCAGTAGTCTGACAATTGGTCTGCTTTATGTCATCCTTGCGCTAAACACAGCAGCCAGAGTGATCCTGATAAACTGTAAGGTTGATCATGCTGCTTCTCTGCTGAAAACCCTCCAGAGCCTTCCTGACTCACTTGTAATTAAAGGCAAAGCCCTTTCCGGGGCCGGAACTAGGGTTAGGTGAGGGAGGCACCGAGGGCACACAGTTTAAGGAGGCACTCACTCTCGGGGTCCTACCTGCCCTTCCAGGACCTTGAGAGTGAGCACCTCCTTAATTTGTGCAGCCTAGACCCTCCCTCCTCTCCCTCTAGACACTGGCTCTGACTTTGGGTGCAAGACCATCACCATCTAAGCTCTCGGCCCTTCACTTCTCTAACCACATCTTCCCTGGCTAGCTCACTACACTCGAGCACACTTGCCTACTTGGTATTTCCCGGCACAAACCAGACCCACTTCTACCTTGGAGTTTACGCTGCTCTTCCTTTTGACAAAACGTGGTATCCCCAGATATCCGTCTGCTGCCTCCCTCATCTCCTTCAGGTCTCTTCTCAAATGTTACCTTTTCTATCAACCGTTCCATGATTACCCGATTAAAGTTCAACCTTGTCACCATCTCTCTTTCCCACATTATTTATTTACTTTTTTAACATCTTTATTGGTGTATAATTGCTTTACAATGGTGTGTTAGTTTCTGCTCTATAACAAAGTGAATCAGTTATACATATACATACGTCCCCATATCTCCTCCCTCTTGTGTCTCCCTCCCACTCTCCCTATCCCATCCCTCTAGTCCCACATTGTTTTTATTCTTAGTACCTGTTGCCATCTAACATGCTATAGCTTGTGTTTATTTTGTCAGTGGTCTGCATTTCCTACTTGACAATCAGACCCAGGAAAACAAGGATTTTTATTAGTTTTTCAATGCTAGGTGCCAGAATCTAGAACAGGGCCTAGGGAGTTCCCTGGTGGCCTAATGGTTAGGATTCTGGGCTTTCACTGCTGTGGCCCGGATTCAATCCCTGGCTGGGGAACTGAGATCCTGCAAGCCACGCAGCAAAAAAAAAAAAAAAAAGAACAGGGCCTCGCACACACAGATGCTCGATGAAAATTTGCTAAATGAAAGAATATCATGAGACGGTTTGTTACATAAAGTCATAGAGAACTATAGGATTTTAGAACACACAGGGGCCTGACTAAAGGGATCAACAAACTATGGTCTATTTTTATATGGTGTATGAGCTAAGCATGGTCTTAGGAACTGAATTGTGTGCCACCCCTCCCCATTCATATGTTGAGGTCCTAACCCTCAGTGTCAGAATGTTACCTTATTTGGAAATAGGGTCATTGCAGATATAGTTAAGATCATACTAGAGTAGAGTGGGCCCCTAACCCAATATGGCTGGTGTCCCAACAGAAAGGAGAAATTGGGACACAGAGACGCCAGAAGAAAGCCATGTGAACATAAAGGCAGAGATCAGGGTGAAACTTCGGTAAGCCAAGGAATGCCAAATATTGCCAGCGAACCACCAGCAGCTAGGAGAGAGGCATAGAATAGTTATTCCCTCGTAGCCCTCAGGAGGAACCAACCCTGTTGACACCTTCATCCCTTGACTTCTTGCCTCCAGAACTGTGAGAGAATAAATTTCTGTTGTTTAAGCCACAGAGTTTGTGATACTTTGTTACAGCAACCCTAACAAACTAATACAAATGGTTTGTACATCTGTAAACAATTGTAGAAGGAGGAGGAGGAAGAGAAGAAAGGGAGGAGAAGCGGGGGTAGTGGTCCAGGAGGAGGGGGGAGGGGGAAGGAGAGGAAGAATAATGACAGAGGCAGTATGTGGCCCACAAAGCCTAAAGTATTTGCTGGGTCTGGTCCTTTGCACAAAAATCTTGTTGACACCTAAAGTTTAGAGATCATATAGCCCATATAATCATGAAGAAATGGTGGCCTCTAAAAATCAAATCATGTATCCAAGTTCATACATGTACTATGGGCTCATTTTATCTATACCTAAAACCAGGTTGTCTGATTTTAAGTCTGTTTTTTAAAAAATCAGACTACAATTACTACTGAACTTTTAAAAATCATTTCATCAGTTCCCCCTTGTTTAAGCACCAAAATGTTACTAAGACCATGTTTTCATCTATTATTCCAGCCCAGCAACCTGAGTCCTTTACAGAAACTTACCAGAATTCATAATTTTTTTGAGCAAAGAACCTACTATGATCCATATTTTTTCATTTTTGCTTTCGGGCCTTGCCCTCCAGGAACTCATTTTCTGTGATACTGGTTCTCAAGCCGTAATTAAAACATAAAGATCAAGAACAGATGTCTGCCTGCTCTCTGGAGCTTCCACAAACTATGTAGTGTAGAGTTTGGCATTATGGATTTTATGCTAAAGAGAAACAAAATAGAAGAATTAACTGTTGAACAAACCCACATACCAATGCTAAAGACATAAGAAAGTATTTAAAAGAAAGTGGACCAAAGCTCATGGTGGTTCTTTTAATGTACCATTAACTCAGGGACGGCAAAATGAATCTATTTGTTCACATCAGCTCGGTGACTTGATGGTATAGACCAAAAAAAAAAAAAAAAAAAAAAAAAAAAAAAAAAATCTGTGTTCTTGCTGATTCACCTTGAGTGATATATTTAACCATTTGAGGGGTTGCCTTTTTGGCAAATGTTAGCTGACAAAAATGATAGTTCGTACTGCAAAGGGTTACTGGAAGGGATGCAGGAGTGGAGGGCAGAGGTGTCCTTTCCCTTCTAAGCCTGCTTAATTAGTTGAAGCATAGATGCCACTAAGGAACTCTGTGTATCAATTTCTTTTGAGATGCTAGTGAACCTGAACTGTGGAGGAAATGAAAAGGAAGTGAATGGGTTAAAGACAGTTTTCCAGCAAAGAGTATATGCAAGGACTGAACATCCCAAGTGTGGCTGCTCTATTTCAAACTCTTACACTTTTGCACAGAATGCACAAGTACCATAGGAATTACATGTACCTAAATCTGAACAAATTGTGCTCTTTTTCCAATATCCCCTCTCTAAAGCAGGAACCTCATCTGGAGTTAAAATCTGGTGTTTGTTAGCTGGGCAGTCTTCAACAGTTTACTTAGCCTCTCTATGCCTCTCTTCAAATGTTAAAAAAAAAAAAAAAGCGGGGGTGGGGGGAATAGGAAGGGAATAACTATAGTATATAAACCATAAATTGTTTCAAGGATTAAATGAGATAATGAAACTTGAACGTCCCTGACGATGGTCAAGAATCCAAAGTAGGTTGATTTTCCTTATAAGTATATGGTTGAAGAGAATATGCAAATATTTACATAATTATAATTATTTACATAATTGTTCATCTAATTATAGCTAGCATGCGGGAATGGCAGCTTTTATTTTCATAAGTGCCACTAGCCATATGTTTTCACATAGGCATTAAAATAGTTTCACATACACTCCAGCATTTGATCTACACATTAAGAATCTCGGGAGTCTTAGGTGGGTAGGTGGGCTCCAGCTAACATGGGGCAGAGCAGGGACCTGGGTTCCGGGTCGCACTTCTGCTCTCCTGCCAGGCTCCTTTCCTCTGTGTGTGTTGGCTCTAAATGGAGAGACATTTCTGCTAAGTTAGAGTTAAGAACATTTTGCTCTTGGGTGTGAAAGCTATGTACCACTGAGTCAAGGTTTGTGTGTGTGCAACTTGGAGACATTATCCCAAGAAGAAAGATTTACTGCAGGCACCATAGTCTAGAGGGTTTTTAACCTTTCCTGGGTCCCAAATCCCTTTGAAAATTGGATAAAGTTATCCTCCCTTACACACACTTTTACACTTACCCCCAAAATTGTATGCATAAATTTTGTGGTTTTCACAGATCCTCTAAAATCCATCTAGAGATCCTTAATGAGGCCACATAGCCGGTTTAAGAATCTCTACAGAGATTAGCATTTAATTTAAATACAACAAAGAAAGCCAGCACTCGCTTTTATATTCCCCTTAAGACCCTTAGTTTTTCAGTCCTCCAGTTTCTATCACCCCTCCTTTTTTTTTTTTCACCTGGATTCTATCTAAAGCTGGGGAAATAAAAGAAGACTATCCAAACTCTTCAGGTTCTAGCTAAAGAACTAGTCAGGAGCGGCACAAACATTTTGGTGCAAACTGAAGACATACTTACCCATTACTTGTACTGACACCCTAATGTGTAGGAAGCAAAGGAGGAACAAAAAGATTCAGAATGAAAATCGGACTTATGAGGCAACGGCTTCAAAAGCCAGCCTGCCATCCCTTTGTACTGGATAACAGAGTTACCTTGCTATGTTTCATTTTTAACTCCTTCAGGGAAGGCTGGGGGCCCCCTAGGTTGTTTGGCA
The DNA here is from genome assembly GCF_964270905.1 of Leucopleurus acutus. NCBI lineage: Eukaryota > Metazoa > Chordata > Mammalia > Artiodactyla > Delphinidae > Leucopleurus > Leucopleurus acutus. The sequence continues at coordinate 46,345,905 of NC_139142.1, forward strand.
ATGACCCACTGCTCCACCAAAGATGATCTGAAGCCCCTTCCAGCAACCTCACACCTGCTGCTGGCCTTCTCCATGCCAGGTCCTTGCTTCTCCTCTTCCTAACCTTATAAACCTCGCCTCCCCAGTGTTGCATAAATTTGCAGGTACCGCTGCTGGGCTTGGCAAGTAGAAACAGCAGATTCCTTGAGCCCAGGCACCTGGGGAAACAAACTCTTTTCCTTACCTGATGGGAAAACCCAGACTCTGCTGCTTGAACAACCTGTTATAGGATGGAACCGGTAGTGGAGAGGGCGGCTAGCTTAACATTTACTATCCAGATTTAATTTTTTGCGAGTATAATCCGGACTCAGGTACCCTGTGCCCCAACAAATCTAAGGGCGGGGCCGGCGCACGGGGAACTGCAGGCAGAAGGAGCAAAATTGTCTCAGGAACCGCGCTTAGGACCTACCTTCCTACCTACCTTCCTCCTTCCCTTCCCTCCTCCTTCCCCCCTTCCCTTCTTTCCTCCCTCTCTCCTTCTGCAGGAATGGCCCAGACTCTCCAAGACAAGGGGGACGACGTCTCGGGACGTCGACGTCGTCTCGGGAGCCTCTCGCGCGCTGGATGGAGGTTCCTTGCGGGCGGCTCACCCCGTGGCCCGCGCTTTCGCTGTTTATTCAAGTGTGGGTCAGATTAGCCACCTGGGGCACAAATCCTGCAAAACGAGTCTGAGAGCGGGGCGAGCTCTTGCAGGTAGGAAGGTGTAGCCGCCGAGCTAAAAATAACGCGGGCCGGGCGGTGCGGGGAGCTGGGTGGCCTCCACCCTCGCTGGGCCGACACCCCAGGACGCCTGCTGGGGCGTCCCTGCCGGCGCACCCCGCAACCTCCCGAGCCTGGGACGCGCGTCGAGGTCCTCAGGGTGGCGGCCCACGCCGGCGCCTGCTGTGAGTGTGCGAGGTAAGAGGAGCCGGAGCTAGGTGCCCGCAGCCGGCCGCAGAGGAGCGGAGAGGCGCCGGGGCTGACTCGGCACTGCCGTCGTCCGCACCCCATGCTCCGGCAGCAGGAGGTGAGAGCCGGGCTCCCCGTTGCTCCGCACAGGCGGCTCGGTCCCTTCCCGCAGTTCACCCTCTCAACAGCCTTCTCCGATTTCTCTGACTCCTTGAATTTGAGTTTGTGTCATCTCTGAGCCTGGTCCTGGGGACGCAAGGGCCCGAAAAGGGCCCAACCCCGCTCACAGGCACTTCAGACGTATCTCTGTGTCTGAGCTGGGACTCGGCTTTGGCGAGGGGTCAAGAGAGGCGCTCCTTCGGAGCTCCATTTTCTCTATTACTTTCCCGTCCCCAGCCCGATCCCCCAAGCCGGGGGCTCCCAGAAGCTGGGGGCGGACCCTATTTCTTTCTCTGAAGATGTTACCTCTCCTTAGGACTTAGTGCATTTTTATCCTATGAAATAAGCATCTGGGGTCCCTGTCTCCCCCATCCCCATCCCCACCCCCGAGACTGATGCTTTGCAATGCCCAGTCTGAGCCTGTCAGCCAAGGAGGGGAAGAGCTGGACAAGGTGCAGATGCCTCCAGGAGCTTCTCTTCTGGCCCAGTTGTTCCTGCCCTCCTCAGCTTGAGGAAAATGTCGGGGGCAGCAGCACCTTGCCCTCTACCTTGGGTTGCACTGGTCCCCAGAGACCAGGCCTTGGTTGGTGCCGCTGCTTTTCTCTGGGAGGCCCCAGACTGGATTCCCTGAAGCCATAGGTGGGTTTCATCACTGCTGTGGCCACCGGGACTACAGATTGTGCTTCTAGCTTTGCCCTGTGCAACCCCTTGGTTATCTGAGGTGCCTAGAAACATTGTCTCTTGCTGGTAGGCTTCAAATGGTAGTCAAAGAAAACAACTGCAAAAAGTCATTTCAAAAGAATATTTTTCGTAAACTTATTGAAATACAACACGAATAGAAAACTGCACAAATCTCATGTATACAACCTGATGAGTTTTCCCAAAGTGAACATCGACAAGCATTTTAAAGTGTTTGTTACATCTATGTGTAATCCCTGAGGGGATTACAAATAATATACTTTTATTCTTGAAGAGGACCCCCCCCCCCAAGGACCTTGATATACTTAAGCTATTTGTAAAAACATCCAAGTTTTATTTATATGATAACAATTTCTTGGATCACATACCTCTTTTGACAAACCTTTCCTTGCAAAAGACTAGATAGAAAGCTGTTAGCATGAAGTGAGGGGAGACGGTTAGATGGTATCGCCCAGGTGACATCTGGTTGGGGAACAACTCATTTGGTACAGCCTGATGTCCAAATAGGACTCTGCTACTGCCTCCAAAACTCACCCCACAGTGACACTGCATTTTATCCAAGTCACACTGTTCCTGCACAACAGGGAGAGAAAGAGAAGGATGTGTGTGCTGAGAATGAAGACATTCCAAGGTTGTAACCTTCTTGCTACCTTCCATAGTAATTTGTTTCCAAACAGCATCCGTGCCATAGAATCAGGTGAGTGCAGCGGACCATTTTTTAGCAAAGGAAGCCTCAAACAGGGAGAAGCCAAATATCCTCCATTGTGTACCAATCCCATCCTCTTTGTCATAACCCTTCTTTGCAAAGGGAGGAATTTCAATATCCATGCCCTGTCTGCCATCCACATGTTAAACATGTTAAGACATAAAAGCAGTCTTTTCATCTGTTCTCTCTGGAGTCTTCGTTAAAGTTCTCTGTCCATTTTTGGTCTGTTTTGAAGGATTAAAAAAATATATATCCCAGAAAGTAGCAAGAGAACAATGTAAGGCATAAGGAACTGAAGTAGTAGTACATTTTGTTTTATTCATGAGAAAATATTAGAATCCAATATTATTTATCTTTGAGTGAGGTATATCAAGGGTTGACAACAGTCTCAAATGTTTGGAGAAGGAAAACTTTGCAATCAGGTTTATATTTCTTCTGCAGAGCAGAGGAAAGGAAACGGGTTTACATTTTAGCAAGAGGTACAGAGAAAAATTGTTAAAAGTGAGAGGTGTTAGGGACCAGAAAAACCAGAGATGGAAAATGCTTTGGCTCTGTCATCTGGTCTATTATTTCCTTGCGCCCAGTGGTTATGAATGTCTACTTTGACAGGTATTAGTTATCATGGCAGAGACGTGTTCCTGGGTCAGATCTGTACCGATAAATCATAATGAATGTTAGCTCAATGAATGCAGATTCACGTAAACAGCCTTTATTCAGTCAATGCCTGAGATATGTGCAGGACCAATGGTTACAAAATCAATGTGAGATATAGCCCTTTCCTTTAAAAAGTTTATCACTAACTGTAAATAAAACTCAATACCACCTCTGCACAATAATAATAGCTAATATTTATTGAGCACTTATGTACCTGCCATTTTATTACATTAACTCATTTAATGCTTATAAGAACATTATGAACTAGAAATTGTTATTCTCAGATCGTAAATGAGGAAACCAAGACTCGGGAGGTTAAGCCACTTGACCACGATTTTAACTAATAGACAGTATATCGTTTCTTGATCTTGGGGCCTGAGAAGGACCTATGAGGAATCTGGTCCATCCTCATATATTACAATGAGGAAACAGACCCAGCAGAGGGAAGCAGCCTCTTACTCAAGATCACAGTCTTTTCCCAGGGAAGGTCACATAAGTCTTGCCCTAAGGTGGGCTATGTAATAAGAGCAGGAGGAGATAAGCTAATGGGTCTTGATTTTGTTCTGTCTTCCAAGGACCGGGAAGATACTCTGAAATTCTCTGTAACAGAAGGATGGAGCTGCAGCTGGTGTCTTGGCCTTGGGAAAGCCTCCAGGGCGAGCCGTGTTTAGTCAGAAACTATGGCCATGGGTTTCCAGCCCTCTGCAGGCCCAGCTCTCAGCATGTGGAGCTGAAGACAAACTGAGCTGGTCTGAATTTTGGGGCCACCACCTACTGGCTCCGTGACCTTGAGCAACTTACACAACCTCTCTAAATTTCAGATTCTCATCTGTAGAGCTGAAATTTTATGAGGGCTGTCAGGAGGGCTAGACAGCAAATATGAGATAAATGGTAAATATTAATAAGAGAAAAGCAAATGCCTTCAGAGATCCCTTATAATTCCAATTCCAATTTATCTGTCTTACTGCTTCTCAAAAGTCAGCAAGGATGCTGGGAATTTCTTCCAAGTACCCCTCCATAGCTTCAACAGACAATTGGCAAAGAAGGTTTGAAGACCTGATGTGGTTTTTAATCAAGGACCTGAAGCAAGGACTACTACACCTATAGGATTAAAAATCTTTTCACTTGCAAAAACCTATTAGGTGTGTTTGGAGGTCATAATGCTATAATTACCGCATTTAACAGTTTATAGAGCACGAGCCAAGCATATTCCTTGCCTGTTTAATAATGTCTAGGTGTCAGCCTTTCAGTGGTATCAGCACTGAAAATATAAGGGAAATGACTTTTAAAACAGTAGTTCTCAAACTTTAGTGTACTCAGAATCATCAGGGAACCTGGTGACGTATGTAGATTTCTGGATCCGGATCTCAGGCAGCCAGGCCAGGTAGTCTGCATTCTTATCAGCACCTGCAGGCTTGTTCTGAAGCTTTTGGTCCCCAGAACATACACTGAGAAAGGCTGTTTTTGGGCTCACTGTCCAACTACTCTTTCCTGATGCTCTCCAGGGAATGCCCAACAAATGAACGCCCTTTATGCAGCAGTAGCAGCAGAGCAGCCATAGTTGCTCTTGAATGATGATGGATTTCTCCTCCTAATCTATATGTTTTAAGGGTACAGTTTCATTTGATCCATCCATATTACGTTCTACAAAAACATCAAGATTCCCAGGTAAACCTGAGATGGTGAAAAGACTGGATTGATTGCCCTCACCACCTCTCATCTCTAGGCTGGGATCGATTTAGCTCTTTAACCAACAAGTGATTTGTTCTTTGGCATGAGAGAAAGGAAAACAACAACAACGAAAACAAACAAACAAACAAAAAACAAAAAGAGGAGTAAAGGGAGTTGATAATGATGGTTTGCACCCATCTAAAATGTGGGCTAGAAATAAAGCTGTCCCAGGAGAGCTGAAGCTGAGTTCTCTCAACACACATCTAAAGATTCATATCAGGGTCTCAACCAGGTATGTCAGGTGGCTTAATTAGAAACTCCTAGACTATGAGTTTCACAGACACTTGGGTGGCCCAATGGCCACTTTAGTATCTGGGCTTCAGCAAAATGAGATAATAGCTATCATCCAAAAACATTTGGGTTTTAAAAAAGAAAAAAAACCTATTATCTGGTGCTACAAAATGAAATAAAGCCCTGCTTTTAAGCACAGCATATCACTGTTGCTTTTGAGTTTAAATATTAAGGAACACATTTTGTTAATGATTAAAACAGTAGTGATTGATTTAGGGGGCTTGGTAAACATTTAATCTGCCCTTATTCCTTACAGAAGGAGCACACTGCTTAGGGCCCTAGGATGGACATTAGGTAATGATTGAATGGAGTTTTAATTTTGTGTTATTATTAATAGTTAATGTAATTTTGATTATGTTGGAAGCTGGAGGTATATTGTCAGTCATCCTTTCAGGGTGGTGGTACTGCCCTGTCCTGCTTAATCCGAGGTTCTTAGAGGAGGTGGGCTCAGAAGTGATTTAAATGAAAGAAGGTTGATGTTTAATATAATAAACTTTCAATTAAACATTTAAATCATTTTCAAATTGAAAAGGGTCATGGAAATTATCTGGCCTAATTCGTTCATTATGCAGATGAGAAAACTGAGACCCTAGAGAATTAAAGGACTTGCCCAAAGCCATTCAGCTTGTCTCCCTTGTTTGATGTATTATTAGGCTAAAAGACTTCACAGGCCTAACTTGGAAAAGATGGCAGGAGACCTTGGCTCTGCTCTCACAGTTGTTTCTCTGATCTCAAGCACTTCCCACCCTTTGTAACCTGTGTTCCACACAGGAAGTAATTCCTGTTTTATAAATATTGGAGGTGTGTGAAGGTAGTTTTTACAGAAGAGCTACCTTGGACCAGTATCTTTTTAAGTAAAGACTTAAATGCCCTGCTTGAGACAGTGAAGTGTAATATCTATCCCAGGGAAAGAAATCCAGCACAGAAAATGCTCCATCCTTTGGTATTCCCCCAGCTACCTGGAGCTCAGGGCAGTGACCCTCAGCCCTGCCCTGCAGCTGAAGTAGCTCAGGACTCGAGAGCAGAGGCTGTGACTTACTTCAGGGCTCTGGGCAAGTCCCTTTAACGTGGCTGTCCTTCCCCTTCGGTGTTTGTAAAACAGAGAGATGATGCTGATATCTTCCTCATTGCTCCGTCTGTTTGGGAAGGTTTATAAAGCCACACATTCCCCCTCCCTGCTAATATGATTACTAGCACTTTCTTGTAGGAAAGGCCCAACTCCTCATCTTCTTTCTTCCTTTAAAAACAGACCAAAGGGTATATTGTCTTGTGTCCTTGTGGCCAAAAAGGTTGTTGCTTCTGTGGTTGTTACCTTCTTAGAATGTCAGTTTGCTGATGTTAAGGATTCCTAGGTGCACCACAAATCAACAACATCAAAAATCAACAACAACAATAACAAAAATAACTGCCTTGTTGGTTCTTGGAAGTTATGAGTTACAAACAGACTTTTCCAATTATAAAAACGTTGCCCCAGCCTGTCTCCAAGCCTCCTCTGTCCTCAAAAGGGTGAGGTCTGGAGGGGCAGGGGAAGTAGACTGTTTGTTGGGGCTGACTTTCTGAGGGCCACCAAGGCTTTCCACAAGAAGCATTTAAAAAATGCTTTGGAAGGAAAGTCATCTCTCAATAGCCAAAGAGGTACCTGGTACCTCTTTTAAGCACACAGCTCTGAGCACAGCCTGTTTCTCAACGTTTGGAAATCCTTTAACAGTTTATGGAAGGCCTCCCTTTAAACCCATCCAACATCTCCCTTCTCCATAACCTGATTTTAGAGGTGTTTCATTATCTCTAATTACTCGGGTGAATGGTGATTACTCAGTGTTTTAATCATCGGTTTGGGCAGTAGCTACTCTAAACTCAGAGAAGCCCAGACTACCCTGGGTATATTTGGAAGGTACTGGGACTAGTCGATGCATGCATTCTAGTACCTCTGCACGTGGTCACCAGGTGAGCCCCGAACGCTTCCCGGAGCTGGAGGCAGCGGCGTCCCAGCCTGGGCAGCAGCTGCTGACTCGGGCGCTGCCCGGGTTTCCGGGACCAGGGCCGGCGAGGCGAGGCCCGGCGGCGGGATGGGAGGATGTGGGCGGGGCTCCCATCCCAGAAAGGGAGGCGAGCGAGGGAGGAGGGAAGAAGGGAGGGGCTGCCGGGTAAGAGGAGGAGGAAGGAAAGAAAGAAAGAGAGAGAGAGAGAGGGAAAGAGGAGGAAGAAGATGCGGGAGGGCAGAGGAGGAGGGAGGGAAGGAGGAAAGGGGAGCGCAGCTCGGCCCGGAAAATAGGTGAGTTTGGCATCAGAGCCGAGGGACTGGAGCCTGCGACGCCGCTGCAGATCAGGGCTGAGTATCTCGCCTCTCTCCCTGATGGGATTCCCGTCCACGCCGTCTCCAGCCTGCTGCGTCCCAGTCCTCAGCCCTCGCCCAGGTTCACTGCAGCTGTTCAGAGGTCCCCAGGAGCTGCTGCTTGCGAGCCTGCTACTGCAGGGATCTATGGTGAGCAAGGCTACCTGGCGAGGGGCGGGTGGGGGGGAAGGCTGAGGTGCATCCTTGAGGGGAGAAGTAGGGGGCTCTGGCTGTGTCGAGGCAAAAGGTGCTCCCTCCCCCCCCCACGCCGGTGGTGGTGCTAGAGGTAGGGATGCTTGCGCTGAAAGTCACTTCCATATATGCCACTGCCTCTACCCGGACCACTTTCTCCGTCCGGTGGCCCCAGGCGATTTCCACGTTTGGTAGGTTCGGGGCAGGAGAAGAGCGGAGACGAGAAGCCTTTAGTTGGAGGTCGTTGGGAAAGACCGTGGGGTCTTGAGCCGAACACGTCGCTCGTGGACTAGCATTTGCGATTTCCCGGCGGGAAGGGCCAGGAGAGAAAGGGGAGAGGTGGCTCTGAGGTCCGGAGAAAGTGAGGGAACTGAGGGGCGTCGAGGTGGAGAGAGAACACCTAACCAGGGCTAGTTCCGCGGTGGTGAGCGCGGTTCTCCTGCTTCTGGAGCGTGCGCGCCGCGGGAGGGCTGCGTCTAGGGGAGTGTCACCCAACCCGGCCCCCAGCCGGCGAATGCCCCTGAAAGCTGGCGAACCGCTGCTCCCCAACGCGCCTCCCGCACGAGCTATTCTCGTGGACTTGCAGCATCCAAGGAGCTGCTCCTCTATCATTTCACGGTGTAGGGTCTGTAGGGACGACGGCCGGGATGCTAGCCGCCCCGGAAACGCAGGTTCCTGCGGTGTCGTGTCCTTTGGAGAGTTGCTGGCAAGATGCACGGCGGACGCGTGGCTCTTACTGGCCCTCCCGGCTCAGAGCCGACGGGAAAGTGTCCCGGGATTCGCGGGTCCCTGTGGACCCCTCCCTCCCCGCGGGAGCTGCGCCCGCGACCTTAGAGGCTTCCCGGGCACCATTTGGTGAATGGTTTGTGAGGATAGCGGTTTGTGAGGATCGCGTTTTGTGGGCTGAAGGCTTTGTGAGACGTTAAAAACCCCAGACATTGACTTGGTAAACTGAGGCCACCTCTGAACAAACTTTGGCGTTGGGCGAAAACTCGGGCAAGGAAGTAAAGGACGAGTTGCATCCCCGCCCCTCAAGAAAGAGTTCTGGAGACGAAAGTGCTTTTCGGCTTTTATCTTTTTAATTAAGAAAACTGGGGGAGAAGAATGTGATTAGAGATGAATCCTTCTGAATCCGAAGTTGAAACACAACCCGCTCTTCCCCCGGCCTCTGGGTTTTAGCGCAGCGCGCGCTCCCGCCGCACCCTGTGAGATTCCTAGGGCCAGAGGATTGTCGGCGGACTGCGGGCGCCCGCGCCTTCCGCTGTCCCTTCGCCCGCGGGGACCGACCCTTCTCCGTGTGCTTTTCCCATTTCTGGAGCTCCTCCCACGGGGCATCTTGAAGGTTCTGGGCGTCTCAATAAAACTCTTTGCTTTTCCCAACCCTTTCGCAGTCAGCCCCAGCGGTGCCGCGGGAGCGGGAAAACCTAAAGCCGCTCAAAAAGCGGCGCGGCTCTCGCCGGGCGTGGACCGTCGCGCAGGGGCGCCCGCGGCCTCCACACCCCGGCTAGCGCGCTGTCGGGCGGCGCCGGGCAGCCGCGGCCGGAGGGAGGGTTAAGCGCTTTAAAAGAGGAGTTCTTTACTCCTCTTCCTCCAAGCCTTCCCGAGAGTGCCCCCAAGAAGAAAGCCAAGTTTGTGGGGGAGAGTGAGGTCGGCAGCCTGAGCCCTCGAGCTCTGAAGCGACCCAAGGCAGGAACTGGGAACAGCCTCAGGAAAGGGCGGCCGGGTGCCGCGCGCTTTGCAGCGGGAGTCGTGGGACTCGGGACCCCGGGGCAGGCCGGGCTGACTCAGAGTTGCGTGGGTCAGGTTTTTGAAAAGGCCCCCGTGCTGAGCGACCCACGCGTGCAGCATCTTCAGTTAGGACATCCCAGTAATTCCTTGAGCTGTGGGCTGGCAAAATTCTTGAAGAAATATTTGCTGCGACTCTGCAGCTGGTGCAAAGGAGGAAGGGGGTGGGGGAGGAAGTGGCGGGGGAGGAGTAGTAGTTTAAAAAAGACAAGCTGGGAAGAGAGAGAAAGAGAGAGACGCAGACGCAGAGGTCGAGCGCAGGCCGAAAGCTGTTCACGGTTTTCTCGACTCCTGGGAATGCGGTGGGATTTCCTTTCTGCGCCGGGTCGGGAGTTGTAAAACCTCCGCTACACTGAGACCTGAAAAATGCGATGCGCCCTTTCTGAGGAGACGCTTCTTTTCGCGTCTGCCCTGAGCTTTGCGCTTCGGCGTCCGCCCCTCTGCCTTTAATGGCCCACCGACCACTTTCTTCGGAGATTTGCTTTGCTTGGCAGGGATCGCCGAGGTGCGGAGTTTCTCTCCGTAAAGGAACCGGAGGAAAGAGCCTAGCGGCGGCTCCCTCACCACTTTCCCACACCGATTACCGCCTAAACGTCTCCCGCCCCGGCCCCGCGTGACAGGGTCCGCCGCTTTTGGCTGGGAGCTAAAGCGGCTGCCCACTTCTTCTGAACATTCGCAAGCGTTCGCCAGGGGGTGACTAGCTGTCACTGGGAGCAATATTTGGCCTCTCGGAGACCCTGGGGAGGAAGTGGGGTGCGCGCGGCGCGTGTGTCTGTGTGTCCCTCAGCACTTTCCTTTTTAAATGACTCTCGGTGGTGGCTTTCAGCGGCTGAGACTCCGCTGCCCCCAATCCCGGCCCCACTTGAGCTGGGTTCGGGCTGAAAGGCGCAGCCCTTACGGTGCCCCCCAGATCCTCGGCTTCAGGCCGCTGGCGCGAGGGCCCAGCCCGACGCACCGAAGGCTACAGGTAGAGGCGAGGACCACGTCCTCGGCGCGGTGCACCCGGGGACCGGCCGAGGGCTCCGCAGAACGCCACCCGGAGCTCCTCCCGGACCGCTTGAGGTTTGGGGCTGCTGGCGCGGAGGCTGGCCTCTCCAGGAGGGGGCGGGGCCGCGGGCGGGCAGGGATTGGGGGGTGGGGAGACGGGGGCGGGCGCGCGGGCCCTTTCACAGCCCGCCTCGGGGAGGGCGGGCTCCTCCGTGCGTGGGGCGGGGCCTCTGCGTTCACGTGACGCCTAGGGGCTGGAAGAAAAACAGAGTCTGTCTGCGCCAGAGTCTCATTATATTCAAATATTCATTTTAGGAGCCATTCCGTAGTGCCATCCAGAGCAACGCACTGCCGCAGCTCCTCTGAGCATTTCCAGCAAGTTTGTTCAAGATTGGCTGTCAAGAATCATGGACTGTTATTATATGCCTTGTTTTCTGTCAGTGAGTAGACACCTCTTCCTTCCCTCCTCCCGGGAATTCACTCTGCCCTCCCCACCCGTGCTCGCCTTGTGTCCCTCCCGTCGGACCTTCCTTCCACACTCTGCTTTCTGGCAGCGCTGTCGCTTTCTTCTAGGCCGGGCAGCCACTGCGCTCCAAGCCCACCGGTTCTATTCAAAGGGCTCCTTGCTCCCCCTCGCTCTCTCTGATCCGTGCGTTGCAAGAAAGGGAAGCGAGAGGGGGCTAAACAGATGGAAGGTCCTCAGCCGGGGGGGGGGGGCTAAGGGCCCCCCTCCCCACATAACTGGAGAGCACCCAGTGCCCCTGTGGCGAGTTCCTAGCTGCTTGTCAAAACTCACAGAGGTCGCTCTCGGACTCATCCCCTCCCACACACCCTTCCCCGGGAGTGAGCGAGAGGGCGCGATCAGATGCTTCTTGCTGGGCATTTCAAACTCATCAGCCACAGTAAAATAAACCCTCCAGCCATTCGGTCCGCCCCCAGACCCTGCCTCCCCCGTGTCTTCACCCTGCTCCTGCTTCTCTGCTTTCCCTCCCTCCTGCTCCGAACCAGCTGGAAGTGGTGGAAGTCGGGCTCTGGCTCGGAGGGCGGAGGAAGAAGGGGGGTGGAGGGAGAGGGGGAGAGAGGCTGAAGGTCTGAAGTGGAGAGGAGAGCGATGGCATTTTAATTCTCCCTCCCCCACCCTTCTTTACCTTCTCAATGTTAACTGTTTATCCTTGAAGAAGCCAAGCTGAGATCATGGCTCAGATAGCAGTTGGGACAAAAAAAGATTAACAGGATGGAGGCTATCTGATTTGGGGTTATTTGACTGTAAACAAGTTAGACCAAGTAATTACAGGGCAATTCCTACTTTCAGGCCGTGCATGGCTGCAGCTGGTGGTGAGGGGTGTGTGTGAGGGCGAAGACACAAACTTGATCTTTCTGACCTGTTTTACATCTTGACCCTCTAGCTCTAGCCCTATGTGCGTATGCAGAGACATCTCTATTTCTCTCTAGTTATCGGTGTTTATTTATTCTTTAACCTTCCACCTCCTCCCCCTCCCCAGAGACACCATGATTCCTGGTAACCGAATGCTGATGGTCGTTTTATTATGCCAAGTCCTGCTAGGAGGCGCGAGCCATGCTAGTTTGATACCTGAGACGGGGAAGAAAAAAGTCGCCGAGATTCAGGGCCACGCGGGAGGACGCCGCTCAGGGCAGAGTCATGAGCTCCTTCGGGACTTCGAGGCCACACTTCTGCAGATGTTCGGGCTGCGCCGCCGCCCGCAGCCTAGCAAGAGCACGGTCGTCCCGGATTACATGCGGGATCTTTACCGGCTTCAGTCTGGGGAGGAGGAGGGGGAGCAGATCCACAGCATCGGTCTGGAGTATCCCGAGCGCCCCGCCAGTCGCGCCAACACCGTGAGGAGCTTCCACCACGAAGGTCAGTCCCTGCCCCGAGTCTGGGCTGGGGAGGGCCAGTAGGGCTGCCTGGTGGGACAGTGGAAGCTCCAGGGGAGAGGGGTTCCGGTTACCTCAGAGCCCCACATCCAGGAGGCTGGGGGACAGAGCTGCTTACTTTCTGGAGTTTTCAGAGTTGTGGCTGAATTTATTTTTTGGAGACAGAAGGGAGGAGTTGGGGAGAAGGGGAATGACACCACTCAGACGTGGGCTAGCCCCGGCCGTGTGTTTTTGCTATATCAAAGCCTTTTATGCCAGGGTTTCTGACTTTTTTTTTTTCTGTTTTTCAAAGCACCTACTGAATTTAATATTACAGCTGTGTGTTTGTCAGGTTTATTCAATAGGGGCCTTGTAATCCGATCTGAATGTTTCCTAGCGGATGTTTCTTTTCCAAAGTAAATCTGAGTTATTAATCCACCAGCATCATTACTGTGTTGGAATTTATTTTCCTCTCTGTAACATGATCAACAAGGCATGCTCTGTGCTTCCAAGATCGCTGGGGAAATGTTTGGTAACATACTCGAAAGTGGAAGAGGCAGAAGGTGGTTGTGTGCATGTTCCCTCCTGCCTCTGCTCTGTTGGCCCCTCTTTTTCTTTACAACCACTTGTAAAGCAAACTGTGTACACAAAGCCAAGAGGGCTTTAAAAGGGAAGTCTGATGGTGGTGGAGTAAGGAGTTAACACATGGAAATTATTAGACGTATAAAGGAGATTGGGAGATTCTGTCTTTGGTGCTTGCTGAATGCTAGCTAGGCTTCGCTGGTTTGCTAGCTGCGCCATTTATCTGCTCCTTCAGATTAAACGGTGTGCTTGTTTCCCCCAAATAGGCTTCCACTATATAAGCAGAGTTCATCACTCATCACCCGACTCTTAGCTATTTCTTGATTTTTCAGCCTCTGAAATAGCTCATGTGCTTTTTTTTTTTTTTCCCCTTTTTCTTTTCCTCCCTGACTGTGCCTAGAACATCTGGAGAACATCCCAGGGACCAGCGAAAACTCTGCTTTTCGTTTCCTCTTTAACCTCAGCAGCATCCCAGAGAACGAGGTGATCTCGTCCGCAGAGCTTCGACTCTTCCGGGAGCAGGTGGACCAGGGCCCTGACTGGGAGCAGGGCTTTCATCGTATAAACATTTATGAGGTTATGAAGCCCCCGGCAGAAGTGGTGCCCGGGCACCTCATCACACGACTACTGGACACGAGACTGGTCCACCACAATGTGACACGGTGGGAAACTTTTGATGTGAGCCCTGCAGTCCTTCGCTGGACCCGGGAGAAGCAGCCCAATTATGGGCTGGCCATTGAGGTGACCCACCTCCATCAGACACGGACCCGCCAGGGCCAGCATGTCAGGATTAGCCGATCGTTACCTCAAGGGAGTGGGGATTGGGCCCAGCTCCGGCCTCTGCTGGTCACCTTTGGCCATGATGGCCGGGGACATGCCTTGACCCGACGCCGGAGGGCCAAGCGTAGCCCCAAGCATCACCCACAGAGGGCCCGGAAGAAGAATAAGAACTGCCGGCGCCACTCGCTCTATGTGGACTTCAGCGACGTGGGCTGGAATGACTGGATTGTGGCCCCACCAGGCTACCAGGCCTTCTACTGCCATGGAGACTGCCCCTTTCCACTGGCCGACCACCTCAACTCAACCAACCATGCCATTGTGCAGACCCTGGTCAACTCTGTCAATTCCAGTATCCCCAAAGCCTGTTGTGTTCCCACCGAACTGAGCGCCATCTCCATGCTGTACTTGGATGAGTATGACAAGGTGGTACTGAAAAATTATCAGGAGATGGTAGTAGAGGGCTGTGGGTGCCGCTGAGATCAGGCCTTCCTTGGGGACACACACACACACACACACACACACGTTCCATCCACTACTCACCCACACACTACACAGACTGCTTCCTTATAGCTGGACTTTTATCTTAAAAAAAAAAAAAGAAAGGAAAAAAAAATCTAAACATTCACCTTGACCTTATTTATGACTTTATGTGCAAATGTTTTGACCATATTGATCATATATTTTGACAAAATATATTTATAACTACGTATTAAAAGAAAAAATAAAATGAGTCATTATTTTAAAGGTAAACTATGTTCTTTTTCTCTTAAATCCTTTCTCTCCCTTCGCCCCATCTCTTTTGGATGAGATTTTTTTCTGTTAAGGTGGGGCTGGGGGCACTGTGGAAGTCAGAGTGTGGTAACTGGAGGTGGTTAAGTTGGAAAGACAGGAAGTAAACTGATGGTGGAGGATGGTAATTGCCAGGATGAATTGTTTTCCATTTCTATTTAATGTTAACAAGGACAAGGACGCGGCATCCTCTCCCATCTGGATGACACATGCCTTGGAGAAACAGTGGGATGAAAGGAGTAGGCCAGATTAAAGACTCAGTTTGGGGCTCTTTGTACATCCTCTGTTTTCGCTCACCTGTTAGAGGTGTGTCCCAGCAAAGTGTGATGGGTAAGAGTCTCAACTCTAGGGAAATGCTTCCCACCTCTGCTTTTATGATACCCAGGGTATCTCCGGTTATTACAGGCACCAATATTGTATTTTCAAACCAAAACTAATTTGCACACTCACAAATTAACGTGTGTGTGTGTGTTTTAAGCAGGAGTTTTTTGAGGTTTTTTTTTTTTGAGAAGTGGGTTTTATCCAATAAAATAAATAATCTGCCTTACTTTCAAAAAGTTTGGTGACCACTATTTTGATATACCACATGGTAGAAATTCTCCAGTGTCTCTGGACTTTTCCCCCTTGTCTCCTATTCCCCAGGTGAAGGCTTTCATTGAATTCAAAATTCCAAGAGATTGAGCTGGGTTGGGGGGTGGGAATGAGGTCAGATACTGAAGGGTCAGAATTTCCAAGTGGGCACTGTGAAAGCATCCCACTGTATAGAGTCTCTCGAGTCAAATGCCAACTCTCCTTGCATCTCTGTGCCATTCCTCCCCCCTTCCCTGGAGCTGAGCAGAAAGTGATACACCTGGTGGATGTGATGTTCTGAGCCAGGGTTTCTCCAAGGACAAAGCTCAGTTTTTGACCAAACAAAATAGAAAATGCTAATGTGCTTGAGCAGTCTCCCTCAGTTCAGGGCTGCCAGTGAGGCAGAGAAATGGGTTTCTGGAAGGACACGGATGTAGGGGCTCAGAGGACCAGAGGAGAGACCTTTGCCTTTTTTTGTCACCAGCAAGTAAATGATGCCCTGGAAGTTTAGCTTGCGTGGGCTCATTTCTTGTGTGTGCTTTTCTTCTGCATGGGCTTGGATGGGTTTGGGGCAAAAGCAGTGTCTTCGTGTGGTCTGTGGGATGAGCTGTGAGAAGTGCATTCTTTTCATGAGGAGGTAGGGGTGAGTGGCAGTGGTGGTGGCCATTGTGGTGCTGAGTGTGCCCCCGCATTCATGTACACACACTCTTCCATGTGCTCTTGGGGGTGGGGTGGGTGAAGCAGGACTCATTTTTGTTTTTAATTGCTGAAGTCCTACAATCCTCTGAAAGGAGCAGCTTAGTGGAAACCAATAAAAATAGAAGTGGAGCAGTTGCCAAAGCCCCAGCTCCCTGGAGAGCACAGGTGGAGAGAGGAGATCGGAGCCCCAGGCAAAGGCAGCAAGACTCCACAGTTCCTCCAAAACTCCCTGCAAAGAGGGTTACTTCCCCCCTCCCCTAGCCCCCCAGGTCGTTGCCCCTTTGATTAATGGTAAGGAGGTCGAATAAATCATTTAGGGGAAGCCCATTAAGGGTTCCCCTCAGGCAGCCTCGTTTTGTTTTGCCCGATTTCCAGCAACTTTCTGAAATGTCCGTGTCATTGAAGAGGAACCCGCAGATCTCTAGCACTTGGACAAATCATCCGAGGGCAAATCCTGAGCCCAGTGGCTGCCTGGCTCAGGTCACTTTCTAGCAACCACCCTCCCCCGAACTTCCCCCCCCCCCCACCACTGGCTTATTTTCAGGAATGGATAATGTTGTTTATTTGTTCAGGCAAATATTTGGTCTGGGGAATTTACCGTGAAATTCTGTGAATTGCATATACCTAGTTAACAAAATAGTCCTAATGCCACAAATGTTAGCATGAAAAACAACGAGCTATGGCCAGATTTAACTCTTTGAATTCTGTTTGAAGGCACAGTCCTGAGGTTCGGGAAGATAAGGAATTGAATGTATGTGATGATCTAATTTAGGTTTCAGTATTTTAGATTTTGGACTAATGCTCGACTGAGTACCTTATGCAAGTTGTAGGGTGATTCTTGTCGTTGCTTTTGGATCAAGTCTGCCCTCATCCCAGTGTGGTTTTTTTTTTTTTTTTTTTTTTTGCCCAGAGTAATGTTCCCATTACTTAAAGAAAGATGGGGAGGGAGAATCACTCTTGAGGAATTCAACAGAGTCGTAACCACATCAGAGGAGCTGCTCAGTCAATCCCTGCCCAGCCCTTAAACTGGAACCGGCTTCCTAGGAGCTTAAGAAAAAAAAGCTACGGGGCGGGGGGGCGGTCTGTGGCCCCGGAACGCATCACACATTCCCCGACTTTCGTTGCATAATTCACTCTGAACCTGCCAGGTGACCTGCTGACTTTGTTTTCTGTCTTGACCGTGCTTCATTCCACCACCCCCTTGCCGCCGGGCAGCGCCACACTGAGAGGGCTCAGGGCAGCGGCGGAGCTGGCAGCCCCCGACGATCACCCGGCCTTGGCCGGACGTCAAGGTTCGCGGACAGGCTCCGCCCCCGCCTGCTCCCGGAGCTCTCGGCCCAGCTGCCGCGGGGGCGCCAGGGGGCGTCCTCCCTGTCGGGGACCAGAATGCTCACCTGGAGGCTGCGCGGAGCTGCACCGAGGGCTCCCCCGCCAGATCGCAGGGGGACCCGGTGCTCAGGGGAAGCCGGATCCGAGTATCGCACGCGTGTCCTAAGGCAGGTCCGCACTGTTCCTGTGAAACGGGGTCAAGCGGCCGCGCAGGGCTGTGGAGTCCGGGGAGAAAGCTCACCTGGGTGGACGCGTGTAAGAGGGGTCGAGATCTTGAGGGGTTTTCCTTGGGGGTGGAGAGCAGGAATAGGGGAGCTCACCGTGGGCTCGCATCTTGGAGGGACTGAACGGGGTGTGGGCGGGACGGGAGCAGAGCTGAGGGCGGACGTGCAGACAGGGCTCACCAGCTGCCCTCTGAGCCTCCTTAGGACACAGAGCCCAGTGGGGCTCCGGCTGAACTGCCACCATGCCTGCCCCAACTGTTGGGAGAGGGAGGGGAATAGAGGAGGCCTAGGGGGTGCACGAGTGGAGTTGGCTGATTTCTTTCAGAAATGAGATGCCAAGCCCGTAATACCTGACATCACCTCAGCTGACCTCCTCTGGGCCTCTGGACCAGTGGAGTCACAGTGCTGCTACTGTCACCCGCCACTCAAAGGCCGGAGCCCAGCATGGTGTTACTGTTACAAGGGGAATCTAGGAGAATAAAGCTTCAGGCCCATGTCTCCAAACTGTTTGTCCTTAATGACACTTTTGCTTCAACTCAGAGCAAATTATATAACATACACACACTCTCTTTTTAAGATGAAAAGAATAACGCAAAAACAACCCTGGTGACCTTACATTACCTGAGAATCAGAAGGTTGTTAGCATTACCTAGAGGAATTTAGGATAATTGGTGGACTGTCAAATTAGAAATGATGCAGAATTACTTGGGTGAACCATCTGACACAGACTAGCACAATTTTGAAAACTTAACTGGAAGTAGGTTGAGTGGTTAGCAATGGGGCCTGGGTGGTATTGCAAGGGTCCCATTTCCCTATGCTTTCAGCACTTAGTGGCAGAATAAATAAACGGGTCAAAACTGAAGTGGTCACTCATGAGGAAAAGTGGCTTGTTTTTAGGAAAAATTTTTGATTGCTCTAATATTTTTTAAAAGCCACAGGAAATTTTGAAGGATAAAAAATTCAAGGTGTGTAACATTTAGTCAATCCTAGAAAAAGGAATTAGAATATTTTCTCACTGAGGAAGTCATTTGAAATTACCATTCATAAGTCACCTTACTTAAGGAATTAACTGAAGCAAGTTCCAATTGTTTCTGCCTTTTCTTTCTTTTCAAAATATTCTCTAAAAACCCTGAATATAAATGCTGTTACGTAGTTCAAAACAAGGACCCCCAGCCTAAATCCTTGAACCCCCAAGCCAAGGTGCAGGTAGATTCTAGTTTGCGTAGTTTCATTGTCATTACTTTAGCAATAGTTTTAGTTTTAGTAACTGAAGGCCTGGCCAGCAGATGATTTTCTAAAGGATCCAAAGCACACTGATTGAGATCAAAATATTGGACTCTATCATTTACTCCTGAAATTGTTTCTCTGTCCCTCTGGTGTCAGCAACTGACTGAATCCTGTGCAGAGTTGTCCATGATTCAGTTGAGATAACGTGTAACTGTGTTCAGCTCAAGCCTCGTGCTAATTTTTTAATCCTTGTCATTTTGTTTTCAAAGCAGTTTGTTATTGAGGTAGGACCCAGGGGAAGAGCCCAAAGACATGCACATTATAAGAGAGAGAGAGAGAGAAGGAGAGAAAGAATTTCTAAGTGAATTCAATTTACTTTAGTCTTCTATAGATTATTGTGAAAAACAATGAAGTGCTCTTTTTCTAGGATAACAACAAGTATAGTTAAGGCTGTACCCATTGTCCCTTGAATTCACCTAGGATTACAAAGTAGAAAAAGGTGTATCTTTTGAGAACTTACTTATCAACCTTCTTAAATTGGTCAGTGAGAGCTGTCTAACCCAGACTTAACTTCACCTCCAGAAAGTTCAGACTCAAGTATTTAATGTGCAATTGTAATATCTCATTCCAGTTGCTTAGATGCAACTATCTCTTTCCTCCTCTATTGTTTCTAGTTTTTATTAAAATGAAGTTTAAAAATTTTTTATGAGATAGCAAATTTACTTATAACCTCATCATCTTAAAACTATTCATGTTTTTCTATGTTCTTTTTCATTCTTTGCTCATATACTTACAAATTTTCATAAAGCTTTTATTTTGTTTTCCATTTTTCTTAATTTCAGATAAATATTATAACCTTAACATTTAACGTCTCAAATGTATGGTCTACATATATGCTAATGCGGATCACCTTTGTGAAAGCAGGCTGGGTATAAAACTTAGTCATCCTTGGGTAATTTTATGCAGCCTAGTTATAATAGCAGAGCTATGGGCATCACTTCCAAATTTCATTAAGGTTCTTACCGACTTCTTAAGGCTCAACTTAAATGTTGTGCTAAAGTACTAAAAAGAATGCTCCTTGTATGTTTTAAGTATCCTGAAAAGTGGGTTACCTGACATCTGGGGCTCAGAAAATTTTATACTGCAGGACTCGTATCCACCTGATTTAGTCATCTTGGGCATATGTTCTTTCAAGACCCAGAGAAGAAGAGACGTACTAAAGGTCTCTGAAACCACTGGTTGAACAATTTCTTACTGGACTCAATGTGTGTCCCTCATTTTCTTGCCCTGACTTCTCGCACCAGCTTTCTTGGGAACTGAAGGTGATGGGAAAGGGAAGCGGAATTATCTAAACAGAGTAAGTCTCAAATTGAAACCTAATTCAGTTGGGTTACTAGGCTTGGAACCGACCTTGACACTTGCAGCCTTCAGCTTCCAGTTGGTTGGGGTCAAACACAAATGTCCAGTTGCTGAGTGATTTCCACATGCTTCTTTCATGTACCTTAACTAGGACAGACAAAAGATGTTTTCCCCGTGGGACTCACTCTTTATGAGGCCTGACCCTCAACAGAGCAAACCAATCTCAGGTGATTTGGGGGTTTTAGGGCACTAAGAACTTTCAGAGCATGGAGAAGTAATTTGTTCAATGGTACCTTAAAAGAGTTAGTTTACCTCCAAAAGGTGAGTTTCTTTACTATCCTGAGTCCTTCACTTCCTCTGAGATCAGACTCATTATTTGCATAGCAAAGCATTCCCTTCCGCTGGAAAGGAGGGGGTGGGCACCCCTAACAAGGAGAGCCACTTTTCCCACTGTCTTTCAAAACTCAGGAGTGTGATAAGTGGGTTTGATCAACCTTTCCCCTCCCCTAAACTCCAAAACTTCAGGCTATTTTGTTCGTTATCTATCTTGAGATTGACCAGCTTTTCCGGATTGAAGGGATGCAGGATTTAGCGTATAGCTGCTGAGAGGACAGATCTGCTAACATTGTTTGTTTGGGTCAGTTTAGTGTGGACTTTTCAGGTGAAAACTCCAGGAAGACAAACTCTACCAACATCTCTCCTCCTCTTCTTTACAGACATTGCATTTTATTTTAAATACTCCCCCCCCCAATACTCAGGGAGGAAATTTTTAATATCTTGAAGACACTCTGCATGGGAATTATACAAATTTATCTTGATACGTTTGTCGCTTGGCAATCCTGCTTGTTCTACCCAAACTAAACTATGCATTTAAATCATCTCTGAGGACCTACACTATGTGTAGGTTATTGTTTAATTTAATTGTCACTTAGCAATTCTCCAGAACTAGCTCATAATTTATTTTAACCAAATATGCCCCACCTTAGAGACCCATCACCATAAAGGGCTTTTTAAGCATTCTTGAAGATTGAACACTCTGAGGTTCTAGTTAGCATGAGATCTACTGTGCTGCTTTTAATGTGTCTATTATTTCCAAACTGGGAGATTAGTCACAGAGATCTGAGGGAAGAAACCAGACCTTTAATAAGCTCTGTCAATAAAAGGGGCCATTACAAAAATTTGAAGGATTTGCTGCTAGAAGCCAAACTATGATTTTGAGTTGAAACTGTTAAATTCTGAGCATTTGTGGGAGAAACTAAATCTAGCCATATCTCCCTAAGATCAATGATGTTGTGGGACAAGTCATGGGGACTAAGAAGATAAAACTTAGGGAATTGTTGGGGGAAGAAAATGACAAACAGGACCAAATGATCTGTGGTCTCTTTTGCAGTGTTCCATCCATTGACAATGTATCTAGGCTTCTCTAAGAGAAGCATGACTCTGGGGAGGGGAGTGTGACAGGGTAGGGGAGGGTCAGGAAGGCACTTCTGTTTTCCCCAGAATAGTTCACAATGAAACTGTATTTAGGTTGTGTGCACATGGTTACAAATAAACACCCAGAATTTTAAACAGAAAAGTGTTTACTAAGATAAGCATGAATTTATAAAGAATTGTTTGCATCCCTGTGTTTTAATGCAACACTAACTAAAATCTCCTTAAACATTACATGGCACTTAAAAGATATTCAGATGGATCAATGAATGGGGAAGAATACTTCCCCCAATTTTAAGGTAGTATAGTTGACTGGCCTTAGAAGATTTAAAAATGTTATGACAGTTATAAGAAGCCTTTGTAATTAGGTTATCAGTGGAAAAAGAGGTCAGTGGAATAAGCACGTAACTCAGAAATATTTAAAGTATTGTTAGAGCTTAACATCTGAGAAACTAGAAGCAGTATAGGAGTAGGTACAGGAATTACTAAGAAATGCTACGTGGTTAAATGTATATCACATGAAAGTGATATGATATAGATGTATACACCAAACTTCACATCCAACTTCAGAAATGTCTAAGCATACTAAAGAGTTAACCATAACTTTTTTTTTTTTTTTTTTTCCTGTACGCGGGCCTCTCACTGTTGTGGCCTCTCCCGTTGCGGAGCACAGGCTCCGGACACGCAGGCTCAGCGGCCATGGCTCACAGGCCCAGCCGCTCTGTGGCATGTGGGATCCTCCCGGACCGGGGCACGAACCCGCGTCCCCTGCATCGGCAGGCAGACTCTCAACCACTGCGCCACCAGGGAAGCCCCCATAATTTATTTTTAAGTATAAGAAAATTGAAGTGCTTATTATCCAATCTATTGAAAAACACACACTCGACTAAAGAAATCGAGGATATTAAAGGTAAAGAAACTGAGTTTGTTAAGTAGCAATTTAAAAATTTAGAACAAAATGTAATAAAATAAATATCAAAGGCAAAAAATACGGTATGCAATAGGACAAGTACTTAATAAGTATTTACTATAAAATATGTAAATTATGGCTATAATCCAACGTTCATATGAAGATTTATAGTAAAGTAACTGAAAAGATGCTTTAGACAAGAAATGGCAGACTTTTCCCATAAAGGGCCAGATAGCAAGTATTTTAGTCTCTGTGGACCATAGTCTCTGGCACAACTGTTCAGCTCTGCCAGGGTTACACAAACACAGCCCTGGAGAATAGTGAACAAGAGCACGTGGGATGTGTCCCAATAAAACTTTATTTATGGGCACAGCAATTTGAATTTCATGATTTTCACACGTTGTGAAATATTCTTTTGATTTTTAAAGACTATTTTTAAAATGCATCAGCTATTCTTAGTTCAGGGACTGTACAGAAGCAGGCGGCCTGCCGCCTGCTGGATTTGGCCTAAAATCAGATTATCAACCCCTGCTTTTGGCCACTGCATTGGCCAAAGCATTTTCCTTGAAACAATAGTCTCAAGAGCTCCTTTATGAGAAAAGAATGCCGTGACCAAATGTATTTGGGAAGCTCTGGGAACTGTATTACCTTCTTGGAAATTTACAAAGAACATTCACATTTCGAAGGCTTCGACAAGTCCCACAGGGAGAAACCTGCTCAACCTCGGTCAGCCCAGGGATGCGTCAATTTATTTGACCGAAGTACGCCCTTTCGTCCCAGATCTTCAACCCTATGTGGTCTTTTGCGTGATTTG
The DNA here is from genome assembly GCF_964270905.1 of Leucopleurus acutus. Taxonomy (NCBI): domain Eukaryota; kingdom Metazoa; phylum Chordata; class Mammalia; order Artiodactyla; family Delphinidae; genus Leucopleurus; species Leucopleurus acutus. Next base: position 46,368,957 of record NC_139142.1, read on the forward strand.
GCCCCTGCCTGTCTCTCTGAGGGTACTTCGGGCCTCTTTTTTCCTTGATAACTAAACTCCAGCCCCACAGGCCTCCTGTCTGTTGTTCAACCACCACAAGTGTTCATTCCTGCCTCAGGGGTTCTGCTGTCTGCTGTCCCCTCTAAGAAGTTCTGCTGCCAGACAGAGTTCCCCAAGGCTGGCCTTCTTGTTGTTCAGTTCTCAGCTCTATGTCTCCTTCTCAGTAAGGCCTCCTCTGATGAGCTACTCGGAAAAGTCTCCCTGCTTCCTGCATCCTTGATCATGGGATTCAGTCTATGTTCTTCATTGGATGTTAAATGAAGTTTGCTGTCTCTGTGTATATGTCCCATCTCCTCACGGCAATGAAAGCAATATGATTTTAAAGTAACATTCATTTAAATTCTTTTGTAAAGTTTAGGCAAGTTCTTTTCTCATCTTATAAGTCATGGAATATGGTGAATGTTTGGCCAGCATACTGACGAATAATTGGGATTTGACTGGGCCTATTATATGTAAAACATCACCATCCTTCTCATCAATAAATAGAATTGTCCAGTTCATATATGTCATTATACCACTTCTTTATGGTGTGCAGAATAAGCAGATATAGTCTCTAAAATATAGTGGTTTATGATCCAGGAATAATTTTTTTTTTAACCAAAGAATAGAGAGACATAGTGGCTAGAAATGTATATTTGAATTATTCACACAATTTTCATCTTGGCTTAAAAAATTAAAGCATGATATAAAAATATGTTTTAAATGTTATCAGTTGAAATTTGTTCATCGTTTTAAGGTAGCTAGTTGATCCTTTGTGTGCTTTCTTTTAAGAAGATTATTTCAGCACGGAAGGCAGAAAACAAATATGGTTAAAGTTGCAAAGTTAACATAAATTACATACAATATTTGTAATATCATTGCCTCACCTACATGGTGTAGTGTAGAGAAACTTTTTTTATTTAGTAGATTACCTATAATTGTAAATATAACATGAGAATCCATTACTAACTGATACGTACTTTTATAGCGTATCAGCCTATGTTCTCGGTGCTGTATGGAACATAGGTTTAACACAATTCTTAGTACTGAGCAGCATTTCCAGTTTTTAATAAATATTATTAGGCATCGAGGTGGCATCATGCTATGTAATTTAGAATAATTTTTTTTAATATTTCAGAATAATCCTTCCTTGTAATTAAAGGAGATGCTTAGAATATCCATAATATTACACTGTAATTTTCTTGTAACAGGTGCTTATCTCAGCAGATGCTTAACTCAGCAGTTTATTTATAAGTGTTTCACTAGGCTGAACACATTTAGTAGCAGACTACAAAACAAGGAAACTTATTCAGGTATTGCAGACCACAAATAAACATTTTAGTGCTGACTTTTAATTTTGTTTACATTTGATCTGAATAACTTGATAGCTCTTTATACTTCTTTCTCATGTGTGCCAATAGTCTCTTCTTTAAATTGCATTTTCAGTAGAAAACTCTACCTAGTTTGTTAATCTAGGGAAATATGAAGACATTACAAAGAATTTGTGGTCCATTTATAAAGTAATTGATCTGGAAAGAGGCAAAGAATACTTTATTTAGAAACTTATTTTATTACATTATTTCATATGGAATAGAACATTAATCTACAATATTTATAGTTTTCAAAATGAAAGCTCTCTTTCATTTTGAGTGGTATCATTGGAATGCCTCCAAATGGGGAATTAGGCCAGGTTACCAAGAAGGCCTGTGAAGACAGTGTGGGTGTTTTAGGGGTGAAATCGGAACAGCTCGAGGAAGGAAAAGATCAAACCAAGAAAAACTGAAATGGGATTTGACCACAAAGTGTGGAACAAACATCCCGAAGAATTAAGAGGTGACTGACAAGATGCCTAAATAAAATAATAAATGCATTTTTAAAAAAAGAATTAATCAGCCTGTCAATTTAACTTTAATACGTGGAAGCCCTCAAGGTTATCACACATTTTCTTCAATATAAGCTTTCATAGAGCCAGCAAAATTTGAACTAGACCTTGAAGGTTGATAACTGTGTCCTTTCAGGAGTTCCTGACCTGTTGTGTCCCACGTGGACTTTGAGGCAGTTTTCCATCAGAGTCCTTGACTTGCATTGCTTTTCTATACAGATTTTGTCTCCAGGTTCCTTAAGGGACCAAAATACTACTGAATTGTTAGGGCAGTCATCTGTGACTGCGCCACAGAGGGAAAATCACTGATTCTGTAAACTGATACTTTGACCTTGCCCCTGAGCGGACAGCACTATAACCAACTTAGCTAACTAGTCACAGACCTAAATAGATGAGCTTGGTTGACTGAGGGGAAGCAATAAATTATGTTTGTATTGACCTTAGTAAACCTTTTAATTCTTTCCCGCATGATATAGTTCTCAACAAATTGGGAAAATATGGCCTGGAGTCTAGGTAAGTGCACAACTACAGATCAATGGCCAGGGCCCACAGCATCAGTTTTCGGCCTGTGTCCTCAAACAGTTTCACCGTTGGGAATGGTGGGCGCTTAAACTCCAGGCCAGTGGCTCCCCTGGGTCCCAAGAGGATTTTGACCTTGTGTTGACTACAATGGTGGGAGGGAGGGGATGTGGCCCCTAGCCCGTGTGGGAGAAAACACTGCTTTAGGTATGGGGCGGGTCAGGGCTGACAGTGAGGAAGCCTGAAGGTTATTGCTGCATTTCTTCTAGCCGTTGATCTCTCGGAACAGAGAAAAGGACCCGATCTGGCCCCTTGCACCATTCATTTGGCTGCTGGTTGCTGTGGACAAGAGGGAATCTTCCTGAAGGGTCCCGGGATTTTTGTTTCTGCCTGTTCACTAATAAGTTGCTTCACTCTCTCTCTCTTAACAACAAAGGAGAATACACAAAAACTTACATGGCTTCCAAGTTGGAAAGTCTGTACGATTTGTAGAAAATTCACTCCCTCATTCACTCAATACGTAATTGTTGAGTAATTCCCACCATGTGTCACCCCTGGACTTGGCAGTGGGCCTACCGGATAAGGTTCAGCCTTTGCTCTGGAGGAACTTCCAGCCTCTTTGGCGACACTGACATGTATATATGTAATTACTGTATTAGTTTGCTAGGGCTGCCATAACAAATTACCACAGACTGTGTGGCTTAAATGACACAAATTTATTTTTTCACAGTACTGGAATCTAGAAGTCCAAGATCGAGGTGCTGGCAGATTTCGTCTCCAAGGCCTCTCTCCTTCGTTTGTAGGTGGACACCTTCTCCCCGTGTCTGTACATGGTCTTTCCTCTGTGTGCAGGTGCATCCCTGTGTCTCTGTGTGTCCACATTTCCTCCTTTCATAGGGACACCAGTCAGACTGGATTAGGGTCCACCATAATGGCCTCATTTAAACTCAGTCAGGACCTATCTCCAAATACTGTCACACTCTAAGTTAATGGGGGTTAGGGCTTCAACATAGGAATTTGGGGGGACGCAAATCAGCCCATAACAATGAAACAATGGTGAGATAAGCATTAATAGAGGTAAGGAGAATTTTATGTGAGCTCAGATGATGTCTTGGAACCAGGACGACCATCCATTCTCAATATTATTGTACTAGAGTATAAAGCAGATGTCACTGTGGCAATTCATAGGTGGAATTAGGTCTATGGTCATGATTATTTGACCAGTATTGTGTTTAAAAAGTTCTAAATCTGAATGTCTTTAAGGTGGGACAAACATTGCCTCTTCTCCACTTTTACAATACCTGTTTTGTCCTTAGAGGTGTTCAAGCTTGCAATCCCTGGCTAAATTCATATGGAAGAAGAGAAACATTCTTTTAACCATCCCATAATTTTTCAAGACCTCCAACCCACAGAGAGTCAGTAAACTACATTATTTTAATCCTAACAATTATTATTTCATCCATTCCTCTTTTTCTCCCCCTCTTCATTTAGTTCTTCCCCCAGAACTTATTTCTTAAAAGTCTTTCCTGTTATCTCAAAACTGTGTATTCTCCATTCTCTGCTAATTTAAAATTACACATGCTTTGTGAATTGACAATAACCAAGACCTACTTCGTGCGATACTTTAACATTCAGTTACACTGCCAACTGGCAACCTTTCTTGATATCCTGGTTACAATAGCAGGGAGATAGAAATGAATCAGCCAATTGGATTCTACTCTCAGGTGGTAGGTTACTACTGTTTGTGGTATGAATGACGTTGGTGAGTTTCACTGTAAAGGAAGGGTAAGTAGGCAAGATATGTCCAGATGCCTTGAATACTTCATCATCTTGGTATTGCCTATTTTTCTGTAATGGTTTAGGAGTAACATTTTTTAAGCCAAAGCAATGAAAATAAAAATATTTTGTGTACAATGTAAAAAAGGCAAAGAGTTTCAGTAGTAATCATAGAAATGCAAATAAAACAAATGAGTTATTCACAAATGGACTTCTCAGTCTGGTAAAGATGTACAGGTTGGTGATATCCTGTATTTGCAAGAACGTGGAAAAATGGGCAGTTACTTATACCTTATAAATGGGGTGAATATTGGTATAATTTCTGGATGCAGCTTGATCCTGGATTCTCAAAATTTAAAATTTCACTTCTAGGAATTTCTCAAGTGCACCAAAATATATAAATAAATCATCATAGCATTGGAAATAATTGGAGAATAATGGGAGACCTAAACATCCATCAGTAAAGGATGGATCAAAATCATTACCGTGCATACATGTAATGGAACTCTATGTTGCCATTAAAAAGAATGGGTCGTAGCTATATCCACTGTCATGGAAAGATATTGCAAAGCGTAGTGTTTTATAATTTAATAAAAGCAGTTTTGAAAACAACTATGTAGGACAATTCCATTGTGAGACGCTATGACAATGTTCATATACATGGTATAAGGACAACCTCTGGGAAATAAGACTTGGGGTGATTTTTACTGATTTTTAATGTTTCAGGGGAGTTTTTCTTTAGTTTTTTGTAAAGAAACATTACTTTGTATCATTTTTATAATTAGAAAAAAGTAAATTTAAAAAATCTGGACAAAATTATGCTTCCCAAGGAAAAAGGTGTTTACAAAAAGAGCTCCATTTCACTACCTGACTCTAAACTGTTGGCTTGCTTAAATACCTTAGTGTTATTTATAGGCATAATTCATGTTAGGGAGAATATTATTAAAAGGGTTTACCGTGTATATTGAATTTCTTTTAGTAAGTATGAGGTATTCCAATAGTGGCCAATTAAATTAGGAGTATGCACATATTCATTAGGGGCTGAATTGTTTCTCCACACCCACCCCCTCCCACTCCCCCCCACCCCCGTCCCACCCCATTCATATGTCGAAGTCCTAACCCCCAATATCTGAGAATACGACTATATTTGGAGATAGGGTCTTTAGAGAAGCAATTAAACTAAAATGAGGTCATTAGGATAAGCTGATCCAATATGAATGATGTCCTTATAAGAACAGGAAATTTGGACAGGGACAGAGGAAAGGCCATGTGAAGACACAGGGAGAGGCCTCAGAAGTAACCAACCCTGCTGGTGCCTTGATCCGACTTCTAGTCTCTAGAATTGCCAGAAAATTAATCTCTGCAGTTTAAGCCACCCAGTCAGGGGTACTTTTTTATGACAGCCCTAGAAAACTAATACAGTAAGTAAACCTACCTCATCTGTAATTCCTATTGAAAGTCTTGTTTTGTTCTGTAGAATTTTGAAGTCATTTAAACATTTTACATGCATGGTCTTAAGTTTTATTAAGCAGCCCAAATTAGTAAAAAGAAACCAAAAAACAAAGTAGGCACCAACTTCAAAATCATTTAAGGTAGAAACCTAAATATAACACCAAAGAAATGGAATTATACCAGCCCAAGCTGGCCGGATTTGGTAAAGACCTTTTTATACACAGGTGTGGAGTCGTTCTGCAATATCAATTAGATAAAAGTATTTGGACTAGAAATATGATTTGAATCAGGGCTATATCTTGTACAACTGAAGAACCTGCTGTTTTGTTCCATTTATTGTTTTTGTGTATATGGCTTTTCATAGGCTTTTCACAGGGGGAAGAAAAACTCGCAGTCCAGAGAGTTTTAACAAATGGAAAGAAGGTGAACTATTTCACTTAAAATATTCTTAAATTAGTGGGTCTTTAAAACTTGCAGTGACAAATGAAGTCCATATAATAATTTTTATTTAGCAGTATGTAAAGATTTTTTATTTTTAAAAATTATTTATTTATTATTTATTTTTGGCTGTGTTGGGTCTTCATTGCTGCCTGCTGCTTTTCTCTAGTTGTGGCGAGCGGGGGCTACTCTTCGTTGCGGTGCATGGGCTACTCTTCGTTGCAGTGCTTGGGCTTCTCATTGAGGTGGTTTCTCTTGTTGTGGAGCATGGGCTCTAGGCTTGTGGGCTTCAGTGGTTGCGGCACACGGGCTCAGTAGTTGTGGCTCACGGGCTTAGTTGCTCCGCGGCATGTGGGATCTTCCCGGACAAGGGCTCCAACCCATGTCCCCTGCATTGGCAGGCGGATTCTTAACCACTGCACCACCCGGGAAGTCCCAGCAATATCTAAAGATTTTAAATAAAGCTTTTAAATGTTTGGAATGTAAAAGCATATTTGTAAATGTAGGGTTTAATTTTTCCAAAGGTATGGTAGCTACTTGGTTAAAAAGTATGAAATCCCCTGGAAAAAAAAAGTTACTTTTAGCTAGCATGTGTTGGATCTTGTGTATTTACAGGAAATGTTTCCATTTAAGACCATTGATACATTAATAGTTTCCAGGCACATTTTATGACAGTGCCTAAGTTTGTTCTCTTTTGAACAACTAGGAAAGGATGTTTTTAAAATAAGCACTTAGATTTGCCTGGATCTCATTTATAAAGTAAGGGTCTTAGTTCCAAATGTCTCTGAAATCAAACTATGCCCTGGAGTAGCGAATTCCCCAGAGATGACCAAAGCATCTTCCATTCAATTTCTCTTTATCATCATTCAAACTTCCTAACTCTCTTGTACCCTTGTGTTTTCTTTCTTGAAATGTAGTGAATGGATTCAGCTCCTGGCTGTCCCTCCACATCTTCCAAATTTATTCATGGATTGTCTGTGATTTTACTTTCATAGTTCCTTGGAGAAGATGCTAATCATAAATCTTTGATTACAGTACTCTTTTAAAGCTCTGTGTTCATCTTGACACTGGGGTTTGACTGGCATCTTTTAGCAACATGATGAGACCTCTAAGAACTGGTGGAGATTTGATTAGGTGGAGAAAATAGGAATGTATTCTCAAGAACAGGTGAAGGGCTGTTCACCTGACTCTGTCTGTCTTCCAGTGTGTAACTAAAGCCCCCTAGTGGCCAGGTAACCCCAACCAGGTGCTGTGTGCCCCCTTTCTGGGGAGAGGATCTTGTGATCCTAGCTCTTCCTCTTTCCAGATCTCTCTGAATTATGAGAAAAGACAACTGGGTCCCCCCTACAGCCCAATCCCCTGGCTCAGAACTTCTCGGGGAGCCCTGGCCTTTAGCCCTGCAGGCTTCCCAAGGAAAAGAGAGGCCAGAAAGTTCTCCAGCTGCAAAGAAGGCCTTTAACTAAGCTCTTTAAAGTGGTAAGGGATATTGCTACTGTCAGTGCAGACTGAAAAACTCATTAAGGCGTTGAGACCTGCGACCTTGGGTTCCCCGAGGTAGCTTCCTGGCTTTAGATGTCTTACCCTGCCTGCATAACTTCAGAAGGAGGCATGCAGTCCAGATTTCCCATAGACGTTCTCATAGGAACATTGAGGTAGCACGAAAACGTAGTCCATACAGTTGCACTCACAAGACTTGGATACTTGCCCGAGTAAAATCAAATGACCCCCTCAACTGTGTCTACAGTGTAGACCCTGAGGAAACCCCTCCCCTCAGGAATCCACTCCACTATGGCCATACGGCCCCACTGGGCAGAGGTCCACTTATAAACATGCATGTAAACATGGACCACATCTTCTCTGTGCCCTCAGTGATGAGTAGGCTGTCTGGAACACAATAGGGGCACACTCAGTCTTTGGAATAAGTGAAAGTAATTGAGTCAAGTCAATGTAACTGAGGAGACCTCTAAGTTGTTTACCAAGTGCATCTTTTTAGTTCAGATGCTTCTTGCTGTGTGAGAACAGTGTGCAGAGCAGAGGGGTCTCAGAGTGAATTAATTCCCGTTCCCGATGAAGAGTCTACAGTCAAGAGGAAACCACACGCCCCACTTGACCCCATGGCACCCTCTAACCCCTGCCCTAAATTTCTTCTCCCTATCCACCTTCTTAGCGCCCTTTCCCCACTTCCGACTCCCCCTTCAGCCCTCTCCTGTCTGCATTCTCTACCCATCACTTCATGGAATCCGCTTGTGCCGAGGTCACTGTGTCGTGAACTCAGTAGTCGCTTTTCCGTCCTCCCAGCCTTAATCTCACCCCTAAGAGCCTTTCCACGTGTGACCACTTCCTCATTTCCACTTTCTGCTCCTGGTTTTCTTTTAATCTTCTGACTGTTCTATTTTCAGTCTCCTTTGCCAGTTCTCCCATATCCTTTCAGATCTAAATGTTGCCTTTTCTTAGACCTCTATAGCTTTGAATCTCTTTCCTCATATCGCTTTTCTGGTTATTTTAATCCTGAATGTACATCAGGGAAACATCTGTGGAGTTTGGGGGTTTAGGGGGGTTTCTTTTAGCTCTATTCAGACCCCAGATATTCTGATTTACTGGGCCTCTGGTGTGTGTATTTTGAGAAAAGAAAATTCCACAGGGGATTCCTAATAACACCTCTTGTTAAGAACCGTGGCTCTGTTTCTTTGTGTGTATCTTTCTCCCTCTCTCCAGGTGATTTCATCTTCTCCTGTGGCTTCTATATGCTGATGGCTTTCAAATCAGAATCTCAATCCTAGAGCTTGCCTTTGAGTCCAGATCACTGTATATAGCAGTTCATTCATTCTTGGGTGGCTCAGAGGCTTCTCATAAAACTTGTCCTTAATGGAAATCATAATTTGTTTCTCCAAATATGCTCTTCCTCCTGTCTTTTCCACTTCAGTAAGTGACATTGTTATTTGTACAATCCAGAAAACTGGACATTCTCCTTGATTCCTTCCTCTCATCCCCCAGACCCAGGGAAGCACGAAGGCATGCCAAGCCTACCTCCTAAATATGCAATCACTGATAAGCAAACATTTACTACACAAAAAGGCAATTTCAAATGATTCAACCCAATACTAATATTCACTTTTCTCTATTTCAGTGACAGTGTCTTGGTCCAATTGCTGGTTCTTAAATGGCTTAAATATCTTTCTTACTGTTCTCTATCTGCTCACGTCCCCTCTTTTCCATGATTTACACTGTCTCCAAAGTGATTCTTTTTAAAATGCAGACCTAATTACATCATACCTTCACTTGTAGTCCTCAGTAAGATCTTTTTTTTTTTTATTGTTTATTTTTGCCGTGTTGGGTCTTCGTTTCTGTGCGAGGGCTTTCTCTAGTTGTGGCAAGTGGGGGCCACTCTTCATCGTGGTGGGCGGGCCTCTCACTATCGCGGCCTCTCTTGCTGCGGAGCACAGGCTCCAGACGCGCAGGCTCAGTAGTTGTGGCTCACGGGCCTAGTTGCTCCGCGGCATGTGGGATCCTCCCAGACCAGGGCTCGAACCCGTGTCCCCTGCATTAGCAGACAGATTCTCAACCACTGCGCCACCAGGGAAGCCCCTCAATAAGATCTTAGTGCACTTGAAATAGTTAAATGGCTAAAATTATTAAATGGCTTAGATGAAACTGTATCATCTGGTCTTTTTTCTTCTGCACCTCATTCTAAGCAACTTTTTTCTTTCCACTTTTTTTCCTATGGTCCCATCTCACTGGACTTCTTCAGGTACCTTCTGGTTTAGGAACTTTGTGCAAGTAATTTCCTTGGCCTGTTGTGTGTTTGGGTAGCTCGTGCGAACTCCTTTCTCAGCCTAGACATCACTTTTGCTGAGGAGCTGTGCCTGATGCTCCCACCAGGTTAAGGGCCCCTATTATGTAGCCTGAAACTCTCAATTAACAGTGCTAATCACCATCGTTATTTATTCTGTAACATGTTATGCAGTTATTTATCCAAAACTGTCTCTCTGCTAGACTGAGACTCCATGAAAGCAGGGACTACGTTCATCTCATTTTCTGCAGTTATTCTCAACTTTTAACAGGGTGTCTTAAATTTGGTTACATCTCAATGTATATGCATTGGATGCATGAATAAGATGCGTAAGACACAAGTGTCAAAAATGAATATAAGAAAGTAGTTTAGAAGTGTCATAGTAGAGGCATGAACAAAGTACGGTGGGTGTTGGGAGCGAGTGAAAGAGAGAGAGAGAGAGATTATCCTGGGCTTTTCATGGAAAATTTCACACAGAAAGTGATATTTATCTTGGCCATTCACAGATGGTGAGGTTTTCAGAGAGAGGGCATAGCATTGTGGTCAGAGGGGAAAACAGAAACAAAGACATAAAGGTAGAAAAAGATAGAGTAAACTTAAAGAACAACAAGTGATGCAAATGACTTGAAGATAAAGTATGTGCTGGGCAGGTAGTAGGTGAGAAGGTTGAGAAGTTGATAGGAGAGAGGGGCAAATGGAGGACCCAAGGAGTTTAGACTCAATTTTTAGCCATGATCCAAGAACAGTGTTCTGAGAGAACGGAGCTGGTTTTATACCCAGTGGGAGCTTTGGGCACCCAATGTCAGTTAGGAAGATTGCAGTGGACTTGCGAGAGATAGATAATGAGAGCCAGAATTCAGGTGTCACAGTAGGAGGGAAAGGAAAGATGGACTCGAGGCTAAGATTACAGAAGTAGCCTTACTAGGAGTTTGATGACTGGTTCCACCCAATGGCCACAGAAAGAGACCGGGCGAGATGAGCCCCAGATCTGAATGCTAGAAGGAAGGCCAACAAAATTAAAAATTGGTCAGTAATTTCAGAGTAGCCATTAGCTAGAATTTAAGGGGGAACTCGTGATTGCATCAAGTGTCTATCCTGCAAAAGCTGTAAGAGTTCATTCATTAGACAAATGCGGTCACCAAGATTCCCTGCTTTTTTTTTTATCCTGTGTCCACTCTGCCGGAATATTCCTACTTGTGAGTAGTTTTTGAGGTGGTGTAACCTGATTTTTAGACTGGTGATTAAAAAATATGTATTTTTTTGCATTAAAAAATCTTCTCTTTCCCCAGAAAGTTGTTATGGTTCAATCCACTTCACAGGTATGCGGGAAGCTTGCAAACGACAATTTCACATCTACTGTGTAAACTAGTGACTCAGTAATGTTGCTTTAGAACCAGATATGTGTGGTTTTGCTTCACTTGAGGAATTCAGTAAAGAACATACTTCATGTCAGCAGAAACCCTCGTAAATCTACACAGAAAAAGACATGAGTAAAACCTCCGTTTTACAATCACATGGCCACATGGAATGTTTCTTTTTTTTCTTTTTTTTTTAACGGAGAAGCTCTAGATTTTTCTTTCATATCTCAGAAAAGGCTTATTCATGCCAATGAGCTGATTTTGAGGAGGGACACCGTTGTCATCTTTTTCTCGAGTTTCCTTTTCAAGATTAAAAAATGATTGAAGGAGAAAGAAAAATTCTAGGGGTTGTTACTTTGCTTTGTACGTAATAGGTATGCATTTTCCCTCTAGAGCGGTACTCCAGGGGAAGCTTGCCAGAAAAAACAAACAAGGCCGCAAGGCACTACACAGTTTCTCCTGCACAACGGCTGAGCTTCTGTATCTGGCCTATGTATATAAACTATGTGTCCTGGGATAGAAAGTCTTCCAGAAGCACGCAAACATGGACACTAGAAGTAGGGAAGAGAGGTCATTTTTTTTTTTTTAAGTTGTAAAGAACATTTAGACCATTACTATTTCACGTGGGACATTAAGCTCTAACATTCTAAGCTTTAAAATTTTTTCCATAAATAGCATCTTCTGACAGTGCAGGTTTTGGCACACAGAAATCAGGATTAGTGAGATTAAGTGAAAGGAGATAAATATTAGGGGAGAGTCCTCACATGGAAGGGTGTCTGCAGGAACCACCTGCCCAGCTTGTTGGCAAAATGGACCCAGCGGCCTGGCAGAATCTCTACTTGAATATTTTGGTTAAATTGATGAACTTTTGTGGCTTTTGTGGCATGGAAAAAACATATAATTTTTTTTTTTTTTTCCGGAATGGAGTGCTATACATTCCTCTGAAGAGTGCTTGGCGTTCTGTTGTCTCCCAACCTTTATTAGTGAGCTTGGGGGGAGATCCTTGGACACGTGTGAGGTTTAGGAGCAGTTTTAGGACTTTAAATGTTCATTTTCTGTATGCCACTTTACAAAATTTCCTGGAAATTGATGTATTGTTTATCTTAATTTATACTGAAATGGAAAGCAGTTCATGCTGTCGCAAGGACATTTACTTAGTATTATTCTTTTAAAATGTGTTTTTGCTTCATTTCTGCCCTAAATAAAACCATTCTCTGTGTGTGTCTGTGTGTGCGTATGTACACACATGCACGTGCTCTAACCTCTGAAATTTGTCTTCTTTTGTTTGACATTAGAAGACTTTGGAGGCTATTCGTCATGCCTCGTGATCAGCGCACAGGGACCGAGCGCCCCAGAGTACACGGGTCTGGGAGTGGAGGTTGCCAGCCTTGGGTTAATAGCAGCCTGAGTGCTCTCCATGGCCAGGTATTTTAATGTTTCCTTTGGTGAGTAGGAGTAGAAAACATTGCCCTTTTAATTTATAGATGACACTTTCTTGGAAGGAACAACTGAAAGTACACATCTGAGATCAGAATTAGACTTCAGAATAACTTTGATAGAAACTGAGGAATTAGCAGAGCACAGCTTTGTTCTATGGCAAATACCTTCCCTGGTTCACAGAGCATCCTCCTGTCTCCTGCTTTAACTCAGACCCACCTGCTCCCCGGGACTCCTCCTGCTGGGGGCTCCCCGTGCAGGCTGCTTGCCCAGGTCCCCGCTCAAGCCCCACTCCTCCTTCCACACTCACTGAAAGCCTGGTCCTCTGCCGTCATCTGGTTCTGCTGACTTCCATCTCCTGGGCATTTTCCTCTCACCTTTCACTGACATTCCCTGATGGTTTGGGGCATGTTCCTTCTTCATTTTTCCAGCACACATTTGTTCTTCTCCCCTATCATGATGGAGAAGATGTTCCCCCTTCCACCCAGGGTCAACCTCTACTTGTGGGTTCTCAGTTCCCTACCTCTGGCCTCTTTACACCCTCTGATTTTATCTACTTAACAGCTCTTAGAATTTTTTTTCGTATCTCCAGCTTCACTGCCTCTGTCTGAATTTAAGCCACTACAATCTCACAATCTCTCTGCTCCCCTAATTCATTTCTCTACACATAGTATTGCCTTTTCCAGACCATCCTTCCATGAAGCCAGAGTGATTTTTCCAAAATGTTAAGCCTGAGTATTTCACATAACCCCTTCCTTTCCTAGCGCCCTGGGTCTCCCTTGGCCGTTAGAATAAGGTCCATACTCCCCAGTATGGCATTCAGGACTCTGGTCTTTGCTTAGCTCTGGAAGGAGATAACAAATCACCTCTCAGCAAATTAAATAGTAACATGGATTCATAAAGTCTCCTATGTTAAAACATTTTTTAAAGAGATGATTTCCATTATATACATAGCCTGACTTTCAAGGGTCGAGGGAGTACTTTGGAGCTTACAGAACTTCGTCTTTTTTTTATAGGCATCCTTATCAAGAAGACTGTCTCTGACATTTGCAGAATCTCTAAAAACTATATACCTTTTTCTTTTAGTTGCTTATGATGCATGTTTTGGACAATTTCTTTTGTACAGAAGATGTGATTCATAGGACAGATTGGTAATTTAAAAACCATGAGTTCTAATTTTAGGAAGTTGCCTGTGCAAGGCATGTGTGCAATCTTTGCCTATTTCCTAAGGTAAGATGGTGACAAAACTACTATTATCACCTCCATGGGTGTTTGTGAAGCATGACTAATAAAAATAACCGGCTATGTTATAGGATATTAAGATGCCTAGCAAATAATGATCTTTTTCGTTAACAATGCATGAAGACTTACAAGTCTTTTGGAATTGTTTTTAATCCCTGAGTTTTGTCCTTCTGTAACTTAAGCAAGAATAATCGTATATAAGGTGGTGATATTTCCTCCTTCTCAGTGTATGTCATGTATATTCGATGCCAGAATAAAACCATGAAATTCAGAAAATCACCTAAAAGTTAGCATTTATGAGTGTCAGTTTGCTTTCACAACTCCTTCCAAACCTCAACGAATTAATTTATACACTTCTCAAAGGAAGATGACGATTATCTGTTTTAAAGGTGGGAAGAAGCTGAAGCTAGCTGTTAAAAGGCTTGCCCAAGGCCACAGAGGAGGGGCAGGTTTTGTGCCCAGCCGCAACCTGGGCAGACACTCCTGCAACTCCAGTGGCCCCATGCTGGCTCCCGGATAGGACCTCTGCTTCTCTCTGCAACAGCCTTGAGGGTTGATTGAACGGAGCTTTGACATTTGACCTTCAATGGCTTTAAAGCTGAAACTAACGTGTTTTGTGATTCATATTGATGTCATAGGTCCCCCCACCCAAAACTCAGTTCATGGAAACTTATTTTTTAAGGATGATTTTTAGAGAGAACAAAAGAGGCCTGGTGGAATAAGCAAAAACATGATATACCAGGAAGCGCTTCAGCTCCAGCGGGTGAGTGAGCAGTAACTGCTGGCCTGTGTGGCTTCCGGTGAGGACATTTAAGCATTTAGTGTTAAATGTTAATTGTGAGTGCACTTGCCCTACCTAGTTCAATGTGATGAATTGTCAACTTCTAGAGGACAAAGATGATGGTGTCATTCCTTTGTACCTGCAAACTGAGCGTGACAGGCTAGACAGGTTGTTCCAAGTGCTCTTTGAAAAAGGACTGTCAGAGGTCTTAGGTTGCCTGCATTCCTCAATTTACATAACAGATATATTCCCCTCAAGTTTGTGTAAATGGAGTCCTATTTTTACAGAGCCAGGAAATCTTGCCTTTTAAAGGATCCTTGTTTTGAGTCCATTTGAAAGTGAACTAAACTATTGTGCTAGAGACGATTGCTTCTGAATTAATCTATTGTGCAGATTTGGCTTTTCAAATGAGTGGATTTTAAAAGCAGAGCCTTTCTGTGAACTTGTCACAAAATGCGGCAGTGATACTGCTACAAGTGGAAGGTAGTAGGGCCCCTGGAAGGACAAGACCTTTAGAGGCAGATGTCTCTGAATTGCAGTATAAATTCTGTCAATTAATACTGAGTGACCACAGGCAAGTTTTCTTTGGTTAGTTTTACAAAGAATAGAATAACTTTATACTGAGAATTTTATTTTAACCAAGTATCATGGACAACATTAAGGCAGTTCTGAGGCAGTTTATCATATAGATCTCTCTCATGCTTTTAATATTTGCATGATATCCGTTGTATATGTTTAGCACAGTTCATTTTTCTAGTATTGGATACATTACAAAAAATACTTGCAAAAAAGAACATTTTCACAACATGTGTTTATGTATTTCTATTATGTATGTAGGTCAGATCCTGAAAGTGGGATGACTAGGGGTGTGTACTTTTTAAAATATATATATATTTATTTAGTTGCACCAGGTCTTAGTTGCAGCATGCATGTGGGATCTAGTTCCCTGACCAGGGATCGAACCCCAGCCCCCTGCATTGGCTGCATGGAGTCTTTCTTATCCACTGCGCCACCAGGGAAGTCCCTAGGGGTGTGTATTTTAAATCTCACGGATCCTGAAATTGTTCTCTAAAAAGCTGCAGCACTTTGTACTCTCGTGAACGCTGCGTCAGAGTGCTCACACCCTGACACCATCGCCTATACTGGGTATTGCCATACAGTCTTATTTATCTAAACTGTTGCATGAAAAAAGTATCTCAGTGTTGTGGGGTTTTACTTTGTATTTAATTGTGAATGAGCCGAATAAGCAGATTTTACACGTGTGTTAGGCCAACAATTTTGTTTCTGGATGATTGGAAAGGAATTTATTTATAATAAGACATGCAACTTAATCCAACTCTGGGACTAAGAACTTCCTTGATATTCTCCTTTGTTATAATGGAGATACCGATTTGCAGGATAACCTGACTTATCCAACACAGTGGAGAAAAAAAAGTGAAAAGGTGTAAGCAGTTCCTGTATTGTCTCCAACTTTATTAAGACTCGATATTAAATCAAGCATTGTTGGTTTTGGGAACTGGAATTAGTGGATATGCTTTTAAACAAAGCTTAGGAAAGAACTTAGTTTCAAGGAAAATGAGACTAAGATTTTAGAAAAAGAATGATTAGTATTTAAGGGAAAATAATTTTATAGCCCTGAGGTTTTACTTTCAGCTGGGGAATCATTTGTTGCCGTAACAATTTGATTTTTATTGTTGATAGTAGTTATAGGCTTCATCACTATAATTCATGGTTGAACAGCCTACTGAAATCTGGCCTGTATCATTTTGAAGAGGGTGACCCTTTAAATGTGTTACTATTAAAAAAAAAATCATGTCTGTGTGAATATTAAGTCTGATAACAAGTCTGTCTTTAAGGTTTTCACTGTAATTCCCTCTCCCTTTCTCTCCTCTTTCCTCCCCCATCCCCCTTCTGTCCTCCCCCCACCCCCTGCCCCAATCAGTCAATTCTGCTGCTTCCTTATCATTGTAAGAAGCATTTTTTCAGGTCTTACCTTACCTTAGACTAATGAAAAAGGAGAAGAGAGAAAAAGGACCAGAACAGAAAAGCAACCACTTTTTAACCTACAGGAGGATACAAAAAAAGGATTGCAATTTTTTAAAAAATTTAATTCTTTTTGCTGTTAGGTCCTTATGACGGCAGCGCAGTTTCTCAAACATGTACTACTATTTGGAAAACCCTGTGAAAGTGGGATTAAACAGAAATACCAACAGGGATAGAGCTTATGTCTTTTGGAAGAACCATTACATTGTTACCAAGGAATCACAGGTAGTGTATTTCTTTTAACTAAGGGTTTATAGTACTCTAATTAGTATCTCAAATCCAGTTTTGAAGAAAGGTCTAGTTAAAGCTCACCTTCCTAATCAGAATAAGAATCTTTAGTACTTAAAAAAAAGACTATGGGGCTTCCCTGGTGGCGCAGTGGTTGAGAGTCCGCCTGCCGATGCAGGGGACGCGGGTTCGTGCCCCGGTCTGGGAGGATGCCACATGCCACGGAGCGGCTGGGTCCGTGAGCCATGGCCACTGAGCCTGCGCGTCCAGAGCCTGTGCTCCGCAACGGGAGAGGCCACAACAGTGAGAGGCCTGTGTACCGCAAAAAACAAAAAACAAAACAACCCCTATGAAACCAGCCCTATCCTATCACTTTGGTCATTTTGATGAGAGTAATTTGATGGGGATGGGATGATGATAGAGACAGATGTGGAACAGTGGAAAAGGACAAAGGGCCAGCAAGGAGGGCAAAATCAGGTGTGCCATGGTGGGAGCGGTCTGGCCATAAAAATGGTCGTGGCCAAGAAGACTTATAAGAGCAGGAAGAGCTAATTGTTAACTGTATGTTGTTTGCATGTCTGCAATTCATATCTTCTTCGTTTCATCAAAACTTCAGTCAAATCTGCCTATACATACACAGGGTTGTGTGAATATTTTTTAAGTTATTCTTTTGTTGGAAAGTCAAGAAAGGGTCTGAGCTGACTGGGTTGATGTGTTACATAGGAGAGACAGCATACAGATGCCATCTAAATGATTCATAGACTGAATTAATAATTGGAAGTAGGAGCTAGAAGTCAGAGACTACCTCGAGAACGTAACCCTTGAGCCTCTCTGACCAGTCCTGTCTCTCAACACTCCACTTCCTGCAACACTCTGGGATTTGTAAAAATCTTCGGGTGAGGGTGGGAAGGAGGAACAAGGAATTTTCTAAAAAACCAGGATGACAGATTCAGGCTGACCTTATCTAGATTTTAAAAGTTTTATCTGTGAGTAGGCAGGTATCCAGATTCCACCTTGCAGTTGAGGGGAGGTGTTCCTCATAAAATAGCGAGCTACCTGCCCAGGTTCTGGCCCCGAGAGCAGATAGAACTTTGGGGGATACATTAGCATTGGAGATATTGCATCAAGATTTAAAATGCATGTATCTGTTGAGTGTATGATCAGTTAAATGAGCAAAAAACATATGTATAAGGACATTCGTTGGAGTATTTTCATAATAGACAAAATTGGAAACAACTGTGTTTGGCAGATGGACTGATTGTCTATGCTGACAATCCAAAGGAATCCACAAAAGCAAATTCTACTAGAATTCCTAAGTGAGTTTGGCAAGATTGAACAAGGTTAATATACAAAAGTTTATTGCTACTATATAGAAATACAATAGACAATTGGAAATAAAAATTTTTTTAAATGAGTATCATTTAAAATAGCACCAGAGGGCTTCCCCGGTGGCGCAGTGGTTGAGAGTCCGCCTGCCGATGCAGGGGACACGGGTTCGTGTCCTGGTCCGGGAAGATCCCACGTGCCGCGGAGCGGCTGGGCCCGTGAGCCATGGCCGCTGGGCCTGCGCATCCGGAGCCTGTGCTCCGCAACGGGAGAGGCCGCAGCAGTGAGAGGCCTGCGTACCGCAAAAAAAAAAAAAAAGCACCAGAAACATGAAATATTTAAGGATAAATCCAACAAAATATGTGGAGGATATGTATGCTGAAAGCCCCCAAAACACTATGAAAGGTGATCTAAATAAATGTAGAGAGATATGTCTGTTCATGAATTGAAAAACAGTATTAGGAAGATGTCAATTGTCCCCAAGTTGACCTATAGATTCAATGCATACTTACCTTAAGGAATATATTCCTGTTGTTAATAAATACAATAGATTCATTCCACTTTTGCTGCTACCACCCAAGGCCTTTGGACCTTGGTCTGGTTCTGGGGAGTTCTCCCCTTTAGGAAGCATGCAAACTGCTGCTCCATTGATGCCTCAGGTGCAGAGCTGGCTGCTACCTGGGGGGATGTGCCAGGGCATTCATGTGAATGGATGCACGTGGGCATATGTATCTCCAGGAGCTTTACTTCCAAACAGGAGGAACATTTTTTAGATAGCCCTCTAATAACTGGTGTGCTATTTGTCCTCAGATCTAGTTCCCTTCTTGTCTCCCTCGTATGCTTAGAGTTCCTTCGGGGCTCCTTCTTTTATCTAGAGTGCAAGTAGCAGGTTCATTTCTCCCTGCTCCATTGCGCTTGCGTGTGTGCTAGACATTCTCCTAGGTTTGTATCAGGCTTCCTTGTGGGCGTCTTCTTAACTGTTCTAGCTGCTGTTATCTCTGGCCTCTGGCTGATCCACTTCTCACAATTCTCTGTGTCTCTAAGCTGTTACTGTATGTCCCGGCTTCTCCCTCTGCCTGTCTTTCAGCCTCTCACTGGCCCCCCCCCTTTCCCGCACTGTGTAAAATTTTTCTCTCCCATTTGGACTCTAGATGTCATACAGAGGTCTGGGGGTCAATCCTTCCTCAAACTCCTTGAGGCCAAAATATTTGAAATGATTCTATATCTGGCAACAAATATCTGTGCAAATATTGCTTATGAATATAAACTGTCAAGTGTGAGGATTATAAAAGAGAATGTCATTTGGATTAACCTTGCCGTACCATTTTTATACATACATAGCAAGAGGCAGTGTAGTATAACGGCTGGGAGCGAACACTCTGGGGCCAGATTTCCAGCTATAGGATCTTGGGTGAGTTACTTAATTTCTGTGCTTTGATGTTCATATCTATAAAATAGGGATTTTAATGGTATCTATCTCATGGGGTTGCTGTGAGGCTTAAATTGGTTGTATTAAAATCATTTGGGGGGGGGCTTCCCTGGTGGCGCAGTGGGTGAGAGTCCGCCTGCCGATGCAGGGGACACGGGTTCGAGCCCTGGTCCGGGAAGATCCCACATGCTGCAGAGCAACTAAGCCTGTGTGCCACAACTACTGAGCCTGTGTGCTGCAACTACTGAAGCCCGCGTGTCTAGAGCCGGTGCTTCGCAACAAGAGAAGCCACCGCAATGAGAAGCCTGTGCACCGCAGCGAACGGTAGCCCCCGCTCGACGCAACTAGAGAAAGCCCGTGCGCAGCAACGAAGATCCAATGCAGCTAAAAATAAAAATAAATTAATTAACTAAAAAAAAATCATTTGGGGGAGTGCCTGGCACACCGTAAGTGCTACATAAATGCTAGCTATTATCATTGTGGGATAATTTCTGGATAACCTCTGGAGGCCACGAAGATGATGACAGAAATAAGCATTAACTACAAATGACAAACATAAGTTGGGGAATGAACCAGTTCTCAAAGGAAGAGCATTCTCTGTGATCTGAACAGAGACTAGCAGTCAGGGCAGAGGGCCCAGCATCCTGAGAAGGTAGTGGCGTTTTCTCAAAGGATGAGACACTTCAGGCAGCTACCCCAGACACAGCTGTTTCTTGGACAGCTTTTACCTCTGTGAGGACTGAAGGATAAGAGACCAGGAAGCTGCTTGTCCTGTCCAGTTTCATGTGTATGAGTATGAGTGTGTATGTGTGCAGAGGGGGATGGGGACGGAGGGTCTTCCTTCCCCAACGCTTCGTGAGCTAAGCAGAGGTTCTATCAATAACTGCATCATTGAGACTTCCCTGGTGGCACAGTGGTTAAGAATCTGCCTGCCTATGCAGGGGACACGGGTTCGAGCCCTGGTTGGGGAAGAGCCTACTTGACGCGGAGCAACTAAGCCAGTGTGCCACAACTAATGAAGCCCGCATGCCACAAACCCGTGCTCTGCAGCAAGAGAAGCCACCGCAATGAGAAGCCCACGCACCGCAACGAAGAGTAGCCCCTGCTTGCCGCAACTAGAGAAAGCCCGTGCGCAGCCACGAAGTCCAAATGCAGCCAAAAAAAATAGACAAAAACAAAACACTGCGTCATTTAAAACGATGCTTCCACTAACTAGGGGGCCTGCCTTAGTTCTTGTTTGGTTCTCACCTTTACCTGGGAGAAACTCATCAGCTGGGGAGAAGTTACCAAACCTCATTTTGGTTTTTAGCAATGTAAATTCAAGACCCTGAGAATCCTGTTTACCTTTCCTGTTTTGCTCTGTTCTACCTGGCCAGTGACTCGCACACAAATTTGTTATCACATCATTTCCGCAGAGAACAAAGGCAGCAAAAGGAGATTCAAGGGTACACACATTACAGGGAACGGGCTTTTTCCGCAAATGCACGACTGGTAGAGGACATTTTCTAATTTGATTATATATTTCCAGCATGTATCCATTAAAGGCAGTGCAGTATGTTTACATGAGCTCTGTTTTCTTACAGTAGTGCTTTTTTTTTTTTTTTTTTTTGCGGTACGCGGGCCCCTCACTGTTGTGGCCTCTCCCGTTGCGGAGCACAGGCTCCGGACGCGCAGGCTCAGCGGCCATGGCTCACGGGCCCAGCCACTCCGCAGCATGTGGGATCTTCCCGGACCGGGGCACGAACCCGCGTCCCCTGCATCGTCAGGCGGACTCTAAACCACTGCGCCACCAGGGAAGCCCACAGTAGTGCTTTTTGAATATTTTCCCTCTGACCTGAGGATTCCTGTGCATACCCTCCAACCAAACAAAAAAAAAAAACAAAAAACTCAAGCAGAGGGCAGCCAACTGGAGGAACGAGGTTGAATCAGCAAAATATTGTGCCCAGGAGGGATTTAGCTACAGATAAAATAGAGAAATAAGGCCAGAGGGGCTAGTCAGAGAGTGGCCCTCGAGCTACCTAGGAGGGCAAGGACGTCATTGTGGAAAGAGTCCCTAGCTCCTTGATTGGAAGAGGGTTCAGGATATTGATTTATTTTTTTTAGGCAAAATTTTGAAAAGTGATATTTTTAAAAATTCAATTTATCATAACCTTAAAAAGCATAAAGTACTTAGGAATAAACTTCTCAAAAGGCATGGAAGTCCCCTACCCTGAAAACTACAAACCACTGCTGAAAGCAATTAATGAAGACCTAAATAAATGGAGAAAATATATATGTTCATGGGTCAGAAATCCAATGTTGTTCAGCTGTCAATTCTCCCCAGATTGGTCTATAGAGTCAATGTAAGTCCAATAAAAATTCCAACTGGAATTTTTGGGGTTAAAAAATCGACAAGGTGAGTCTAACATTTATATAAAAAACCAAAGGTCCTTGAATAGCCAAAATGATCTTGAAGAAGAAGTATTTCATATACTTTAGATATTGATGACAAATGCTATTGTTTAGTTTAATGATTTTAAGGTTCCTTTGGAGAAAATACTAACTGATATGCCTAAGGGGGTTATTTTTTGGTTTTCACCTTCTGTATGTATTTTACTGGTGGTTAATACTGAAAAGTAACGCAGTTATGACTGCATTTGGGTCTTGGTTGGCTGACTTCTTAATTCGAAAGCTAGATAGGGTTGAGGTGGAGGTAGGCACCAACAAGACAGATGATTTCCCTGCATGCTTCTGTTAGTTTCTAAGCGTATAGGCAAAAATTTAGCTCTAGCATACACAACTCTCTAAATTTACTAACAAAATCCCTGTGTAAATCTTAAAAGGTGGTTTATATTTATAACTGCTTCCTAACGTCTTCCCTCCTTCGGTTCTCTCTTTAGACATGCTAACCATAGGGTTTAGAAAACTGGGGCTGTTTAGAGAACGTTAGAGAATACTGGATTAAGGCCAGGATGTGTTAAACTTCTAAATGTAAATATCTACTAACATCCCATGGTGAGTGGGAGTGCAGCTAGCATTTATATTTACCATTGGTTTCCATAAATTCACATTAGCTGGGCTGCAAAGTTAATCTGGATACAAAACTTGAATGGAACTCCTTTACTATGTAAAGTCTGTGAGTGGATGTGAATGGTGATGACAGCAGCTAGAATAACAAAATTGAGGAGAGGAAAAAGGATAGCACAGCTCTCATCCTGAGCTCAATTGTTGCTAATTGGAGGACCAGTCTCAATATCCAGGCAGCTTGTTTTGGGCTCAAATGGCAGACAGATGCTCTAAAGCCCTTGGGCTCAGGTATCTTATAATTGTGGATCCAGCCAAGGACAAATTTGATTTGTAGCCACATTTTGACCTCTCTATAGTGCAAAGTGCTGGGACTTGTTCCCACTTTGCCCCTCTCTTTCAGATTGTTTCCATCACAGTTCCCCACTCCCAACTGCTTGTCAATTTCCAGAACTACGTCCATATTTTACTAACAGTCCTCAAGAGATTGAATTCCAGAAAGAATGATGGGAAAGAAATGAGACCAGAGGAGAAGGCAGGGCAGACTCATTGTAAAGGTCACTATGAAACTGACCCACTGGCTATTTGGGGGCAGAAAACACACAACATTCACTTGGGAGGTATTACACTTCTTGGAAGACCATGTCTGCCTCTCTAGTGCACATTTTAGATAGGTAAAACCGAATTTAAAGAAGAGTGAAGGCAAGTTTGAAGGGAAAGAATGTCATGAGAGCAAGACAATTTATGCTCGGTGTATAAGGGGGTTGTGTTTGGTGACAGTTGAGAAGTTTCATAAACTAAATCGTGTATCATGAGTTTCAAATTTTCAGTGACCAGATGTCACAATTACCTCTCATAAAATTATGAGGACCCTGTAAATGCTGTCACCAATAGGTGTGCCCTTGGGTATTTACCTTAAAAATAGCTCATATTGATGATTAGGCTTATGGGTAGGCACCCTGAGAAGCTGTCTATCCTGATTAGGACACAGCCTTCGCATTAGAGCTCCCTCACCACACACGCTAATGCACTTTGCATACAAACAGTAAAAAACATCCGGGCACTAATTAAAACTTCTGCAGATTTCTTTATTCAGGTTAGAACTAAATAGCCCCAGGCATCTGCCCTTTCTCTTTAAAACACTGAAGTTGGCCATTACAAGGAAAGAGAAATATTTGTGAAAGAAATTTCTAAGAAAGAAATATTTGTGAAATTGTAAGAGATAACATGCATCTTTCCTTATACATCATACTGATCTTACCCCCTCTAGATACGTGCTGTTGAGGAGTCACTACTTGTGGCCACTGAGCTCTCAAAATATGGCTAGTCCAAACTGAAATGTGCTGTAATTAGAAAATGCACACTAGACTTTAAAGATTTAGTGTAAAAAAAAGTAAGCTATCTTCTGAATAATTTTTATATTGTTACATGTTAAATAGTTTGGATACATTGGGTTAAATACAATGCTAATTTTTTTAACCTTTTTTAACAGTGGCTACTAGAATTTTAAAAGCACATATGTGGCTTGCATTGTATTTCCATGGATAGCACTGTTCTAGGTTTTTAACATAAGAAACTTGTAAAAAGAAAGTGATCAACAGGCAAGATACTGATTCACGATATTTCTCTTATCTAAACAGTTAATATTTATTCAAAACCAACTATGTGACCAACACTCTGCTAAATGTAAAGGAGCTTACGATTTCAGCAGGAAGAACACTAAAATGCACTAGTGTCTAGTCACTTCTTAGCTGGAGATTGGAAATGAAGGGTATTATACCTACAGTACTTTCACATGTACAATCATCCACGATGAATCAGATGAGCCAGGGAAAAGTTACACGAAGAGACAAAACCATGGGATCTCAGAATCTGGAGCAAGTTCAAACCTTGGTGGTAACAGATTCCAAAGCTTTCATTTTAAAAAGGCTTGGTTGAGGGGTGGCAGAGGGGCTGCTACGAAGCCTTCTCTGTCTAGGAAGAGTGACTTGCCCAAGGCTACACAGAATCTAGTTTTGGTCTCTGCAGACCAGTCAGAAAAAAGCATCCTTCTGGGCAGACCAATCAGAAAACAGCCCCTCCTCTTTAGGTGAATCCTGGGCTTGGTGAGAACAGTAGGGGCTTGGTTTCTTTTTGGCCAAACACCTCTGTATACAAATACAGGCAGAGGCCCTGAGAAAGGTCACTTTCCTCTGATCCTCTCATCACAGTTAGGATAGTTCCAGCTTTTCAAAGTTTTACTTTTTCCCCCTTCTAAGGGTCACTGTAGGAAAGCAATACGACTGTCACAGTCCTTGTTGATTTCAGGTTGTAAGGAAATCCCTTTATTATTTCGGTTGTTTCAGGAGTTTCAAAGGTATGCTTCAACCTTCCTAAGTGTGATGTGAATCCATGTTCCTTATTAAAAATATGTTTAATATTTTTATACAGGCATATCTCATTTTACTGTGCTTTGCTTTATTGTACTTCCATTGTGTTTTGAAGAGTTTTTTTTTTTTTAAACAAATTGAAGGTTTGTGGCAACCCTGCATTGTCAGACGATGGTTAGCATTTTTTAAACAAAGTATTTTAAAATTAAGGTATATACATTTTTTAAGACATAGTACTGTTGCACACTTAATAGACTGTAGTATGATGTAAACATTTCTATGCACTGGGAAACCAAAATATTTGTATGACTTTATTGTGCTATTCACTTGACTGTGGTGGTCTGGAGCGAATCCCTGATATCTCCAAGGTACGCTTGTATTTTTTAAAGTTAAATGAAGAACTTTACAATCATATATAACAGGATTTTTGGTACAGTACTTTTGTGTTATCAGGAAACCCATCAAGTTTTGGATTTATAAACCCAGTATTTGATTATAGGCCATTGCAGCACGAAGTTGAACTAACCTGTGGGAGCCAGTGTTTTGGGGTTTTTTTGGGTATAATCCAAGATTTTTTTATTTTTTAAGTTTTAAAAAATTGTTTGTAAGGTGATAAACTCACTTCTTGAGGGCTCACTTTGAGGCCTGCCACTATCATTTACCTTTCCCCTCAGCTTTGAGATATAATTGACACATAACATTATGGAAGTTTAAGGCTTGCAATGTGTTGTTTCGATATATCTATAAATTGCAAAGTGATTACCATCATGGTTTTAGTAACCACCTCCACTGTGTCACATAGTTACCATATCTTTTTTTGTGGTGAGAATATTTGAAATCTACTCTTAGCAACATTCAAGTACACAATCTTTATATTAATCTTAAGTTCTCATTTTGATCTTAGGCATTTTCACCCCCTAAAGTTAACATTTTTTTTCTTCTAACTTTAAGGAAATAGGAAATGTATGTATGAATTGTTTTTTAATTTTTTAAAAAATATTTATTTATTTATTTGGTTGTGCCGCGTCTTAGTTGCTGCATGTGGGCTCCTTAGTTGTGGCATGCAAACTCTTAGTTGCAGCGCGCATGTGAGATCTAGTTCCCTGGCCAGGGATCGAACCCAGGCCCCCTGCATTGGGAGCATGGAGTCTTAGCCACTGCACTGCCAGGGAATTCCCTGAATTTTTATTTCTATGGGTTCTTCTTTAAGATCCATTTCCCTTAATAGTTAATAATTTTTTCTATCCTTTTTGAAGCTATGAATTGCCATTACTCATGGTTTGTATTCAGTAATTTCTAGATAATTATTTTGTTTCTTTGACATTTTTGCTAATTATTTAGGATTGAAGATTTTTTTCTCTGCACATAGATTTCTAATTTTGGATCTCACTGCTTATTTCTATAAACTACGGTCTTGAAAATAATGTCTCCCATTTTCTTGATGCAGTTAAGTTGCAGACGTTGGTCACTGATTTTGTTCGTTTGTTTATAGAAGGCTTATTTCTTTGTGGTTGACTTTATTCATCATCTTTGATGAGTAACTTTTCAATTGGAATATAATTGTTTTCTGGCTTTTGTATATTATTGATAACCAAAATATTAGTTTCTTATGGGCAAGTTGCATTTACATACAGTAAGCTCTCTGTTTCTAAACTCCAAACACCTAGAAAGTCATTTTTAAAAGATTCTTTTAGTCATATTTAAAAAAATGATCCTCAAATTTTATAATGTTTCAAAATGCTTTGATAAATGTATTACAAGAGAATGATATTCAAGAGCTTCGGGATTATGGATTATTGCTTTCTAATATGGTATATAACTTGAATAAAATGTTCTGAACCTGGATTTCATGGCTTTTGTGGACTCCCTCTCATTGACTTTGTTTTCACACTTCCTATAGAGTAACTCGCAGTTTGCCGGAATATTAAATTAGCCAGAATATCCCATTTCCAACCCCAAGAACAACAGAATCAACAAACTCCCCTAGGTTTAGTAATATATTCGTCCTTCCATTCAGAATGCACCAACTTACTGAAACGGTCCCAACATTTAGATCACAGAGTCGAACAGTACCACCCCAGATTTAGATGCTGTCCGATTTAACCTCAAAACTGATTCTCAGTGTCTGTAGACTAATAGTCCAGTGTGACTGACTGACCTAATGGTACCTGGAGGGATAAACGTTGTGAGCGACTATTCCATAGTAAAGGAAACAAAACTCGCTGTGATCTCCGTTAACACCACCCCAAATTATACATTGGTAGTGTCTGTTTCCCCAACCAGATTGTGAGCCTGCGGTGTATCCTGAGGTTGTTACATTCTACTTTGTTTTCCCTGATTCATCTAGCCCAGGGCTTTGCGTGTGGTGAGCACTCAGAAATGTTTATGAATTAGAAATAACAAACATTTAAAATGGGCTTTGGAAAGCACTTCCTTTACAGATGCGGCACTGGGTCCCCGCTGGTGCCAGTGAGGCCTCCCAGAGCTCTCTCCTCTGCACACAGCCCTGTGTTCAACAGAACTAGAGAAGATGGAAGAAGTACGGGGTCCTGGGTCTGCTCAGGGCCTGAGACTGCAACGTAGGGGCCCTCCAGCGAAGAGCACAGCAAGGGATGGAGGGCGGGGAGAAGTGTTCTGGTGGAGAAGCCTTGGTTTCCAGTCAGGACCTGGTGCTTCCAGGGGCAGTTCTCACTTATTTTGGGGTTTCCTTTTCACATCTATCACATATAGGTATATATTGTGGGCTAGTGTATAGGATAAGAGACCAGTGCTCTGCAAATGTCAGTACGCACACGAATCTGATGGGCTGGGCATCTTGTTAAAATGCAGATTCTGAGTCTTAGGTCTCAGGTGGCGTCTGACGTGCTCTGTCTCTAGCTAGTTCCCGTATGATGCCCACACTGAGGATCCATGGACCACACTTTGAGCAGAGACTGGGGACCCGTTTACTTCATCCCTGCGTGTCTAATCCTGTGAATGCAATAGAGCAGGCCCTTAATAACTACCTGCTGAAAAAAAAATTTCTATATTACATACCAAAGCTGTATAGCTTTCAGTTCAGAACCAGGCCCTTAGAGGAGGAAAAGGAGGATTTTGAATTCCAAACACTTTACTTTTAATATCAAAAGCCTGGTGGACTGAGAGCACAGAAAGTTTACCAGGAGGCACGCAGTTGGGAACCACCGCTGGTTTTGGCTCAAAAATACTTCGAGGTCATCCAACGGTGAAGAAGGAAGGATGGGAGACACAATGACAGGTGAAGTCCAAGTGGATGCCTAAGAAAGGGTCCCTGCAAACTGCATGCTTCAGGGGTCAGGCCCCAGAGGGAGTTCCAGAGCAGCAAGGACAATTTCTCCATCTCCCAGAGCAGTGCCTGAGGAATGGATCCCTAAGGTGAGGACAGCCTCATGGAGCTGAGCCCCCTGAGAGAACCTAAACTGGCAAGTGCAAGAGTTCCAGAAGTTGGGCTTGTGATCTAAGTCGTGTGCTATGTAAGTTAGCAAGAAACAAAATATTGTTATTGTGTATCTCTGTGGTGCATCAGCGAATTTTAAATTTGCTCCCGATGTCTGATATTGGGCTGCACCTGAGGTGGAAAACAAGAGGCAAACAGAAGGGTGAAGTAAACAGAAGAGTCACGGAAGATGCCAGACAACTGTTGCGTGGATGGATAGCAGTTTCCCAAGTGTCTCCTCCCTGGCTGATCTAATGCATTGCACTTATTCGATTATGAACGTAAGCGGTTGGGAGGATGAAACATTCCCAAGAACTCCAGCAGGTCTTTTTTTTTTTGCGGTACGCGGGCCTCTCACTGTTGTGGCCTCTCCCATTGCGGAGCACAAGCTCCGGATGCGCTGGCTCAGCGGCCATGGCTCACGGGCACAGCCGTTCCACGGCACATGGGATCTTCCCGGACCGAGGCACGAACCCGTGTCCCCTGCATCGGCAGGCGGACTCTCAACCACGGCGCCACCAGGGAAGCCCTCCAGCAGGTCTTTGGTGACCCAGGCAAGTAGAAATGTTCAAATGTGGAATTCACATGCCCCTCACAGGTTGTCCTCACGGAGGACCAGAACCGATACAAGGTCACTCTCAAAGATGGGGTTCAGACAGATCCTATTCCAGATACGTGAAGAAGCGGGGGCAGACATAGCAGAAGACCTGCCTTAAAGAAATCGTGCTGAAGAGAGTGGAGTGCTTTCGTTTGTTTACTTGTTTTTAACTACGAACCACTTGAAAGCCACGTGCCAAGGTTGGCATTGTCTGCTATGCAATACCTCCCACCCCACCCTCAGCAGGATGCTGTGTTCCATCCTCCTTTACCCCACAAGATGAATGGGGAGTCTGAGAACCCGGCTCAAGATGTGCTGGACTCTCACAGGCATGAGTCCAGTTGCAACATCGGATGGCTTGGGAGGGGCGTCTTCTACCCCAGCCTCCTCTGGAGCTCCTGCACCACCCAAGCGGACAACTGGGGGAGTGGGTGGGATCATAAATCAAGTAATGGCAGGACCCTGGGGCCCTGGACCTTTAAAAGGAGAGGACTCAGAACTTGGTGCCCCGGAAGATCATGGACGGTTATGCTTCTCATACTTTGTCTCTTTGCTAATTTCCTCAAGCTTTGATCTCAGAATTGTCCCAGGACCTTGGAACGCCAGGCTCCTACTTGCGCTGGGTGAAACCCTTAGCTGGTAACAGATTCCCAGGTCTGACCTCAAACTTGGTGATAAATGTCCTGGATTTCTGGATACACGTCCAGAAAACGTTTTCTCTCCTTCCTCCTTCCCTCCCTCCCCCTTTTTTCTGATTCACCTCTTTCTTCCCCCTTGGGTAGAGTTAGGCAGCATGGTGTTTGTGATATCTCTGGCCATGCTCCTCACTCCTCTTTGGCCTCACAGACCAGACTTTGATGTCCTGCCCAGGCACGCCTAGCAACTATCCCTTCCCCAGGTTTTTTTTTGCCTTTGTTATTTGTCTCAGCCAAAGCCTCGCAACTGTAGCAAAATACAGAGAGCGGAGGGCTGAAGGCCACCCTTGGGAGAAAGCCCAGATGGGGATCATGGTGACTGGCAGCCACAGAGGAGAAGCCAGAGGGGTGGTGAGAGAGTCAAAGGATTAGCATTTCAGAGGCAAGGAGAGCCATTTAGGGAGGGAGGTAAGCATCAGTGCCGATCTTTGCAGACACGCTATCTGTAGAAATGTCAAAGGGAACGTGTACCTTTTGAGGAAGGGCGTTTTATTGCTGAGGGGGTGGTGCAAGGGGGGCCAGGTAATAGGGGTAAAGGAACTTATGAGAAAGCCTCATTTAAAAGGAAAGGAAATTGCTTCCCAGTATGACTACTATAGGCGATTACCTCCATTTTCTAAGTCTCAGTGTCTTCATCTGTAAAGTGAACATAGAATAGTTATCAAGTTTAATTATTTGCCTCCATAGTAGCTAAATATGTAAAATAGGGCTTGGCACAAAGTCAGAGCTCAACAACCATTTCTTCTTCCTTCTCCTCTTTTTCATTACTCTTAAATCTTGTTACAGACTCTGGACTTTGTACCTAAAGGTAAGCAATTATTATTATATTATGATTTTAGTTGTCAGAGATATTGACCTTGAGTTAAAATTGTAACTTTTTATGAGCACACACTTCCCATCCTTAACTTTTGCAGACATAATTTCCTTCTTTTTCTGTGCAGCTGAATGCATTTGAATCTCAGCACCCAGGCAAGTTACAAGGATCCGAAATAATGCTATCGCCGGCCAAGCAAAGTTACTGTACGGAGCCGAGCCTTTCGTTGAAAGATTATCTGCTTTTAAATGTCTTACAGGGAAGAGTCTCCTTTGCCTCTTGGGATCCTCCTTGCTTCTTTGATCAGGATTTATCTCTTAGGTATCTTGTTTATCTGTGTTACAACTTGTTTTAGCATATGTGGGTTTTCTCCCATTTATTGGAATCTACTAGAAGTGAAAGGAATGAGGGGAAAAAAAAATAGCATATTGCCTCACCAGGTGGAAGTTATTATTTACAATCAGACAGAAAGGCAGAAACAACACTGATCTGCTTTTGGTGGTCTTTACACACAATTTGGTAACTGAAAATTGGTTGGGGGTGAAGAGGTAACGTCACTGGTGGTAGCACATTCTTTTCCTAGGTTTGCTTTAGTGTTACTGGAAGGTCCTTCAGGGCAGATCTGATGGCTTCTAGTTCTCTTTTACCCACGCACCAGGGCTATAGATTTGTTAAATTTATTGGTTTCTTTTTTATGCTTAATAATCCACCACCGCAAAAGTCTTGACTCAAATTTTCTGGGACCCTATTTTCGTTTCCAGGGCATCTGAGTTCTTAACGTAGCTTTAAACCTTAACACATTGCTTATTGCTTCCAGATACTGAAGCCATCCTGTCTTTATCGGAAATGCTGTGCTACCCCTACTCAATTGCAAACAGTGGTAAGGGAATGCTATATTGGTGGCCTATTGTTCTAGGCTGGCAGACCCTGGAAGACATTTGTAACGTGTTTTTTAAGTATTAGATTTTTAAAGCGAATATTTACAGGGTCAGCTGTTTAATGTTTTTCACTAATTAGACCAATCCCTTAGAGTTTGCCCCTTTGTGTTTTATGTTTATTGTGATCTATATAACACACAAGAATACAGAGTCTTTACTATAGTAAAAAATGTAACAAGTAATTAAGTAACATTCTTCCTGGCCAGGGTCATTTTAGCTACATCTTCCTCCCTTCCCTTCTTCCTTTTGTTTTGAAGGTTCCCCAGGCCTGTGCCTTCAGGGGACCCGTAATTAATAGGACTTTGTTCTCAGTGGGTCCTCTGTTCTCCTGGCCCACCTCTCTCTGAGTGATGTATTGGAACAACCAACGGGTCCAGGTGTTTTTATTCTCCCATTCCCTTAGGGGCCTGTGGTCTCTGAGTTTCAGGCCTTGGATTTCCAGAAATCTTAGCTGGGGAACACTGAGTGGCCTTGCCTGCCATCTCTGCTTTAAGTGCTATAGAGCTGTGAGCAAAGAACATGTCTGGAGGAGGGGAAAAACTGCCCACCAGCTGGGATCTGGAGTGAAGTTCTACCCTGCGTTACAGGATTCCTGGAAAGATGATGTCCAGAGCCAGCACCATGCTGTTTGTAGGACTAGGTAGGTACTGATGTGTCACTGACATCTGGTTTTCCCTGGAGATGTTTACATGCAACTGTTCTATGAAATCAGTCCACCACGCAAACCCATCTTACTGAGAAAATGTGTGCAGATGATTTAACTTAATGACTTAGTTGAGTTGAATGGCTTCCAGTAGCACAGTAATGGGTTTTGAGAAGTTCTGAAAGAGAAGAGAGGAAAAGCTGGTTTCCCATCTCATTCAAATAATTTTCCATTCCTCAGGGGGAGAAAGGAAGGTCTGAGAATCCAGCAGAATTAGTACAGGTTACCCGTTACTTCATTTTATAATGTTTGGCACGGAAACCATGTAAGTCAGTTAAATCTGTTTACTTGGCTCTTCCAGGCACCCCATGTGGACGGGGTCTGGGTTGGAAGTGATGGTGCAATGCTCTTCTGCTGAGATGCCTTCCTGGAGAGAAGCAGGTCTGTTTTATAATAAGCCGTCCTGGCAACACCTGGATTCTAATGGGTTCCTTAGGGACCCAAGGGCTTCCTTGAGCCTTTGTCTGCAGCAGTCCCTCCTGCAGATGAAAAACCTGCGGAGCCCATCACTGACTCCTCAAGCTGTTGTGGAAAAGCTCTGTTTGGGGCCACCTGGTTCAATTCCTGCTCTGCTCTTCACCAGCAGGTGACTTTGGGCAAGTCATGAAACCTCTCTGCATCCTGAGAAGTCTCTCTTTCAGAGGACTGTTGTAAGGATCGCATGAAACAGCAGACGTAAACGTGCCTTATCATCTGTAAACCAATAGAACAATGCATTCTAAAAACAATCATTCCTCACACCGACAGTAGAAGAGCATGTTTTGGGATAGAACATGGTAGTGGAGAGGGCAGAAGATATGTGAAGTATTAAGGATTCTTTGAGGGAAAATATCAGTTTTCCAGACATGTTCCAAAAGGGCATGATGGGTGCTTGCAAAAAGATAGACTTATAGGGATCCGTCAAGTGCAGTGCTTAGCAGGGGCCATAGGCTATGTTTGTACCACAGTGGAACCAACCTCAGCATGTCTTAGCAGAAGGTGAGAGAGTGGAGGCTGCACCAGGCAGGTGAGGACGACAACGCTAATGATCTTGATGTCAGCTGAACAGGGACCCTGTTAGGTGCTGACTTGCATCACCTTGTTTCTTCTCCACAATCATCAACTCTACTCTGTTATCTGCATTTTACTGTATAGATTTGTCAAAATTTACAGTCAGAAAGTAGCAGAATGGGAATTCAAAGTCAGGCCTGACTCAGTTTCCAACTCACACCCTTAACCCACTGTTAAAGGGAAAGCAATATAGCAAGGCTTCTGTTTCCTCCCTGAAAGTCCTGATACAGAAACTCTCTTCCTCCACTCTATCAGGAGTAACCCCAGAATTCCTCGGGATCGCCTAGTAAAATACAATTAGAAAGGGAGGCGGAGATTATGCCATGTGGCTGCAATTATTGCTTATGATTAGCTAGAAGCCAAGGCACCTCTGAGAACAGTTAGTCCTTTTGAGATTTCAGGATAGAGGTTTAAATGCAATACTCTGCCCTGCGTGAGGACAGACACGATGCTTTTGGTTTCTAAGGATTCCCTTCGGCATCCAGCTCATGCCTCATCATTAAAGAAATACTTGGTGACCAGTAGAATTAATAGAAATGAAAACAAACCCCCCAATTATCTCTAGACCCTTTCCCTTCATCACTTCTGAAAAAACAAAAACAAAACAAACAAACAAAAAACCAGCTCTGAAGTTTGTGGCTCTGAGAACTTCTGTAGCTAAGCTCTGAAAGCAAGACTCTATCAGTTCTCTGGGCAGGCAAGGCCCACTGGACTCTGCTAGTGTGGACCTTTCACTGCCATCTTCCTTCTGATTTGAAATGTCCATTGAATTCAAATCTGGGGGAGGGAGCACATGCCACCAGAAGGGAAGTGGAGCTATTTGGCTTTTCATTCACGACTTTTGGTCCTCCATGATTTTGTCTTTTTTCTCAGGTTGTGCTTACAAATAAACATGAAAGCCCCAACAAAATGGATGGAGAACGCTTATGGAATAGAATAGTTGCTGTTATACATGCCTAGTAGTTTCTTTGTGCTAAGAGTCTCTCTTTTCCTTTTTTTTTCATTCCTTGATCAACTCCACACACATTTGAATCATTGTGAACAGTAACTCCAAGGAGTTTTACTGGAGAGGAGAAAACAATGATGTCAGAAGGCAACGGGCTCTTTCAGCTGGTGCGTAGGTAAAAATCGTGCATTGTCCCTGGGAAGATGGTGGGCCTGGGATCGTACGAATGGTGTGCTCAACAGTGTGTGAGAAAGGTCTGGGTGAGATGTTGAAGCTCCTGGGCCCAAAGAGGTGATGCACAAAGCGCTTCAGAAAGCACATGACCTGCAAAACGAAATCACCAATCCTGCTTCTTTGTGAAAGGATTCTGATCCAGGTACACTAGACGTTAGTCAAGTCTGTACGTAAGAGGTTGTCCCAGCTTCCATCTTGTACTCCTGCTGTTGGGGAGCCCACTTTCTGGTGTATAATATTCTTTACAGGTAGTTTTGTAGGTAATTTACAGAGTGGCACAGTGGAAAGACGCTTATCCTAGAGATCAGGTGGCCACATCCTTCTTGGTTGTGCTACTTACCACTATTTATTGATAATTTGACCTTGCCACTTAACCTTTCTGAGCCTCAGTTTTCTACTTTGCCTACTTCACAGAATAGCTGGAAGCATAAATTCAGTAGTGTCTGTGAAAAGACTCTAAAAGCTGTAAGGCACTAGGCAAGTTTAAATTTTCCTTACAATTTTTGAAAAGGCAGGGTCATTGTTAGTAAGGGATAGATGGAATGGAGAAAAAAGTGTTTTTAATTTTGCTCAAATGTCTATGGTAAAGTCATATAAACTGGAGCTGTTTTTATTGTATGCACCAGTTTTGATTATGTAGGATTCATTTATGTGACCAAATAGAAGTATGTTGAACAGGTGTATCAGTTTACAATAAAAAAATCAGAAGCTGATTGATTTGGTAACCACATTGTAGCAAAAGTATTGGCAAACTTTTTAATCCATGGTCAAGGCGATAAAAAGTCTGATTTATGGTTGCTTTGCACTGCTTAGGTAACATTTATATAATTATTCTACTTATTTAGAATCAAGTTATAGTAATTACTATAATTATAGCTAATCAGAATTACTTAGCTATTCTACTTATGCAGATTACTCCTTCATTAGGCAGAGAGAACACCTTCTTCCCCAATCCTGACACCCCCTCCCCGAATTCAAATACCTTATATTTACATAGTGCTCTGTAGTTTTCAAAGCCTTTCACAGATACTACTTAATTGGAGGCTTACATAATATAAACTTTGCTTTTCTCTCCAGGTAACAAGGGAGGTGAGACATTGGTGATTCTAACAGTCCCGCAATGCTAAGTTAACCGTAAGGATGTTGTGAAATCAGGTTCTTTATTAGATGCTCTCCCAGCACTTCCTCCCTTTCCTTGTGGCTCTTGCCACGATTGTATTTATAATTAATTTCTGTGATGACTTGGGAAAGTTCTTTCTTTCCCAGGAGATATTAAGTTCCATGAGGGCAAGAGCAGTCTGTTTGCTCACCTCTGTAGCCCCAGCTCCCCACACAGTGCCTGGCACTTAGTAGGGGCTCAGTAAAAGGCTGATGAAAGAATAAATGAGTCCAGGACAGTGCTTGTTATGCTATAAAGGATCTACTTATTTGAGGCATTCTGGGAGAAATTTCTTTGTGGTCTTCCTATTGCAAATAACATTGCTTCTCTGAAACCATTTGTTCTTAGCTCATGGACACTCGCAGCTGCGTACCCATTCATCTTCTGCTCTTCTTGGCAGCAGGAAAGCTTCGAAATAAATTGTGGTTGCCCCTTAGCAGATGAAGGACTTCATGGTATGTACTTTGTGCACTGGCCACTTTCCTGCTTAAAATTTGTGCCCCGTTCCTTACTTTCCCTTATTTTTCTTTACTCTCCTTTCGTTGATTATAATGCATATTTTATGTGTCCTTTATTATCTTAAATATATTTGGCAGCTAGGCAGTTTACAAAAAATAGTACTCATAGGAATGACCTTTAATGTACTGGGGTAAGAGATAAAAGTTAGAATTTCAAGAATGGGATATTTTCATACGACAGTAACTCATTTCAAATTTTTGTTTTTTTAATTTCATGGTGAGGTAATGACAGAAAAAAAAAAACAACAACTCAATGTTCATACTGAGATTCTTAGGTTATAGCAATGTAAGATCCTACATAGAAATGGGGACTTCTGTGTAGAGGGTGTGTGAGAACTAAGAAAGTCATTTGAATAGTGCCTGGGCCAGAAAGATTGGTTTCTCTTAGTCTACTTCCTCATTCCTTTAGTTTTGGAGACATGAGTAAGGTAGGTTCTTCTCCGGCCCACAGGAGTTTTGCTTTGCTTTTCCTCTAGGCTTTAGGGATGTCAATGAATGGAGAACCTATTTTCCACACTGAAAGCTTGGTCCAGCCTCGACCTTCTCAGGCATTCTTTTTGACTTGAGAAAGGCTGTCTGACCCACTGCATCCCCGAATTAAATCTTAGAAATAGTTCCAGCCACAATTTCCACAGCGTTCAAGCCTTCTCTGTGCTTTTGAGAGCTTCGTGACCCCCGCTTACGGGAGGCAGGGAGTTTTGTTTACACGTGAAGCACCACTTTCAGTTACACTCATGATTATGTGACGTTCGGTATTTGCTATGTCCTCAATCTTGGCCAACACAAATATGTTATCACATTCGACCTTCCTTAGCATAAGAATGACTTTGGAAGCCCACAAGATTTTCTAATATACAAATAACGAAGGAAATGAGAGCACCTGCAAAAGGAAGGAAAGCCTCCAACTGCAGATTAGGAGATAAGACCTAACAAAGCCAGCCACGTTCCTGTTAAGTGATGGTCCCTTCCAAGAATGTGGAATGCTATGACCGCTTGTATGGAATGCCTGCCCTGGTCTGCTTGTTCTAACACGAGTAGTCCCTGTCAGCCAGCCAGGGAAAATCTTCTGATCCACTGTTGCTGAATGGACCCCCCAAGCATTCATCCCAGGGCTTCCTTGACCCCCACCCGGGAGACAAAGGAGAAAGCTCCTGGTACCATTATTACCCTTGAACTAAGTTCTTTGAGGGCAACAACTACAATAGCTAGTCCCAACCCTTCTCCCTTTTCCCTTGCCGCCATTCCCTTCCACCCCTACCCCAAGTATTTAGAGTTCTTTTTATGAAGACAGTACTCAAGGTTGGGAGGAAAGAGGCTCCCTGCTTATTTGTACTAGAGAGAAATCTTAGCTTCTATTAGCCTCAGTTTCATCCTCTGAAAATAATCAGACTAGGTGATCTTCAGAGTTCTTGTACCTTTTTTTGTTTTTTTTTGTTTGTTTGTTTTTGCGGTACGCGGGCCTCTCACTGTTGTGGCCCCTCCCGTTGCGGAGCACAGGCTCCGGACGCGCAGGCTCAGCGGCCATGGCTCACGGGCCCAGCCGCTCCGCTTGTTCCTTTTTTATACTGTTAATTCCATTTCCCTACTTCCAAAGATGCTCCAGCTTCTCTTTGTTGCTCATTTGACCTTCTCTAGATTGTCTTTTCTTTTACTCCTTGTTGGAATAGCAGGCTCTGTGTTCAGACTACCTACTTTCAAATCCTTGCTTTGTGATTGCTAACTATGAGATCTTAAGCAAATTCCTAAAACTTTCTACGCCTCAGTTTCTTCATTGGAGGGAAAAAACCCCCAAAATCCTTATTTATGCCTGTTTCCCAGGTTTGTTGCGAGAATTAGGCGAGGAAACCCGTGTCCAACGCTCATGTTCTTTCCTTTTCTTCTCTGCCCCCCTCCATTTTTCTCTCCTTCCTCGCCTTCTCTGCCACTCTGCCTACCATCTCCTTTTCTCCCTACTTTACTCATTTCTCCTTCCTCTTCTCATACTCCTTCATACAGCTTGGTTAAAGCAGAATCTAAAAAGGACCAGCAGTCAGATACTGGGTGGGAATATTTGAGTCCCTACTTCTGCTTCTTCTAAACAAGGTTTGCTTTGCCCCATGCACAGCGAGTAAAAATGCTGAGACACCGAGGTTTGCAGCAAAGAGAGAGTTTTGACTCCCAAGGCAAGCAAGAAGACGGGAGAACAAGATTCAGGCCTGCCTTCCGGAAGCGGAGCAGCTGGGGGCAGGGTGGTGCGTGGGTAGTATTTATAGGATAACGAATAAAGCAGCAGGGTGGTTTGAGGCGTGGGGGCTGTGGGGAAATGTGATTAGAAAAAAGGCGCCGTAATTGTCAATCTGCGCAGGCGTAACTAACTACGGGCCGCCGCACGTGCCAACGTGGCCGTGCTTAGTACGATCTGAGGGTGGAGTTTTCAGGCTTCTGAGGTCAAAAGGTCACCGAGCAGACACTCTTGAATGCCCAGCTGGAGGGTCGGTGGTCCTATCCAGTCTTAACCGGCTCAGCTCCGACTAGACACAGCTGACTCCAAGTTCCTGGAGAACAACTCAGGGGAGCATCTTATCGTTTGAGCTACGTGCTGCTGGGATGACGTGCAAGTCTTAAAACGGCCGTGATTAGTGAACGCAGGTGAAATGGGCTTGACTAATAGTTACCCATAGTTTCACCTCTACGTCCCATCGGGACTGGGGAGGCCAGCCCAGAGGCCCTGTGTCCCTGATACCGGGAGGTAACAGGAGGGGGATCCCAATGGCTTGGAGCTGCCTGGACCAGGTGAGTAGTGTTTGTTTGCATTTCCTTTCAAAACGGATACAGGCATATTTAGTCCCTTAAAAAGTCCTTGTGGGGTGAAGCAACGACCTCACTTTAGTTCAGGAAGCTTCTTAAAACATC
The DNA here is from genome assembly GCF_964270905.1 of Leucopleurus acutus. Taxonomy (NCBI): domain Eukaryota; kingdom Metazoa; phylum Chordata; class Mammalia; order Artiodactyla; family Delphinidae; genus Leucopleurus; species Leucopleurus acutus. Next base: position 46,408,070 of record NC_139142.1, read on the forward strand.
CACGGCCTCATAGATGCGGTAGGTTTTTAGAGCGGTCTCCCTTGTGGAACTGTGACAACCACTCTTACTGAGGGAAGGATGGAGGCGTGGAGAGGGGGGAACAAGATAAAAGTTTGTACAGGTAGGTGCCTGGTGAATTTTGGAGTTGGTTTGGTAAGGAATTCGTAGTTGAGTTTTAGGAAAGGTTTCTTTTTCCTTTCTTTCTTTCTAAGCCCTGTCTACTATATCCCGAGCCTCTGCTGCTTACGAAGCAGTGATGGTAAAACTACGTTTACGGAAGAGATGGAGAGCACGTGACCAGGATCCCACATGCAGTGTGGTGATTAACTTTCGCTTCATGTGCCCACCCCTACGGATTTGCAGTGTGTGCCTAGAATGTTGCCTTGAGAAAGATGCAGTGGCAGCACTTAGAATCAGAGAAAGAGAGTGCTACAGTTTCTTGTCAGTGTCTGCCACCGGGCAAGGCAAGAGCAGTGGGTATATAGGGATACATAGTTGCCAGGTGCAGATTAAGATGTAAAATGGTGACATCACCGTCATAAGCGGGAAGGAAAATAACCTAAGGCTGCTCTAAAGCAGCATGTGGCTTACCGAAAGAGGAAGAGATGAGTGTTCTTCTCTTGGGGTCAGGGTGAGGAATGGAATGGGGAAGAGAGAGTGGAGAAGGCAGGCCGCTGAAATGAATAGGGGAGAAAAAAGAAGTGGTTTCCTGGTAGGGAAAACAGAACATACGTGAAGCTTAACTCTTTGTGAGATGAAGCCATATGAAACAGTGTCTTAACAAGTCTCTCCTTGAACCTGTTAACGTTTAGCCTCTCCTGAAGTGGACGCCAGTAATTCAGCTGGACATATCTGCTGAGTATAAATGGTTTTCTAGGTCTCCCATATGCTGTTTCTGTCTTAAGCTATTGATATTTGCAAAGAAAAGGGGGGAGAAGTTTAATTCAGGTGTATGGAAGAAGCCTTGCTTGTCTTTGGTTCCCTTGATGAAAAGTTCTTTTTAGAGAAATTTGACTGTCACAAAGGCTCTACAAAATCTCTCCTGCTTTGAAGATTGTTACTCCTAGAGATGATAATTTAAATCTGAGGGATAAAGCAAAATCTGGCCAGGCTACTCAATACAAACTCAAATTGGAACTGTCCCTATGTGTCCCACGGGCTTAGGTTCCTTAATATAATTTAGGATGTATTCCAAAAGGTTTTCATTAAAAAGAAAAGTTTTATAATGACAGTCATTATTTCAAATGTTGGGTTTGTTATTATTGCATATTTGATGTGGATATGATGATGATTTTTTTCTACGTGTCCCAATTTTGCAGTTATACATTCACAGCTTTCTGAGGTAGCACAGTGAGGACACGTGTAAGGAATTATGTATTACAAGGCTTGTTCTCTTTCTGTAATGACGACTCCTTCCCACATCAAACTGAACACTTGTTCCTTTTGATTTCACCTTCTAATGTCTTTTCTTGTGCTTAGTTCATAGCTTCACATTGGTCTCCTTCCTCTGTTCTTATTCAATCCGTCCTTGTTTCTTTAATCCATTTGCCAAACTCCTGCCATAATAATCTGGCTCCCCCTTTACTTTAAACTGTTCAGTTTCCCAGCACCTGTAGGATAAAGCCCATTCAAGGCGTTCATGCTTTGTCAACCTCCCAGCCCCATCTCTGTCCTCTCCATCCTACAATCCGTGCCTCTGGCACATCAGATCTCTTGGAGTTCTCTCTGCATTCCCTGGTGATCATTACCTCCGTGTTTATGTCTGTACCATCTCTCTTCCCTTCATCTTTTTGTCCACCAGGTAAACTCTTACCCTTTGAGATCCAGCCTAAGCTTTATCTCTACTCATCAAGCCATTCTTTCTGCTTTCCCCTTTTGCCTCTGTCATAACCTGGGCAGGATCTCCAGGCTGTGTGCTGTAGTACAGAGAGGTTGTTAAAGAATTAACTGCTTCTACCAGGACCACCTGGGGATTTAGCAATTACAGGGTTACTGCCTGCACTATCAGGGGGCCTCCGTGACCCTGGACTATTTTCAATTTCCTCCTTGATTACGTTATTCCCTGTGAGGTGCCTGTGCGCGCCCGCCCACCCCGCAGCTTCTTCTGTCTCATGTACTCACTCTTCTAGCTCTCCTTCTAAATTGTAGCATCTCTGAAGGGAAGGATACAGTCTTTCCCAACTCAAAATCCCCAGCATCCAGGGCAGAAATGGAAACAAAGTAGGTGCCTAATGAATACTGAATGAGACTGAGACTGTATCCCGGGGTGAGGTGGGTTACTGTAGAAATGATGTTAACTGATTTCTGATTGGTTCTGAACCTGTCCACACAGGTTTCTCTTGCAGCAGTGGTTCTTATTTGGGGTGATTTGCACGCCCCTTATGGGATGGTTGATGATGTCTGCATACAGTTTCAGTTATCAGGACTGTGGGAGTGGGTGGCAGAGAGGAGGGGTGCTGGTGACGTCTGAAGGGTAGAGACAAGGACTGCTGTTCCACTCCCTACAATGCATAGGGCGGCCGCCACAACAAGGAGCCATCTAGTCCAAATGTCCACAGTGCCGAGGCTGAGACCTGGCCTTATGGTCTTGGCAAAAATTTCCTTTCTTTTTTACTTCCTGACATTGGGGTCCCGTCCTCTTCTTGGTTAATGCCTTTTTCTCTCGATTTTCCTTCATTCCACGGTTCTAGTGAGGCTGAAGAAATTTACTAGACCAGGAAGAGAAGAAAAGAGTAAGCTCTTTTTTCTCTCCCTACCTTTCATCTGCTGCCTGAGGCAGTCCTGCTACCCTACCCCTTACTTCTCCCGTGTCCTGCCAAGGTTGAGGTCCTCCTTTTTTTTTTTTTTTTTAACATGCTTAAAAGTGAAGAATTTTGGGCTTCCCTGGTGGCGCAGGGTTGAGAGTCCGCCTGCCAATCGATGCAGGGGACACGGGTTCCTGACCCGGTCTTGGAAGATCCCACATTGCCGCGGAGCGGCTGGGCCCGTAAGCCATGGCCGCTGAGCCTGCGCGTCCGGAGCCTGTGCTCCGCAACGGGAGAGGCCACAGCAGTGAGAGGCCCGCGTACCGCTAAAAAAAAAAAAAAAAAAAAAAAAGTGAAGAGTTTTGAACAGTGTGAGATTTACAGATCAGAACAGATCTGAGGTTTACTTCCCAACCTGACATACTCAGGACAGCATTTGGTGTTTGAGAGAGAAGTAGTGAAAGACAGAAGGAGAGTCTGGACATTTTGTGTCTAAAGGATTACATCAAAACACTAAGTGGAACGTGGAAAAGAGGGCCTTGTTTATGTAGAACAAGACAATTGTCTCCTCCCACATGAGTGGCTGCTTTTGTATTATCTTTATGTGGCCACTATCTTTTTTTTCCCCTACAGACCAACGAGAGCTCATTCTTTTTGTGACCTCTGTTTTGATTTTGGGGTGTTTTTTTTTTTGGTTTCTTCCAATGAACCCTTATTTTGCTGCATAAGATCAAAATATTTTCTTCAAAGACAGTTTCCTTTAAAAATAAACTGTTATCAGGAGAGAAGCTATGTTCACAGCTGGTAAAGGCATGATTAAATAATCACCGTAGGGGGAATTGAAAAGTAATTTCATAATATAGCTGTAGAATCCAAAGAGAAAATCGAAGGAAACATCCCAGTCAGTTAAGAAAACTTTTAATTAAATGAAATGTTTGAACTCTATTTGGGTTTCGGATTTTTTTTTTTTTTTTTTTTTGCAACTTTCTGTATGTGCATGTTTTACTTGGTGAGAGTTTGTAAGAGGTTATCTTAATACAGTTATGGGCTTCCTGAGAGTTTGGTTAAGCTTCTAATTACATATAAAATAGCCTTGCAAATAGTTACACTAACTGTTTTAGACATAAATTTGACATGGGTCCTTATCTTTATTGCCAGTCTCTGCTATAGCTATGTTTTTTATTTTATTTAAAAAATTATCGGTTGAAGAGGAAACAAGAATATCTTAAGAGAAATTCTTATAGTCTTTAGGCTCATAGAGTGACAGACTCTTTTACCCAAGAGTAGTATGGAGAAAGAGAGCCTACTTTTGGTAGGGAGGGGTTGAGGATCTGCTAGTGACCAATATGTAAGTCTCAGAAATCACCTCACCTCTCTGGGTCTTAGTTTACCTCATCTGTAGACTGGGTCGTGTTACCACCCTTCAGGTTTGTGCTAAGGACTAGAGTTTACCGCTGCAAAGCCCTCATGACAGTGTATGGCAGGGCCTGGATGCTTGGGAAACAATAGATATGATAGTACCATGGTTGTATTGGCGATTCAGGGGATACCAGCTTTTTACATAAAAGTTTTCATTCTGTAAAAATTTTTCTGATGAAAAGTCAGAGCTACTGAAGAGAAATTTGTAAAATGCTTGTAAGAATTTCTAAGGGCCTGTACAAAATGTAGATTCTAAGATGAAACGTAATTTTATGCCTATCATTTTGGGACCAATATATATTGATTTTAGTTGAGAATTCTTGGATTATTTTTTAAAGCATCATTGTATATGGAAATCCTGTACTAATACTAGACATAATACTTTACATACCTGTAATTGTGAGGCAATGTATATTCCACTAGAAAATTTTACTTGATGATTATGTTATTGTTATCAGCCCGATTTTTAAATAATAAATTTAATTTTGAAACATTATTTAAATACAGTCAAAATAATGTAAATTCTGAACATTTTGAACTTTGCAAGTTGAGTTAATTGTATAAGATGACAACTGAGGTAGTCTGTTTCTTTTCTTTTTTTAAAATTAATTAATTAATTTTTATTTTTGGCTGTGTTGGGTCTTCGTTGCTGTGCGTGGGCTTTCTCTAGTTGCTGCTAGCGGGGGCTACTCTTCATTGCGGTGCATGGGCTTCTCATCGTGGTGGCTTCTCTTATTGTGGAGCACAGGCTCTAGGTTTGTGGGCTTCAGTGGTTGTGGCACACGGACTCAGTAGTTGTGGCACACGGGCTTAGTTGCTTCGCAGCACGTGGGATCTTCTTGGACAAGGGCTTGAACCCGTGTCTCCTGCGTTGGCAGGCGGATTCTTAACCACTGCGCCACCAGGGAATCCCCTAGTCTGTTTCTTAAAGCTATATTAAATCTTGAAAAAAATGAAATAATTAAAAAAACTTTCCATATCTTGTGAAATGACTTTATTTTTATTGTTCACATGTATCTCAATATTTTAATGTATGTGTATACATATAATCAATATTATATATTCTAATATTCAAAATAATCAAAATTATATATTCTAAAAACATACCTTGAACTTCAATAACAGAATTGACATAGGCTTTGGAGCTGTATTTGAGTAGCACATGCAGTGAGCCATTTAGTCAATTTAGATAATTACAAAATACATGATATTTGAAATGTCTTTCCAAAGCATATTTACCTGAATTTTATTGCCCATCAAAAATTTGAATTTTATTTAAGTACTTATATGTCATTTTTGTATTCATCTTGAAAAATTATATTTAACATTTTGTAAAGATCTCCATTAGCATGAATCCAATAGATTAGTATTAATCCAATAGATTAATTCCAGAGAATAGTATTTTAATTAAACTCTTGTTTTTCTACCTTTTATAGGAGTGCTATATCATACATATTTGTAAGGCTTAGGTTGGAGGAACTTCAATAAAAAGATAACCTAGCTTATCCACACACGACCTTATATGCACATAGGATTTTCAAAGATGAGGTGAATTCAGTTATCCAGCAAATGACATTCTCTGATTCTTAAAAATGGAAAGAAAATCAGTGACATGCAGATAAAGAGAATCAACCTAGTCTTAAAGCTTATTGCTTTGTATTTCTGTCTTATGAACTTTGAATTGAACTTCTGCGCAGGATCTGATCTGGATGAAATGTCATATCTGAGACTGATCCTTATCTCCTAAACGTTTCCTTTGTTTCTTTGATTCTTTGGGCTTTACCCTCTGATTTTATTGTGAGTGGCCCAGAGCTTTGATCTTGCAATAAGCTCTGGCTTGCAACACAAACCTTTGCTTTGGTATGACACACAGAAGGACATGGGTATACTCAGAAAATCTAAATAGACAAGAGGTTACTTCTTCTGTGGTTAGGGCTGAAGGCAAATGGGGTAACTTCAGAATTTATTGTCTCCCATTACATTATGGGAAACTAAAAATTCACACGGGTACTTTAACATTAAGAAAGCACACCTGTGAGAACAGGTTTGATGTACAGTATATATCTCTTTCTCATTTCATTTACAATACTTTCTTGAGTTCGAAGAATTAAACGTTTCCCCTTTCTATTGCTGCAGACATAAAAATTTTGAGCCATCTCTCAGATTCCAAATTCCTTTCTGGTTAAAAAAAAATTACATTAAAATAGTTTTGAAGCTGTACAGTAATTACAAAGATGTAAAAAAAAAAAAAAAAAGCCCAGTAAAGCTAATATACTGAGCACAGAATATATCATACATAGGCGTTTTTTGACCTAAATAGTCATCAGAAATGCCAAATGCCTAATAAAAAGAGAAGTTATAAGTATATTGTTTGCAAATAATATTTCATATTTCCTGACCATTTAAAATTTTTCTTTCAAGGAAAAAAGGAGCATAAAATTTTTTGAACCATACAGCTCATTGTATCCACAGTTTCAGAGAATGTACTCAATAATCATGTATCAGAGGAATGTATTTAGACTACAAATACCCTATACATGTTAGATACATGTGGACAGTGTACCTCTAAAATTAAGGGTGTCAGAGTGCTTCAGCACTCAGATAATGCTAAGGATGCTTGAGCAGAACTTCAAAGAGTTTCCTCCTTCATCAAGATCTACTAATAAGTTAATTATGAACATAGACATAGTGGATTTTAAGGCAATTTAAAACTTTTTTGTCTTTGTTTAAGCAGCAAGCCAGACCCAGTCGTATGACTATATTAATGGCAAGTTAATCTTTTTTGAAATGGACATTTCCACTAACAACTTTCATTAAATTTGAGAAATTTTCACTGAAAGAGCCAGGTTAGAAATATATTGGTAGAAAATTTCAGGTTGCGATAAGGAAGCAGTCTTATCATGACTATTATGTCGGTCTTTCGTTCCCACCGAGTATGAGGCTATGGTTACCTTGCGCTGTCTCTGTCTCTCTCTCCCTCTCTGTATATATATATACACTTATATTTTTTTAAACTGGGACTCACCCGCTAGCTACTAAACAAGCACTGAACTTTGTCCAGTGGGTTCATAACCTGAATTCCAGTTGTAGGTAATGTTTGTAATTCTAAAAATGCCGACATTTGTCATTGTGAATTATGTTTCCTTTAGGAAATTCCTTTACTAAAGAGAGGCAGTCATTTTTGACACTAATCAGATGCCTCTGTGCTGACCCTCTTGCTGAATGAGGCCAGGCTTTCGAGGTTATTAGTATTTAAAAAGAAATAGTCATTCAGTGTAGCGTTTCAGTAAATAATGACCTACAGGACTTATTAGGCATATTCTACAAATTTTCCCACCCACAGCAATGATTAACGTAGAAAACGTTGTAGAGCTTTTCTTGTGTCAGCTGAGCAGGGGTTTGTAGTTCTTCATTCACATTTTTCACTTAATCCAATGGCTTTGAATTCTTTGCCTTGTAAGTTTCTATATATAAAGATTAGAAACTGCTTTTGGCTATGCAGAATTACATGCTTTTAGATGAAATTCAATCCATTGTAAAAGGTTTTTTTTCAGAGCAATACTATTTATTCCTTGTTGAATTTGGATGACACAGAGAAGAATATTAGTTAACTGGGAACAGAAATTGTGTTACCCAATTTAAAAAAGCTGTAGCAGTCATTTTGGGAAAGACTAGAAAAATTAAACACCGGTGAGTTTATTTAAGCCTTTTAAGGAAAAAAGGAAATACTGGAAGATAATCAAAAGTGCCGGGCTAACATTTTCTCTGGAATGTCTTTTGAGTTGCCTGTCTTTTATATAGGTATGTCATAATGAAGGTTGGGGATTGAAAAAGAATTTTTGGTATTTAAGGAAGTGATGGGTTTTTGTGCTTCTTAGTCCTCATCTTTGAGTAAAACAGGTTAAAAAACTCATTAGGAGTGAAAAAGGAAAAATATTTGGATCTCAGGAGCTATTGGAAATGGTTTTCCTTTTGCCTGTTTTTCGAATATACTAGGTTAAAAACTTGGAGAAACTCTGAAAAGTGATTACTGTCTCCTAAATGTTTATTCTCTCTGACTGCTTACAGACCACGGGGGAGGCTCCTATCTGAGATCTGAGGTGAGACTCTTGATGTTTGGCTGCAGAATTCCAAAGAAATTCCATGATTTTACATGGAGTTTGGGGGCAAGGGTGGGGATGGGAGTAGGAAAGGTGTCCGCACAAGGAGGAAAATACTGAACAAATATTTCATTTGTTCATATAGCAGGATTAAAATTTTTGTTCCCTGTGGAGCACATGCATAAATCCTTAGGCAATCTGCAAAATTTGTAGAAGGATCCCTTGAACTTAAAGGCAACAAACTCTTGGGGTCTTTGGGTTACACATTTATACGTCCTTATGCACTTTACAACTAAGGGAAAAGGCAAAACACTCTCTCCAAAGACCTCCTTTATTGTTCTCCATGTCCTTCTCTGCCTTTCACGTCTTATTTTCTTCCCAGATGCATTTAGCAGATTTTTGTTTTGGTTTGTGTAAATGAGCTTCATCTCACAGTAGCCATGTCCCTCCCACTTCTGAATCCACTCTTAATGGATAACCCTTACTTCCTTGTTTCCCAGTCTTCCCCCCGAAACAGTTGCTGCTCTGCTGTGTTTAACATTAGCTTTAGATGTTTCTCAGGATTCATTCAAAGATGGGAAATGAGTGTTTTTTTTTCTTTTTTTTAATTGACCTGGCTGGAAGGCGCTCATATAGAAAGGATGCTGGGAAAAGAAAATGAGCAGACATTCTAGGGAAGTGAGGTAATTGCACTGGGCAGAGGGTGGGTCCGGAAGGTCCCACTCAGAGTGGGCTTCAGGGTTAAGGAGTGTGAATCTTCCAGTTCCTGGCTCAGTGCCTTATGATAGAAAAGGCATCATAAATAATTTAACCCCTCTCGCGACGGGGCCCTCTCCTCCCCAATAAGTATTATTCACTAATTGACTGTTTGCTCCTGGAAGATTTTTTTTTTTTAAGAAACTTTTTTTTTTTTTTTTAAAAGACCAAAAAACCATGCTATCACTGAGCTGAGACCCAGACCTCTGACAAACTGAAGAGGAAGAGGAAACTGGAAATGCTCACCTGAAGAATGTAGGTGGCTCTTTCATGTGTACCCAACTCATAATATTTTGGGGAAAAACCCAAAGTAGGGGAAGTTAATATCACCAGAAAGAACACAGAGCGGGAAGCTCTGAGAAGGTGGGTGTTGTGACTCTCCTGGCCATCACCGCATCCCGGGGGTGGTGGGTGTTTGAATGGATGGATGAGTGAATTATCCTGCAGGCTGTATTTGCCAAGTCTTTGGCTTGTTTCTTTTTGATGTCAGTTGTATTAGGCCTGAAATTTGCTTTGAAATCACAGGAAGAAAGACTCTATATAAACTAAATGGCCATTGTTTTTGCTAATATTATTATGTCACACCCAACCCCCAATCCCTCCCAGACAACAATTGAACCAAAGCAACATCTGTCACGTGATGCCTGGGGTCAAGTTAGTTCACCTCCCTGCCTCTAGCCTGGCATTATGTAAACCACTGAAATAAAGGCAAAGGAAGTCTAATATTTCTTTGGAGGTACATACTTAATAAAAACACAATTTGAGGTGAGAGGGCACAGAGGACATTATTCGATTTCCTCCAAAGGAGTAAGTTATGCTCAGACACAGACCCAGTCTTCTGCAAATTCCTTTTTTTCTTGGATGAAGTTAACAGAAAAAGCATTTTGGCCTTCCAGATTGCTGTGGGGAGGGAGGGCCTGTCCTCACTTGCACAAGGTAATTTCTGTCTGTCTCATGGTAGGTGCAGAAGTTCAGACACAGCAACAGATTCAAGGTGAGTTTATACTGACATTTTGGCAACAGTAGGGGCAAACAGAGACCATACATTTCCAGCCTCATGAAAGCATCCTAGGATTGGGGAAATCTGAGCGCTTGCATTTCGGAATTTACAGTGAGAAAAGGAAGTGCCCTCGCGTGTCCCCAGATGTGGACGAGGAGTGAACCTTCTCAGGATACTGTGCCACTAGGTCTTCATGTTTTTCATTTATCTATACAAAAGATGCTTATTTGGCATCCGTTATGGGTCGGGCCAGGGGCAGATGGATACGATTCCTGCCTTCCTGGCGTTCCTGTGTTTAGCACTGAAATTATTTTATCAATATACCTAACTCTCACATTCTGAAGTACCGTATTCAGAAGCTGGATTAATAATGAATAATGAATGCATAATGATGAGGAAGAAGAGGAGAAAAGGAAGAGAAGGAGGAAGAGAAGAGAAGCAAATAAAGTATACAGCATAAACCAAGAACAAACCAAAAAGAAATCCAGGGACCGTGTTAATCAGTAGCAGGGGGTCAGCCCTGATCCAGGAATCCCCCGTGCCACCTTTAGGCACTCTATCGCATACTCTTTGTTTAACGACCCGGCAGAGTGGGAAAGACCAGGGGAGCGAAGGCTTGGTGGGTCAGGCTGTAGATGGTTGCCCTTCTCTGGGGAGTCCCCTCCCAACGCAGACACCTGCTGAGTAACTGGGAATTGTGGCAGCCACTGAGAAAACACAGAAGGGCGCTCCCATTCCTCTTGCAAGGGCAAGTTCAGGCCACATGTTCAGTATACCTTCCCATGATGAGGTCCCTCCACTGGGGATGCTGAGCCTGGCCATCTTGGGCATTCAGGGGCAGTGGTGAGGGACCTCCTGCTTGCCTCCCTTTCCTTGGTCTATGCCCAGGAGAAACGAGGGAAGAAGCCACCCATGATGACAGAAGTCCTTTCCTGCCCGTGCCCCCATTCTTCCAGATGCATCTGCAAGCAGTGCTCCAGACAGAGCAAGCCATGAAAAAAAAGTATGTTGCACAAATTAATAAAAATATTGTCCAAGGAGTGAGCCCAGTGCCTTACAGGGCAGACGGGAAACACAGAGAGCAGAGTGGCCAGAGTGGTGAGAGGTGCTTAAGCCAGGGCCAAGTGGGCAGCGTGAGCCCCGCGTCGCAGGCAGCCGCAGCCTGGTTCCCGTGGAGTATTGCCATGAGGGGAACATGGGTCCAGCATTGCTCAATCCTCTTGATTTTTTCAAGAGGAGCCAGAAATCTAGACTCCTGTGTGAAATCTCATTAAAAAAAAAAAAAATCTCATTTTAAAAATGTGACTATATCACTATTTTTAAAACACTGTGAGGACCAAACAAACATATCTGTGGGCCAGATGCAGCCCAGGCCTGCTAGTTTATAGTGCTGGCGAAGCTGAAAACAAAAGAGGACCCTATCGGGGGAGACGAGTCAATGAGAAAAACAACTTTGAAAGAGTTGTTTTCGGTCCATATTCATGAACTCTTTTGGTTTATATCACGGAGGATATGCTAGAGGCTGTGAGGGTCTAGGCAAACCTGCTAGGTACTCTCTACCTCTGTCATTGTTACGGGCTCTCTTTGGCCTTCTGCTGCCTTCTCAGAGCAGGTACCTGGAGTCCTCTCATTAGCTCCAGGATACCAAAAATCTCTTCAGGGTTACCACTTGTGCTTATTCATTCATCCAAATTAATGGAATGAGCTTAAAATACTTTTGTGTGAGTCCTTCTATCTGGTGATCAGTGGAGGTACCAGCTGGGCCATGCTCTGAGAGTGAGCACAGTAAACAGTGGTACCTGACCCCGATATATTTAATTATAAGTTGTGGGGAAGGGTGGAGAACTGAGGCCTGATATCACTCTGGGAGTAGGAGAAAATGGACTTCTTACAGTACAGTCAGTACAAAGAGAATTTCCAGGGTGTGACCTGCGGAGAACATCTGCGACCTTCTTTATTTCAGAAGTTCCAAGAGGACGCTCTGGCTGCCACCACTGCTTGAGCTGGTCAGCAGGAAGCTGGGCCTGCCAGAAAAACAAGGGAGGGAACAAGAGAGGCGTGTTTCCAATTTATCCAGCTGCCGCAGAGCCTACAGCTGATTGGCCAAAGGGAACTGATTTTAATGAGTTTATCTTCTCTAGTCTGTATTAGGTGTGGTAGGCTACCTGATGCTATAACAACTGAACCTCCAAACCTCAGTGGCTTAACACAGTAAAAGTTTATTGTTGCTTAGGCAAAGTCCGTTGGGTGTTCAGAGGGTGCCTTTGGTGGGCTGTCCTCCAAGCGTAGATTCTGGGATCCAGCTCCTTCCCTTTAGGGGCCTCTGCTGTCCCCGGGCTTACCTTGAGGTCCTCTACTGGGACGAGCAAAGAGAGAGAATTGATTGGTCTGTTTCAGAGCCAGGCTTAAGAGTGGCAGTCTTTGCTTCCGTCATATTTTGTTGTCTAGAACTTAGTCACGTGGGAAGCTGTTTACCCTCCTGTTTTCCCTGGAGGAGGAGACACTGTGTGTGGACCTAGAGTCATCGTGACACACGGCACTTTGACCATCTAAGCAGAGGAGGAAGAGTTGTGCCAACAAGCTCCTCTCGACTTGCCTCCCATTCTCCTTCTCTTTCTTTCCCCCTTATCTTTTTTCTCGCTCTCATGCTGATTGTGACTGGCCAACCAGAAAACCAGTGAAACCCAACTGATAACAGGATGGATAGCCTGGCTTTCTGTGAGGCTGGACTTTAAAAATCAGAGAAGCAGCATGATGGTCTCATTCAGATTGGAGCACAAGAGCTAATTTGTCTCTAACTAGCCTATTGCTGATTTCTCACTTGGTAGAGTTGTTTTCAAAGAACTCTTCCTTCTCCTGCTTAGTAAGCCTAAACTCATAAGAACGCATAGACTGCTGTAAGGTGTGGGTAGACCATTCCAATTAAATATGTAAACACATAGGTTCCCTTACTTAATCTCTTCCATTTCCAAGACTAAGACAAATCGTTTAATTCATTGACTCTTGCACTTTCAGCGTGGCTTCCATCAGAGGGCCTCATGGGGGTTCACAAATATTTAAGTCTTTTACATTAATCCAAATGAATTTTTGAGGTAGCTGAGCCAAACATTGAACTTCTTCTGTTTATAGGAGAGAAACTGAGTCACAGAACAGAGATTTGTCTGTGGTCACTCCCAGAAGTAATCATTATTGCCAGAGGTTCCTAAGGCCTTAATCACATAATTCCCCAAATCAGATCAGAATTTGCATTGAAATCCCTTACATAACTTCTGCAAAAATTAACATATATTTATGTTTCATATATTTTAATTATGCATTTTTGAATCAATGTGACTAAAATTACAGGTCTTTTGTCCTAATTCAGAAATGCTTGGGACGTGTATTTTAAAAGTTCACTCAATCAAAGGCAAGATTTTGAAAGCCCCAAGGTCATGTTAGACATCCGAGCAAGTGAGTCCTCTTGGTTTGTGAATCTAGCTTCATAATGGGCCTGTGTTCCTATGAAACAAGCCTAAACAACATGCCTGACCTTTGAGTGCAATTTACAGAGTATCAGTAAGACGTGGTGTTCTTAGTGCAAATAGCTTATGTGGGAGGCAATGATATGCTAACCAAGTTAAGTGAAAAATGACCATTTAATGCACTGTATACAGAATTGTTAAATAAAAAAGATAGACTTTTGAGTGGGCTTAAAGTGACATTTTGGGGGAGGGTTTATTGACCAGATGCAGTGAATCTGAGATCAATTAATTTTGCTTTGAAGTTTGTTCTTGATCCAGATCTTCAATAAGAAGGTAGTTTCCAAATCACTGGTCTGTGAACACTGCTTGTGATTAATTACCCTTTTATAATCTTAGGAATTCTGTTCTTTGCTATATTTTGAATAACTCAGACTCCATGGGGAGTTGTATCTTGGCTGGTATATTTGGAACTGCTAATAAACACCTACTTCCTGTTTTTCTTACTACTGTGTATAGCAAATTGTTAAATTACTTGAATTGCCATCTCTGTTTCTTGTGTGTTTAACCAGCCCTGATTTATGTTGTGGAATAATCTGCATCAAAGAGTCTTTGCCAACACATTTCTCATAGCTTCAAGATGTAAGATACTGTATCTTACTATTGCAGTATAAACTTGAAGGATGGTAGGAGAAAGTATTCCATTTCATCAGCACAGAAAAATTGGAATTTTAGTATCTTGAGCTCCAAATAACTCTTGGAAAGAAGTTAGTGTATTTTTATTTTATTTCTTTACATACATATATATATATACGTATATATATATATATATACGTATATATATACGTGTATATATATATATACGTATATATACGTATATATATGTGTGTATATATATATATATATATACACGTATATATATATATATTTTTTTTGCGGTACGCGGGCCTCTCACTGTTGCGGCCTCTCCCGTTGCGGAGCACAGGCTCCGGACGCGCAGGCTCAGCGGCCATGGCTCAGGGGCCCAGCCGCTCCGCGGCATGCGGGATCCTCCCGGACCGGGGCACGAACCCGTGTCCCCTGCATCAGCAGGCGGACTCCCAACCACTGCGCCACCAGGGAAGCCCTCTTTACATATATTTTTGAGGTCAGTAGTTTTATTCTTTTAGGAAGACATGATGGGATAGAAAACATTTTTCTGTTTTCCTTTGAGGTGTAATTTTTATCGCTACAGGCTAAACAATGTATTCAACCAATGATAAGTGCTATGATTTAATAGTACTCATCACAGGTTTTTAATTTGCAAAGTGCTCTGGTTGCTTTTGTTGCTCATATCCACCTGGCTGTCACTGAGCCCTCTAGCTTGTGCTATGTAGGCTGCAGGTCTGTGTCAAAGTCCAAGAAGTTGCTGATTGGGGATAGATTAAGGCTTCCTGTGAAAGACCAGGTGCCTGGGGAGAACTGGCCCTGGGTCTAGCATTGGCCCCAGGAGGAGGTGACTCTCTTTGCTTTGAAAGTCCAGGCTGTTGTTGAGTGAATGATCAACAGATATTCCGTCTCCTTTGCTGACAGAAAAGTATAAAGAGTTAATGAGTTACTGGTGCCCTGGAACCTCTACCTTTTCTCTGCTCTCCCACAAGAGCCCCACCCCGTGTTTCTGGTGACCCAGGTAGGAATGGAAATGTTGAAAGTGATAGGAAATATTACCCAGGAAGAGCCTCGGAATTTGGCACTGCGTCAGTCACGGGGCAGGACTACCCTTAGACCTGGGCAGTCGTCCAGAACCCCTGCTTTAGATGCTGCTGCTCAGACCCTTCTCTGCTTTGCCCCTAACCCATGGGGCAGGATACTTTGGGGAGTTAAGGGTATCCGCCCAGAGCTCATGCCCTACTCCTCTGTAATCTGGGTACCCAGGACTAGAGAGTCCTTGTCCAAGTGACCCCAGGCCTTCTCCCCAGGCCTCTGAAGGCCTTGTTCCTCATGCATCTTCCTGAGCAGTGGTAGGTATATGTGTGTGTGCTGGAAGAGAATTTGGACCTGAAGGATGGGGTGTCCACACACAGCCACCCCAGGCCCTCCCAATGCAGGATAGAGCTGGTGATGGGAACAGAGGAGCAGGCCAGTAACTGAGGCCTCCATTTATTTTCTTGTCCTGGCTGGGAGACGTTAGGACAGGCTTGCTGTGCAGCGTCAAAGGGAAGATGGAGCTTCAGAGCCTGTGTGGTGCTCCCCAATTTTCTTTCCTCCCTTCTTTTAAGCTCTTAACAACATTCTCACGTTACCTCTCCCCTTGCTTCCATTGACTTCCTTCAAACCATCTTCCTAACCTCTCTTCACCAAACTCTAGACTCTCACCTTCAGTTGCCTTCTGGTTTTCTCTTCCTAGAGGTCCCATCAGCACCTTGAATGCAACATGTTCAAAACCAGAATCAAAATCATACTCTCCCACAACCAGCTCCAGTTTTTGAGATCTCTGCTTTGTCTCATCATACCAGCATCCATGATTATTCAGGCAGCTGTATTCAGAACCAGTTTTGACTTCCTGCCCTCCTCTACTGTCCTCCTTTGATTCAAAATTAATTAACTAATTAATTCTGAATGTGAGGTGGAATACCACTGTGCAGAGCCTTTTGTTCGCTTCCCATCTCATTGCAGCACACTCCTGGGGGTTTCACAGCTGCTCACCGGAGGAGCTTTCCAACCACTCCCCTCCTCTTACTCTGTGTTCCAACCACCCTATACCACCTGGCCAGACTGCACTCATACCAGTTCTCTGCTTAAGAGCCTTAAAAAGTTTCACGTGTTGATCAAATTTAGTAAGAACTCCTTAGCCAGTTATTTAATTCTTTTATGTTTCCATGACATACATATTCCTGTATCTCCTATCAAATCACTGTGGTCCACTAAGAACTACCGAAAATAATACCAAAAAATCTATCTTGAATTCTCAATTGTGTTAGATATTTTTTCATTTTGTAATGCATTTTTATTGTAAAATATTTCAAAACAGACAAGATTTGAGAATAATATGATGAACAGCATGTACCTACTATTCAGCCGTATCAAATCCCAACATTATGCTGCATTTGTTTCAGACTTTTTTTTAAATTTAAGAAATAAAACTTATATTGTAAAGGCTCCCAGGTACCCACAATCCATCTCCTCCTTCCTCTTTCTCTCCCAGAGACAACCACTATTGTAAAGTCAGTGTTTCTTATTACCATACATATGTTTGAGTTACATATTTATGTATCCATAACTACATTTTATTACTTTTATTACTCTTTTATAAACTTAATATAAAAGTTATAATTTAGCAATTATTTTGCTCTGCCTATTGTTTTGCAGCCTTTCCATGTTTATTTCATTTAATGACTGTAAGTTATTTCACTGTATGAATATTCCACAATTTATTGATCCATTTCCCTTTGACGGACATTTATTTATACTGTTTCCAATACTTTTCTCTTTTTTTAATTTTTGAATTTTATTTTATTTATTTTTTTATACAGCAGGTTCTTATTAGGCATCCATTTTATACACATCAGTGTATACATGTCAATCCCAATCTCCCAATTCATCCCACCACCACCACCACCACCCCGCCGCTTTCCCCCGTTGGTGTCCATACTTTTGTTCTCTACATCTGTGTCTCAATTTCTGCCCTGCAAACCGATTCATCTGTACCATTTTTCTAGGTTCCACATACATGCATTAATATACGATATTTGTTTTTTTCTTTCTGACTTACTTCACTCTGTATGACAGTCTCTAGGTCCCTTCACATCTCTACAAATGACCCAATTTCATTCCTTTTTATGGCTGATATTCCATTGTATATATGTACCACATCTTCTTTATCCATTCGTCTGTCGATGGGCATCTAGGTTGCTTCCATGACCTGGCTATTGTAAACAGTGCTGCAGTGAACATTGAGGTGCATGTGTCTTTTTGAATTATGGTTTTCTCTGAGTATATGCCCAGTAGTGGGATTGCTGGGTCATATGGTAGTTCTATTTTTAGTTTTTTAAGGAACCTCCATACTGTTCTCCATAGTGGCTGTATCAATTTACCTTCCCACCAACAGTGCAAGAGGGTTCCCTTTTCTCCACACCATCTCCAGCATTTGTTGTTTGTAGATTTTCTGATGATGCCCATTCTAACTGGTGTGAGGTGATACATCATTGTAGTTTTGATTTGCATTTCTCTAATAATTAGTGATGTTGAGCAGCTTTTCATGTGCTTCTTGACCATCTGTATGTCTTCTTTGGAGAAATGTCCATTTAGGTCTTCTGCCCATTTTTTGATTGGGTTGTTTTTTTTTTAATATTGAGCTGCATGAGCTGTTTATTTATTTTGGAGATTAATTCTTTGTCCGTTGATTCGTTTGCAAATATTTTCTCCCATTCTGAGGGTTGTCTTTTGGTCTTGTTTATGGTTTCCTTTGCTGTGCAAAAGCTTTTAAGTTTCATTAGGTCCCATTTGTTTATTTTTGTTTTTATTTCCATTACTCTAGGAGGTGGATCAAAAAAGATCTTGCTGTGATTTATGTCAAAGAGTGTTCTTCCTGTGTTTTCCTCTAAAGGTTTTATAGTGTCCAGTGTTACATTTAGGTCTCTAATCCATTTTGAGTTTATTTTTGTGTATGGTGTTAGGGAGTGTTCTAATTTCATTCTTTTACATGTAGCTGTCCAGTTTTCCCAGCACCACTTATTGAAGAGGCTGTCTTTTCTCCATTGTATATCTTTGCCTCCTTTGTCATAGATTAGTTGACCATAGGTGCGTGGGTTTATCTCTGGGCTTTCTATCCTGTCCCGTTGATCTATATTTCTGTTTTTGTGCCAGTACCATATTGTCTTGATTAGAAATAAAAGGAATACAAATGGGAAAAGAAGAAGTAAAATTGTCACTGTTTTCAGATGACATGATACTATACATAGAGAATCCTAAAGATGCCACCAGAAAACGACCAAAGCTAATCAATGAATTTGGTAAAGTTGCAGGATACAAAATTAATGCACAGAAATCTCTGGCATTCCTATACACTAATGATGAAAAATCTGAAAGAGATATTAAGGAAACAGTCCCATTTATCATTGCAACAAAAAGAATAAAATACCTAGGAATAAACCTACCTAGGGAGACAAAAGACCTGTATGCAAAAAACTATAAGACACTGTTGAAAGACTTTAAAGATGATACCAACAGATGGAGAGATCTACCAAGTTCTTGGATTGGAAGAATCAACATTGTGAAAATGACTCTACTACCCAAAGCAATCTACAGATTCAATGCAATCCCTGTCAAACTACCAATGGCATTTTTTACAGAACTAGAACAAAAAATCTTAAAATTTGTACAGAGACAGAAAAGACCCCGAATAGCCAAAGCAGTCTTGAGGGAAAAAAACGGAGCTGGAGGAATCAGAATCCCTGACTTCAGAGTATAGTATAATCCTTTGCTCTTATAAACAGTAAGTACGTGCCTTGTTGTATTGCCTCCTCACACCTAAGTGTGAGAGTTTCTCTAGGGTTTATACCTAAAAGTGGAATTTCAGAGTTACCAGTGTGCCTATCTTTACTTGCTAAAGTGCTCTGCAAATTTTCCTGCTGGTGTGTGTCTGTGTGTGTGTGTGTGTGTGTGTGTGTGTGTGTGTATATTCCCGCTTCTCCACACTCTCACTCACAGTTGTGATCATCAGACTTCTAAAATTTTGTGAATACAGTTGGTGAAATTGGATCTCATTGCTTTAATTTGCATTTCTCTGATTTTCAGTAGAGAAGGCTTTGCTAGGTAAGGTGCATGAAATACAAGCATGGTAGATCCATGAAGGAGCCATACATTAGACAGTCCAAAAAGAAAGACCTCTGTATAGCAACAGATAACCATAGAATTAAAAGACAAGACATACAGGAAGAACGGATATGCAATGCAGATGACTAATATGAAATTAGTATCCAGAATATGTCAGGGAACTCTTGTAAAGTTTAAAACAAGACAACCTAATAGAAAATGAACAGATGTTATGAACAGACAGTACTCAACAGAAGAAATCTCACACCTTGCTGGAGTTCAGTAAATGTTTGCTGGTAATTAAATGACTAGAAGGAGTGGCTGAAGCAGATCTCTGCAGATGTCGTGTCTTTAGTGGGTTCCTGGGACTCAGCCCCTGAGATGGAGGTTTGTGTGGGGGAAGTTTAATGGGATGTGATCTCATGAGGGGATTAGGAAAGCAGGATTGGACAGAGTGAGAAGTGGATTGGGGAACTCTGGAGGCGTTCAGGGAAACTGAGGCGAGGGCCTGGGCCTTCTTGTCCTTGCATCCATCAGTTACTGGTTACAGGTGTCCCTGAGGAGAGGAAGTAACCATTGGCGGGACAGATCCCTTTGGCAGAGGGGACGTCCAAGGGGAGACTCAGCTGTGAGCCATCGGTAGCCTGTGCTCCTGGCAGCTGTGGGAAGGAGACAGGAGCTGGGTGGGACACACCACAGCGTCCACTTCATCCACTATGAAGACCCAGGGAACTAATCCAAGTTCCTCTCAGGATTCAGAATACTGGCCTTGGAGTCAGAGAGCCCTGGGATTGAATCCCAGATCCACTGCTTACCCAGATAGGTAACCTTGGGCAAGTTACCTGGTGTCGGTCGCAGTCATAATTTTCTTTCCACAAATATTGAGTACCTGAGAGTACCTACCTTGAGGTTGCTGTGAGGGTTAAGTGATTGAATACTCACAGAGAGCATAACACAGTTCCTGGCACACATTTAATGCTTGATAAATAATGACTATTTTTTTTTATTATTAATACTTGTGGGGAAGAGTCTGCGTTTCTTTTGCTCTGTTAGCGGAGTACAGCAAGAAACTCTCTTGGAATGTGCTTCCGTGGCTTTCTTAGATAAATGGAATACTCATGAGGTTAGTGGGATTTACAGCAGGCTT
This sequence comes from Leucopleurus acutus, assembly GCF_964270905.1. NCBI lineage: Eukaryota > Metazoa > Chordata > Mammalia > Artiodactyla > Delphinidae > Leucopleurus > Leucopleurus acutus. The sequence goes on from NC_139142.1 coordinate 46,428,487, forward strand.
GTTCTCTAGTCTAAGCCAGTAATGCCTTCGCTGTTTAATAAAACATTTCCTGGTTTCATATTTAAAACTCCACTGACTTCCTACTCCTCCAGGCCAATTGTTATTTTTCTCTTTCTATTTTCATGGGACTTAATTCCTGTAACCAAATGGAACCTCTCAAGCAAGAGAAACTATTCCAATGCCCCATCTCCACCTTGACTCTGTCAGGTCACGGTGGCAAGTAGCTTTGGACACTGGAAAATTCTTTCTTTGTTAGAATTGGGTAGAATCAAATAACTTTTAGAGCCAGAAGGAATCATAGACCTTGACGATTATCAAGGGTAACAGGTTTTTGTTTTTGTTTTTTTTAAAGTAGTGGGGATCTGCCTCCTCCCACGGCCTGCCACCCTTTTTATAAGTGAAATCTTATGCAGCAGCCTCTTATTTGGAGCAAGAAAACACAGACCGGCTGTGGTTGGAGACTAGAGGTCACCTTCTCTATCTGCTCTTTGCAGTTCACCTTTGAGTATCGCTGTCCCTGATGTATCTCTTGTTTTCAAAAGTTTAAAAAAAATCACTGGTGTCATGTAACAAATTCGTTGTAAAGATGAAGAAATGCCTGGTTTTCTTCCCTCCTCACTGGCTGTCTTCTTCTCAGTCTCCTTTGCTGGCTTCTCTTTTTCTACCCCTGGCACTCCTCAGGACTCTGTTCTTGGCCCTTTCTTCTTTCTACAGTCACATCTTTGATGATTCTTTTCAGTCTCACGGCTTTCAATTCCATCTGTATGCTATCGCTTCCCAAATTTGTATCTCTAGCCCAGGTCTCTTTCTTGAACTTCAGACATATTTCCAACTGCCTAATTGACACCCTTCTTGAATGTCTAATAGCTCAAAATGAACATATGCCCCAAACAGGGCTCCCGGCCCTTCCTCCTCCATCTTATTTAATGGGAGCTCTGTCCTTCAGTTGCTCCATCCCCCAAATCTTGACACCTCACTCGCTTATGGTCCACGTCTAATCCATCAGGAAATCCTGCGATCTCCTCTTTCAAAATATATTCGAATCAGATCACTTCTTCATTGCTATTAACCTATCATACCATCATCATTTCTCATCTGGATTTTGCAATAGTATAGCCTCTGAATTGGGGTGATAATATAATTTATTATCCAAACTGGGACACTTTCAAGACTCAGCAAGGAGAGGCATTAATAATAGTATTGAGACACATGGCTCAGGATTGCTGTGGGCAAACGGGATGTACGGTCACCCTCCTCTTAACTCATTTTCCTGTCTCTACACTTGCTACCTTGAAGTCTAATCCTCATATATCAGCCAAGATGTCCCTGTTCAAATCTAACTTTAGATCAGATCATACTCTACTAACCCCTTTACTGGGCTTCATTTCATGCAAAACGAAAGCCAGCGTCCTTCCAAGGCCCTGTACCATCTGCTCCCCCGTTGCCCTCCAACCATAATTCCTATTGCTCTCCTCCTCTGCCTCTCCCTCCAGCAACGTCTTTGCTGTTTTTCGATCATACCAGGCATGCAGCCACCTCAGGACCTTTGTATTGGCTGTTTCTCAGTCTGAAATGCCCTTCCTCTAGACATTGCGTATCCCTTATCTCCTTCAGTTGTCACTTGGTCATTTAGACCTACAGTTACCATGTTATTTTAAATTATAACCACCCTCTTCTACTCCCCCTTTCCCTTTGCTTTATTTTTTTCAAAGAATTCCTCTAATATTTTATGTAATTTACTTATTATATTTCTTTTCTGTCCTGGCTAATAGACTGTAAGCTTGATGTGGACAGGGAATTCTTTTTTGCTTGGTTTCTGCTGCACCTCCTGAGCCTAGAACAGGGCCTGGCACATAGTTGGAACTCAAAAGATATTTGTTGATAACTGAGTGAAGAAGCCAAAAACTTCAGAAGGTTAAAGAGCTTCCTTCAATCACTAGATGAGCTTGTGAAAAGTCTGAATCTAGAGCCGGAGTCCCTGACTTCCCATCTCAAGGGGTTTGGGTGGGATTGTAGAACTACAACACGTGATGAGATAACAGAGCAAACTAATAATTGTTCAGCTGAGCTCTGCTCTAACTGGGTGCTCTATCTTGTTCAGATCTGGATGTCATTTCTGGAATCTGGATACCAGAAATGACGTTGGAGGTGGATTAGAAAAATTCAGGAAGAACTAATTCTTAATAGAAGTAATCCTTAGCTTTGAGGGCAGTGATGTGAAAGAAAACAAATGAAATCCTATTCAGAGGATGATCTGTGAAGGATTTCTGCCTCGATCCTATGGAACTAGAGATGAAAGTAGCAGTTTTTGTGGTGACTGCCTCTGAAGACAGAATAGTTCGAAGAAATTGGCTCTGTTTAAGGAGGAGAATGGGAGCCTGGAGGCTGGGTTCTGTGACTGCTTGGAAATCTGGAAATCTAGGGCTCTCTGTAGTTATACTTCCACAGCCTCTGTTTCTTTGAAAATATAAATCTTGTCTTCCTGCAAATAGTAGGGTGATGAGTGAGTCAGATTTTCAGTATTAATATGAGAATTGCTGCTGGTAATGTGACTTCTTCTACTTCTTAGGCCTGAAATGTCCTCCCTGCACTCTTTCCTAGTTCCTTCCAAATAAGAATCCAAAGTTTAATTATTTTCCATAGTTTGAAATATTCACATGTTGCTTTGTATGGTCTATGTTGTTTTCAAAATGTTATTAAACTATTTTCATGAAAGTCTGTCTTGTATCTCCAGTTAAATTTAAAGTCTTCTGCACGTAGAGGATGGATGCCTCTGTACCTTTTTTTTTTTTTAAGTTTCTCTTAAAGTTATTTATCTCATAAGGGCTGATGAAGGGCTGATGATTCCACTTTCAGTTTTACCTTTACTACCTATATAATCTCTCTGAAATTCAGTTTTCTCCTCTGTAAAATGGGAACAACAATAATAATAAAAACTTCAGTGGGCGGGGTAGAGGATCAACTAACTAATATAGGTGTTAGTATCCACTGGGTTGCCTCTCTGGGACCCTCACTTTTGGGGTAATTGTCTCCTCCACTGCCTGGCCCACTCCCATCCTCATGGTTATGATGGCTGGGCTCTTACAAGCCATGGTTGAGTAACATGACCCAGCCTCCTACCCCAGGTGATTGACAAAGGATGCCTGGGCATCTGACCAAGTAGGCCCTTTAAACACTTGCAATTAAGACCACAAAATTCCAGTTTCATCTGGCCATCCTTTTAAACAAAGAAGAGACAAACTCAGAAGGTTTTGACTGGCGACATGTTTTTCAACCATGCAGTCGAATCAGAGAAAGTAGCACTGCAGTTAGAAAAAAGACAAAAGAAAGAGAGGATTTGGGGGCTTTCCTGGACTAGGGCATCCCATTTCCTCATTCTTGGGACCCAGCTGCATTCCCGCCCTGATTTCAATGAGATACTCTGGTATGCACATAATCAATTATTATCATTATCATTTGCTTTATTTAGTTTGAGTTGGTTTCTGTTACAACCAAAAGCAAGGCTGGTTAACGCATTATATATGAAAATGATTTGTAAATCACATATAATCGATAATTACTGAGTAACTTCTCTGTTTACTGTGTTCCATAGTCTCCTCTTATGCTTGAGCCCTAGTGGCAGCAGCAATGTGTTAAGATTTTGAGGTGAATCAACACCTTAATCTCCACTTCCATCCCCAGCACACACCGAGGCATCTTCTGTTGCCAGCAGTGACCCTATATCCAGTGTACTATATCAGGCTGATACAGCTGTTCTCTGGGCAAGAAAGGAATCGAGACTTTTGCAGTAGCAAGCTTAGATTGGGTCAAGGAAGAAAGAATGCATAGACCCTGAGAATGATTGCTTCAACACAAAGATTCCTAGAGCAATAATTCTCTTTTTGGCGGAGGGGAGTGTGCTGGCGCTAGCGGGCTAGAGACCAGGAACCTGGGTGATATTATTTCATAGCACTGCTTTCAGAATCACTTGAGGCCAGAACTTGCAGGGATACCAGGCTGTGCCTCACATTTAACACTAGGATGCGGTCCGTTTTGGTTTTGTTCACGCCACTTCCTAACGTGACCTCTACGAGCCAAGATAAAATGAGACAGATGTGCTGCATGGTCGGATGCAAAAAGATCTGTAAGTTGAACTCTTTTCCTTTAATTTCATATTGAACTTTTAAAAACTTTAAAAGAGATTCTGACACAAAGGACCCATTCAAGTTTTCTACCCTTGTAGAGAATTTGAAAACACGCATATGCCAGCATCCTGGCTGTTTGCTAGCTACAGAGGATACGGTTAAGAGCACCACTGAGCCTTTCTCCACACCTCCTATGTGTAAAGTCAATAAATGAGGTTAATTGCAGGCACCCATATCAGAAATACTTTTGGAGTCAGAAAATGGTGAGCAACCTTGCCCTTCACGAGGAAGGTGTGACTCTGTGTGGCAAATGTCACAGCTGGCATGGCATGCTGAAGAAAACCCTATTTCTCTGTCATCTATTCTTTTAGGTTAAAACTCAAGTGTCTTGCCAATAGCTGAGCTAGATCTGTCTCCCATCACTGGGAGATGTGAGGAGGGTCTTGAACACGCCTCCTTGAGCACTGTGGCGGTTTTAAGAATGTGGCAGAAATCGATACACTGGAGAAATGGGTGGTAGAGTCACATGACTTAAGCCATCTCCTGCCGAGAGGTGGCCAGTTAGCAAAGGAACAGGGCGGTCAAGCGGAATCCTGGTCAGAGTTAAAGTGAATGGCCCAGGTGAGACCCACCAGGATTCCCTCAGCTGTCATTTTGCTGTGAGAGCATCCCACGTATGCACAGGGTTTGCAGAGGAAACTTGCTCCCTCCAGATTTACTTTCACCCCTCCCCCATACTCATTGATTTTAATAGCTTTAAAATATCCTGAAAAATAGATGACCAAAATGATTTTTCTCCCCCCCCCAAAGTTCTCTGCTAGGGTATGTTCTCTTTTGAATTTTGGATTATTAATTCTCATTCTATAAGAGCTTGGTGATGTGCCAATCTGGAAATACCCAATAAAAAGATTTATGGCATTGCAAATGATACACAATTATATTGCAATTAAGTGACTTAAGAATGTTCTAGGGCTTCCCTGGTGGCGCAGTGGTTGGGCGTCCGCCTGCCGATGCAGGGGACACGGGTTTGTGCCCCGGTCTGGGAGGATCCCACATGCCGCGGAGCGGCTGGGCCCGTGAGCCATGCCCGCTGAGCCTGCGCGTCCGGAGCCTGTGCTCCACAACAGTGAGAGGCCACAACAGTGAGAGGCTCGCATACCGCAAAAAAAAAAAAAAAAAAGAATGTTCTAAAGCTAAAAATAATTGTATTCTTTGGTTGATCTGCATATAAAACAAATAACAGAAAGGGGGCACAGTATTAGCCATCCACACACAGTATCAGATCCCAAGATAAGTGGTAATGGTCTCATATCGATTTCTTTGTAAGTTAATGAATATTATTACACAGTTCAAGGAGCATACACACTGGAATTAGATTTTGGTGTGGATCCTGGCGATACCACAAAAGTGTGTCATTTTGGGCAACTTATTTGATTTTATTATTATTTTTTAACATCTTTATTTGAGTATAATTGCTTTACAATGGTGTGTTAGTTTCTATGAATCAGCTATACATATACATAAATCCCCATATCTCTTCCCTCTTGCATCTCCCTCCCTCCCACCCTCCCTATCCCACCCCTCTAGGTGGTCACAAAGCACCGAGCTAATCTCCCTGTGCTATGCAGCTGCTTCCCACTAGCTATCGATTTTACGTTTGGTAGTGTATATATGTCCCTGCCACTCTCTCACTTTGTCCCACCTTCCCCTTCCCCCTCCCTGTGTCCTCAGATCCATTCGCTAGTAGGTCTGCGTCTTTATTCCCGTCCTGCCCCTAGGTTCTTCCTAACCATTTTTTTTTTTTTAGATACCATATATATGTGTTAGCACATGGTATTTGTTTTTCTCTTTCTGACTTACTTCACTCTGTATGACAGACTCTAGGTCCATCCACCTCACTACAAATAACTCAATTTCGTTTCTTTTTACGGCTGAGTAATATTCCACTGTATATATGTGCCACATCTTCTTTATCCATTCATCTGTTGATGGACACTTAGGTTGCTTCCATGTCCTGGCTGTTGTAAATAGAGCTGCAATGAACATTGTGGTACATGACTCTTTTTGAATTATGGTTTTCTCAGGGTATATGCCCAGTAGTGGGATTGCTGGGTCGTATGGTAGTTCTATTTTTAGTTTTTTAAGGAACCTCCATACTGTTCTCCATAGTGGCTGTATCAATTTACATTCCCACCAACAGTGCAAGAGGATTCCCTTTTCTCCACACCATCTCTAGCATTTATTGTTTGTAGAATTTTGATGATGGTCATTTTGACTGATGTGAGATGATGTCTCATTGTAGTTTTGATTTGCATTTCTCTAATGATTAATGATGTTGAGCATTCTTTCATGTGTTTGTTGGCAATCTGCATATCTTCTTTGGAGAAATGTCTATTTAGGTCTTCTGCCCATTTTTGGATTGGGTTGTTTGTTTTTTTGATATTGAGCTGCATGAGCTGCTTGTATATTTTGGAGATTAATCCTTTGTCAGTTGCTTCATTTGCAAATATTTTCTCCCATTCTGAGGGTTGTCTTTTGGTCTTGTTTATGGTTTCCTTTGCTGTGCAAAAGCTTTGAAGTTTCATTAGGTCCCATTTGTTTGTTTCGGTTTTTACTTCCATTTCTCTAAGAGGTGGGTCAAAAAGGATCTTGCTGTGATTTATGTCATAGAGTGTTCTGCCTATGTTCTCCTCTAAGAGTTTGATAGTTTCTGGCCTTACATTTAGGTCTTTAATCCATTTTGAGCTTATGTTTGTGTATGGTGTTAGGGAGTGATCTAATCTCAAACTTTTACATATACCTGTCCAGTTTTCCCAGCACCACTTATTGAAGAGGCTGTCTTTTCTCCATTGTATATCCTTGCCTCCTTTATAAAAAATAAAGCGACCATATATGTGTGGATTTATCCCTGGGCTTTCTATCCTGCTCCATTGATCTATATTTTTGTTTTTGTGCCAGTACCATACTCTCTTGATTACTGTAGCTTTGTAGTATAGTCTGAAGTCAGGGAGCCTGATTCCTCAAGCTCCGTTTTTCGTTCTCAAGATTGCTTTGGCTATTCGGGGTCTTTTGTGTTTCCATACAAAGTGTGAATTTTTTTGTTCTAGTTCTGTGAAAAATTCCAGTGGTAGTTTGATAGGGATTGCATTGAATCTGTAGATTGTTTTGGGTAGTAGAGTTATTTTCACATTGTTGATTCTTCCAATCCAAGAACATGGTATATCTCTCCATCTCTTTGTATCATCTTTAACTTCTTTCATCAGTGTCTTATAGTTTTCTGCATACAGGTCTTTGTCTCCTTAGGTAGGTTTATTCCTAGGTATTTTATTCTTTTTGTCGCAGTGGTAAATGGGATTGTTTCCTTAATTTCTCTTTCAGATTTTTCATCATTAGTGTATAGGAATGCAAGAGATTTCTGTGCATTAATTTTGTATCCTGCTACTTTACCAAATTCATTGATTAGCTCTAGTAGTGTTCTGGTTGCATCTTTAGGATTCTCTATGTATAGGATCATGTCATCTGCAAACAGTGACAGCTTTACTTCTTCTTTTCCAATTTGGATTCCTTTTATTTCTTTTTCTTCTCTGATTGCTGTGGCTAAAACGTCCAAAACAATGTTGAATAATAGTGGTGAGAGTGGGCAACCTTGTCTTGTTCCTGATCTTAGTGGAAATGGTTTCAGCTTTTCACCATTGAGGATGATGTTGGCTGTGGGTTTGTCATATACAGCCTTTATTATGTTGAGGAAAGTTCCCTCTATGCTTACTTTCTGGAGTGTTTTTTTAATCATAAATCGGTGTTGAATTTTGTTGAAATCTTTTTCTGCATCTATTGAGATCATATGGTTTTTATTCTTCAATTTGTTAATATGGTATATCACATTGATTGCTTTGCATATATTGAAGAATCCTTGCATTCTTGGAATAAACCCCACTTGATCATGGTGTATGATCCTTTTAATGTGCTGTTGGATTCTGTTTGCTAGTATTTTGTTGAGGATTTTTGCATCTATGTTCGTCAGTGATATTGGCCTGCGGTTTTCTTTCTTTGTGACATCTTTGTCTGGTTTTGGTATCAGGGTGATGGTGATGTTGGCCTCGTAGAATGAGTTTGGGAGTGTTCCTCCCTCTGCTATATTTTGGAAGAGTTTGAGAAGATAGGTGTTAGCTCTTCTCTAAATGTTTGATAGAATTTTCCTGTGAAGCTATCTGGTCCTGGGCTTTTGTTTGTTGGAAGATTTTTAGTCACAGTTTCAATTTCAGTGCTTGTAATTGGTGTGTTTATATTTTCTATTTCTTCCTAGTTCAGTCTGGGAAGGTTGTGCTTTTCTAAGAATTTGTCCAGTTCTTCCAAGTTGTCCATTTTATTGGCATATAGTTGCTTGTAGGAATCTCTCATGATCCTTTGTATTTCTTTTCTCTTTTTTTTTTTTTGCGGTATGCGGGCCTCTCACCGTTGTGGCCTCTCCCATTGCGGAGCACAGGCTCCGGTCGCGCATGCTCAGCGGCCATGGCTCACGGGTCTAACCGCTCCACGGCATGTGGGATCTTCCCGGACCGGGGCATGAACCCGCGTCCCCTGCATCGGCAGATGGACTCTCAACCACTGCGCCACCAGGGAAGCCCAATCATTTTTATTTCTGCAGTGTCACTTGTTACTTCCCCTTTTTCGTTTCTAATTCTATTGATTTGAGTCTTCTCCCTTTTTTGGGCAACTTAAATAACCTCTTAAAACCTGTTTCCATTTTGTTAAATTGAGAGTAAAACCCACCTTACAAAGTTGTGATGAGAATGAAACGAAATGCTAAACACCTGGAGTTGCTATGAGCCAAGTGAATATTATTGCTTCCTGCCTCATACCCACTTCCACTTTTTCTCCAGGTTACATTTTCAACTAGCACATACTACATTGTTTTGATGCCTCCCCCCACCAATTATTTAGCTCTTAAATGATTTTTCTCTTTGGAGGAGGCATCACAAAAGCCCAACAATAGAACCAGGGAAAAACAACCCCTTAGGAATAAGTTGATTAATTACTGCTGATTATTCTTAGTGTTGAGTGTGGTACTTGTCACCAGTAGGTACTCAAGGTTCCTGATTAATTGACTGTTCACTAAATACTTTAAAAGTTCAAGCTTTCCTTTAAAAGGAGCAACCACCGTTGCCAAGCAAGGCATTAAAACTTTCTTAGAAAAATATTACTATGTATGAAAGTGTACTGTGATTTGTTCCAGAGAATAGAATTTGGGACAGAAGTTGAAAATCATAGGGAGGGTAATTGCAACTCACTTTAAAGAACTGTTTACTAACATCTTGGAATTTCAGAGCCATGTTGCATTCTGGACAAGCATTGTGAAGCTCTGGCCATGTCTTAGGTGAATGTAAGATGTGAGGGATGTGGATATAAAATGAGCGAATAGGGACCTCTGCTTGTGAATCAATCTTGGAAGGGTCAAGAAGTGAGCGTTCAGAATTTAACTGCATGCCAAATAAGGTAGCCAGGATCCAAGAAAAGTTCTCAAAAAATGTCTGTGTCCTTCAGCTGAGTGTTCTTCACTAGCTCCCCCAGATAATTTACCCAGGGCTCCGCTGGGTGATCAACTGGGCCCCTAACATTGGTGGCAAGTGAGGGCCAGTTTTATGACATTCTCTGTTTGCCATCAGATGGATTTTAGGAACCCAGTGGAGTCTCACCCTAGAAGTATCCCTGTCTCCAAGACTGAGGGGTAGAATGGAGGGAGGGGAAAGAAAAGACTATACTGAATTGGCTTTTCTATTCATCTTTAATCTTCCATCTGTTGTAAAAGACCTGCTGTTAATGGAAACTGACTTAATCAGTCTCATTCAGTTTGGGAAGGAAATTTGAAATCCTAGTGGCTTCTGAGAGTTGTATTATCTATTAACTTGAACTTGCCTAGAACCGTCCAGAGAGGTGGTAGGAGCTTCTGTCCTTGTAGAGGTTTTACAAAGAGCTGATGCAGAAGCAGTGAGGGTGGGCAGGTCAACTCTATGTTATTGTACAATTTGGGGAAACTGAGAATTTTTAAGACGAGGGAATGAATTTTGGTTTTGGAGGTGAGGAAGTTGTGGACTAGAATATCTTACCATGTGATTCTGTTGTAGAGCCGCTGCTTGCTGTAGTGTTAGAATCTTAATCCAGCTGCTGGGTGAAATCTGTACATTTTCTCCAGTGCTACTTTCACAAAGGGGTCGACCAGAACTCTTACCTCCCAGCCTAATATTTAGCGGCTCAGAAGGAAGCTATGGAAACACCTTGGATTTAATCATGGCAAAGGATGTGTTTACGTCAAGACATTTTAAGGTAATGAAAAACCTGGAAAATATCTGTTTAGTCATAATGCAAAGTGCAGAAAGCAGTAAATAATTCTAGCACCTTTCTGTGTCCATGAACCACAAAACTAGCTTTGTTTTATTTTTTCTATCTAAATATATTTTCTGTTTTAAATCTCAGTGGGATATATTTTCAGCTTTGAAAGGCTCATTAAATCACTGATCCCTAAATTAGGTCCTTTCCAATGGGTTTGAAAAACACAGGCACCCATAATTTCTACTAATTCATACTGTCTTGAGTTGTCTGGGGGAACACATTCACTTTCAGACAGAGAGACTTGGTCAAACTACTGAATCATTACAGGCAAAAACATTTTAGTTTATCAATGTGTACTTGAAGGAATTTAGCCATATCAGCACTGGTCTCTTAATCCATATTTATTTTATAGCCTTCACTTTATGATTGGCAGATTAAGCACTTCATTTACATGCTTTCAAAGGGCTATAAAGAACAATTCAGGCTAAAATGATTCCTGTTTGGGGCATGGCTTGGGTGGAAGGAAGAAGTGTTTAGGGATCGGTGTGGTACAAGTAGTATTGAGGCTGGCACTGTAGTGGCCGTACAGGGAGTGCACACGTTATTCAGCTGAAACTTACCAAGTCCCTGCTGTGTGCCAAGACCTGTTTTGGATACTTCGCATACCGCTGTCTACCTCATGGGCTTAACGATTTTGTCCATTGCTCATGACTGTTAGGGATAGCTCACAAGAGTTGTGTGAAGGGACGTATGAAGTCAGGTTATGGTACTGACTGGATTGGGACGGATCCCAGCACCACCTAAGGGGGGCAGCCTAACCCTCTGTTACATGTGGGCTCCCAGGGTCAGTTTCCCAGGAAGCTATATAGACTTTTTGGTCAAGAAGCCAGTAGTAAGTCCTCAGACTGTAGGCCAATTCAAGAGCAGTTTTTATGTGTTATGTCATAAATGCCTTAGTAGAAATTCAGATTAAGCTAGTGAAATAAAAACAGCAAGCAAATTTTATGTACCAGGAGAATAAAAAGCATTTTTATCCTATTGCTTATTTTGTAAAAATGTACTGATTCAAAAATGGCTAGCATTATTGAGTTCTTACTGTGTACCAGGAGCTGTGCTCAGTATCCTATATACATCCTCTCATTTAATCTTCAATGTCAGCCTTATGAGCTGCATTCTGTTATCATCTCAGTTTCACCATTAGGACACTGAGGCTCAGAGAGGCTAACTTGTTCAGCATTATGTGGCTACTGAATGGAAGGGAAGGCAGTGGACTTGAGTCTTAGTCTCTGTTCAAAGCTCATGCCCTTGCCTGGTCACGGCCACTTGATTTAGCTCTTGGTATTGGAGGAAGGATGAAGATAAACCAACACCGGCTGCTCCTCGTATCTCTCCAGCCCATTAATGGCCCTGTTATCTTCTCCAGCCAGAAACCTGGGAGTCACCTTGACCTCTTTTCTTCCTCTCTTGCCTTTTCCCCTCACCCATTAGTCTTTAAGTCCTGGTGGTTTTAATTCCTAGTATTTCTTGTATCTGACTATAGTCATTGTTTTTTACCTGGACACCGGCAGTAATTTCCTAACCAGAATCTCTCTTCCAATCCAGCCCTTACAGCTGCCAACAACACTGAACAACAAAGATGTTCATGCCGCATCTCTGCTTAAAAACCCTTAGTGACTTTCAGACCCATCATGGTCTGGACCCTCCACTCACTCCTTTCTCTTAGTCTGTGCTCCGGGGACATTGATCTAGTTGCAGTTGGCTGGTTGTGCTGTTGCTTCCATGCCTCTATCCTTTTCTCTGTGACCAGGATGATCTCCTCATGGTTTTCTGCTCAGGAAATTGGCTCTAATGTCTCCTCTGGAAGTCTTTCCCAGCCCTCCCAGACAGAGGTAGGTTCCCTGCCTCTGACTGTACCTCATCTGTGTCTTTACGATAACAGTCGCCACTCTGAGCTGCAATTTAATACCTACCTGTTTCCCCCCACTACATGGTGAATATTTCAAGGCAATGTACTGCAAGCTATCAGATAGACACAGTGTATTAGGAGGAGCTGTCCACACCAAAAGGAGCACCAATAACAAGCATCTTATGCTACCCTAAGTCCCACTGGAAGTCCTGCTCAGGGTCATCAGAAGAGAAGCTTGCCATATAGGGGTCTGTGACACTTGGACACCTGTTTTGCTGGTGGAACCAGTTCATATACCAAATGCCAGCCCTGTCAGCATGGTCCCTCTATATTTCTGCTGGAATGTGTTCATTTAGGCTTCCCACTCATGTCCTCAACTATGCTGTTCTCTAAGTTTGCAGCAGGGAGGGTTTTGCCAGATCTGGTATCCTTCCTTACTAACTGGACACAGTCCCTTTGTCCCTGAACATGCAGAGACATCATAGGAACATGGTCTGTTTTTGCCTCAAAATAATCTTAAATGCCAAGAAAACCCATATGTATGTTCTTTGAGGTGGGATTGAAAATATTCAGCCAATTGAGGATAAATATTTAGCTTTAAAACAAAAGCATATTAGAGGGCTGCAAAGAGATGAGTGTCTGTGATGCAATATTGAAGAGTAGAAAAGAGGCTGAGCTAAGAGTCAGGGAGATTAGAATTTCATCTGGGCTCTGCCTATTGCCGGTTGTGTGATGCTGGACAGATAGTTTAATGTCTCTAAGCCTCACCCTCTGTGTGTGTAAAATGGAGATAGTTATAAGACCCACGTGCATGTATGATTCTGTAAGGCACTTCAGAAGCTTGGCATATAATCAGCACTCAATCAATGGGAGTATTATGTGACAAGTGGACCTATAATAAATGACAATGCATTTTATTATTTAAATTGCGGTCAGAATGATTGCCCTTGGTTAAGGTAATCTCTTACTCCTCTGATAGATTTTTCACCAAGACCCTTAAATCAACTAAACAGCAGACTTGAACTATAGGGAAGATTAACTCTGAACAAATGAATCCCAGTCTGATATGACCTTAAAGCTGGGATTGACTACACTCACTGCAGCTGCCCTAGGTCTGCCCTAAGGTCACCAATACTACATTGACTCAGTGTCCAGCTCAGGAAGGGCTGGAGCCATTCGACATATCACCCCTGTGGCCAAGAATGCCATGATTAACCCAGCTCCTAGAATGAAGAATCTTTTACTGGTCACAAGATTTGGTCTTTAGCAGCTGCTCCAGGAGCAGTTGTAAACAGACCCGGAGAACTTATGTGTTGCCCCCTCACAGCCTCTGAACCAACATATACTTAGAGAACAAGGCAGAGATGATTATCAGTTGGTCTTCAAATCTAAGGAGTACCACTTATGGGCAAATAGAGTTCTGAGTTTGACAACCCTCACTGCAGCTCCCAAGGAAATCAGCATTGCTGTTCTTATTTTACAGGCAGAAAACCCAAGGCACCAAGGGATTAAATAATTTGTATTGGAACGAGATTTTACTAACTCTATAGAAAATTGACCTAAAACTTAAACATGGATAAACCACATCCTTTATTTAAACAGTATTTTATAGCCTATGATGAAAGAATGCTCAGAGATGGAATTTCCAGATTGGCTGTTCATGAACTCACAGAAAAATTATGCAACTTTCCATTCATTCAGCAAACATTTATTCAGGACATACCAAGTGCTAGGCACTGTCATAGGTGCCGGGGAGACAAGCTTATATGAGACTATTTCCTGCTCAGAAATAGGGAAATCAGAAGGAGGAGACACACATGTAAGGAGATGGAATAAAATGGTATAGACACTGTGATAGTGACAAAAATCTTTATACATTACAGCAGGGGCCCAAAGAGGAGGCAAGTCCTGAGAGATCACTCTGTTTGTTTTGCCCTGGGTAGGCTTGGCAACAGGAAGCCTGCTACGAACCCTAGAAGAGCTGCAATACTTGCCAAGTTTAAACCCACAAATTGGCGAACATAATATATGTCTAAGTGCTAGAAGTCATGAGTGCATGTGCACAGGGAATGTTATCTTTTATGTTCAGGATCTGAATTGAGATGTTAATTATTTTCCAAATCCTGAAAAACCAGGCTTTGGAGTTTCCTATAATTTGACCTTAAAATAATTTCTTGCTAATAGCTGTATTGCCAAAGTAGAGACTTACCATGGGGAGGGCCCAGAATCCATCCAGGGGTTTGATGGTTGGAAAGAAGATGGCGTCCCAGGCCTCGACAAAATGAAACACAGCTTTCAACCCACTTACGTGCTGTCTTCTTGAAACATTCCCTTGCATTGACTTTGGCATCATCCCATTTGCCTGCTTCCCCTCTAACTCACCAGCACTCCTTCCTAGTTTCCTTTGCTGACCCGTCATCCTCTCTCTCTTTTTTCCTATTTTCTCACTGTGTTCTCCCCGGAGGTAATTCCATATTCTGCCATGACTTCTGTTACATGGCAACCACTTTCACCTGTCTCCAATTTAGATATTTCCACTGTCATCCAGACACATATGTCTAACTCTATAAACTTGATATATCACTTGGGCTCCTCTGTCAAAACTCACGTAGGCTGGAAACTCATGGAATTTCTCCTCAGACTCCCTCCCTGTCGTGTTTTCTACCTTGGGAAATCTCATCCCTGACTTCACATTTGAAACATCTGAGCGACATTGAAACCATAGCTGTGCCTGGGCCCCCTGCTTAACCAACTAAATCAGAGCCTTTGGGCTGAGGGTCTTCAGGTGGGTTTAATGAGCACAGCCAGGTTAAGAATCACTGAGCTATTTTCTCAAGTGGGAAGTCTGTGCGTTATCTTGACCCCTCCCTTTTCATTATCCTTTAATAGTCAGCCACCTGCTGATGTTTTAGCCACTAAAGCTCTTGACTTCATCTACTGTTTTCCATCATCAAAGCCACCACTCCAAACCAACACATAATTCTCTCTTACCCGAAATAACCTTGTAACTGTCCTCCTTGCCTCTATTCTTGTTCCCATCCTCACCGTTATTCACAGTGCAGCCAGGGTGACTTAAAAAAAATCTGATCACATCACTCTCTTGCTTAAAATATTCCACTGGCTTTCTGCTTGCTCATTCTTTTGAATTTTTAATTTTTTTACACAGCAGGTTCTTATTAGATCTATTTTATACATATTAGCGTATACATTGTCAATCCCAATCTCCCAGTTCATCCCACCACCACCCCCCACCCCGCTCTCCCCACTTGGTGTCCATACGTTTGTTCTCTACATCTGTGTCTCTATTTCTGCCTTGCAGACTGGTTCATCTGTACCACTTTTCTAGATTCCACATATATGCATTAATATATGATATTTGTTTTTCTCTTTCTGACTTACTTCACTCTGTATGACAGTCTCTAGGTCCCTTCACGTCTCTACAAATGACCCAATTTCGTTCCTTTCTATGGCTGAGTAATATTCCATTGTATATATGTACCACATCTTCTTTATCCATGCGTCTGTCGATGGGCATTTAGGTTGCTTCCATGACCTGGCTATTGTAAATAGTGCTGCAGTGAACATTGGGGTGCATGTGTCTTTTTGAATTATGGTTTTCTCAGGGTATATGCCCAGTAGTGGGATTGCTGGGTCGTATGATAATTCTATTTTTAGGTTTTAAGGAACCTCCATACTGTTCTCCATAGTGGCTGTATCAATTTACATTCCCACCAACAGTGCAAGAGGGTTCCCTTTTCTCCACACCGTCTCCAGCATTTGTTGTTTGTAGATTTTCTGATGATGCCCATTCTAACTGGTGTGAGGTGATACCTCATTGTAGTTTTGATTTGCATTTCTCTAATAATTAGTGATGTTGAGCAGCTTTTCATGTGCCTCTTGGCCATCTGTATGTCTTCTTTGGAGAAATGTCCATTTAGTTTTTCTGCCCATTTTTTTTCTTTGTTTTTTGCAAGGCCAATATCAAAAATCATCTTTATTCCTATGTACCAACAAGAGAATTTGAAAATTACATTTTGTGAGTACAGCATTTAATGTAGCATCAAAAATATTAAATATCTGGGAATAATCTAACAAACATGAATACCTCTAACAAAACTACAGAACATTATTTTAAAAGGCTGAAGAAGAACTGAGCAAATGGAGAAATATATCATGTTCATGGATTACAAAACAATAGTGTAAAGATATCAGTTCTCACCAAATTTATTTATAAACTCAATTCAATTCAATCACTGTATGTGTGTGTAAATTGACAAGTGAGTCCTAAAATCTGCATGTAAATGCAAAAAGCCAAGAATAGGTAAGTCCAAATTGAAAAAGAAGAAAACAGAGGTAAGTATTGCTGCACCAAGCATTAAGACTTATTTTTAAAGCTACAGTAATTAAGAGTGTGGGGGCTTCCGTGGTGGCGCAGTGGTTGAGAGTCCACCTGCTGATGCAGGGGACACAGGTTCGTGCCCCGGTCTGGGAAGATCCCACATGCCACGGAGCGGCTAGGCCCGTGAGCCATGGCCACTGAGCCTGCGTGTCCGGAGCCTGTGCTCCGCAACGGCAGAGGCCACAACAGTGAGAGGCCCGTGTGCCGCAAAAAAAAAAAGTGTGGGATTTTGTGCAAAGATAGCTAAATCCATAACAGAATAGAAAGCAGAGTTCAGAAACAGATGTACACATACATGGATGCTTGAATTGTGATAAAAGTGGTACTGGAGAGCAATAGAGAAATTTTTTCAAGAAATGGTGCTGGATCAATAGGCTATACATATGGGAAAAAAAGAAACTTGATCTCTTCTTCATACGATACCTAAAAATCAATTTCAAACAAAGGAATGCCTATCCAAAAAAAAAAAAAAATCACTTTCAGATTAATTGTAGAATTAAATGTAAAACACAGGAAAGCATCTAGAATATAATATATTAAAATAGCTTCATGATCTCGAGATAAGCAATAATTCTTCTAATATGATGCAATGATCACTATATCTAAAGAATTATATTGAAAATTGGCCCATATTAATATTATGAACTTCTGGTTACCAGAAGTCACACAAAAAATGTATATAGGCAAGACACAGAATGGGAGAAGATAGCTGCATCACCAGGAATAGGCTGGCATCCACAATGTGTAAAGAACCACAGATCCTTCAGTAGAAGACAAACAACCAAAAAGAAAAAGTGAGCAAAAGACTGGAAGAGGTGCTTCACAAAAGGGGATATAAAAACGGCCTGTAAACATTTGAAAGAATGCTCAACCCCAGTAGTCACTATGGAAATACAAATCAAAGCCACAAAAAAGATGACAGTACACCCCCACCAAAATAACTAAAATTAAGAAGATTGACAATGCCAAGTGTTGTTGAGGAGGAGAAGCACTGGGAGCTATCATAAATGACTGATGGAAGATAAATTGATACAACCACTTGGAAAATAATTTGACAGTATATGCTAAGGTTAAGTGTAAGCATATCTAATGACACAGCAATTCCAATCCTAAACATACACCCATATAAATGCATACATACGTCCAGCAACAAGAATTTCATATTTGCCCATTTTTTGATTGGGTTGTTTGTTTTTTTAAATATTGAGCTGCATGAGGTGTTTATATATTTTGGAGATTAATCCTTTGTTAGTTGCTTCGTTTGCAAATATTTTCTCCCATTCTGAGGGTTGTCTTTTCGTCTTGTTTACAGTTTCCTTTGCTGTGCAAAAACTTTTAAGTTTCATTAGATCCCATTTGTTTATTTTTGTTTTTATTTCCATTACTCTAGCAGGTGGGTCAAAAAAGATCTTGCTGTGATTAATGTCAAAGAGTGTTATTCCTATGTTTTCCTCTAAGAGTTTTATGGTGTCCGGTCTTACATTTAGGTCTTTAATCCATTTTGAGTTTATTTTTGTGTATGGTGTTAGGGAGTGTTCTAATTTCATTCTTTTACATGTAGCTGTCCAGTTTTCCCAGCACCACTTATTGAAGAGGCTGTCTTTTCTCCATTGTATATCCTCGCCTCCTTTGTCATAGATTAGTTGACTATAGGTGTGTGGGTTTATCTCTGTGTTTTCTATCCTGTTCCATTGATCTATATTTCTGTATTTGTGCCAGTACCATATTGTATTGATTACTGTAGCTTTGTAGTATAGTCTGAAGTCAGGGAGCCTGATTCTTCCAGCTTCATTTTTTCCCCTCAAGATTGCTTTTGCTATTTAGGGTCTTTTGTGTCCCCATACAAATTTTAAGATTTTTTGTTCTAGTTCTGTGAAAAATGCCATTGGTGAGTTGATAGGGATTGCATTGAATCTGTAGATTGCTTTGGGTAGTATAGTCATTTTCATAATATTGATTCTTCCAATCCAAGAACATGGTATATCTCTCCATCTGTTTGTGTCATCTTTGATTTCTTTCATCAGCGTCTTATGGTTTTCTGAGTACAGGTCTTTTACCTCCGTAGGTAGGTTTATTCCTAGGTATTTTATTCTTTTTGTTGCAATGGTGAATGGGATTGTTTCCTTAATTTCTGTTTGAGATATTTCATTGTTAGTGTTTAAGAATGCAAGAGATTTCTGTGCATTAATTTTGTATCCTGCAACTTTACCAGATTCATTGATTAGCTCTAGTAGCTTTCTGGTTGCATCTTTAGGATTCTCTATGTATAGTATCAAGTCATCTGCAAACAGTGACAGTTTTACTTCTTCTTTTCCAATTTTTGTTCCTTTTATATCTTTTTCTTCTCTGATTGCTGTGGCTAGGACTTCCAAAACTATGTTGAATAATAGTGGTGAGAGTGGACATCCTTGTGTTTTTCCTGATCTTAGAGGAAATGCTTTCAGTTTTCCACCATTGAGTATGATGCTTGCTGTGGGTTTGTCATATATGGCCTTTATTATGTTGAGGTTGGTTCCCTCTTTGCCCACTTTCTGGAGAGTTATCATAAATGGTGTTGAATTTTGTCAAAAGCTTTCTCTGCATCTATTGAGATGATCATATGGTTTTTATTCTTCAGTTTGTTACTATGGTGTATCACACTGATTGATTTGCATATGTTGAAGAATCCTTGCATCCCTGGGATAAATCCCACTTGATCATGGTGTATGATCCTTTTAATGTGTTGTTGGATTCTGTTTGCTAGTATTTTGTTGAGGATTTTTGCATCTGTATTCATCAGTGATATTGGTCTGTAAAATTCTTTTTTTGCAGTTTCTTTGTCTGGTTTTGGTATCAGGGTGACGGTGGCCTCATAGAATGAGTTTGGGAGTGTTCCTTCCTCTGCAGTTTTTGGGAAGAGTTTGAGAAGGATAGGTGTTAGCTCTTCTCTAAATGTTTGATAGAATTCACCTGTGAAGTCATCTGGTCCTAGACTTTTGTTTGTTGGAAGATTTTTAATCACAGTTTCAATTTCATTACTTGTGAAATTGAAAATACTTCATAATTTCTGTTTCTTCCTGGTTCAGTCTTGAAAGGTTATACCTTTCTAAGAATTTGTCCGTTTCTTCCAGGTTGTCCATTTTATTGGCATAGAGTTGCTTGTAGTAGTCTCTAAGGATGCTTTGTATTTCTGCGATGTCTGTTGTAACTTCTCCTTTTTCATTTCTAATTTTACTGATTTGAGTCCTCTCTCTCTTTTTCTTGATGAGTCTGGCTAATTGTTTATCAATTCTGTTTCTCTTCTCAATGAATCAGCTGTTAGTTTTATTGATCCTTGCTATTGTTTTCTTTGTTTCTATTTCATTTATTTCTGCTCTGATCTTTACAGTTTCTTTCCTTCTGCTAACTTTGGGTTTTGTTTGTTCTTCTTTCTCTAGCTCATTTGGGTGTAAGGTTAGATTGTTTATTTGAGATATTTCTTGTTTCTTGAGGTAGGCTTCTATAGCTGTAAACTTCCCTCTTAGAACTGCTTTTGCTGCATCCCATAGGTTTTGGATCATCGTGTTTTCATTGTCATTTGTCTCTAGGTATTTTTTGATTTCCTCTTTGATTTCTTCAGTGATCTCTTGGTTATTTAGTAACATATTGTTTGGCCTTCATGTGCTTGTGTTTTTTACGGTTTTTTTCCATGTAATTTATTTCTTATCTCATAGCATTGTGGTCAGAAAAGAGGCTTGATATGATTTCAATTTTCTTAAATTTACCACGCCTTGATTTGTGACCCAAGATATGATCTATCCTGGAGAATGTTCCATGTGCACTTGAGAAGAAAGTGTAATCTGCTGTTTTTGGTTGGAATGTCCTATAAATATCAGTTAAATCTATCTGGTCTGTTGTGTCATTTAAAGCTTGTGTTTACATATTAATTTTCTGTCTGGATGATCTGTCCATTGGTGTGAGTGAGGTGGTAAAGTCCCCCACTGTTATTGTGTTACTGTCTATTTCCTCTTTTTTAGCTGTTAGCATTTGCCTTCTATATTGAGGTGCTCCTATGTTGGGTGCATATATATGTATAATTGTTATATCTTCTTCTTGGATTGATCCCTTGATCATTATGTAGTGTCCTCCCTTGTGTCTTGTAACATTCTTTATTTTAAAGTCTATTTTATCTGATATGAGTATTGCTACTCCAGCTTTCTTTTGATTTCCATTTGCATGGAATATCTTTTTCCATCTCCTCACTTTCAGTCTGTATGTGTCCCTAGGTCTGATGTGGGTCTCTTGTAGACAGCATGTATATGTTTTTGTATAAATTCAGTGAGTCTGTGTCTTTTGGTTGGAGCATTTAATCCATTCACATTTAAGGTAATTATCGATATGTATGTTCTTGTTACCATTTTCTTAATTGTTTTGGGTTTGATTTTGTAGGTCCTTTTCTTCTCTTCTGTTTCCCAGTTAGAGAAGTTCCTTTAGCATTTGTTGTAGAGCTGGTTTGGTGGTGCTGAATTCTCTTAGCTTTTGCTTGTCTGTAAAGCTTTTGATTTCTCTGTCGAATCTGAATGAGATCCTTGCTGGGTAGAATAATCTTGGTTGTAGGTTCTTCCCTTTCATCACTTTAAGTATATCATGCCACTCTCTTCTGGCTTGTAGAGTTTCTGCTGAGAAATCAGCTGTTAACCTTTTGGGAGTTCCCTTGTATGTTATTTGTCGTTTTTCCCTTGCTGCTTTCAATAATTTTTCTTTGTCTTTAATTTTTGCCAATTTGATTACGATGTGTCTTGGCATGTTTCTCCTTGAGTTTATCCTGTATGGGACTCGCTGCGCTTCCTGGACTTGGGTGGTTATTTCCTTTCCCATTTTAGGGAAATTTTCGACTATAATCTCTTCAAATGTTTTCTCTGGTCCTTTCTCTCTTCTCCTTCTGGGACAGCTATAATGTGAATGTTGTTGCATTTAATGTTGTCCCAGAGGTCTTAGGCTGTCTTCATTTCTTTTCATTCTTTTTTCTTTATTCTGTTCTGTGACAGTGAATTCCACCATTCTGTCTTCCAGGTCACTTATCTGTTCTTCTGCCTCAGTTATTCTACTATTGATTCCTTCTATTGTATTTTTCATTTCAGTTATTGTATCGTTCATTTCTGTTTGTTGTTTTTTAATTCTTCTAGGCGTTTGTTCTTTAATTCTTCTAGGCCTTTGTTAAACATTTCTTGCATCTTCTTGATCTTTGTCTCCATTCTTTTTCCGATATCCTGGATCATCTTCACTATCATTATTCTGAATTCTTTTTCTGGAAGGTTGCCTATCGCCACTTCATTTAGTTGTTTTTCTGGGGTTTTATCTTGTTCCTTCATCTGATACATAGTCCTCTGCCTTTTCATTTTGTCTATCTTTCTGTGAATGTGGTTCCACAGGCTGCAGGATTGTAATTCTTGCTTCTGCTGTCTGCCCTCTGGTGGATGAGGCTTTCTGAGAGGCTTGTGCAAGCTTCCTGATGGGAGGGACTGGTGGTGGATAGAGTTGGGTGTTGCTCTGGTGGGCAGAGCTCAGTAAAACTTTAATCCACTTCTCTGCTGATGGGTGGGGCTGAATTCCCTCCCTGTTGGTTGTTTGGTCTGAGGCCACCCAGCCCTGGAAGCTACAGGCTCTTTGGTGGGGCTAATGGCGGACTCCAGGAGAGCTCATGCCAAGGAATACTACCCAGAACTTCTGCTGCCACTGTCCTTGTCCCCGCGGTGAGCCGTAGCCACCCCCGCCTCTGCAGGATACCCTCCAACACTATCAGGTAGGTCTGGTTCAGTCTCCTATGGGGTCACTGCTCCTTACCCTGGGTCCCAATGCGCACACTACTTTGTGTGTGCCCTCCAAGAGTGGAGTCTCTGTTTCCCCCAGTCTTGTTGAAGTCCTGTAATCAAATTCCGCTAGCCTTCAAAGTCTGATTCTCTGGGAATTCCTCCTCCCATTGCTGGATCCCCAGGTTGGGAAGCCTGACATGGGGCTCAGAACCTTCACTCCAGTGGGTGGACTTCTGTGGTATAATTGTTCTCCAGTTTGTGAGTCACCCATCCAGAGGTTATGGGATTTGATTTTATTGTGACTGCGCCCCTCCTACCGTCTCATTGCCGCTTCTCCTTTGTCTTTGGATGTGGGGTATTTTTTTTTGTGAGTTCCGGTGTCTTCCTGTCGATGGTTGTTCAGCAGTTAGTTGTGATTCCAGTGCTCTCACAAAAGGGAGTCTGCTTGCTGTTATAATAGACCCCAGGCCCTTTTGGCCTATAAAGATGTGGATATAGGGCTATAGCATTTTTGTTTTGGTCTGATCAGCACACTTATCTATCAATCTCCAGTCTTCTGATAAGATGTCTTCCTGACCACCAACACACAGGGTGGGCTTATGATCTGGTCTTCCAGGGGTGGGGTTGGGAATCCAAGCCTACTAGGTTAACCAGGGTCTTCTTTCTTTACAATTTTTGGAGCTAGAGTAGAAGCAGCCTTGACTTGGGTATGGTGAAGGGATATGGATTTGGAGTTCTTGGCAAATTTATTTCCTCCTCCCCAACTCACAGACTCAAATCCAATACTCCTGGCAACACGGGAAATCCTCTCTATGATTAATTACTTATTTGAGTAGTATTTTGTTTACTGTCTCTCTTTCCTGCTCAAGTGTTAGTTCCATGAGGGCAAATGCCATGCCTGTTTCATTCAATGCAGTATCTTAGTTTCCTAGTGCAAGGCAAGTCATCATTCTTTGATGGATAAATGAATGAATGAATGAAAGAATGAATGAATATGAATGAATGCCTAGTCTTGGAGATATCCACTTCAGTAAAGGTCAGATTAAGGAAACAGATGTCAATGGAACGTTTGTGGATCCATTTAACCAAATGTCACTGTGCTGACTCAGCAGAGGGCCCTGAAATGGAGGTATGTATGATAATGTGAGAGTGTAGCAACACACCTTGGTACAGTTAGGGATTTCTTTAGCTTTCTCTCATCGGGAGATGTTCGCCTGGCATTTGTAGACTCCTCTTCCCTAGTAAGGTAAACTTGCTGTCCTAAAGCACCTCAGAATGAAATAGTTACTGTGGGCTGCTTTATTTTATAATCTGACATCAGAATGGAAGGGGAGAGTATGCTTTTTAAACTCCTTATAATGCAGTTCTATTGGAAGTAGCTGTTTAGACACATCCAAAGAATAAGCTGCTGAGCAATGATAAGAGAGATGGCAGAGTTATAGAAACGTGTTATGGTGTTCTACGTAGAAATATTGTGCAATACGAATATCAGTTCATTCCTTAAGAATTTAACTAAAATGTACATAATCCTCTATGACGTTTGCTTCATAATTTAATTCACTAAGGATTTTGATGTTTGCATGTAGCCATTTGCTTCAGTGATATTGAGGTAGAAATATTTTGATGTAGTCTAAAAAGTAACCCTAAACGTGTATCTATTTTAATTATGAATAATATATGAGTCAGATTTATCCCATCTTCGAACTCCACTTCATCTCTAGCCTGTACTTTCTGGGGTAGGGATTAGGGTTGAGGTAAAATCAGGGATGGGTCAGTATCAAGGTTGGGAGAGGGATGGTGTGGAAATATGGTTCCAAATGGGTGACATACTACATGGAAAAAGCAGTCATAGTCTCACTACACCTGCCAGTTTCAGAAAGGGCCACACGTCTTTCTAAGTCAGGAGGCTGCTCATTTCCTGAGAATTCACTTGCATCATCTGTATCGTAATATCTTGGATTTATTTCTGGAATGACAATTGTCATTATCATTTGCTTTTAATCAGTAAATAGATGTGTTCATTTAATTTAGGAACTCCTCCTGTCTTTTCATCTGAAAAATCTATAGGATGAGCACATTTAAGTTGACTTCTTGATTTTATAACGCTATTTCAGTGGGTATTTACTATCCACTGGGCAAGGTGGAGCTGGGAATAGGAAGAGAATATTTTGTAGCACAATACGATTTCATATCCTCCAGTTTTCACAGAAAGCACCCAGTTAAATTTCTAATAGTTTTCTCAGTAGTCCATTATTTATAGGTTTCTTACTAATTATTAAGCTCTTTCAAAATGGAGGTTGGGGAACAGGTGATGAGCCTTAGAGTCTAACTTGATCAATTCCAGTAGACTTAAAAAATCTGTGCTGCAGGGAGATCAGCTCCGTGCTTTGTGACTGCCTGGAGGGGTGGGAGAGGGAGGGTGGGAGGGAGGGAGATGCAAGAGGGAAGAGATATGGGAACATATGTATATGTATAACTGATTCACTTTGTTATAAAGCAGAAACTAACACACCATTGTAAAGCAATTATACCCCAATAAAGATGTTTAAAAAAAAAATCTGTGCTGGTTTTCTGACTTCAAAATTAAAGCTAATTCATACAGAATAACATATTCTATATTTAAATAATACAGAAATAAAATTTTAAAAGAGGAAAATTCTCCATGATCAAGTTTGAGGTTGGGGATGGAGGATAAGCCAGGGTCAAGGCAGATTCATTGCAAACTGTTGAAGCATAAACTTCAAGCCCTGGGAGGGCATTAGTAATATGTAGATATAGTCATTTGCTTTTATAAAATTTGTAAAAGTAAAATATTTTAACCTCAGTTAATGAAGGTTGGTTTCTCTTCACTCCTACCTCCTCTGTTTTTTCTCGTGTTAAAAATGGGGTTATCACAGGCCTTTTGGAGAACAGGCTACAGAAGAGTTGAGTTGGGGATCCATTTATGTTTAGGTCAGAGAGGTATATTTACATTGTTTGCAGTTATAGCAATGTAGAGCTATTCAGCTAGCTGATTTGGTGTAGAAATTACTTCCAGGCCCACTCTTACCATCCACTGCTTTGAGTCACCAACATTATGACACAAAAGTGTAAGGCCAGAGCTTGCATGGTAACAGGAGAATGAGCTATAGCTCCTATCGCTGAAAGGACGTGGGTGGTGGAGGAGAAACATGGTTTGAAATATATGGAGCCAGAATCCAGTCTGTAGAAAATTCTTGCATCATCAGGCATGCAAAATTGAATGTGAATCATTCAGTCTCCATCAATGCCTCGTCAAAACAGAAGTTCTTTGCTGCCAGCAATATACTTGATAATGTATTTGGTACATTTAGAAATATTTTGGAAATCTCTCAAAAGGAAATTTTTATCAGAATTACTGTATTTTTGTAGGACACACATATGTTGCGGTACAACAAACTTTGCAGTACTGTATATCTTTGTGAAGTTACATGTTTTCTGTATCCCAATTACATGGGTATATTGGGAAAATATTTACATTTCTAACTTAAAATGAAATACTGATATCAACAACAATTACATTGTTGTATCATTATAACAAGATTCATTCGTGAGTTATTAACTTCTGTTCATTCAAAGAGCATTTAAGATAGTTCACTACACAAAAAACCTTGAGATGCCCTGAAATCCTACAGCTCATATAGGAAAGAAACTTGGTAGAAGTTTTCCAACATTTGACAACAATCCTAAGAATGTATGTGTATTTCCAGTAACAAATTGTGATGCTAAACTCTCAGTAAATATCAGCAACTTTTCTAAACTATCAAAAATCAAAAACAAAGATCAGTGATGCTGGAAGAAAGAGTTATTTTTCTATTCTCTCTAAGGACTGATGTTAGTCATTGGCATATGAAGGGATGATCAAGAAGTATATGGTCAAAAAACATAGGAAAGAGTTCTGTAGAGGTCTGCTAGGTAGTTAATAAAAAATTGTTATTTTTCTCTTTTTTGGATATTTGTGCTTTTGCAGCTTTTTCAGATTTATAGTTTGCCGTGTGTTTTTAACACATTCTAAATAAATACTTATTTTCATAATAAATTTATTCTTTGTCCTTCAAATATAAGACCTAGGCCCCATAATACCAGAATCCAACACTGGTAGGGAATATCACTTCTATGTTTTTGAAAAGACGGTGACTTTACTTGTCAACAAGGTGGGTTGACCTCAGATGGCTGCATCAAAGTGTTGGGTCCAAATGCCCCGCTTGGAATCAAGCCCATCCCAGGGTGGGGCTGAAGCACTGCTGGCTCCTGCCTCACATGCACAAACTATGCCTTTGACGTTATATCCAAGTGAGGTTATACTTGTAGCTACCAGGACTTGCCAAACTGAAAGTAGAAGTTTTTTCATCACATAACCTTTCTGCTTGTGACCTACTGTCAGACCACATGCCCTGGGGTGCACTTTGATATTAAAAAAATAATTATGCCTAGTATAAATATAGTGCTTTGGATTTTTTTTCCTCTTAAAGACATTGATTCGTTAAATGTAAAACATTTAAAATAGGCCACGTTTTCTGTAACTTTGCCTTGACCTTGGGAAGGTTCTGCCACGCCTCTGGTCCTGGCTTTTGGGCTATGAAAGCTGTGCTGGACTTTTTTTTTCCCTTGGTGTCTGGCACATAGTAAGCCTTCAAATATTTTTTGTTTCCCTCCTTTATTGTTTTTCTTGGGGTACTGTTTTTTGGTTGTTGTGTTTTCTTTTTTGTCTGTCAGGTATGAGGAAATTTTTGAGAAAAGAAAACATACCTAACACATTCCAATTGTATTACCAAATGACAGCCTTTATTAAGCTGTCTAGGGTGAGAGAGTGCAGGTCTATGACAGCATAGCACCTAGGAACTGTCTTTACAACTGGCATAATTTTTCATTGTTTCGCACAGAACTGCAAGTAAACTAATCAACTACGACAAACCACAATGAAGCATATTTATCTAGATGAAGACCTACGCTTAACTGAAAGACGATGTACTTGAACTCTAGTCCTTATCCACTCCTTACGGAATAATAGCAATTAATAATAATAACACACAGTTGTAAACTCTTTTTTGGCATATAGGGCCCTTCTACATTCATCACCTCATGAAATCCTTTTAAGAACTTTGGAAGGTAGGTATGAACTTTACCCAAATTTTTGAGAGAACAGTGCGGCGTGGGAGATTAAGTGACTGTCCCAGTATATCTTGGCCAATGAGCGGAGATACAGGACTGTATTACTACTGTGACTCTTGAATTTCTTATGGCATTTAGATGAATGGTATTCAAGGATAGTGACCTGCCTTGTTGACAGCCTCCTCCTCTCTCCTTAAACTCCACTAAGATGGAAACCATTGTGGGAAAAACTTGGATGTTTTACAAAATGTTATCACATCAGGAAGTCTCTGGTGGCTTCTGGGAATAAAAATAGAAGGAAATGACAGAAAAGCCAGAAAGGAGGTGAAAGCACTGAAGCAAGAAAGAGCTTGGCATTTGGAAGAAAATAAAAGAAAGTAGGAGGGTGGTGAGCCACTGGGAACTAGGTAGGAATGAGTTACCCATGGCTTCCCAAGAGACTGTATCTGTTTACTAAACACTTATATAGCATTTCATATGTGCCAGACACTATTTTAATCCTCACGTCAGTTCTGTGAGGTAGAGCTTTTTATTAATCCCATTTTTCAGATGGCAAAGCCAAGGCACATGGAGGTGAGGCAGCTTGCTGATTGAACTCAGGCAGTCTGGCTCCTGAGTCTGCTACCCTATGGAAGGGTGATGGAGTCAGTTCATTATGGAGCATCTAAGTGGGATGTCTCGGATCAGTTGGATGTAAAGCCTGAAGCACAGGCTTCAGGTTGGGATTGAAGATGCAGATGTACCTGTTGTGTAGGCTGCAACTGATGATTTTTCATCACTTTTTTGGGTCTGTTTTACACCAGCAGATTTAAGGATGATGTTGTTTTTGTTTATGCTCTCAATTAACATAAACTTCTCTGTGTGTTGCAGTAGTTGGCTTTAAAGCCCCCTGGTTTTACATGGATTTGCTTGTGACCAGATGTACTGAAATCACAATACCCTTTCACTTATTTGTTCTATTAATTTTTGTTAAATTAAAATACTACTACTGTTTAGATAGTACTAAATGCTATAATAATAAGAGTAAAATAGTATTAAAATACTACAGTGACTAATTACCATTAAAAAAGCATATATAAAATAAAGCAAAATACACATATATTATTTAAAAATGATACAATATAACAACCTAACATCTGTATATCATATCAAAATTTCTTTATCTAATCCTGGTTTTATTCATTTTTGAAGAGAATCCTCCTCTCGTCTTGGATTTTAATAATTGTATAAAAAGGGTTTACAGGTATATTCCTAATGTCGGTATACCAAAACTTCATTACTAAACTAGTTTTTAAATTCTTGCCTTAACTCATTGGCAAAAAAAATACCAAACTTTATTACGAATTAAAAGGAAAACATTAGTTTGCTCTTGCTAAGGCTCCTTTTGGTTTAGCGTTGTATTAGAGCAGCATGGATGGTAATGAACAAGAGGCAGTGTCAGCTCTGGAAGGGTTTACAGTGCAGGGAAGCATTGGCCATGTAAACAACCCACCATAAGACCGTATGTACAGGGCTCTAAGGGGCACAGACAAAATACACTGGAAGCAATGACCAGAGAAGAAAACACATGTGGTCTATCCCTCTATTAACCAGTGGAAAACTCCATACTGATGCCCAATTCTTCATTTGCATAAAATAACACTGCAGTAGTTAATACAGTCACTTAGAATGATTATACATGAACTCTGCTGTGTCTTAAATTCACTCCTGGGACTTCCCTGGTGGCGCAGTGGTTAAGAATCTGCCTGCCAATGCAGGGGACACGAGTTCGAGCCCTGGTCCAGGAACATCCCACGTGCTGCAGAGCAACTAAGCCCGTGCACCACAACTACTGAGCCTGCACTCTAGAGCCCATGCACCATAACTACTGAGCCCGCGTACTACAATACTGAAGCCTGCGTGCCTACAGCCTGTGCTCCACAACAAGAGAAGCCACTGCAATGAGAAGCCATCACACCGTAATGAAGAGTAGCCCCCGCTCACCGCAACTAGAGAAAGCCCGCGTGCGGCCATAAATAAATAAATAAACAAATAAATAAATAAAAGTCCCTCCTAAGTTTATAAAGCAAATACACCTGGAGTTTAAGGATTTGAATGAGATATGACGAAATTTCACCACTGTGCTAATGTGTTTTTCCATTTGCCATCCTGGTTATCTGAGTTCTTTATTTATATTGCCTCTTTCATTTCAACATTTTTTCCTTTGTCTCTTCTGTTGTAGTTAAGTCCTTGTCCTTGAGATCTAAATAAGTCGTTTCATGTCATCCATCTACAATTAGGCCTTGAGTCAGACTCCTGTTTGGAAAGCAATAACCAAATAAATACCTCACTCCTCTCACTCTTCCCATATTCAATCTGTTTTTATTTGATTGTGTGACACATGCAGAAATGCATGGAATTATATAAACTCTTAATTGCTTCCCACGAAGAAAATTAAAAGCAGGTACTACTGTATCAGGTAGAATTATAAAATCCACTTATGGGGACAGAGACTATTTCTTTGCCTGAGATTATTTAGGGGGTTAATATTTTTGTGTTAAAATGGAATTATATGCTTAAATTGTTTATGCTTTTGTCAGCATGGAGTCTTGATTATGAATGCATTCAAGCATTATGAATTTTGTGCTGGCTATGTTCCCAACTTTCCTAACACATGTGAAAATGGGATGTTTGCTGGTAATAATAATTTCAGATATTTTCTAAGTTTGTCCACCAAACAACAGGCTGAATTAACTTGCTAACTTGAATATTGAGGCAAAAATCCTAGATTTTTAATGCCTCTTCCTGTTTAAAATTATCCCCAATATGTCCTACATTGAAATGCTTTGTCCTTTTCCATTCCTGTTCTAGTCTCCTTGTCTCTTTGAAAAATGTAGCCCCTCCCTCTACCACAACTTAGTTTAGAGAATAAGCCTCTGTTCTCATGTTTAGATTTTTTTCACTATTTTTTCAGAGAGCGGGGATGCATGTTCCAGTTCGATTTTCTCCTGTATTGTTCCTAGCTTCACTTAGTTGTTGTTGTTGCTGTTGCTGTTTAAGCTCTTTCCCTAAGATCATTAGTCCTACCCATGGGTTAAGGACCAGTCGTCCTTCCCTCATCCCAATTCTCTTACTATCCAGGTGCTATGCTCACAAAATCAGTTCATGCTTAAGTGTAAGCTGGAGATAAGATCGATGGCCTTTGAGTTATGTGTAGCTCTCAGTTAATTAGGACTTTTTTCTGAAGTAATGAAAATCCTAATTTAAACAGGCTTAGGCAAAAAAACCCAAAAAGGAATCATTGGCTCACATACCTAAAAAGAGTAGAGGTGGAAATTTTGGCATGGCAGGATCTGGAGTTGCAAGTAACGCAGTCAACTTCCTCCATGAGGGGTGCCCTGGAAAATTTAGCTAATACCTTGCAAATCTGATCCCAGTAGTAGACCTTTTCTTTTCTGATATTCCAATGCAAACTCTCAGATCAGGTCTTGATTGGACCAATTCAGAACACTTGCCTTCCCTGAGCCAATGATTGTCACCGGAGAGACATGAAATATGCCAACTGGGCAAGCCTGGGTTGTGTGTCCATTCTTGGAACCTGGCAATGGGTGTCAACCCTATCAGAAACACAAGGATTTAGGTGGGGAGAAGTGGTACCCAAATGAAAATCAGGGTGCTCGTACAGAAGAGGGAATGGATGCTGGCCGCACAAACACACAGGTATCCATTAGGAACTCCTTCCTGGGAAGAATGTGATCCTTTCAGAGCTCTGGTTTCTGTAGTTGGATTTTGAACCCGACCCACCTCTGTCAAGAGTACTGTAGAATATGGTGTTTTCATTTAACACTATTAACAAATCGTAACTGTAGAGTAACAGAACCAATGATTTAGATTTGCTTGTTTGTACAGATTTGTCAGGAAATGAATATCTGCTATTTCTTTACCTCTGTGGTTACTAATAATAGTTTGGGGCAATAAGAAAAGTTTTTAGCAGAATAGGTGATAGGACTCCATTGCTGATGCCATATTCCTTAGCCCTGATATCCGTGTGCACCCTTTGGTCTCAGAATTTTGCTTCACTCCAGGGCACGCCTGATACTGTCCTGGCTCATCTCTGTCTATGGAGGGCATGCTGGGCACCTCACAGGTTGGATTCTGCCAGTGTGACTATCACAAAATTTGTCACCTGATGTATGTCACGTGACTTACTAGCTGTGTGGCTTTGCCTGGGACCTGTAACCTTGCTGACATTCATTTAAGGTCCTACTAAATTCCTACTTCATAGCATGATCATAAGGGTCTTTTGAGTTAATGTAAAAGTGGAGTGGCCGGGCACATAGACAGTTGTCAGTAAGTGGAGGTTATTGGAGGTTATCCCTGTAACACATCCTCAGGGCCCCAGCTTCCTGCTTGGACCTCTGACTCTGCTCTTTTAGAATTTCCCTCTTTCATTTCTTCATTGCTTCTCCTTCACCTGTTCACATCTGGTGAATTTCTTTTCTTTTCTCTTCTCTTCTTTTCTTGTGGAAAGAACACTTATCATGAGATTTAACTCTCTTAACAAAATTTTAGCTATATACTATATTATCATTGGCTACAGGTGAATTCTTCACAAGTTTATTATAACTTCCGTTGCATTTATTGAGTGTTCACTATGTGCCTGAGCATCGTAGATTGTTAATTATTTGAGCCTCACAACAGGACTGTAGGTAGTTATTTATTGTTTTCATTTGACAGATAGGGAAACTGAGACTTAGAGAGGTTGTGCGGAAGAAGGGGGCAACGTCACAAAGCTGTGGAGACAGTCCTGGAACTCAGGTCACAATCAGTCTGACACCCTTGTTCTCACCCAATGAGTGGTTCAGAAATTTCCTCATGCGTGAGACTCCCCTGCAGCATATTCAAAGTGCCCATTTCTGAAGCTCACCCTCAAAGGTTCTGAAGTGATGGCTCTGGAGTAGGTCAGAGAAGTATGCATTTATAGCAAGATCTCCAGGTAATTCTCCCACAAGTGGTCCACAAACCACAAGTTTACAGGTGGACTTCAGATGACTGAAATCCCTTCCTGTGGTTTCTTACCTCTCCTAGCTTCTCTAGTGGAAGGAGGGAGCTACAATGCTACCTGAAGGTTCTGGCATCTGCCCTTCTGCCAGGCACACGGTTGCCCTCTCCTGGCTTCCTGCTTTTTCAGACACTTCCTTAACCCTTTAAGTGCCCAAGCTAATCTGATCCCCTTTGAGCCACTAGCACTTGAATTTATGTTGAGTGTGCGTGTATTCGCCCTGTTCATATATGAGTATCTGGTGTGCACTATGCATATAACAGGAGCTCAATGTTTATTACTTTTTTACTGCATAAATTTCCATTTAGTCCTCTTCAATTTGTATGTTCCATTTCCCTCAAGGAGGTTGTAAGATGCTTAAGAAAAGAGACTGACTGGTCTTCCGTTGTCTCTGTATTACCCAAGATCTCTTCATATACACTCAGCAAAGAATGCTGACTCATTCAAATATAATAGAAGATGTGTAATACATGTTTATTGAATTAATCAACCATTCAAAGGTGGTGGTTACAACTGTTCTTTCATAGGTGATGAGATTTTCATGACAAAATCTTTTGAATATTTACATTTGGTTTTTCACCTTAAACATTCAGAGGAAGGGAAAAAAAATAACCCCATTTTAGCTTTAGAGGTAAAATATTTAACTACTCAACATTCTTTGTTTTGCATAAAGAAATGTTTAACCAGGATTCCTCGGGTTCCAGTCGAATGACCAAACTTTTAAAAACAAATGTGTGCACACAAATATGCAGGCAGCATTTACCTCAAAACGCAACTGCTTATCAATTACGTCTCTACCTCTATTTCTTCACAGGAGCTCAGGCTTTTTCTAAAGCTTGGATCTACTAGAATAAATGGTTTGTCCTTTGGCATCGAAGTCCTCATCAGAGACCATTGTTGAGATCCCCAAAGTCCAGTAATAGCACCAGGAGTTAGAAATGAAATTATAAGATAAAATGCCTAATGTATAGCATGGTGACTATAGTTGAAAACATTGTATTATATAATTGAAATTATTAAAATTTGCTAAGAGAGTAGAACTTAAATGTTCTCACTAAAAAAAAGTGAATATGTGAGGTGATGGATGTGTTAATCTGGGGGGACTCCTTTCGCAATGTATATGTATATCAAATCATCATGGTACACTTTAAATGTCTTACAATTCTGTTTGTCGATTATACTCTAATAAGCTGAAAATAACTAACTAAATAAAAATAAGAAAAAAATGCCTGTTTTCAAGGAAACTACAATCTAACTGGAGTGACAATAAGTGTGCATAATAGACAGTTGATAGTAAAACATTGTTGTCTCTGTTAGAGATTTCCAGAATATTAAAAATTAATTTGTTCAGACCTCTCACTTTTCAGATAAAGGGGTTGGAAGAAGAGATGCAGTGATGTGGCAAGGTCATAGAGAATGTTAAGTATGTAGCCTGAACCAGAGCACTGATCCCTTTTCTCCTGTTTATGAGCCCTTTCCAAATCACAATAAAAGCTAAACTTCTCAGAAAAAAAAAAAAAAGCGTACATTTTACCAGAGTATTAGCAATCTGATGGAGTTGGCCAGGAACACAAGACTTCTCAGACCAGAGAATGATTAATGATATCAAAGTGAATATCATGAAATTGCAGCCAGGGAGCTAATTAACATGAAGATGAGTGTATGAGGCATGTAATTTCAACTGGGGAGGCAGAAGACAGGGTCTAGAGCAGTGCTGGCCAGTAAAAGTATGATGTGAGCCACAAATGCAAGCCACATGTGTAATTAAAAATTTCTGGTACCCATCATAAAAGTAAGAAGAAACAATTTTAATAACGTTTTTATTTAACCCAGTATCTCTAAAATGTTA
Source organism: Leucopleurus acutus (assembly GCF_964270905.1). Taxonomy (NCBI): domain Eukaryota; kingdom Metazoa; phylum Chordata; class Mammalia; order Artiodactyla; family Delphinidae; genus Leucopleurus; species Leucopleurus acutus. Next base: position 46,463,034 of record NC_139142.1, read on the forward strand.
TCATTTCAATATGTAATTAATATGAAAGATAATGTATTTTACATTTGCTTTTGTGTATTAAGTCTTTGAAATCTATTGTGTGTTTGTGTTATTTATTTATTTATTTATTTATTTTTGGCCACGCCGTGTGGCAGCTTGCGGGATCTTAGTTCTCCAACCAGGGATTGAACCCAGGCCCATGGCGGTGAAAGCACGGAGTCCTAACCACTGGACCACCAGAGAACTCCCCTATTGTGTGTTTTATACTGACAGCACATCTCAAATGTTTAATAGCTACAGTTGGCTAGTGGCTTCTGTATTGGACAATGCAGGCCTTGAGGATTCTCACTGAGGAGAAGGATTGGGAGAGTAGCATAATGCCAAGTAGACTGGCCTGATCTATCTGCTAGAGAATGCTTCTCAAACTTTAATATGCATAGAACTCACCAAGGGATCTGATTAAAATATTCTGATCCACTAGGTCTAGGATTCTGGGGTAGGCCTAGGATTTTGTATTTCTAACAAGATTTAAGGTGGTGCTGATGCTGCTGGTCTGTGACCTACACTTTGAGTAGCCAGGTAAATTTAGGAGATTAACCATGGTAGGGAGAAAAAAAATAATAAAGTTCTAATTCTAACAATTAGAATGTTATCAGCAGGGGGAAATGTTTTTCCCCACTGAGTTCCTTAGCCCATGAAATGGGAACTTCTACCAACACTTCTCTCTCAAAAAAGTAGAGGAAACCATTTTGTTTATGGCTTCCTCTCCCTTTAGCCTATGACTGAGATCTGCTGAGGTGTGCTTCCATGGGGGAAGAAGAGAGCGCAGAACTGTTGCTAGAAGTTCCTATTTCACATCATGAAAGTAATATGCCTTTAACTTATATAGAATTCATTTAATGTATTTTAAAACATTTTATGGTTTCCTCCGTAAAGTTCTTGAATATAATCTGGTAGATTTATTCCTAGGCAGAATTTATCATTTTTGTTGCTGTAGTAAATAACATTTTAGAAAATTACATATATTTTTCTCAATTTGTTACTGGTATCTAGAAATACAATTGATTTTGATTTCACATCTAGAAAACCTACCAAACTTTCTTATTAATTTTCATAATTTATATGGACTTTTTTTTGGATTTTTCTGGTAGACTGTCATATCATCTAAAAATAATGACAGTCTTTTTTTTCTTTCTAATCTTATTCCTTTTTTTCTTTTTTCTTGTCATGTTGCACTGTCTAGGTTTTTCACTGCATTGCTGAGTTGATGAGGTGAGAGTGGGTGTATTTGTATTGGTTTTGGGAGATTTAATATTCGCCATTAAGTATGTAATATGTTGCAGATGTCCTTTATCAGTTTAAGGGCATTTTATTCTATTCCTGCCTTTTTTTTTTTGAATTATGAAAACCTATGCTAAATTATATCAAATAAATTTTATGCATCTATTGAGTTGATCATATGTTTTTCCTCTTCTAAGCTGTTAATTATATTAATACATTTAAATTATATTAATACATTTAATATTATATTAATTATATTGTAAATTATATTAATACATTTCTAATATTGAACTCATTTTTCATGTCTGGAATAAACCCTACTTAGTTATGAGATATATTTTTTATACACTGCCATGTTCGGATGCTAATATTTTACCTAGAATTTTTGTATTTTTGTGTATTACTGAGATTAGCCTGTGGTATTCCTTCTTTATACTTTCCTTATTTATTTTGTCATCACAAGCATAGTTAATATAATGAGGCATAGCTCATACAATGAGTTAGTGAGATTTTCCTCTTTTGTCACTCTTAAAAGAATTTGTCTATGTTTATAATGATCTGCTCTTTGAATGCTGGAAAAAGCTTTCCTGTAAAGTTTCCTGTAAAAAGCCTGCTGTTTTTATTTTGGGAGGATATTTATCTACTGATTGAATTTCTTCAATTTTTATAGTATTATCCATTTTTCTATTTCCTCTTGGGCTGGTTTCAGTGGTTTACATTTCCTTAGTAACTTATCCATTTTATTGGTTTTCAATTTTTTTGGCATAAAGTTCTTCATTTCTCTTGCTATCATTTTCCTGAATTATCTACAGTTTCCCCATTTTCATTTCTAATATTGTTTATTTAGACTTCTTTCTTGATCAATCTTGCCAAGATATTATCAGTTTCATGAGTTTCTTGTTTTAAAGGACCAACTCTCAACTTTGTTAATTCTCTCCATCATGTATTTGTTTTCTATTTCATTCATTTCTGTCCCTGTCTTTGTAGTCTTTGGGTTTACAGTATATATTTTTTTAACTTCTTCATTTTTAGTCTTCTATTCTCTATACATCATTTAAGGCAAGACATTTTCCTCTAGGTACCACTTTATCTTTGTCCCATTTCTAATTTCCGTTGTGTTTTGTATCTTTGTTCCAAGAATTATTTAGAGATGTTTTAAAATTTCCAAATGTATGGAGTTTTATTAGCTATCTTTTCATAACTCTTCCTAACATTGTTTTCATCGTGGGAAGTGTGAGAGGTTTTATGATTCCAGTCCTTTAATGATCTGTAGAGGCTTGCAACAGCTTGTGATTAATTTTTTAAAAATAGTTCAAATGTGCATGAAAGTCAGTTCATTCTCCAAAATTTGGGAACATTATTCTATGAAAGATGGTTTCAAATCTTTACTGGTTTAGTTTCTGTGTCATGTATCAATTACGAGAGGGTAATTTTCTACTGTAATGATGGATTTATTAAATTTCCTTGTAGTTTTACCTATTTAAAAAATATTTTTAAGGCTGTATTAGTAGGTACAATCCAGTTTATAATAAATTCCTTTTTTAAAAAATTTCATTTTATATTGGAGCATAGTTGATTAACAATATTGTGCTAGTTTCAAGTGTACAGCAAAGTGATTCAGTTATATATATATATATGTGTGTGTGTGTGTGTGTGTGTGTGTGTGTGTGTGTATGTATTCTTTTTCAAATTTTTTTCCCATTTAGGTTATTACAGAATATTGAGCAGTGTTCCCTGTGCTATACAATAGGTCCTTGTTGGTTATCCATTTTAAATATAGCAGTGTGTACATATCAATCCCAAACTCCCAATCTATCCCTCCCCCTACCCCTCCACCTGGTAACCATAAGTTCGGTCTCTAAGTCTGTTTCTGTTTTATAAATAAGTTCATTTGTATCATTTTTTTTTTGATTCTGCATGTAAGTGATATCATATGATATGATATTTGTCTTTCTCTGACTTCTTCCCTTACTTTGATAATCTCCAGGTCCATACAAGTTGCTGCAAATGGCATTATTTCATTTTTTCATGGCTGAGTAATATTCCATTGTATATATATGCCACATCTTCTTTATCCACTCCTCTGTTGATGGACATTTAGGTTGCTTCAATGTCTTGGCTATTGTAAACTGTACTGCAGTGAACATTGGGAGTGCATGTATCTTTTTGACCATGTTTTTCTTCAGATATAATATGCCCAGGAGTGGGATTGCTGGATCATATAGTAGCTCTATTTTTAGTTTCTTAAGGAACCTCCATACTGATAACAAAGTGAATCAGTTGTACATATACATATGTTCCCATATGTCTTCCCTCTTGCGTCTCCCTCCCTCCCGCCCTCCCTATCCCACCCCTCTAGGTGGTCACAAAGCACCAAGCTGATCTCCTTGTGCTATGCGGCTGCTTCCCACTAGCTATCTATTTTACGTTTGGTAGTGTATGTATGTCCATGCCACTCTCTCGTTTGTCACAGCTTACCCTTCCCCCTCCCCATATCCTCAAGTCCATTCTCTAGTGGGTCTGTGTCTTTACTCCTGTCTTACCCCTAGGTTCTTCATGACATTTTTTTTTCTTAAATTCCATATATATGTGCTAGCATACGGTATTTGTCTTCCTCTTTCTGACTTCCTTCACTCTGTATGACAGACTCTAGGTCCATCCACCACATTACAAATAGCTCAATTTCGTTTCTTTTTATGGCTGAGTAATATTCCATTGTATATATGTGCCACATCTTCTTTATCCATTCATCCGATGATGTACACTTAGGTTGTTTCCATCTCCTGGCTATTGTAAATAGAGCTGCAATGAACATTTTGGTACATGACTCTTTTTGAATGATGGTTTTCTCAGGGTATATGCCCAGTAGTGGGATTGCTGGGTCATGTGGTAGTTCTATTTGTAGTTTTTTAAGGAAACTCCATACTGTTCTCCATAGTGGCTGTACCAGTTCACATTCCCACCAGCAGTGCAAGAGTGTTCCCTTTTCTCCACACCCTCTCCAGCATTTATTGTTTCTAGATTTTTTGATGATTGCCATTCTGACTGGTGTGAGGTGATACCTCATTGTAGTTTTGATTTGCATTTCTCTAATGATTAATGATGTTGAGCATTCTTTCATGTGTTTGTTGGCAGTCTGTATATCTTTTTTGGAGAAATGTCTATTTAGGTCTTCTGCCCATTTTTGGATTGGGTTGTTTGTTTTTTTGTTATTGAGCTGCATGAGCTGCTTGTAAATTTTGGAGATTAATCCTTTGTCAGTTGCTCCATTTGCAAATATTTTCTCCCATTCTGAGGGTTGTCTTTTGGTCTTGTTTATGGTTTCCTTTGCTGTGCAAAAGCTTTAAAATTTCATTAGGTCCCATTTGTTTATTTTTGTTTTTATTTCCATTTCTCTAGGAGGTGGGTCAAAAAGGATCTTGCTGTGATTTATGTCATAGAGTGTTCTGCCTATGTTTTCCTCTAAGAGTTTGATAGTTTCTGGCCTTACATTTAGGTCTTTAATCCATTTTGAGCTTATTTTTGTATATGGTGTTAGGGAGTGATCTAATCTCATACTTTTACATGTACCTGTCCAGTTTTCCCAGCACCATTATTGAAGAGGCTGTCCTTTCTCCACTGTACATTCTTGCCTCCTTTATCAAAGATAAGGTGACCATATGTGCGTGGGTTTACCTCTGGGCTTTCTATCCTGTTCCATTGATCTATATTTCTGTTTTTGTGCCAGTACCATACTCTCTTGATTACTGCAGCTTTGTAGTATAGTGTGAAGTCAGGGAGCCTGATTCCCCCAGCTCCATTTTTCGTTCTCAGGATTGTTTTGGCTATTCGGGGTCTTTTGTGTTTCCATATAAATTGTGAAATTTTTTGTTCTAGTTCTGTGAAAAATACCCGTGGTAGTTTGATAGGGATTGCATTGAATCTGTAGATTGCTTTGGGTAGTAGAGTCATTTTCACAATGTTGATTCTTCCAATCCAAGAACATGGTATATCTCTCCATCTATTTGTGTCATCTGTAATTTTTTTCATCAGTTTCTTCTAATTTTCTGCATACAGGTCTTTTGTCTCCTTAGGTAGGTTTATTCCTAGATATTTTATTCTTTTTGTTGCAGTGGTAAATGGGAGTGTTTTCTTGATTTCACTTTCAGATTTTTTATCATTAGTGTATAGGAATGCCAGAGATTTCTGTGCATTAATTTTGAATCCTGCTACTTTACCAAATTCATTGATTAGCTCTAGTAGTTTTCTGGTAGCATCTTTAGGATTCTCTATGTATAGTATCATGTCATCTGCAAACAGTGACAGCTTTACTTCTTCTTTTCCGATTTCGATTCCTTTTATTTCCTTTTCTTCTCTGATTGCTGTGGCTAAAACTTCCAAAACTATGTTGACTAAGAGTGGTTAGAGTGGGCCAGCTTGTCTTGTTCCTGATCTTAGTGGAAATGGTTTCAGTTTTTCACCATTGAGGACGATGTTGGCTGTGGGTTTGTCATATATGGCCTTTATTATGTTGAGGAAAGTTCCTTCTCTGCCTACTTTCTGCAGAGTTTTTATCATTGAATTTTGCTGAAAGCTTTCTATGCATCTGTTGAGATTATCATATGGTTTTTCTCCTTCAATTTGTTAATATGGTGTATCACATTGATTGATTTGCATATACTGAAGAATCCTTGCATTCCTGGGATAAACCCCACTTGATCATGGTGTATGATCTTTTTTTTTTTTTTTTTTTTTTGCGGTACGTGAGCCTCTCACTGTTGTGGCCTCTCCCGTTACAGAGCATAGGCTCCAGACGTGCAGGCTCAGCCACCATGGCTCATGGGCCCAGCCGCTCTGCGGCATGTGGGATCTTCCAGGACCGGGGCAGAAACACATGTCCCCTGCATCAGGAGGCAGACTCTCAACCACTGCGCTACCAGGGAAGCCTCCTAGTGTATGATCCTTTTAATGTGCTGTTGGATTCTGTTTGCTAGTAGTTTGTTGAGGATTTTTGCATCTATGTTCATCAGTGATATTGGCCTGTAGTTATCTTTCTTTGTGACATCCTTGTCTGGTTTTGGTATCAGGGTGATGGTGGCCTCATAGAATGAGTTTGGGAGTGTTCCTCCCTCTGCTATATTTTGGAAGAGTTTGAGAAGGATAGGTGTTAGGTCTTCTCTAAATGTTTGATAGAATTCGCCTGTGAAGCCATCTGGTCCTGGGCTTTTGTTTGTTGGAAGATTTTTAATCACAGTTTGAATTTCAGTGCTTGTGATTTGTCTGTTTATATTTTCTGTTTCTTCCTGGTTCAGTCTCAGAAGGTTGTGCATTTCTAAGAATTTCTCCGTTTCTTCCAGGTTGTCCATTTTATTGGCATAAAGTTGCTTGTAGTAATCTCTCATGATCCTTTGTATTTCTGCAGTGTCAGTTGTTACTTCTCCTTTTTCATTTCTAATTCTATTGATGTGAGTCTTCTCCCTTTTTTTCTTGGTGAGTCTGGCTAATGGTTTATCAATTTTGTTTATCTTCTCAAAGAACCAGCTTTTAGTTTTATTGATCTTTGCTATCGTTTCCTTCATTTCTTTTCCATTTATTTCTAATCTGATCTTTATGATTTCTTTCCTTCTGCTAACTTTGGGGTTTTTTGTTCTTCTTTCTCTAATTGCTTTAGGTGCAAGGTTAGGTTGTTTATTCGAGATGTTTCCTGTTTCTTAAGGTAGGATTGTATTGCTATAAACTTCTCTCTTAGAACTGCTTTTGCTGCATCCCATAGGTTTTGGGTCGTCGTCATGTCTCCATTGTCATTTGTTTCTAGGTATTTTTTTATTTCCTCTTTGATTTCTTCAGTGATCACTTCGTTAATAAGTAGTGTATTATTTAGCCTCTATGTGTTTGTATTTTTAACAGATCTTTTCCTGTAATTGATATCTAGTTTCATAGCATTGTGGTCCTAAAAGATACTTGATAAAATTTCAATTTTCTTAAATTTACCAAGGCTTGATTTGTGACCCAAGATATGATCTATCCTGGAGAATGTTCCATGAGCACTTGAGAAAAATGTGTATTCTGTTGTTTTTGGATGGAATGTCCTATAAATATCAATTAAGTCCATCTTGTTTAATGTATCATTTAAAGCTTGTGTTTCCTTATTTATTTTCATTTTGGATGATCTGTCCATTGGTGAAAGTGGGATGTTAAAGTCCCCTACTATGAATGTGTTACTGTCGATTTCCCCTTTTATGGCTGTTAGTATTTGCCTTATGTATTGAGGTGCTCCTATGTTGGGTGCATAAAGATTTACAATTGTTAGATCTTCTTCTTGTATTGATCCCTTGATCATTATGTAGTGTCCTTCTTTGTCTCTTCTAACAGTCTCTATTTTAAAGTCTATTTTGTCTGATATGAGAATTGCTACCCCAGCTTTCTTTTGGTTTCCATTTGCATGGAATATCTTTTTCCATCCCCTTACTTTCAGTCTGTATGTGTCTCTAGGTCTGAAGTGGGTCTCTTGTAGACAGCATATATATGGGTCTTGTTTTTGTATTCATTCAGCCAGTCTGTGTCTTTTGGTGGGAGCATTTAATCCATTCACATTTAAGGTAATTATCGATATGTATGTTCCTATTCCCATTTTCTTAACTGTTTTGGGCTTGTTATTGCAGGTCTTTTCCTTCTCTTGTGTTTCTTGCCTAGAGAAGTTCCTTTAGCATTTGTTGTAAAGCTTGTTGGTGGTGCTGAACTCTCTCAGCTTTTGCTTGTCTGTAAAGGTTTTAATTTCTCCATCAAATCTGAATGAGATCCTTGCTGGGTAGAGTAATCTTGGTTGTAGGTTTCTCTCCTTCATCACTTTAAATATGTCCTGCCACTCCCTTCTGGCTTGCAGTTTCTGCTGAAAGATCAGCTGTTAACCTTATGGGGAATCCCTTGTGCGTTATTTGTTGTTTTTCCCTTGTTGCTTTTAATATGTTTTCTTTGTATTTAATTTTTGACAGTTTGATTAATATGTGTCTTGGCATGTTTCTCCTTGGATTTATCCTGTATGGGACTCTCTGTGCTTCCTGGACTTGATTAACTATTTCCTTTCCCATATTAGGGAAGTTTTCAACTATAATCTCTTCAAATATTTTCTCAGTCCCTTACTTTTTCTCTTCTTCTTCTGGAACCCCTATAATTCGAATGTTGGTGCGTTTAATGTTGTCGCAGAGGTCTCTGAGACTGTCCTCAGTTCTTTTCATTCTTTTCTCTTTATTCTGCTCTGCAGTAGTTATTTCCACTATTTTATCTTTCAGGTCACTTATCCATTCTTCTGCCTCAGTTATTCTGCTATTGATCCCATCTAGAGTATTTTTAATTTCATTTATTGCGTTGTCCATCGTTGCTTGTTTCCTCTTTAGTTCTTCTAGGTCCTTGTTAAATATTTCTTGCATTTTGTCTATTCTATTTCCAAGATCTTGGATCATCTTTACTATCATTATTCTGAATTCTTTTTCAGGTAGACTGCCTATTTCCTCTTCATTTGTTAGGTCTGGTGCATTTTTATCTTGCTCCTTCATCTGCTGTGTGTTTTTCTGTCTTCTCATTTTGCTTATCTTACTGTGTTTGGGGTCTCCTTTTTGCAGGCTGCAGGTTCATAGTTCCTGTTGTTTTTGGTGTCCGTCCCCAGTGGCTAAAGTTGGTTCAGTTGGTTGTGTAGGCTTCCTGGTGGAGGGGACTGGTTCCTGTGTTCTGGTGGATGATGCTGGATCTTGTCTTTCTGGTGGGCAGGTCCACGTCTGGTGGTGTGTTTTGGGGTGTCTGTGCACTTATTATGATTTTAGGCAGCCTCTCTGCTAATGAGTGGGGTTGTGTTCCTGTCTTGCTAGTTGTTTGGCATAGGGTGTGCAGCACTGTAGCTTGCTGGTCGTTGAGTGAAGCTGGGTGCTGGTGTTGAGATGGAGATCTCTGGGAGATTTTCGCCATTTGATATCATGTGGAGCTGGGAGGTCTCTTGTGGACCAGTGTCGTGAAGTTGGCTCTCCCACTTCTGAGGCACAGCATTGACTCCTGGCTGCAGCACCAAGAGCCTTTCATCCACACGGCTCAGAATAAAAGGGAGAAAAAGTAGAAAGAGAGAGAGAGAGAGAGAGAGAGAGAGAGAGAGAGAGAAGGAGGGAAGGAAGGAGGGAAGGAAGGAAAGAAAGAAAGAAGATAAAATAAAGTAAGATAAAATAAAATAATTAAAATAAAAAATATTAAGAAAAAAAATTTTTTTAACGAAAACAAACCAAAAAACGAACGGATAGAACCCTAGGACAAATGGTGAAAGCACAGCTATACAGACAAAAATCTCACACAGAAGCATACACATACACACTCAGAAAAAGAGGAAAAGGGGAAAAAGTAATAAATCTTGCTCTCAAAGTCCACCTTCTCAATTTGGGATGATTTGTTGTCTATTCATGTATTCCACAGATGCAGGGTACATCAAGTTGATTGTGGAGATTTAACCCGTCGCTTCTGAGGCTGCTGGGAGAGATTTCCCTTTCTCTCCTTTGTTCGCACAGCTCCCGGGGCTCAGCTTTGTATTTGGCCCTGCCTCTGCGTGTAGGTTGCCGAAGGGCGTCTGTTCTTCACTCAGACAGGATGGGGTTAAAGGAGCAGCTGATTCGGGGGCTCTGGCTCACTCAGGCCGGGGGGAGGGAGGGGTGCGGATGCTGGGAGAGCCTGCAGTGGCAGAGGCCAGCGTGACGTTGCACCAGCCTGAGGTGCGCCTTGCATTCTCCCGGGGAAGTTGTCCCTGGATCCCGGGACCCTGGCAGTGGTGGACTGTACAGGCTCCCGGGAGGGAGGTGTGGAGAGTGACCTGTGCTTGTGCACAGGCTTCTTGGTGGCGGCAGCATCAGCCTTAGCGTCTCATGCCCTTCTCTGGGGTCCGTGCTTTTAGCCGCGGCTCGCGCCCGTCTCTGGAGCTCCTTTAAGCAGTGCTCTTAATCCCCTCTCCTCGCGCACCAGGAAACAACGAGGGAAGAAAAAGTCTCTTGCCTCTTCGGCAGGTCCAGACTTTTCCCTGGACTCCGTCCTGGCTAGCCGTGGTGCACTAAACCCCTGCAGGCTGTGTTCACACTGCCAACGCCAGTCCTCTCCCTGCGCTCCAACCGAAGCCCAAGCCTCAGCCCCCAGCCCCGCCCGGCCTGGTGGGTGAGCCGACAAGCCTCTCGGGCTGGTGAGTGCCGGTCGGCACCGATCCTCTGTGCGGGAGTCTCTCTGCTTTGCCCTCCTCACCCCGGTGGCTGCGCTCTCCTCTGCGGCTCCGAAGCTTCCCCCTCCGCCACCCACAGTCTCCGCCCACGAAGGGGCTTCCTAGTGCGTGGAAACCTTTCCTCCTTCACAGCTCCCTCCCACTGGTGCAGGTCCCGTCCCTATTCTTTTGTCTCTGTTTATTCTTTTTTCTTTTGCCCTACCCAGGTATGTGGGGACTTTCTTGCCTTTTGGGAGGTCTGAGGTCTTCTGCCAGCGTTCAGTAAGTGTTCTGTAGGAGTTGTTCTACGTGTAGATGTATTTCTGGTGTATCTGTTCGGAGGAAGGTGATCTCCGCGTCTTACTCTTCTGCCATCTTCCCGATTCCCCACTATTGACATTTTGGGCCAGATAAATCTGTATTGTGAGGAGCTGTCCTGTACATTGTAGGATGTTTAGCAGCATCCCTGGTCTCTATACACTAGATGCCAGTCGCAGCATACCTCCCCTAGTTGTCTCAGACAAAAATGTCTTCCTTCAATCATTGTTAAATATCTTCTGGGGTCAGGCTGGATTGCTCTTGGTTAAGAACCACTGATTTAGATATGCCCCCTTATATAACAATATCTCTTCTCAACATTCTGTCATAGCTCACACCTACCATCATTTTCTTTCTGCTTGTAATAATAATTCAGAATTTTCTTTAGTGAAGTCTTTATGACAAAAGGTAACAAATCTGTCTTCGGTAAATCTGAGAATAGTCTTTTTTTGTTGTTCTAAAAAGATAATTTATTGGGTATAGAATTCTAGATGAGAGTTATTTTCTTTTAGCACACTGGATAAATCATTCCAGTTTGGTAACATTGTGGCTACTGAGAAGAAAGAGCTATTGATTTAATTGTTATTCACTTTTAGATAACATGTCTTTTCTGTCTGGCTCATTTGAAGACATTTTTTTGGTCTTTTCTATTAAGTATTGCTATAATGTGTCTAGAAGTATATTTCTTTTTATTTTTCTTGCTTGTGATTTATTGGGTTTTTGAACCCAAGAATTGGTAATGTTCAACAGTTTTGGAAAATTCTCAGCTGTTACTTCTTTAAAAGTTGTTTCACCCCTATTTTCTGTTATCTTTCTGGAAATTAGATTTTCTCATGTTATCCTCCTTTTCCTTTGAATTTTCTTTTACATCTTCCTTCTCTTGGCCTCTCATTTTCGTATTTCTTTATATTTATCTTCCAATTTAGTAATTATCTCCACTGTTGTATAATATGCTGTTTCACCTTTGAATAGAGTTTTTACTTTTTCAATTTCTATTCTGTCCATTTGGTTCTTTTTCACATGCTCTTGAATTTTTAAAAATATTTCTTCATTCTACTCACATTTTAAAGCCTCTCTTTTATTTATTTAAACATATTAAACTTATTTACTATTTTGTGATGATTACTGTATCTTTGTGGGTCTGATTTTGCTGGCTGTTGCATCTACTTGTTCTTTCTCATGGTGCCCTATTTCCTTGTGTGTTTTGTGTTTTTGAAACCTTGGGGATTCTGTCAAGCCTGGATTGAGATTGATTTTTGATGATTTCTGCTAGTCACATTTGGGTTATCACTGATGTGTGATTTTCTTTTTTCTTTCTTTTTAACGTCTTTATTGGAGTATAATTGCTTTACAATGGTGTGTTAGTTTCTGCTTTATAACTAAGTGAATCAACTATACATATACATATATCCCCATATCTCCTCCCTCTTGCATCTCCCTCCCACCCTCCCTATCCCACCCCTCTACGTGGTCACAAAGCACTGAGCTGATCTCCCTGTGCTATGCGACTGCTTCCCACTAGCTATCTGTTTTACATTTGGTAGTATATATAAGTCCATGCCACTCTCTTACTTCGTTCCAGCTTACCCTTCCCATTCCCTGTGTCCTCCAGTCCATTCTCTATGTCTGTGTCTTTATTCCTGTCCTGACACTAGGTTCTTCAGAACCTTTTTTTTTCTTTTTTTAGATTCCATAGATATATGTTAGCATATGGTATTTGTTTTTCTCTTTCTGACTTATTTCACTCTGTATGATAAACTCTAGGTCCATCCACCTCAGTGCAAATAACTCAATTTCGTTTCTTTTTATGGCTGAGTAATATTCCATTGTATATATGTGCCACATCTTCTTTATCCATTCATCTGTTGATGGACACTTAGGTTGCTTCCATGTCCTGGCTATTGTAAATAGAGTTGCTATGAACATTGTGATACATGACTCTTTTTGAATTATGGTTTTCTCAAGGTATATGCCCAGTAGAATTAAATTCTCCATTTAAGGTTTTTGTTTTGTTTTGTTTTTCAACACCATATAAGTAGGTAAAATTAGTCTGGAAACCCATGTGAGGGAGACCTTATGGTTGTGATTTCTTATGAGTGATTTTCCCTCTTTACCCAATATCTTGTTTCCTTGCTATCCCTTCTACACCATGAGTTTATAGAAATAAACCCATAGATTGTAGTCCTTTGGAGCCTCAGCCTTTCCATATCAATGCCCCCTAGGCTTTTTGTGTGTGTTTTTTTCCCACGTAGCCTTTGTTAAGAATGATGAAGGGCCTGAGATGTTTATCGTGCTTTTATCCTACTTTCAAGCAATCAAGTTTCATGGATTCTGGTACAAGACTTGAGACTCTTGAATCAAAGATGAAGAAAAAATATATATATTTAACAGCAATAGGAGTAAACAGAGTATCAACATTTTGCATTAGTTCCCTAAGCCTCAGTTTTCACAGGGTGACACGAAGAGGTGTCAGATGACATCTATACTGCAGTGGGTTGTATTATTAGACAGGAGCTCTGAGGTTAGGGAGCCCAATTTTTTTATAACAGGCATTTAATCATGCCTGTTTCTTTGCTCTACAGAGAGACACTACCTCTATCTTACAAGGCTGTTCAGTAAACAAACATTCTTGAAAAGATAGTTTAGAACAAAGAACAGCTAGTGCTTTTCTCACAACACCTGTAGAAACAAGAGAGACTTGTGGGTAATTATCTCCCAAAAGTCATCAAAATGGAAGGTGCAGTTTCAGCAGATATCCTTAGAATTAAAATTATTAGTGTTAGCTAATCTCAGAGAATTCCTATTTTATTTTAACTTTTGCAGCTTCTTTACTTTTTTCCTGATGAAATGTTTATTGTATTTTATTCACCATTTTTTTTGTGTGTGTGTGGTACACGGACTTCTCACTGTTGTGGCCTCTCCCGTTGTGGAGCACAGGCTCCGGACGCGCAGGCGCAGCGGCCATGGCTCATGGGCCCAGCCGCTCTGCGGCATGTGGGATCTTCCCGGACCGGGGCACGAACCCGTGTCCCCTGCATCGGCAGGCGGACTCTCAACCACTGCACCACCAGGGAAGCCCTATTCACCATTTTTTAAAAAACAGAACATCTGCTCAGATTTCTAGTCTGTGATGTTGTTGAAAATTGAAATTGCCAAGTTAATTTATAGAACTTAACATAAGCCAACTACTTATAATAAGCTTGTTTCTTACTGTAATTCTTTAATTGGTCCTAATATCTAAACTACAAGCAGCTTCTTTATATTTCCTTTTCTACTGTGGTATCACAAAATATAGCTTTCCATTTTAAAAAAGAACAATATAGAAAGAAAGATTCTGCTCTTGTGTTTTATACACAAATGGTTCTCCACACAAGCATTTGTAATCTCTTTTTTGAAGACAGAACAGAGGAACAGCTCTGTGCAAATCCCAGTTAAGAATGGCACCTCCATGGTTGATGGGGTTAATCGTCAAGAATAAAACTGTATTAGGTTAGTCTCATTTGAAATGATTTTTCCTCAGTTGATTGGGAGTACTTTGGATTTGCAAATATTGGAATAGTTTTTACTTCCTTTTTGTATGTTTCAAACTCTCTTGCAACTTATTTCTCATGAGATTTTTGTTGCGGCCATATGTATGTGGCCTACATTTAGATGTCAGAAAATAGTGAAATAGCCAACATTTAAGACATAGTCTTGTTAAGGTCCAGCCCGAGTGGTGGTTTGTCCTTTTATTTTGCTATCTACAATGGGTAGTCTTTCGTAGTGAAAAATAGAATAAGTACCACAAGGATACATTTATGTAAGAATAGAAAATCTTTCAGATAGGATTTGCCAGAATTGATTTTTTCTACCCAACCCCTGAAGGTATTTCTTGCCACTTTTGGTGAGGTTAAACGATTTCTAAGAGGTCACTGAAAGGTATTTACAGGTCACTCAAGCTGTAACTGTTAGTTCAGTTTCCAGATTTCTATGCTATTTAGTTTTGTGCACTAAGGGTAGGGCTAATTTCCACATTACAGATAAAACACCAAGGCCCAGAGTAGTACATTATTTAGTATCATATTGCTGAGGAGTAAAGAGCTGGGTAGAGACCTAAGCTAAGGTGTTTTCCAAGTTTAATGCTTTTGTCAAAATATAAATTTTTCCCAAATTGTGCCCAGGAATCTTTTTTTTTGAAATAGATGTCAATATGTGTTCCTCTAAATAAGGGTCAAATGATTTTAAAAAATGCTGGTTTAAATAAAATTTAGATTTTTTTTTCATGTATTTTGAATCCTAATTCTTTATTGGTTATATGTTTTATAAATATCTTTTCTCATTCTGGGCCTTGTCTTTTTATTTTGTTACAGTATCTTTTGATGAATAGAAGTTTTAACTTAAACTGTAGACTAATTTATCATCATTTAATCTTTTGAGATTTGGTTTTAGGGATTCCTTCCCATTCTCATATATTCTCATGTATTTTCTACTAGAAATTCAATGTTTTTATTTTTTACATTTTTGTCTATAATATACCTAGAATTGATAATATATCTAGAACTGGGAATATGGTGTGAGGTAAGGATTAAAATTTTTTTCTGCATGAGTAAATAATTGTCCCTGCACCATTTGAAAACTGATCTTCAGGAACTACTTCCACCATGTGTGAAATTTCTATATATATGTGAATCTGTTTCTGACCTCTCTATTTTGTTCCATTTTGTTACTCTGTCTACTTGTACACCAATACCAATACTGTTTGTAATTGCAAAAAAAATAAAATAAAAGGAAATGGTCTAAATGTTCAGCAGGAGGCTAGATGAATAAATTGTGATATATTCATAATTAAATATTGTTTAACAGTGAAAATAAACAAATCAGAGTTATATATGTTAAAGTCTCATAAAAATAATACTAAGCTCCCCCAAAAGAATAAGCAAAATAATGCCTAGAATATTATACCACTTTTAGAGAAGGCTGAAAACATAAAAAACAGAACTACTCATAGTTTAGGACTATATGGAAATAAAGATGTTAATAAATTCATAGAAATAATCTACATCTGGAATTTTGTTACTTCTGAGAGATGGAAGGGGTATGATGAGGGAAAGACACACAGAGGCTTCCACTGTATTTGTAATATTTCTTTCTTAAACTTCTAGGTGACTACATGGGTTTGTTTTATTGTTCTTTACACCTTTTTAGGTCTTAATTTTTTCCTAACATTTTTACAAATAACAATATAAGATGCATTTACGGCAGTAGTTCTCAAAGTCTTTAATTTGCTAATAGGCCTTGCCTTTATCCAAAAAAGGGGGCATTCTATGAGTATTTCCCAAATTTAATTGACCATGGAACCTTCTTTTCCCAGCAACACCTATTGGTACCTTGGGAATTAGTCTGTTTTATGGATCCCAGATTCAGAATATGTACTTTAGACCATACTGCTTATAAAGACGAGACAAATCCAAGGTCTAGGCTCTCTTTAGTGTGTCATCGAGTTACAAGAAGTGCTTTGAACCCAGCAGGATATAAAGGGAGGTGTTGTGCATGTGGTTTTTACCTTAGGGTCTTTCTTGAAGTTCATGGATATTCCTACAGCTTTAAGTTGTTGGGTACATCCTCCTCCCACCACACCCTGTGGGGACAGTTCGAACGTTTGCAAAAGAGAAATCAACAAAGTATAATTCCCACATGGTGAGAGTAAAGTTATAACATGGCCTAGTCTTTGTTTCCAAAGTGCAGTGCAGATAGCACACAGTGTAGAGAGGGTTTGTTACAGGAATAGCAGCCACCAGAGGCAATTCATTGATCAAGAGTCAGTTACAGAGAAGTTATTACAAATAGAGCCTTTTTTATGATGGGTAATCGGAAATAACATTGTTATATAGAATACATCTTTTGCATAATGAAAATCATTGTAATGAGACTGTTTTAATTAATACTTTTTAATATATAAAAATGAGGCTGATTCTTACTTCCTTTGCAATAGGAATGCTTTATTTGGCAGACTTTATATATAAAAAAAGAATATATAAATAAAGCAGCTGATTTGACCTGGCAAGCTTCGATTCCAATTCGGCGTCCTTTCCCTATTTATAAAGTGCAGTAAAAATGTTGGCCTTTAGAAACTGATATTCCCTGGGTGAGCAAGTGTGGGTAAGGCTTTTTGTTTTTTTTTCTTTCTGTTGTTGTTATTATTATCACTCTTTAAAAAAAATGTAGCAATATTCTAAGAGAAAAACTCCAAATAAGAGCTAGTATAATGTTTTTATGCCTATAAAAAAGGGAACACGTTATTTTAAAATGACTTTTTAAAGATTGTGGCCCCAAATGGTGACTGCAGGCCTGGTGCAGTCTAGTGTATGTGCTACTATAATCTTGCTTGAGGCTCATAAATCTTGCATTATTTGGAGTAAGTGTAGACACTCCAAAATGAATTTAGAGGCAAATGTGCATGTGTTTCTGTGCACAGGCCGGGTGGAGGGAATGCTGTGATCATGTCTCAAAAAATTCTAATCATCTGGTCTTATAATGAATGGATTAGTTCCTCCATTCTGCCAATAGAACATGAGCGTAAGAAAACTTTGAAGTGCGGGAGGAAACGGCAAAGAAAACAGTAAACTGTTCATGTGAGACTGGCTTGATGCTTGGTGATTAAGAGATGAGGACCCCGCGGGTCAGCTCCCCATAGGTACAAACAGATGTTTGCACTGTTTCACAGCTGCTAAATATGATATAAATCCAAAGAATTTTTCTTGTTTTTATAAAGGAAAAAAATACCCAGACAGCAAATTTTTGGTCATTCAGATACTCTTACCAAATGACATCTGGTTTCTGTACTGCTTATTTAAGCAATCCTTAAAAAAAATGTTTGCCAAGGGGAGTAACTCTAAACTTTCAGTCCTTCACCATACATAACAGTACAGTTTAAATTACAGTGTGGCATGCAGAGTTTATTCTAAGCAATGCTGTTCTTTATTTCTTAACTAGCAAGTTTTATTTTCGAGAAAAGGGGTTAGATATTATGTAATTAGTTAAGGGAAGTCTATGATGAAGTTACATTTAAAGTATCTAGGATTCCTATCCTAATGATGGCAAAGAAAATGAATTAATTGCTTCCATATGTTAAGCACGGTGGTGAGCAAAGTTAAACTATACAGTTACCTAAAATAAAATGTCAGCAATATAGCAAGACAGTATTTTGACTTGCATCAAGGTGAGAAAACATGAGAGGCAGAAAGGAAGCAGTGGCAGGTTGCAGGTCAAGATGGAAATGAATCTTAATAAAAGACTTGCCTAAATCTTTAGAGAAGAACCAGACATTTTTGCCATCTCTATACACATTACACCTCCGAGTTTACATGCAGAAATTAGTTTATGATTAGCCCCAACATGTTTATATTGATTGTTCCCCTCCGAGGTGTCTATTTTGAAGGGTCTAATGCCCAAGTTTACAGATTTGCTTTCTGAATATTTTCTACCTCAACCTTTGTGTCTGACATTGATCTACGGTTTCATTAGAGCTTTCATTCAGTGGGTCTCCCAGAGCTTAGCACTGAAACAGAAAATGTGATAATTCCGTAACGAATTTGGCAATTAGCAGCGTTCCTCCTTTTGGGTTTTACATCATTATTTGGCCTGATTCTGTAATTCCAGTCTGATATTAATAAAGGGTAAGCAGTCTGACAAGGCCAGCTTTGTTGGAGATTTCTCACCCAAAGATTTTCTAGGTCTGTAGAAAATTCAGAACCTGTCCAGTCGGAGTTGCCCAGAGTGAACATGGACTTTTCTTTGTCTTCTTTTAAAATGGACTTGTTTGGTTTTTGAGTACTAGGTTCTTGCCATTATGTGATATAGGATCTACAGGAACTGAATTTGCCGGAGGATAATAATGTTTCCTATTGTGTTTTACTTGGTAAAGTTCGGTTATGAGTTAATCTTAGGTTTCAGCATCAAGTCTAATTCACTGGTTCATTTACCATTTCTTTTTTAGTCTTCAGCAGGAATGTTGCCTTCCTCCAGATTCCATGAGGAGGTTTACCCTATCTTTAGCATACCTCATTTTTGTGTTTACTAACTTTGGGAAACCTCTCCTGTCAAACTTTCTCATATATACCATCTGTGCATGAAAGTCCCAGGTGGGGACTTGTAAAGAGGTTTCATGAAATCATGGCCGAGGAGTCCCATATTCAAGGTGACCCTTAACTGTGCACAGCTAAATCCGCCACCTCCATGCCCCCAGTGCCAAGTTCTCCTTATCACTAACAGCTTCCTATTGATGTCAGTGAGGCTAAATATGCAAAGGGATCATGAAGCTCTTCATTCCCTGAGAACCGGGATATTTAGGTTGTGCAAATCCCTGAACCCTAAAATGGATTTAACCAGCCCAATTCACATCATAAATATCATGTTGCAAGGACACACACGTGCTGGAACAGATAGGAGATTTCATTTTAACTTCTAAATTTGCAAAATTATGCCTTGTGGGCCATCAGTTTTTCTTGGACACTCCAGGGACTTCATGCCCAGAAGAATTCTTGTGGGACTCCATGCCAAGAGGAAATCTTACAGTGATAAGTTCATGCTTTTTATTGAGAAGGGAGCAGTTTCCTTTGTTATCAAAGATAACATATTTCATCTTCTAGAACCCTCTTAGCAGTTCTTCCTGCCTCTGTTTTCCCCAGACTGTTCTGAGGAATGGCCAGGTGATCTTTTGCAAGGTCTATTTCTATTTTTTATCTTTTCTCTCTCCTGTCTCTCCTGTCCCAACCTTCCTCCTGTCTCTCCCCTCCCTCCCTCCCCCATTCCTTCCTTTCCTCCCTCCCTCCCTCCCTCCCTCCCTCCCTCCCTCCCTTCCTTCCTTCCTTCCTTCCTTCCTTCCTTCCTTCCTTCCTCTCCCCTTCTCCCCTCTTCCAAATAACCTATTAATGTATAGTGATTCTCTACTGGATCTCATCTAAATCTGGAAGAATAACTGAGGCTAGAAGTTTTTTTAACTAAACTTTTTATTTTGAAATAATTGTAGATTCACAAGCAGTTATAAATAATAATGCAGAGAAATCCCCTGTACACTTTATCCAGCTTCTCCAATAGAAACATCTTGCAAAAGTGTAGTATAATATCATAACCAAGATTCTGACATTTATACAGTCAAGATACAGAACATTTCCATCATTATTAAAATCCCTCATTTTGCCCTTTTATAGCTATAACCCACTATCCTCCCACCTCAACTTCCTCCTTAACTACTGGCAACCATGAATTGATTTCTATAATTTTTTTCTTTTGAGTTGCTGGTCTCTTAATTTCAAATGCATTTTAAATATCCTGCACTTGTATTCTTGTCCTCTTATGATTACTGGTTTTGACATCATATTTGTATGTGGATGATTTCCTACCTTTACTGTATGTTTGCCTTTACCGGTGAGCTTTCCCATTTGTAATTTTTCTTGTTTCTAGTTGTGACCTTTTCTTTTCCACTTAGAGAAGTTCCTTTAGCATTATGGTAAAGCTGGTTTCGGGTGCTGAATTCTCTTAGCTTTTGCTTGTCTGTAATGCTTTTGATTTCTCTGTCAAATCTGAATGAGAGCCTTGCTGGGTACAGTATTCTTGGTTGTAGTTTTTTCCCTTTCATCACTTTAAATATATTGTGCCACTCCCTTCTGGCCTGCAGAGTTTCTGCTGAAAAATCAGCTGATCATCTTATGGGGATTCCTTTGTATGTTATTTGTTGTTTTTCCCTTGTTGCTTTTAATATTTTCTCTTTGTCTT
Source organism: Leucopleurus acutus (assembly GCF_964270905.1). NCBI lineage: Eukaryota > Metazoa > Chordata > Mammalia > Artiodactyla > Delphinidae > Leucopleurus > Leucopleurus acutus. The sequence goes on from NC_139142.1 coordinate 46,483,561, forward strand.
TAATTTTTATCAGTTTGATTACTCTGTGTCTTGGTGTGTTCCTCCTTGAGTTTATGCTGTACTCTCTGCACTTCCTGGACATGAGTGACTGTTTCCTTTCCCATGTTAGAGAAGTTTTCAGGTATTATCTCTTCAGATATTTTCTCAGGCCATTTCTCTCCCTCTTATTCTTCTGTGACCCCTATAATGTGAATGTTGGTGTGTTTGATGTTGTCCCAGAGGTCTCTTAAACAGTCTTCATTTCTTTTCATCCTTTTTTTTTATTCTGTTCTGCAGCAGTGATTTCCACCACTCTGTCTTCCAGCTCACTGATTCATTCTTCTGCCTCATTTATTCTGCTATTGATTCCTTCTAGTGTATTTTTCATTTCAGTTATTGTATTCTTCAACTCTGGTTGTTCTTTATGTTTTCAAACTCTTGGCTAGAAACTTCTTGTAACTTCTTGTTGTGTGCATCCATTCTTTTCCCAAGCTCTGGGATCATCTTTACAATCATTACTCAAGTCTTTCTCGGGTAGATTGGCCATCTCTACTTCACTTAGTTCTTCTGGGGTTTTATCTTGTGCCTTCATCTGGAACATATTCCTTTGCTTTCTCACTTTGTTTAAATTTCTATATGTATTTTTATGTATGTAGTAGCTTAGTTATGTTTCTCAACCTTGGAGAAGTGGCCCTCTGTAGGGGATGTCCTGTGTGTCCCAGCAGTGCATTCTCCTCTCATCACCCAAGGGCCAGGGACTAGCAGGTCCCAGGGTAGGTTCTGACCTGTGTTTGCAGACTCAGTTCTGCAGGCTGCAGGATCATAGTTTCCTTGCTTCTGGTGTCTGCCCCCTGGTGGGTGAGGCTGGTCTAGAAGTCTGTGCAGGCTTCCTGGCAGGAGGGGCTGGTCCATAAGCTTCTGTACGAATGACCAAAGTCCAGAACACTGATGATACCAAATGCTGGCAAGGATGTGGAGCAACAGAAACTTTTCAGTCATTGTTCCAACCAAGCCACCCATACGGCCCTGCTTGGATCTTCAGGCAACCTTATCCACCAGGAAAAATGAGGAGTGTGTGACAGGCAGGGGGGCCTGTGTTTTGCTTTTCATCCAGAGAAAGGGCTGCAGTGAGCATGTGGCCCTGGGGACACTGGGGGGTGCCGGGCTGTGTGGGGATGCTCCTAGCCCATTGCTGTGCTGGGTTGGGCTGCCAATTTTGTCCTTTTGAGAATGTTATGTAAATGGACACACAGTACATAATTTCGGGGGGATTAGCCTTTTTTCACTGAGCATAATTTTCTGGATATTGATCCAAGTTATTTGATGTATTAGTAGTTTGTTGTTTTTATTGGTGAGTAATATTCCATGGTACAGATATACAGTAGTTTGTCTAGTCATTCACCGAGTGAAGGATGTCAGGGCTGTTTCCAGTTTTTTTATGACTAAAGCTACTATGAACATCCGTGTACAGGTTTTTATGTGAACATAACTTTTTGTTTTTCTGGGATAAATACTCAGGAGTACAACTTCCAAGTCATATGGTAGTTGCATGTTTAGCTTTGTAAGAAAAGAAATGGCCAAACTGTTTTCTAGAGTGTCTGTACTGTTGACCATTCCCGTCAGCAATAACATTAAGTTATACAGCCTGTCTGTGTTGGGTGTTGTCACTATTTTTTATATTAGCGATTCTGATAGATGTGCTGTGATATCTCATTGTGGTTTTAATATGTATTTCCCTAATGGCTAATGAAGTTGAACATCTTTTTTTGGTCTTATTTGCCATCTGTATATTCTCTTTGTCTGTTAATATCTTTTGCCCAGTTTGTAATTGGATTTTTTTTTTTACTGTTAAATTTTGAGAGTTCTTTACATTTTCTAGATACTAATCCTTTGTTGGATATGTGATTTGCAAATATTTCCCCCTAGTTCCTTCTCTTAATAGGGTCTCAAGGAGAGCAAAAGTTTTTACTTTTGATGAAGTCCAATTTATCTATTTTTCCTTTCACAGATTATGCTTTTAACGTCAAGTGTAAGCATGCTTTGCCTGCCCTATGTCCTGAAGATTTTTCCTATTTTTTTCCTAAAAGTTTTGAGGTTTATAAAGCTATAGTTTGTGTAGTTTATAAGTTATATGCATAACTTATTGTCAAAGCCTACTGCTGTTGACAGTTTACAAGTTTGAGTAAAGTATGGAAACATCTCCTCCCTTTACCCTACTCTATTTATAATATAATTGCCTTAAGTATTTCCTCTTTATAAATTTAGAACCACATCAGCCAGTGTTGTAATTTTTGCTCTCATTATTGAACACGATTTAGAAAACTCAAGAAGAAAAGGAAAGTTTATTATATTTAACCCATACTTTTGCTTACTTTGTTCTTTCTTCCTTCTTAATGTTGTAAGGTTCCTATTTTTATCATTGCCCTTCTGTGTAGAGAACTTTCTTCAGTCGTTAAGTTAGGTTAGGTGTGCTGGCAACAGTCTCTTAGTTTTCTTTCATCTGAGAATGTCTTGATTTCTAACACAATAATAATTCCTCTTATAAATTATTGGTTTTTATTAATGGGGACAAATTACTCTTATAGGCGAGTTTCAAGTCTCAGCGACTAAAGAAGCTACTTGCCTACTGTTTCAGACCACTTACAACTTGTAGTGGATAAGCAATAATAATCTCTCTTCTTCAGACCAGGCAACTGGGAAGACAGAAGACTGGTACAACTTTGCAGCTTCATGTAGATTCATAATTTTTGTGTGACTGCCCAAGAATGCATTTTAAATGCATGCATTTAAATAAATGCATTTTATTTTACTTACTATAGATAGAGAAGTATGACAGAGGGTGGTCTACTGGGAAGTGGAACCCTGAGCCCTACCATTCCTCATGAGTTATTTGAAGCTATGCCTTTTCAGATGGTTAGAGTTGATCACTAATTAAAGGCCTTTCTTAACAATCATTGTTTTTATCAATTTCTTTTCAAAACAGGTATTTCTTTCCTCTTGATATTAAAGTATGTATACCTATCATTTTGGAAAGTGAGTTTCTGGAAATACGAACTTCCAAATATAATAGAAAGTAATCAGAAGGAATAGGTACTAGAAATGCTTTTAGGAATTAACTCACATTTATGATACTTAGTTTGGAGCAGGCATGGTGCTAGTTGCTTCACGTACATATCTCATTTAATTCTCAAAAAAGACTCTTGAAGTTCACACAGCTATTAAGAGATGGGCTCTGCATTTGAACCCGGGTCTGTGTGACCCTAAAGCACCTACATGTTTTTCTTCCATACTCCATCACCATCCTCTAGCATTTTGCCCACTTGCCTGTGCAAGGTTATCATCTCTGTACCCTGTTTCTTGGTTATCGACCAACTTCCATGGATTCTATTACTATTGCTGGAGTGAAGGATCCCAAATTTACAACCCCAGGGCCATATTCTAGACCCATTCAAAATGCCTGTGCGTGTACCAGTGGCAACTGAACTCACTGTGTCCCAGATCAAACTGTGACTTCCACCCATGGACAAGCAATCTCTCCTCCTGAGTTTCTTATTTCTAATAAGAGAAACATCATCTTTTCTGTCATCATTTCAAATCCTTTGTTTCCTCCTTTTCTACCTCTGTTTCTCCTTCTTTCAGGACTCACTAAATTTTATAATTTTCAGACCCCAATATCTGTATTGCTGCTAATACTACCAGGCCCACAGCCATCAGTCTTCTTTCTTTTCTGTGCATGTCATCTTAGACATTGCTGCCAGATTTATCCTGAGGTTTGGGATTGACTTTACTATCCTTTTCCCCTATGCACTTCAGTACCTCCCCTCTGCCTACTGATTTACATACAAAATCCTCAGTCTCCCTTCAGGACTCACCATAAAATAGTGCCTGAATATTTCTTCAGCCCAATCTCCAGCTACATTCTTACTAAACTCTCTGCATCCCCCGTATGATCTGCAGTTTCTGCTTGACCCCTCCTCAGTGTTGTTCCATTGTACTTAATTCTCAACAAAGGGCCCATCTCAAATGCAGCCTCTTTAAAAAATCCTTTCCTCATTTTCCTAATGGAGGTCATCTTTTATTCCTTCAAAGTCAAATCTTTGATGACACTCATCTTGCCTTTTATTTTAATTGTGTGCCAATCAAGAAGGCTAATAAAATGTTATGTTTTTACCTTCTTTGCAGAAGACTTATTCATAATAGGTCTTCAGTATTTGTAGATTTGAGTTTTGTGAATGAATCTTCAAGGGTCAAGTGTCCTAGCAAAGCTTGTTCTAAATTGCTGTGTTATGACTGACAGGTACACTCTTACTGAATCCTCCCCTATATTGATTCGTCTGGATAAAACACATTACTGATCTTGACAGAAAGGATGATAACCGCCCACTAAATGCTCTTCTCTCACTTGCCATCAGGATGACTTTTCAAGGTGGGAGAATCAACTTCCAAACTGGTTTTCTGAGCATAAGTCTATTGTAAATAAAATTCCACAAGGATGTTCCTCAGCTGTGATAATAGATAAGCATATTCTTTGAAGTTTGATGGAGTATGTATGCTTATTATGGATATGTTGTGGCTTGGTAGAGGTTGAAACATTTCTGAAAAAAGTCCCGTTAAAAAAACTAAGTATTCCAATAGTTTATACATAACGAAATCTGTTAAAATGTGTAATACCTTTGTCAGTTTTTTTAAAGATGGGTATGTGTTCCTTTAGATTTGAAACTTTTAAGCTGAAATAGAAGTATAAGGTTGGCTTTTGACATTCTTGTTGCATAGGTCTCAGTGGGTTTTATACAGAGGAACTGTGGATATGGGAGCATCCTGGGCCAGTAGGTTCTAGTTCTGGTGTGTTACTTTCAATTCACAGAACCATTTTTCTTGGAGATCATTCTACAAGAATGTGGATTTATGGCCTGTATAATTTAGTAATTATATCCAATAAATGAAAATGACATCATGTAACTTGGACTTGGGAGTCTAAAATTGCAAAAAGATGCCAGGGAAGAATGTTCATGGTGAAAATTAGGGCCACTAGTCATTCACTGTTGCGCTTGAAGACTAGATGACAGTGCTGTGAATATAAATAATTCCCAGCCATGGAAACATGCAATACCTTTTTTTTTCCCCCAGCATATATTAAACACCAACATCCTAGTAATAAATCCCACAGTGTAGATTTAACCTTCACTCATTTTCTTTTACTCCATTTTTCTCCTCTCCCAAGTATATACTCTATTCCCTTTACTAAGATTTACTCATAGTAATTCCATGTTAGAAGAGAGGGCTGTAAAGTATTTGATTAAGAGAACAGGTTAGAATCAAGCAAACCTGTTTTAAACCTGGCTGTGCAATTTTTTAACTGTGTCCCCTTAAGCAAATAACCTATCAAGGTTAGGTCCCAGTTTCCTCATGTGAAATAGGGATAATAATCACATCTATCTTATAAGATTATGGTGGGATTACATGAAACAACACATAGAACTTAGCCTGGCACAGAGTACTCAATAAGTGACAGCTGCTATTATTATTATTAGCTATTATTTATCTTTACATTTGTAATTGTTAGTAATTTGGAATTAAAAGTCAGCTGGCTTGGTCTTCAAACCTAAGGACCTACCTGCCTTATGTAGGGCTGTTCCTGAAACCAGAAAGAATGAACACAGCCACCAAAATGTATGCAAATTTAATAGTGGGTGGCAAAGGTTGTATGTAAGATCCACTAGAACAGTTTACTGATATCCCAGGTTAGCAGATACCTTATTCATTTAACCAACATTGCCTGGGTACCTAACATGTGCTAGACATTGTGCTGGCCCTGGGATCCATGCCCTGGTATTGTTCACAGTCCATTTTGCAGACAAAATCCATCCATTTGAATGGACTTGTTTATCTAACTATGGAAGAATATATATGAGGTATCTGCTAACGCAAATGTCAGAAAACTGTTCTCTCTCTCTATATATGATGTTGCTTGGATTTAGGGATCCCCACTGGGCTTATATCTTTGCAGGCGGGAAAGCCTCAGTCACCAATGAAGCCGGTGAGCGTGGTGGCCACTGTGAACAAGTCTGGCCCCTCTCCAGGAAAGAGGCCTGGGGGTTCTCCTCCTGACCTGCTGAGAAATGTGTGGTCTCACACCGGCGCTCCCGTGCTTGCATCCTTTGGGGACACACAGACATGGCTGGGGTGGGCTGAGCTGCTCTCTCCATGTGCTGAATGTCTCGTGTTGCAGAGAGAAAGGAGCTGGTGAAGCGTTCATCAGCCTGTGTGCAGTAGAACAGCGGCTGCGGCTTCACTGCAATAAAGTGTTAGAGTTGATCTCCTTCATCTGTTCTCATTTTGCTACTCCACTACATCAGGCACGAAAAACTAAATTTATTAATTAAATGTCCTTCTCTCTGAAGGAAGGCACTTGGAAAATGGAAAAATGTTCATTAGCAATGGGAAAAAAAAAAGCCAGAGAATAATTTGAATCTTGAAACTTCTACAGTTGGAATAACAATAAAAAAAAGGAGAGATGGCCATAAAATAGTCTGTTCTTGGCATTGCTTAATTGGCCTATTTATTTTTCTGTCTCTGAAGCTGTCTTTAGTGACACCTACTGATAAGAGCCAATCGGAACCATAGCTGAATTCCTTCGGGCTGGACCTGCCAACAAACTGCTCAGCCCTCCAGATGTTGCTGCTTTGTGAGAAATGAGAACTCCATAAACCAGGCTCACCCTTCCTCCTGGGGTGAACGCAAAGACAGGCAGATACGGAAAATCACTGCTCAGCACCATGAACAATGTGCTCCAATGCGGGGTTGGGCCAGTTCTTATTTGTCTTGGTGGAACAGACAGCCATGGAGCCTAATGCAAGAATTTTAGCTGGCAACAGTTCAAAATGTGACTATACATTGAAATCGCTCAACAAAAGGAGGCCTTTTAGCTAGAAAAAGTCCGACAGTGGGTCTAAACAAAAAACTAGGGGAACTCACAGAGAGGGTTAAAGATGGATCACACGTGACTGTCTTATGCGGAACATTTCTCCACTTTTTGTCTTTTTCAGCTTCCATTCTTTTGTGGTACGTAACAAATTAGAAAGATGCTGCAGTAAACAGCCTCATGGCACATCCTAACAGTCAGTGGATAATACTCAGTGAGCACTCGCAGTTCTGGGAATAGAACAAAGTGATCTAAAGTGAATTCGTTTTTGTCCTTCAGACTGGAGTGTCCCAATCTTTCTTAGTACAGGATACACTTGTGACCTTGCTGTGAAATAGTAAGAAAATGTATCACTGTTCTTTTTTCCTGAGCCAGTCCCTTGGCCAGCTGTCTGTCCATCCAAATCTTCTACTTCCACCCACATTATACACAGTCATGCACCCCATGACGCCTGATTAAGGCCAGCCTCAGTAGATGATGAGACACAATTCTTCTCCTGCTGCAATCCCCAAATAAGCCTTTTGACTAGGGAAATGGATAATATTGAATTAAATGTTTACTTATGATATTGGATTTATTAATTTAATTTCCCATTTATAGTTACAATCACATATATAAAGATGTGTTATTTTAAAACCAATTTTTTGAGTTCACGTCTGACATAATTTTTATTTGAACTCTTCACATGTACCTCGGAGAGAGCCAAGATGTAGCAGAGCCTTTGTCATCAGTAGAGCTGTTTTTCACATTGCCTAATACAGTTTCCTAGAGTTTGTTGCCATCATTTTTATTTCATGTTTTGAATCTGAGTGTGTAATACAGTACTGCAAATTTTATCCCAGCCACATGTACCCATTTGCATAGTATTAGAATTTGAAAAGAAAACCGCCCTGTGGTCCCCACAATAGAACCACTTAAGTGAACCTTGAAACTCTCATTAACATGAGAGCCAATATGTGGAATTGTCAAACATCCAGGAATAATGACTAAATCTGTGGTAATCTTTTTCTTTTTAAAACGCTGCTCATATCAGATGACTTCTACAAGCTTCCAAGACTAGCACTGATGGAAGCCTGTTTCAGCCTAATGAGTCTCCATCCAGTGGTATTTTTTGTTCAGAATAAAGTAATTGAGAAAGCATCCCCATGGTGTGACACTTGGCGAATATTCCATATAAGGTGACTCTTTTAAAGAGATAATATTTGGGGGGAAAATTTGCCTAATAATCAGGCATATTCAGTATACTCAGATATTACCTTTCCTCATGCCACCCCTTCTTCCTGCCACGTCTACCATCATGTCTACACCCCAAGTGCCTACTCAAAAATTAGCAGAAAGAAATATTTCTCTCTGAGGATGATTTCATGCCTCATAGAGTTAGGAGGTACTGGTAAAGAAATGATGCTTTAGATGCTCACTGTCTAAGATAAATTATAGTGTCCTCAGATAATTTCAGAACAGGACAGATGTAGAGGGCAACAAATAAGCAATGATGTGAGAAGACAGTGGTAAGCCTACTAATCTAAAAAACCAACATTTAGATGAATCGCTCAGTGAAGTGTTCCTGGTTTGGGGTAGATCGATGTCTGAGTAGGTTATTAGAGTGAGGGAGAAGCATTATCTGCTTTTGGATCTAACCCTGGAGGACTTTGAGGAGGAAGAGGAATTTTTAGGTCTTTGATTTGAGAAGTGAGACTGGGTAAATTATTGTAGAGTAGGTCCCTAGGAGGCAGCATTTTTGAATGGTTAAGGGCAAGTTCAGATGGATTAACAAGGAGGCTGATTAAAACAAAGCAGAGGCTGTGGGGAGAAGAAGAAAGAAACTGATACATTGGGGTTGGTGGTTGGTAGGCACTTCAACCTAACGGAGAAGAAAATGGGAAGATGTATTGGCCCAGAAAAGAAAGGGAAGTAGATTTATGATGATAGTTAAGAAGGATGGCTATTATAATAGAATGTGATGCTGATGGAAGGTGAGTGCTGGAGAAGACCCAAAGCTCATTGGAGAGTAGAGAACAGTCATCCCACCTGGAAAGAGATGATGCCGTAGGATGTCAAGGATTCAGACCAAGCCTTTCCCCTGAGGTTTAGGGAAAAGGATAGAAAACATGGATATGAGTGGTATTTAGGTTATGAAATTAGGTTCTATTTCTCACATACTTGCATAACTAGGTTTATTTGTATTAGGTTTATTTATTTGTAAATACTTTGGAGACTAGATGCTCAAGTCATAGAATGTAGTCAGACATCAGCTGTTAATCATTTCATTAGTCACAAGGCACTTAGGATATAGTTAATGAATGCTTGTTAAGTCTAACTGTATGCTTAAGCTCTACACAGTGAATAAACCGACCCAAATATCACATGTGGGAGTCAAGTATTGATGTTGCTGATGAAAATGTTTAGGTGACTTCCTGTTCCCTGCACTTGGATTTTCCACATTGGTGTATCTTCTAGGGTGCTTCCCTGCCCAGTAGGCATCTTCCACCTATGACAGCCCTGAAGGATGCAGCCCACCTTCTTATCCCACTCACTCATACCTAGTTAAGTGTATGATTCATGTTGCCTCACCTATTCTGAGCACTTAGATATGCCAAAAACTTTGTCCACATTAGATTTCACGTATGACTCACAACTGTAGAGGTTGACCACTGCTATTACACATAAGGAAGTCAAGGCACGGAGAAGTTAGGCAACTTGCCTAAGTGTCCAGTGTGTCCTAAGTGCTAGTGTCCTAAGTGCTAGTGTGTGGAACTGGGAAGTGGAACCCAGTTCATTCCAAAGTTGATATTCTCCAACCTCAGAACCTAGGTTGCTTCTGTCATTTATTTGTGTATATGTGAGTGGACTTTTTAAAATAAGAGCTCAATTAATTAATATGAGCTTTTAGAGAGGATGAAGAAATTATAAAATTAGAAACATTTATTTTTAATTGCACATGTTTTATATTATTCTTGTTTTATGTAACAGTGTTACCTATTTTCAGAGAAGTGGTTTGATGAGAAGAAAAAGCCCAGGTTCTGGCCTAAGACTGACTTGAATTTTAACCCTGTCTCTAAAACTTACCAGATTAGTAACACTGGGAGATATTTAACCTCTAACATGTACTCATAAAATGGAGATAATGATAGTCACCTTACAAGGACACAAATAAAAGAAAAGAGACTAGTTGAAAGGTAAAATGAGAAAACAGCCGACAGGAATTCGTATATTTGGCCAGGGAGGGAAAAGTAATGATTCTTAGGCTTTAAACTTGTATGACTGGGAAAATGTTTGAAAAACTAACAGAAGTAGAGAAATCAGGAGGGAAGGGAGGGCTTGATGACTCATTGAGATGCCGAAAATACATACAGATGGAAGTGGGCCACTAAGCAGATGAATATGACCATTAAGCTTTGTAAATGTGTCAGAATTATAGATTTATCCGTGTAGAGTTAAGGACTAGATGAGATTTCTAGAGTGTGAAAATGAAAAAGGAAACAAGAACTGAGTCTTGGAGGACGTGTCAATTTGGGGAACAGAGAAGAAACAGGGACTTGATTTAAGGAGGTTTGAGTCAGCTACGTCGAGTGACAGAAGGGTTAAGAAGAATGAGAAAAGTCCAGGGTGCTCGATGCTGAAGTCATCAAGGGCAATGGCCTTGAATAAGGTGAAGAGGAAAACTTAGCCAGGTGCTAGCGGCACTTAGGAGGATGAGAACCTATTGGGAGATGGGTGGAAATCTGAAATTAATGAAGGAGATGGTATAAGTGAACAGGGTATACTTCAATTAAAGAGTTTGCTAAGTGATTGTGGAACCAAATCATGGTCTGAAGCTCTAGACATGGAGGTGGAGAGGTGGACTAGATTACAAGTAGAAGCAGCCTCATCTGAGAACTGTGGGAGAAATGACGTCAGCTAAAGAAATCAGCATGAGATAAAGGAAACAACTTTATTATTTTTTAAAATAAATTTCTTTAGTTTTGGCCACGTTGAGTCTTTGTTGCTGTGTGTGGGCTTTCTCTAATTGTGGCGAGCGGGGGCTACTCTTCGTTGCGGTGCACAGGCTTCACGTTGCGGTGGCTTCTCTTGTTGCGAAGCATGGGCTCTAGGCGTGCGGGCTTCAGTAGTTGTGGCTCTCTGGCTCTAGAGCACAGGCTCCGTAGCTGTGGCACATGGGTTCAGTAGTTGTGGCTCGCGGGCTCTAGAGTGCAGGCTCAGTAGTTGTGGCTCACGGGCTTAGTTGCTCCACGGCACGTGGGATCTTTCCGGGCCAGGGCTCGAACCCGTGTCCCCTGCATTGGCAGGCGGATTCTTAACCACTGCACCACCAGGGAAGCCCAGGAAACAACTTTAGAAAACTGAACAGCCAGTGGAGTAGGAGGGGCCCCCAGGATGTGACGACCAAGTTTGGTGGGAAGTTGGGTATGGAGGAACTGGCAAGAGGAGGTATCAGCCTAAGGTTTATACAACTAATGGTGAAGGAGGAGGTGGCGGTGAAAGGTCCCCCAGAGATAGGTATGGATTACAGGTGTGAGAGAGGCAGGGGTTGGCAAACTAGCTGAGGGCATTCCTTTGGGAAAGAGTGGCAATGTGACTTGTCCTGCTATTACTGTAGGAAGTCTGAGACAGCCTTATTCTGCGAACTGAACTCCTCAGCTATTAAGCCTTTCTATAAAAGGCATTCTCCTGGTTTCTAAGGCACAGCAAATGGGGGAGGGAACAATAGTTGTGTATGTTGTTACAAATTTTTGCTTTTACTGGACATGTGGTTTAAAATGGTTCCTGAAGAACATTTGCTGGAACACAGGTTAGGAGGTTATTTGAATAACCTACTGACTGGGGTTTTGGTTTTGGGATTAAAAACAAAGAGACAAAGAAAAATAGGGCTGCAGAAGGTTTGACAAAACTTGTAGGCAGACTAGAGGTAAAGAATGAAAAAAAATAGGGAGGTGTACCACTATTTCAAGTTATAATTTTGGAGGACTGAGAAGTTAGAGGATATCACTGAATGTAATAGGTAAGGTAAAAGAGTATAGAGAAAGAGGAAAAGGTAAGTAGGAATTGGGGGGGGGCATATCCTTTTTTGACAACAGAGCAAGATGTTTTATAACAGTTTTCATAATTTGAATATCATCTTCATAATTTTCTCCCATATCTGCCTACCATCTATACTCTTATTAATTTAATATTTGTTTGATCAATCGTTTTTTAATCCTAAATATATAGTTCCTAAGCAGCAATACCCATAGAATCTTAAATTTGATGCACAATTTACATGCATTCCTAAAATTCATGGATATAAACATAATGTTAAAGATATTTGTATACAACCTTTGGAAAATAGCATCTTAGGTTGGAGAGAAACTTGAGATAGTCTTTTAGGACTGAGAACTAAATTAGTGGAGCATGTAAACATCCCAACAGAGTCATATAGAAGAAAGGGCTCTGTAAATAAACTTGCGTGGATTTCCAAGGTAGTAATCAAGGAGAAGTGGGTTATTGGAATGTGAAATGGTCCAAGGATCTGCAGGGATAAGGGGGTACATTTGGGGGGCATCAACTTTATCTGCGGATATTTATGGGAATGATTTTAGGAGAGTGATATGAAAACACAAACTGAATCATAGTAAACAAAGAGGAATGGACAAAGTAACCAAACTATACAACTAGACTACCCATCCCAGGTGAGCTCTGAAGGTTACTTTGCAAGGTCAGAAATATTTATTATTGTGAGGATTTATTGAATAATACACAAAGTTCTTAGCACAGTGCCTGGCACATAGTCACCAATAAATGATAGATGATGAAAATGAGGATGATAGTGATGATACAGTTATATAGCCTTTTAAGAAATAGACATGAATATATGTTCTAGGGCCAAGGAGACAGAGCTGGAAAAGATGCTGCCAGGGAGAGGCTATAGGACTCAGAGGCAGGTCTCCCTTTAGGGAGAAGGGAAGAAAGTCACAACTTGAGTAGCAGTGGAGATCAGTGTTTCTGGAGATGTAGGCATCGTGGCCTTCCAGAACTGCAGGGAAGAAAAGGGAAGAGGTAGGATAAGTACTCGGTTGAAACGGTAGTAGGAGCAGCTGGGGGAGATGGTGCTTGGGATTAATCTCTGGGAGGGAGCTTGGAGTGGGACAGGATGAGGCTTTGGCGAAGAACGAATGGGGCTCGGGTGCTCCAGAGGCCCTGGGTATATTTTTTAGGGAGTTGTGCAGGCTAGTATCTTAAAATTCTGCACTTGACTCAGATTTGGTAATTTGAAACCAGTCTAGTGTGTTGAGACATTGAAAAGCAAGGATCATAATTTCAAATATAGGCCTATTTGAAAAGCCACACACACACACAAAAAGAACTTTTAAGGATAGATATGTATTTTGGCTCAAATCTCTAGGAATTTATGGTTTTAACTTTCAGAAAACACTTAACAGGAACCTTGATGCAGTTAGGAGTGCGTATATTTGCTGGGGTCAGGCATCTGGGCTATATACCCCAGAAGCACCCGAATTTTCAAAATGTGACTTAACACTCCAGAATTCGAGAAGTCTTTACTTCGCTGGACAAATGTAAACTGGTTCTGCCCTCTGTGTAGTTTGAGTGAAAGTTCACAGTGGCAGGGTTGGGTTTCCCAAGCGTCCAAAACTCCCTGAGTGTCAAACCCTGGGGATGGGTTCCTTCAAGGTCAGTCGCTACATTTTCATTTCAAAGATTTTCTTGTTCTTGAAAAGGACCAGGCAAAGGGAGGGACCTCTGATGTGGAGCATCTTTTCCCTTGGCCCAGGCACCCCTCAGCCCATCATTTTGATCCCTGCTCTGTAACCACAAAGACAAGTGTGATGGATCTCCTTTTGGAACACAATGCAGTTTGCTTGGAAAAACGTCCACTTTAGACAAACAATAAAAGCAGCCCGAGTGGGGCCTTGGCTGCTCTCCTGGTGTTACGCTCATGCATATGCCTCTGGTGCTTGGCAGAAAAAGTTTTCTGGTTGCACAAAACAGCAGACAACCTTCTGGGAATACCCATCTTCTGTCCTTGTTGTTCAGAAACATAACTTGGAATTTAAATTATTAGCCCCAAACAAGATGCAAATTTGACTCTCTAAGTCTCAATTTCTATGTATTGTAAAGAAGGATTTTTCCCTTTTAATCTACTAATCTCCAGGGGGAAGAAGGCTGGGGGAGATGGTGGAGCAGATGCTGTGTAAACACAGCTCTGTTCTGTTGAAAGAGAGATCAACTCGGCCACGCAGCCTCTACTGATCCCCTCTGTTGGAAATCATCTCTCCTCTCCTCTGAACTCCTGCTACACTTTGTTTCTTCTTACCAAGCATTTACCAGATTCTTCTGTCTAGTATTATAACTACTCGTGTTCATGTCTTAATTTTCCTTCTAGACTATAATTTTCAAACTGGCATGGACTGTCTTATTTAACTTTGTTTTCCCCACAGATTCTATATATGTATTTTAATAATCTGTTCCCATATAACTCCCGTTTTTTTTTTTTTTTTTTTTTTGCGGTACGTGGGCCTCTCACTGCTGTGGCCTCTCCCGTTGCGGAGCACAGGCTCCGGACGCGCAGGCTCAGCGGCCACGGCTCACGGGCCCAGCCGCTCCGCGGCATGTGAGATCTTCCCAGACCGGGGCACGAACCCGCGTCCCCTGCATCGGCAGGTGGACTCTCAACCACTGCGCCACCAGGGAAGCCCTAACCCCCGGTTTTGACAGACATTCTTTTGCTGAACATCTAGTATGTGTTGGTTCCTGCTTGTTTATCCTATCACAAAGTAATAACTGTTATTTTAATCATGTTTTTATAAGTGAAGAAACAGGCATAGAGAGAGCATAAGCAGTTGTCCAAGGGCCATACCACCTGTAACTTGGCCGAGCCAAGATTCCATCTCACTCAGGGCCAAAGCCTGTGTTCTTAACCGCCATGCCATACTGCCTCTGGGTGTTGCCTCCAGAAATAGGATTAAGTAAGCAAAGATGAAAAACATTTGGCCCCTAAATCAAGCATTTCACATTCTGGTAGAAAAGACAGACCTGTAAAAACATCAGAGGAGTTTAGAGAGATTGGCGGTGGTGATGGTGCTGTGTAGAAAGGGCACAACTCCTGGAAAAGGGCCGCCTCCAGGCTGTAGTGTCCTCAGCAGAGGGCTTATGTGGATATGGGTTTCCTTCACCTGACAGGACCTGGCTCAACATCAAAAGTAGCTCTCTTAGTAGGAAGGGTAAGTAGATTTCTAAAGACCATCTTCGAGTTCAGTCCCTTTATTGGAAAAGAGGAAGTGAAATAAAGAATTCAGGTGATTCAGTCCTCAGACACGATGAATCAATTGCCCACCCAAGACGGAACAGAAAGGGTAGCTATCAAAATCCTGTCACAACCCTAATTTTTTCCCCAAAGGTTCATTTAGAAGAAAAAAAAGTAAAGGAGATGTAAGAAATGGTTGTGTGTTATGAGATGTAGAAAAAAATCAGCGAAGAAACAAAAACATCTAGAACCACCAATGTTGTACTGGTATATCTTACTTCGAAGAAAAGTATAAAATAAGACTTGCCCCCTTTCCCTCATATTCCTCTGCCACCCTCCTCCTCCTACACACGGTATCTATAGATGCTTCTGATAGAACTGGGAAACTATTAGGCTTGGTGGTCTGTGCTCGGGACCCCAGATATTTATAGCCTCTTTCCAAGAGACTATAAATCCAAGAGCTTATTGTCCTGTTACAAGTGTACCTCAGGCTTTCACTGACTATTTCAGTTAAAACAGGTGCCGTTTGGCCAAACAGAATATTATAAAAACAAGTTAATTCTCTAGCAATTTAAGTTATAACCACTTAGGTAAACTTCCCTGACCTCCCCGTGTTCTAGGTTAATTTTAACCTCAGCCTTTTTTCCCCGTTATTCTGTCTGCCTGGATTTCCCGCTCATTTCCACTCATTTAATTCTTTGCTCCTTGCAATACCCAGTGGGAATTCTACGTCTCCCATGAAGTGTGCCTGAGCTAGAGTTCCCAAAGCGAGTTCTGCAGGACACAATTCCCCGAGGAGCTTCCTGAAAGCTGGGCTCCATGGTCAAAGGAGCTCGAAAAATGTATCTTACACTTAAATGCCATCTCTTATTGGATCTATAGAATTTATAATCCGTACCTCAAAATTCAACATTCATTTATTGTGCATATAAAAAAAGATTAAATATCTATTATGGGCCAGACATACACAGTGCTGGACATAAGAGTTATAATTGTTTCCTCATCTTAAGTAAGTCTTGCCTGTTTACACAGGTTTTATACTTTTGGAAAGTATGGACAGGTCTTATTTTGTGTTATACTGTTATTAATATAGAGTACAGTACTATGAATATAACAGAGCCTTGATAAATGATTGTTGGTTGGCTTGTCAGTTAAGTAAGTAAATGTGAGTTAACTTTTATCAATGAAAATTGTCATCTTATTCTTGAAAGCTACTCTGAGAGAGCGTACCTTTGACCCCCCTTGTGGTATTTCTAATAACAAAACCCTTCACAGAGAGGGTGAAATGCCTCTGCATATTGTGACTGGCCCAAATAGCAATGTCCAACATAAGAAAAATACCAATTTTCCAATTTTTGAAGTGCTTACTATAATGCATAATAGACAGGGGAAAAAAACCACAATTGTCCCCATTACAGTCTCCACTACAGAAATCCATCCTCTGTCACTCTTGTCTAGTTATAATCACATGTGACTGAGTTGAGTTCATTAACTTGAATTTGGGTTGTTCTCATTAAATTCCTAAATAGAGGGGAATATTTTTTTCTCATCTGACCAGCCTTGACTAAAAGGCATCTTATGGTGAAGACAGTGCAAAGTGAACCATACCATTCTCCCATCACCGAGATATCTGCCCAGGGACCAGATCAGCATCCAGTGATTAATGCCGTCTGTCCAACAGATTCCTTGTTTGGGGGCTGGGTGTCAGGACAGAAGGATTTATTATACCATAAGATGTTTATGAACACACTCCAGGGACAGATGTGGTAAAGGCAGGACTGAAAAGGCTTGGTGAGAGCATCCCAGTTATTCTGTAAGGGACTTGTCAAACTAAGTGAAGCAGAAGGTTTTTATGATTTTTTTTCCCTCTTTCTTTTCCTTAAGTGGAATGTCAGTTATGTTACTGGAGTTAATGCTACCAACTTTGAGTGCAGCTCTGTCTTTGAGTATTTGTCAAGAAAAAAAAAAGGCCATTTAAAGCTTAGCAGAAATTTCACATACGAGGTATGAGGGAATAAAGGATCTCTGAGTTGCGCTACTGAGAAGCTGAAAGGACCTGTGGGAGACCTTTCAAACCGATCATAAATTGGAATTCAAATCAATGAAGAATTACTACAAAATCTTGATTCAGAGCCCACTTGAATTCAGCATTTCCCTTGTCATGGTCTTTCTCAGTGTGTCACTTAACACCGTGTAAATGGTTCTCTGCTGTCCGAGGCTGGTGCCTGAGGCTTCCTATTGCTGCTGGGTGGAGAATTAAAAGCAAAAATGGCTCCACGTTTCAGGTCTGCACTCTGCAGGTGGGCTGTGAGGAAGGAGCTTCTGCCAGTAGAGTACATGCAAAAGGGAGCTGAGCAAGGGTGTGAGCTGCCCCCTCAGGGAGACTTGGGATGGCCCCCATCAGCTGAAATGCTCTGTTTTCTCCTCATCTGTATCAGATCCTCTGTAAGGATAATTCTAGTCCTTGCTGCCATAAAGGCAGTGGAAAGGAAGCAATGACAGTGACGGGGGTGGGTGTTTCCACTGTGCTGGTCTTTGATAAATCCATTGAGGACAGGAGGCAGGTCCATGCTACAGCATACAGTATTCCCCAAAACGTGGCCCTTGAACGACCTGCATCAGCATCACCTGAAAAGCCTTTAAAATGCATATTTTCCAGGCCCTAGGCCAAATCCTCAGAATCGGCATCTCTGGGAGTGGGCCTGGGAACATACATTTTAACAGATTCCCCAAGGGATTTTGATACACTCGGAATCCCTGTCTTAGGGACTTGAATTACCTGTTCCCCTTGTAGTTGCAACTGTTTCTCATGCTTTTGAAGATGAGGCAACGGGGGAGGGGGGAGAGGGTGGTGGAGGAAGGGACAGACTAGACCCATCAGGATGGTGACTGTGGTCATCAAATGTAGTGCTTCGAGAGGGGCTGTAGGGAAGAGATTCCACACTGGTGGCCTGCACGTATATTTTATTTGGACTACATGTGGCACTTAATATTTTAAAAAGCAGGAATGCCTTTGTGTGAGGGCATGCCTTCTCCAGTCTCCAGCAGCCCCATCCCTGCCTGCACACCACCTGCCTCTGAAGGCACTTGATCATCAACTAGTGGGGGTGTGTGTGAGGATTTAACATTAACTGGCCTGTGGTCTCCTTGTCTTTAAATCATGAAATATAAACTTGTTCATAAAAGTTGGCCCTCAAGAGAATAACAGGCTTTTTTCTTTGTTTTGTCTTTAAGCCAAAGTTACCTTTGTTTTCCCAACTTGCTGGAAGGCACCAATGAAAAAGTACCTAGCAAAGTGTTTTTGTGCAGTGCATGCCTCGATAAATAATTTTTGCATGAACAAAAGAGTAATGTGATACAGCTGACAATTGAGTTTAGGACTGTTTTCTCTTAATCCTCCCATCCCCTGAGCCCTTCTAAACTGCAGTTTTCCCCACCACAAAATGGCAGAGGAGGATTCCTATGACCTGGACCTTTCATTCACCTGTTTTGGGTAGGACAGGTGCAGCCCAGATTTTTCTCTGTCCTTGTGTCAAATCCTCTGAGAAATAAAGGCGCAGCTTTCAGGTCTGTCTGAGAGGCCTTTATATACTGTTCATTCCTGAATGTTTTCATGAAAACATTTTAATTTGTGGCAAATCTGTTTGTTTGTTGTGTTTGTCAAGTTAATGTAAACTGTAGTCCATTAGGCCTGAGATGAGTCTACTAAATATTTTCAGATGTTTTTTATTTCCCTAGCTAAGAGATGGATTTGAACCAGAGCTCGGGGGTGAAAGGGCAATGTGTAATATACTGAGACATGAAGTTCGACATACGAAATAAAATAATGTAATGTTTTTAATATTTAAGATGAAAAAAGCAGCAACGAAACACTGGAAGGAGGAAAACATGAATACCTGTATATTTTAATTTTAAATGCCTGCAGATGTTGAATTTTAATCAGAGCATGTCAGATTCTGACTCTGACAAAGGCAAAAATGTGAGATCTGTTTTCTTGAATTGCTTCCACGTTTCATGCTTCAGATTTTTATTACATATAGCACTGCATCATCATATATTTATGTAAAGTGCCAGCGTCCATTGACTTAGCATGTGCCTGATGGTTAACATATAAAACAGCGTGCACGGAAGGCAAGGCCCCTTCTCTCTCTCCCCGGCAGAGATTCTCTCTGTGACCTTGTGGGAAGGAAGGCATTTAACCCCTCTGTGCTTCAGTTTCCATAATCTCAAAATAGGAACCACCACTCTTGTTTCTTCCTAAGCTCCATGGGTACAGTGAGGCTTATTTGAAATAGTAATTGATCTATGTTCTTACTGCAAAATAACAATAACAATATCATGTATATGTATATGCGTGTATATATATTTACTTAGATTGAAAGAGAAAAAGAAAACTAGTGAAAATTAGATGGATATGTATTAAAATCTAAAATAAAGGTACTTTTCGGGCTTCCCTGGTGGCGCAGTGGTTGAGAGTCCGCCTGCCGATGCAGGGGACACGGGTTCGTGCCCCGGTCCGGGAAGATCCCACATGCCGGGGAGCGGCTGGGCCCGTGAACCATGGCCGCTGAGCCTGCGCGTCCGGAGCCTGTGCTCCGCAATGGGAGAGGCCACAGCAGTGAGAGGCCCACGTACCGCAAAAAAAAATAAAAATAATAAATAAAATAAAGGTACTTTTAGATTTTATGCATATTTGTGAAACATTTTTCTCTATTTTTTGCATCATATTTCCTAAAGCAGTGTGAAAGCCAATGACCTTAAATTTCACACTGTAATTCTACTACTGAAAACAATGGATTTATAAGTACGTAATATAGTTCAAGGAAATATCTATAAGTTCCCACTGTATTTTTCTCTGAACAGTTTGAAATGTATAGGATAAGGAAAGGAAAACCAGTTGATTTGATTGAAGATTTCAATATGAGATCAATCCTCATCTGGCTTCTTGCTCATAGGGTCTTTTAGGCTATAAGACTATATTCCTGGTCCTTTTTTTTTTTTTTTTGCAGTACGCGGGCCTCTCACTGTTGTGGCCTCTCCCGTTGCGGAGCACAGGCTCCGGACGCGCAGGCTCAGCGGCCATGGCTCAGGGGCCCAGCCGCTCCGCGGCACGTGGGATCTTCCCGGACCGGGGCACGAAACCGTGTCCCCTGCATCGGCAGGCGGACTCTCAACCACTGCACCACTAGGGAAGCCCTCCTGGTCCTTTTAAATCTTTCTTCATCTGGTCTCTTTTGCCTTCTAAGGGGATCTGTGCTGACTTGTAGGAAATAGTCATGGGGCTTCTGAGAACAGTGAAGTCGAGTATTAAGTGTTAAATTATCTGTGGTGTGGGCCCTTTCTTGTTATTCTTAAATGTTCAGAGAGGTTGCTATGTGCACAAATGTTTAGGGAGAAAGATGAAGGGTGGTATTTTCATGTCTAGAATGATGTGGTATAGAACATGTGTAACATATTCAGAACAACAAGACAGTCCATCTGCTGTACTAAGTTAGGGGAAACAGGACTCACAGCCAACTAGAGAACAGGAAACTACAGGAGTCTGTATCCAACCATCCCCTCTACCAAATTACCAACAGATTATGTATATTTTTGTATACAGCTTATATTTAAATTTAGTTTTAAACAACTGCATTTATTTGACTCTTCAAAGATTTTTAGCTGTATTGCAATGGAGAATTTTTTCACCAGAAATTCTTCTTAAGAATATTTCAGGCATATACCCTGAGAAAACCATAATTCAAAAAGAGTCATGTACCACAATGTTCATTGCAGCTCTATTTACAATAGCCAGGTCATGGAAGCAACCTAAGTGTCCATCGACAGATGAATGGATAAAGAAGATGTGGCACATATATACAATGGAATATTACTCAGCCTTAAAAAGAAACAAAATTGAGTTATTTGTAGCGAGGTGGATAGACCTAGAGAGTGTCATACAGAGTGAAGTTAAGTCAGAAAGAGAAAAACAAATACCGTATGTTAACACAAATGTATGGAATCTAAAAAAAAAAAAAGGTTCTGAGGAACCTAGGGGCAGGACAGGAATAAAGACGCAGACATAGAGAATGGGCATGAAGACACAGGGAGGGGCAAGGGTAAGCTGGGACGAAGTGAGAGAGTGGCAAGGACATATATACACTACCAAATGTAAAATAGCTAGCTAGTGGGAAGCAGCCGCATAGCACAGGGAGATCAGCTCGGTGCTTTTTGTCCACCTAGAGGGGTGGGATGGGGAGGGGGGAAGGGAGAAGCCAGAGGGAGGAGATATGGGGACATATGTATACATATAGCAGATTCACTTTGTTGTACAACAGAAACTAACACACCATTGTAAAGCAATTATACTCTAATAAAGATGTTAAAAAAAAAAGAGAATATTTCAGGAGAAAAGTGGTCAGAGTGAGAAACAAAGCCCATGTCCCAAGAGCTCTGTGCACTTTCCCTGTGGGTCAAACAGAGGACCAGGCAAGGACTTTGGATACCTGGGTGCTCCTGGAGGGACCTGCACAGCTGCAGGGTAGGAGAGGAGGTCACGCTGGTCCTCTCTGCCTGGACGGCAGGGCAGGAGAACGGTGGCGTGGAGAGAGTAGTGTGTGGATGAAAGATGGAGAAAAGTTCTTGTAGCTGTTGTGAGTGGAAGCTTTAGAGAGAAAATTCTGTGTCAGACTTCTGAAACAGGAGTTTCAGAAGCTTATCTGTGAAGAATTTGTGAAGCCTCCAGCCCCACCATCTAAGAAAAGCTACAGTAAAGATACATGCTCTTCTCCAAGAGTTGGTTGTCATGTTTCTGGGATTAATTCTTGGTCTCTGGATTGTGACACACACAGTCAGATGAGTCCATCAAATGGCATGAGCCGTCAAGGCTCAGCTCCTGCCTTCATCAAGCCTCCTTGATTCTTCTGATGTAAAATTAATTTCGTCTTTATCTCTGTTCCCTTAACCCTTTTCACCTGCGTTCTTGTGTGTCACGGTAATATAGGATCCTAGGTTGAAACGTACTTGAGAGGTAATCAGTCCAAGCTCTCAACCCGCATCTAATGATCCCTTCGTTCACTCATTCATTCATTCATCTAGTATTGGCTCTCTGGCCACTAAAACACAGTAGACATGTCATAGAAGAAAATTCCTCATCGAGAACACTTTTGTGAAGATGGAGACCGAAGAATCCCACTCTCGGCTGGCCCCTAAGCGCCCCAGGTCTATCCTTCTACACATCGTTGTTCGGCTTACTCTTCCTTTCTCCATAGGGGCTAATCCAGACTTTCGTTACTCTCCTCAGAATTTCTATTCCCATCCCCACTGCCATATTGCGTTTTAAGAAGTTTGAATAATAACCCTTTGTGACTTAAATATTTGGGTAAACGACCCTGGGCAATTTTACATTGATGTTATGTAGCCATCTCATTTCACAGGTGAAAAACCCTGAGGTTTAAAGGAATTACATGATGTACAGGGTCACATGGCTGGTTTAGGGGTAGACCCTGCAGTAGGCTCCAGTAGAATAGACAAGTAGAATCTCTTGCCAATCTTCTGTCCATTAGGCCATTCTGATTGAGTAAATGTGTCCCACTTTAAAACACTGCCATAGAAAACATCAACTTTCTGTAATAGATTAAGGGCTGTTACTAATTTAGAGTTTACACACTCACTAAGGACTGCTTCTGTCTATGCCCCTCCGCCTTTCCCCATGCAGTTCGTTTGTAAATATAAATGTTAAATGTTTATGATGCTCTTAAGGCTTAAAAGTGGAGAACAAACAAAGGTATAGAAATTAATATACAGAAAGACTCGTAAGCACTAACAGAAAATGTCTTCTACCTTAAGGACCAATTTTTCGATCATATTTCTGAATTTCACATCACAATTCCTGAAATTCTACTAAAGTTTCTGTTACATGAAATAGTATGTTTAAAAGCAAATCTGGGGCCATCCCCTTTCAGTCAAGGTGGAATATCAGGGACTAGTTTTACTGTCCTCCCTGAAGCAACCAAAAACTGGACACAAATAAAGGGTGAAAACACAACATCATATGCTTGGGGTTCCTTCCTAAATCACTCATAGCTTTCACCATGTTTGTTTCAGTGTCAGAGAGAATTACGTGATCTTTTCCTCAACTGATTGTTTCACTCTATAAATATTTCTTCAGTCAGATTCACTAAGTTTGCTGTGTGACACCCAGAAATCTCTTGGCAGCCAAGTAAAGCAGATGTGGAGTTGAATTCATCATTAATCTCTGGGTCTGTCACACTTAAAAAAAGACTTGTGGTACTGTCTGCATGTCCTAAAACTGATAAACAAAATTATACAGAAGTGTCACATTTATTAATAAGACTAACTTTTTTTGTGCACGGAAGCATGCTATACAAACGTTTTCCCCAATAACTTGTTTTCTATAAATAACTATTTCCTAGAATGCATTATTTGGGTAAATCTCAATATTCTGTTACCTTCAGCTATTAAAAGTGGTTAGTAGAGCACAGAGCGGTTTGGTCGTTCTTTGAAGGAGATTCTTTTCCTTGACTCACAACTGCGGCTCTTCGTTGGGCAGCAGAAGCCGTGCGGTGGTCAAAGTGGCCTAAGACTTCGGCGTTGGTTGCTAACCAAGAGGACTGCTTGCAGATCCTTGGGCAGGAAAGCGCCTGCAAGGAGCTGGCCACTAAGACTGCTGGAAAAGAGCCCCCTCTATCGGCGGGGTGAGAAAACCTCACCGCGGCAAGCCCAGGTCTGTTACCAGAAATCAACTGAGCTTCTGATCTGGAAGCTGATTTTCCAGAGGTGGATAAGGGAGATTGCCCAGGATTTCAAAACTGACTGGAGGTTTCAGAGTGCTGCCACAGGCGTGCTTCAGGAAGCTAGTGAAGCATACCTGGTGGGCTTACTTGAAGGTCCTAATCTGCGTGCCGTCCATGCTAACAGAGTCAGGCCCAAAGACATCCAGCTGGCTCGCTGGATGTGGGGAGAGAGAGCTTAAGTGAGGCATTTTTCTTTTCATGGTGTTTGCATTCTGTAAAATACTTTGGTTTAATTTGTGACTTTTTTGTAAGAAATTGCTTATAATATGTTGCATTTGTACTGAAGTTATTCCATCTTTCACACAGGATGAATGCGAAAAGTGTTCGCAGACCTCAGTGATGTGAGCGCTACTTAGGAGTGACAAGTTGCTAACACCAGAAGGGATGGTGATATTTCTTGCTTCTCATGATGCATGTTCCTCTGTCTGTTGGTGACTTGTTGGGTAGCAATTAAGGTACTAGAATTGATAAATGTGTACAGGGTCCTTTTGCAGTAAAACTGATTATGACTTGAAAAAAATCTTGAAAAATGATTAGTAAATTATTTCAAAAATAGTTTGACTTATGAAGATAGCATCCAGAGAGTCAAAAAATAAGGAAGTATTATTATTTTTTAATAACTTTATTTATTTTTGGCTGCATTAGGTCTTCGTTGCTGCGTGCGGGCTTTCTGTAGTTGCGGCAAGTGGGGGCTACTCTTCGTTGTGATGTGCGGGCTTCTCATTGCGGTGGCTTCTCTTGTTGCCAAGCACTGGCTCTAGGCGCGAGGGCTTCAGTAGTTGTGACTCGTGGGCTCTAGAGCGCAGGCTCAGTAGTTGTGGTGCATGGGCTTACTTGCTCCGTGACATGTGGGATCTTCCCGGACCAGGGCTTGAACCCGTGTCCCCTGCATTGGCAGGCGGATTCTTAACCACTGTGCCACCAGGGAAGTCCCAAGGAATTATCTTCTTAAAGCATTCTTTTAAAAAATTCTACCAGTGGGGAAAAATATATGACTGGAATAACTCATTTTTCACTGATGTTTTCTTCTTTACTTCATATTTTCCATACTCTTCTTAGATCTGGTATCAGAGTCAATTTACAGTTTATAAGGTTGTTATTTTAGAGTTTGTCTTCCTCATGACTTTTAAAAAACTTTTTATCATGGAATAATTATAGGGTCAAAAGAAATTGCAAAGGTAGTACAGAGAGTTCCCCTGTACCCCTGTATCGTATAGCACAATATCAGAAACAGGAATTTGGCGCTGACACATGTAAGTTTAATTCTGGGCATTTTATCCCATGCGTAGATTTGTATAACTACCACCACGATCAGCTGTTACACCATAATAAAGATCTCATCACATCCACTTTCCTCCTCTCCCTCTACCATCCCTAACCCAGACCACCACTAATTGTTTTTCCATCTCTATAATTTTGTCATTTTGAGAATGTTATATGCATAGAATCATATAATATGTAATCTTTTGAGATTGTCTTTTTTCACTCAGCATGTTGACCTAGAGATCCATCCATGTTGTTGCATGTATCAGTAGTTTGTTCCTTTTTATTACTGAATAGTATTCCATTCTCCATGGTGGAGATGTATTACAGTTTGTTTAACTCTCCATCTATTGGAGGATATTTTGACTATTACAAGTGAATATGCTATGAACAATCATATATAGACTTTGGTGCAGATGTAAGTTTTTATTTATCTGGAATAAATGCTCAGGAGTGAAATTTCTGACTTGTATGGGAAGTATATGTTTAATTTTTAAAGACATTTCCAAACTATTTTCCACCAGAAATGTATGAGAGATCTACTTTCTCTACATCCTTGCCAGCATTTGGCATCGTCATTATTTTAAATTTGAGCTGTTCTAATGGATGTGTAGTGATAGCTCATCATGAGCTTAATTTTTATTTCCCTAATGGCCGGTAATGAACATTTTTCATGTATGTACTCACCATTCCTGTATCCTATTTGGTTAAATGTCTCTTTATGACTTCTGCCCATTTTCTAATTGGATTGTTTTTATATTACTGAGTTTGGGAATTCTTCTTATATTCTAATCCTCTGTCAGATATACTATTTGCGTATTTTCCCCTAGTCTGTAGCTTGTCTTTTTATCTTCTTAACAGGGTCTTTAGGAGAACAAATATTTCAGTGTTGATGAAGTCAAATTTACTGATTTTTTTCTTTAAAGGATCATGCTGTTGGTATTATGTCTAAGAACTCTTCATCAAATCCTTGGTCAAGAAGATTTTTTTCCTGTTATCTTCGAAAAATGTTATAGTTTTATGTTTAAATCTATGATCGATTTTGAGTTACTTTTCATGTAATGTTTGAGGTTTAGGTCAATAATCATTTCTTTGCCTAGAGATATTCAATTGCTCTAGCACCGTTTTTTGAAATGATGGTCATTCCTTCATTGAATTGCTTTTACACCGTTGTCAAAAATCAGTTGGCTATTATAGAAGTCTATTTCTGGGTTCTCTATTCTGTTCCATTGGCCTATATGTCTGTCCTTCTTTCAATACCACATAGTGTTGATTATTATAGTTACATAATAAGTCTTGAAATCGGGTAAAATGATTCTTTTCTCTTTATTCCTCTTTTGCAAAATCGTTTTAGCTATTAAGTTCCTTTGCCTTTCTATATAAATTTCAGAATAATATTGTCTATATCAATAATTCTTTGGCTGGGATTTGCATAGTAATTGCATTAAACCTCTATATTAACTTGGGGAGAATTGACATCTTTACTATATTGATTTTTCCAATCCACAAACAAGGAATGTTTCTCCGATTATTTAGATCTTCTTTGATTTCTCTCATCACCATTTTATAGTTTTCAGTGTATAAGTCTTATACCTATTCTGTTAGATTTAGAAACCTAGAGACTTCTTTATTTTGAGTTATTACAAATGGTATTATATTTTTAATTTTGGTGTCCATTGCTGATATATAGATATACAATTAATATTTATCTTGTATCTTGCCTCCTTTTTGAACTTATTCATTAGTCATAGGAGTATTTTTTTAAAAAGCTTCTTTTGAATTTTCTATGTAGACAATCTTGTCTTCTGGAAATAAGAGCAGTATTATTTGTCCCTTTTAGATTGGTGTGCCTTTTATTTCTTTTTATTGCTTATTGCGCAGGAAAGAACTTCTAGCACTATGTTGAATAAGAGTCATTAGAGCAGACATCCTTCTTTCATTCCCAGTCTTAGGAGGAAAGCATTCAGTCTTGCACCATTAAGTATAATGTATTAATAGCTGTAGGTTTTCGGTAGATGCTCTTTCTCAAATTGAGGATGTTCCCTCTGTTCTGATTTTTCTGAAAAATTTTATCATGAATAGGTGAACTTGAATTTGTCAAATGCTTTTTCTGCATTGACTGATATTATCATGGGAGTTTCCTTCTTTAGCCTGTTAGTATGATGGATTATACTGATTGATTTTCAAACACTGAACCAGCCTTGCATTCCTGGATAAATCCCATTTGGTGTTGGTGTACAATTCTTTTCATATGTTGTTCAGTTCTCTTTGCTAATATTTTAAGAACTTTGGCATCTATACTCAGGAGGGATATTGGTCTGTAGTTTTGTTTTTGTTTCTGGACCATCTTTGTCTGGTTTTGGAACCAAGGTAATATAGAATTCATTGAATGAATTCAGAAGAGCTCCTCTTCTTTTATTTTCTGGAAGAAATTGTGTAGAATTGATGTTAACTATTACTTACACATTGAGTAGAATTCTCCTGTGAAACCCTCTGGACCTGGAGATTTCCTTTTTTGGGAGTTTTAAAATTATGAACTCAATTTCTTTAAAAGTTATAGGTTTATTCAAATTATCTATTTCCTGTTGGCAAGTTATGATAATTTGTACTTTTCTAGCAATTGGCACATTTTATCTAAATTTTTTTTGTGTAGAGTTGTTAATAGTATTCCCTTATCAGTGTCTATAGTGATGAGTTCTATTTCATTTCTGAGCTTTGTAAATATGTCTTCTCTCTCCCTGTTTTGTTTTTTCTTTGTCAGTCTTACTAGTGGTGTAGCTATTTTATTATCTTTTCAAAGAAACAGCTCTTTGATTTACTGATTTTTCACCATTGTTTTTCTTCTTTCAATTTCATTGATTTCTTTTGTTATCCTTCTAATTTCCTCCTTCTTAAACTTCAGTGCCTCTCAAATTTCTGTTGTCATATTTTTGCTCTCTACTGTCCTTTTCCCTTTTAATTTTTTCACCTCTTTTGCTTTGGTTTCTTTTAGATGACTGAATATTTTTTCTCAGTCCTTTTCTCTTTACTAATTTGGAGAAGATATTTTGTATTTCAATCCTTTAATCAGTTACCCCAGAAATTTTTAACCTTCACTTTTAACTTATGAAAGACTTAATTTAGTCAATGCTTTTATTATCCTTCTGAATAATACAAGAATCTTGTAATACTTTATCTCTGGTGATATTTTATCTTCCAACAATAAATACTATTGTAATAATATATTTTAGTGCCATCTTTTTTATAACCTGCATGATACTATTTCTATTATTTTATATTCCCAATGTTTGTTTCAGTTTACACATATATTTAAGATTTTCTTTGCTATTTATTTTTTCTTGCACCTAAAGCCTTCTATCTAGGAGTATTGTCATTCTGCTTGGGCTACATCTTTAGAAATTCCTCTAATTAGGGAATGTTGGTATCAAAGTCTCTCAGTTTTATAATTTTTTTTTTTTTTTTTTTTTTTTTGTGGTACGCGGGCCTCTCACTGCTGTGGCCTCTCCCGTTGCGGAGCACAGGCTCTGGACGCGCAGGCTCAGCGACCACGGCCCACGGGCCCAGCCACTCCGCGGCACGTGGGATCCTCCCGGACCGGGGCACGAACCCGTGTCCCCTGCATCGGCAGGCGGAGTCCCAACCACTGCGCCACCAGGGAAGCCCTCTCTCAGTTTTAATCTTTGACTATTCATTTATTTTATCCTCATCTTGAAAGATAATTTCACTGGAAATAAAATTTTTAGTTGAAATTTATTTTTTCAGTATTTTGAATATATTCAATTTATGGCTTCCATTCCTGTTGAGAAGTTATTTGTCAGTCTATTAATTATTTCTTTGAAAGAACTTGGTGCTTTTCCCTGGCTACTTTTAAGACTTCTTGTATGATAGAGCTCTCATTAATATCTATGTGCCTAATAATATAGTCTCAAAGTATACCAAGCAACAAATGACAGAACTCCAGAAAGAAATCAATGAGCATTTTTAGCTGGAAGTTTTAATATATACTTTTCAGGAAATAATAGATCAAGGCAGATAAAATATAAGCACAGCTTTTTGAAGGCCAAAAAAAAAAAAATACAATTAGTAAGTGTGAGCTACTATATATTTTATGGTATATTATATATTATATATATATATGGAATTCTAGCCCAGCAAATGGAGAATACTACTTGTTTTCAAGCATACATGTAGCATTTACAGAAGTAAACTTAGTATTAAACCATTGAAAAGCCTCAATAAATCAATATCATACAGACTATATTCTCAAAATATACTGCAGTAAATTGAAAAATTAGCAACAAAAGACTAGCTTAAAACCCCCTTAAATTTCAAAAGTAAATAACAGAAAACTAACTTTTGGGAAAGGGGAATGTAGTCCTTCTCTCTCTTCCTGCTTATAGTTTACCCTTTCCTTACAAGATTTCTCATCCCTACATGGTCTAGCCAAGGGGGAAAGAGCACAGTCTTAAATAGCAAGTGCTGTTATCATTGGCATGAGACTGTCTGAGTGACAGATAATAAAAATTAGGATAACAGTCCTCTACAGTTTGCTTGGGTCAATGTTGGCTTATATTTAAGAATATAAGCCCAGAATAAATGAATAGCTTCCATTTTCAGTCTCAAAAATGTTCTAATTTGGTCACCCTAAGTAAATCTGACTCATTGTTTTTGACCCTTTTGCTAGTTCTTTGGAGATTCCCACCACTGAGGACCACATGTAATTCTATTTGGGATGGTTACTCACAACTACTTCCACAGCTTCTAGGAATCCAACTGTCTGTCTTCAGTTTTTTGGTGCTCAGTCCCTCTGTCCCTCTATAGATACTTTTATTTTAAGGCAACCCTTTGTTAGCCTGCTCTCACATGGGATTCACCTCTAGTCCCTAAGAAATACTCATGCATCTTTTTCCCTAACAAACTCTAGGACTACGGACTAATTCCGAGGCAGCTATCTCCATCCCATTGCTACAGGGTGTTTTAACACTCTTAGTGTGTGCCAGTGACCAGTCCTCTGTGTTCCCCTAAGATAAAGACTATATTCAGAGATCTCTGAGTGAGCCCATGGGAGCCCGTCCTCACAAGACTGGAGGTGACGGAGTGGCACTTCCTAACTCTCCTGCTTTGGGGGAGGGGAGCACAGCAGCAGCTCTTTACAGTGGCATCTTCCTGAAAACCCCCTTCACTATCCTGACCCCTTCATGTTCTCAATGTGAATGAAGGGTCCTTTGGCAAATGACCTACAATTGTAAACCTGGTACTTGACTATTTCATTTCTAAAATCTGAAATTATGGAGGCCTGTCTTGTACTCATTCTGAATCTATCTTATTGATGCCTGACTCAAACTAATACACTGAGACCATCATTTTAGCAGCCTGTTACCTACAATATGTTTCTCATGAAAAAAAGAATATTTGTTTTAACAAAACAGGGTCATCCTATACCTACTTCTTTAGGCTCTGCTTTTTACAATTAATAACATTTCCCAAACAAATACCCAAATCAATACATACCTTTATCCAATATGTACTCTCACTCTTCTAAAAGAGTAACTTAATCAATTCAAAAGTAATAATAACATTTTTTCTCTTTAGCAAGGACCCTACTGAGACTCAATGAAGTCACACAGGAGAATTTCATGTAGGTCCATGTCTGTGGCACATTTCACACAGAGGATGCCTCAAAAACCAGCATTTCATGTCCATCACTGAGGCGATGGTAGTGGTGTGGTTGTTATTTTGCTTCACCCAGAGGAGCCAGCTGCTTTGCTCTGATTCCTCCAGCTACTGGCTTCGTGCTATGCTGAAATATTCCGGGGTGGGACAGGGGAGAGGTTTGGGGAAAGAGGGCAGTGGGAATCAACAAGCAACGGTACATAGCTTTGTCGCTCTTAGAAGATGATTTGATATTTTTACTTCAGAATAAAACCACACCTGTTTCTATTAAGAAGGAAACTGAGACTTAATGAACAGAATCTTGACCTGCTAAACCACCTAACGGAATTTTTCGTTATTTTCTTGCTGACTTGTTCTCTCTTGCCACCGTCAACCACCGTGTGGACACTGTGTTTTAAAAGAATACCTATCAGGTTTCACATTCTAAAACCAAGTTAGAGAGGTGTGCTTTGGAAATTTCAAAATAAAGACTTAAAATTGATGCCAAATCAACCACAGACAAGACTGCATTTAGTTACATTAGATCACCTTGCCCACCCCAGCCTATCGCGCACACATCCCAGATATCACTTACATTCTGTTTCCTCATTCTGTCTTATTTCCTAGCAACGATCTGCTCCGAAACCATGCCTAAAAGCCACCCTCCATGACAAAAAGCCTCCCTTTTAAAAACTTAT
The DNA here is from genome assembly GCF_964270905.1 of Leucopleurus acutus. Lineage (NCBI taxonomy): Eukaryota > Metazoa > Chordata > Mammalia > Artiodactyla > Delphinidae > Leucopleurus > Leucopleurus acutus. The sequence continues at coordinate 46,515,109 of NC_139142.1, forward strand.
TTTACTTCCTCATTTTACAGTACCAATTACGTACACCACTCAGAAATGTCTTGTGGAGTTTTCTTTCTCTTGGCTCATTAGGTCTAGAAATCAAAGTTCGTATATTCTTACCTTTATTGTTAACTTTCCTTCTTCCCAATTCCCCTCATGAGACTTTTTGTCTCACGACCTGTGTTCCTTTCTGAAACCAGATTTGCCCCACCTTGCAGGTCTCTCTGAGGGCCTTTCTATCAAGCTAGCTTTGCTGATATAGCATACGTGTGTGAGCTGGTGAATTATGCAGTTATGAATCAACCCCATGTTTTCACCAACAGCTAATTTCATCTACTTCTAGTCATCCTCTTCGTGTGCTGGCTGTCTGTGAGAGACCGAGACAAGCTGCAAAGTGAAGGGGTTGGGACCATATGGAACCAGATCCCGCTCTGTATTGCAACCGAATGTCAGGGCATCCTGGCCAGCTGAGAAGAGGCTCATCCAGCTTATGACTTCTGTAGATTATAGATTAGCCAGAAGTAGTCTCCTGTCTGATAGGAGAACTGCTGAGTTGAGCCCAAATTCCTCAATAAGGTTTTTTCTTTGTTTCTGCTTTTTTTTTTTTTTTTGGTGTATCAGAAAATAATTTAGTTTGATATTCATCAAAAGTATTTAGAAACTTAGAGCATGGAAAATACTGAACGCCAGTCAGCATGTGTGCTTTTAACATAGGCTTGTGTTGCTGCTGTGCTTTAATAATTTGGCAAATCACTGGCTTTGCCTCTGTTGAAAAAAGGAAAAAATGAAGTTGTGATTGGTGACCAGTTACTTTATGCAAGATTCTAGTGCTTTTTAAAAGTGGGTTCCTTGTATTACTAGTTTCTCATGATACTCATTGGCATTATATTGAAAATTGGTTTCGTGGTCACGTCAGTTTGGAAAACACTTCTTAATATAAGTTAAAATAAGTTTTAAAAAATACTAATATTCATTGGATTGTGGTGGTTGGTGTATATGTGGGGATGCTGGGGGGAAATATGTAGCAGTTCTCAATCTCCTTGAACTTTTTTCTCCAAAAAGCCTTCTGGGGGATTAGCATTCCTGGGAACATACTTTGGGAAATACTAGCTTGCGCTATGCTCAGGGGTACCAAAAATGTGAGAATAAATATGTTTAAGTAAGTGAGAAGTACTACACCCTAATTATATTAGATTTAGAGCATTTGTGAATGTCCTTGGTGTTCACTTTTATTGTATATTGTTTTCCTAAGAATTCAGATTTCAAGATCTTTATCACTGTTTCCCTCTCTGTGTTTGGGTGTGCATTGGAGGTGTTCCCTTGAAAACACAGAGCAGGTGAACAGTTTCTTTTCCCAGAGACAGGCCCTGTGTTCCTCGCAGTGGAAGGCGAGCCACTCCCCACCTCTCAGGTCCTCTTAGGCAGGAGTGGGCATTAGTACCCCTACGATTTAGCCCTCAGGCCTGGAAATTCTGATTCAGTAGGGGTGGGGTGGGGCCCGGGCACATGGAGTTTACAAAGCTTTTACGTGTGCTTTGTGTGTGAACTCGTCTCTGTCGAGGTATCTGACAACTCATTAAGTTAAATTAATTGGGTAATCTTAGCTCACTGAAAGGTGTTACTTACACTTTTTGGCAAATAAATTTCCATGATAACGTAATGTAAGGGCGTTTAGAACTAGTCAGTCACATTCCTTTAGACACTTTTGGGGGGGGGGTAGTTTTCCACGTCGTAATACGTCTTTTTCCCTCTCAATCTTTTGCTGCTGCCTTCGGGGATCAGTCTGCCTCTGTTCATTTCCCTGATTGAGTGAGTGCGTGTATGTGCGCATGCGCATATGCACGCACCCCTGCCTGCCTTTGTCTCCGTGTGGCTTTGCCTCCTGCTGCCGCGTGCATGTGGAGTCTCCATCAGCTCAGCTGGGCTCCTCTCAGCTTCCTGCAGTTTACACAGGTGTCTGGCTCTGGGGGCAGCGTGGTCTGTTTCCTCCAGTCCTTGCAGGCCTCTCTGGCATGCATCGCCTCCTCCAGCCCATGCATTCTGTCTGTCTTTCTTCTGTCCCACAAGGACAGGAATGCCAAAGGCTGGGCCAGACAGACGCTTTGGAATCCTGATAATGGGCGTGCCCATGGGGAGCAAGCTCCGTGGCTCTTTCTACAGCAGGGACAGGCAGAAGGGCTTGATTGTTTTCAAAAGGCTCCTTGTCACCCAACCCTATCTCCCCTTCTCCATCTCTCCCCTTGCCCCCTTTCATAGTTCCTCATTTCCAGACAACTTCCTCCTTCATTTTGTTGCATTTGGGCTTTTTTTCTCCTTTCTTCTCCTTCTTCCTCTCCTTTTAAAAAGATCTGTCCCTGTCTTTGTAATTCAACTGACTTTCCTCTATGACTGAGAAGTTCAAACCATTCAACTGGAAATGCATTGCTGGGACAGACCTGAGGTTAGGAAATTTACGCCGGGATGATTTCTCTGTTATACTCCAAAAAAGAGTCTAGAGGCAGCCAGATCTGTAGCACCTTTCCCATCTCAAATGCATCACTTGTATACAAACAACCTAAATCACAGCAAGGCTCTTTTCAAGAATTTACTCCAGACAAAGAACAAACACGTGTGTGTGCTCTGGAGCATGGGCTGCACACTAGGAAACAATATCCAGGGAGGAGAAAACAACTCTAAAAATATGTCTAGACAAGGATGTTGCTGGAACTCCCAAAACATATTTCTTCGGGGGGATTGCTATGTGAGTGAGATGATCTGACTCACAGAGGGTTGATTCTGGGTATTGAGCTGTGTTTGCTATGCACATACATACTGTCGTGCAGACAGATTTAATAAAGCCGCTCTCCCTGACCTCTCTGTGTCCAAATTCTGCCTGTTCCTCAAAGCTCAGTTTAAATAGCCCCTCTTCTTCAAAGCCTTTCCTGACCTCCACTCCACTGCTCAGCTCTCCCTGTGCCTTATATTTGCCTCTCTTGACAATTACCCCTGTCACCTCTATTTCACAGTAATAAATGTAGGTGACTTTATTTCTTCAACCACACCATATATAATAAGGCTCTTTGGGGGCAGATTCCATACCAGACTTATCTTTCCCTTTCGCCAAAGCATCTAATGCAGTATGTTACGTGGAACAGGCACCCTACGGTCTCCTGTTGAATAAGCTTGCATGAATTGAATGGACAAGGCATGAGTGGCTTTGAAATCCTTGTGAAGTTCTTGGTTTAGAAACAGTTGAGAATTCCAGATATGAGAAAAGATAAATATAAAGCGAGCAGATAAAATGTCTTTGCATCAATCCTAACAGATTCACAGAAGCCTGATATTCTTTAGGGAAGGAAGCTCTCTGGATAGATATGCTAAATACCTAAGGAGAGACACGAGGGAGATAGCTCTTAACTACAGCCCATCTAAAGGAGTGTTAAAGTGTCCCCCTACGGAAGTAAATTCTCTCTTTTCCTTCTTTTCTGCAGATTATTTCTCCCCCCCCCCGACACGCCCACCCTCAGGATTTGGTCATATGTGACTTTAGTGCCTGCCGATTAACCTAAGCAATTGCATTTTAGATCTTTTTCCTGGTAAAATCTTCACATTTGGGGGGCATTTAGTTGTCAAATTTGCAGTTTTATGGCATTCCAATTCTTAGTTAATTAATATCTTCAAGGTTGCAAAATCTTGCTACTTGCCAATTCTGAAATTTAGTGTTCCACTTTCCTCACTTGACTTTTATTTGCTTAGGATTTCAGATGAAGCCTTCCTTTTTGTGTGTGCTCGCATCTGGAGGGCAGCTCAAGGAGGGCTTCCTAATTCTGTCAGGATACTGGCAAGCATTCTGTTAGGACAGCGGGTCCTCAAAGAATCCCCCACCTCATGGAATTCTAGCGGGTGCAGTGCACGCCTTAGAGTATCTTGAAAGGCATGTTCCTAGCAATTGCAGATAATATTTTTATTTAAACACTTAACTTCCTTTACTGACTGAAAGAGTATTGAGGGAGGCTCCCAGATATTTGTCTGTGCTCCAAGGGCTCCACCTGCCTAACTGTGCAGTTCCAATGAATCATTTTGAGACTAAAATTCCCAACTTCAACTGACATTTACAATGCGTGAATATCTAGAGGGAACCTTTAATGCCAAATGTTTGAAAGCTTTTTCACAAGTACTTATCTGAGAGCAGTTTATCCAGGTAGAGAGTCTTTGAAGAGCAAGGTATGAGGACAAACCACAGGCCGTTGAAAAGGGTAGAGTATGGTCAGTTTTACCATCAGAAACCCAGCCAGCTGGACAGGGGTCAGAGTCTACAGCTGAGAACAGTGATTCTCAGGACTCACCCCAAACCTACAGAGCTAGGATATCTGGCGGTGGGCCCAGCAATGTGTGTTTCAACAAGCCCTCCTGGCGATCCTGATCAAACTGGAGAACCACTGGTATAGAAGGTAGGGGCGTTTACCATCTCAGCTTTGGAAGGTCTGTGTGCAGAGCTGTGCAGGGATATTTTCATGAACTTTGAAATTCTGTCGTGTGGTCTCAGGCCACCTAGGTTTTTCCCTGAGAGTTACCATTTTCCTAGAGTGGGAAAAGTTAGGAGTTTACATTACAAGCACATGATAGTGGAAAATGCCTATGTACAGTCACAAGACAATGAGATAAAACACGATTATAAAAATGGTTCTGATCTTGAGGACTTCTTGAAATGGTCCTGGGGATCCCCAGGTTTTCTTGGACCACACTTTGGGAATTGCTGTTTTATACCAAGAGCAGTTCATATCCAGAGCATCCACCAATTGTTTAGACAGAATCATTTAGACAATTATTCCTGATGTAATTTCTACTCATTTCGTATATATTAGTCTTTTATTTTAGATTATAGACTTCTTCTGTGTGTATATTTCTCCTCTGTAGTGTCTGATTTTAGGGCTAAACACTGTATGCTTGATAGGTACAGAAATGCAGAAATAGTAACTTAGTAGTTATGGTCAGATGGATATTTCTTAAGTATATCTCTCTTTTTAAAAATATTTATTTATTTTTGGCTGCGTTGGGTTTTCGTTGCTGTGCGTGGACTTTCTCTAGTTGAGGTGATCAGGGGATACTCTTCATCGTGGTGCGTGGGCTTTTCATTGTGGTGGCTTCTCTTTATTATGGAGCACAGGCTCTAGGCATGTGGGCTTCAGTAGTTGTGGCACACGGGCTCAGTAGTTGTGGCTCGCGGACTCTAGAGCGCAGGCTTAGTAGTTGTGGCACACGGGCTTAGTTGCTCCGCGGCATGTGAGATCTTCCCAGACCAGGGCTGAAACCCGTGTCCCCTGCATTGGCAGGCAGATTCTTAACCACTGCCCCAACCAGGGAAGTCCAAGTATATCTCTTTGTAGTAAGGGGAAGAAGGAACATTGGGTCATTCTCTAGTACAGGTAGAATTAACCCAGAATGTTTATTAATAGAAAATTTTAAAATAAAAATTTTTTGTTTAAAAAATAGAATTTTTGAAAAAGAAATTTTTATATTATATTTATTTCAATTTTTAAAATTTTTAACCATTGAGTAGACTGAACTTTACCTGATTTTTTTTTTTTTTTTTCCCAGCTTAGCAGTCAACCCTTCTGTTCTTAGTCCCAATACATGGGTTTGAAGCCCAGTTCCACCAGTTGGCTGTGTGAAGTTGGACAGGTTTTTACACTTTATATGTTTGGTTTCCTTATCTGTAAAATACGAAAAATAACAATACTTACCTCTCTCATGGGATTCTTGTGTTGTTGGAATGAGATAATGCTTTTAAGGTGCTTAACACAGTCTCTGCAAATGGCAGATGTTCAATCAATATTTGTTGGACAAATAATTGTTGAACGAACTCTGAGTGAGTATTGTTCATTTTATGAATTCCTCTTTTTAAACATGATTAACATTGACTGCATTAGAAAATCATTTTTGGAAGATTGGTTCTGTGTCTTTTTTCTGTTTAACCATCTATTATGACATTTGCTTCAGTTACTATTTATATATTTTTCTAAGTGTTTCACATCTGGGTCTTGGAATGTATATATACTGTGTTTTTCAGGTAAAAACATCAATTATCAGAGCAATGTGTGCAACTACCCTATGCTCCCTGCACTTATGTTCTATTCCAAGTCCCCCAACTAAGTAAACATATTGTGATATTATTACAGCTTCTTCTGAGTTATTGCTTTCTTATATTAATAATAATCTTTTGGGGATTGTGACCTAGACTTTTCACAAAGCACCCATTTTGGAGATGTTTTAGGTACGAAGCTTGCCTTAAAATTTTTCCAGTCTGTGTCTTCACTTTAAAAATGAAAATTAGCTAACAGATTGTCATGAGACCTTTCCTTCTTCTACAACTGTTCTCACTCGCTCCACACCTGATATTAGGCGCATGTGCCTGAGAATGACCCTTGGTTTCTTCTGTGACTCATTGTTAATCATTATAAGGAATAGCTCCACCAGTTCATAAATTTGAAGTAAACTCAATTTCCCACACAGTCTGTCAAATGATCATCAGCAAGCTGTTCAGGTTGATTGGTAAGCTCTTAAACTCCCATTATTTGGAGGAGATTTAGGGTATATTGACAAACAAATTCGCACGTTCTAGGTTTGTTCAAACAAGGCCTTCTCTACCCTCCAGAACATGTAAGTTGACCTTTTTGCAGGAATCTAGTTCACAAGCTAAATATTTAAAATCTGAGCCCATTAAGTAAGTGCAGTTTATCTACATCTCATGTTGTAATGAGAGTATGAATTTTGAAGAATCTTGCTCAGTATAAGTCAGTATTGCCTCCTAAGAATCTACTGTAAACCAAGATCACTTAGCTGGGGAATGCTATAAACATATACAAATCCACTAAACCAGGGCTTGATATTAAATCAAAGAGAGTTTTGAATGATTTTTAAAATACGTAGCATCCTTGCTCTGTGAAGCAGAAATCATTTACTCAGGCCTTCTTGGCATATTTACTTTTCCAGAAGAACTTTAGGATTATATTGTAAATTAAAAAAAAAAAAAGCAATTTGTGACTTTCTTGTAACTGCACATCTCCACGTTTGTGTAGTCTTCTCTCACTGACCTTTCCCCTTAACGATTTTTTTAAACCCATGTCATACATGCCCATGGAGATAAAAGTATAGAAGTTCAAATGAACTACTTGAAATTACTTGAATCACTGTGAACCTGTTTTTTAAAGAATTAATTTTTATTGGAGTATAGTTGATTTACAATGCTGTGTTAGTTTGAGGTGTACAGCAAAGTGAATCAGTTATACGTATACATATACCCACTCTATTTTAGATTCTTTTCCCATATAGGTCATTACAGAGTATTGAGTAGAGTTACCTGGCAAAATAACTACTCAGCCTGTTCTTCTAAGGATTTCCTTTAAACCTAAATAATTATTATACCACTGTCCCTTGATGTATCAAGATAGAACATTATCTGTTGGTCTAGAAAAAGTCTAGCTAAGCCACGGTTCCCTGCTTTCTGTCCTGCTCTGCAGAAGCCACTATTTTAATTATTTTAATTTCTTCATTGGTTACCTCCATTCTTCTAAATAATATATTTGTATCTCTGTTTCTTGACTTGTCAACTTTAGACATGATCTCTTGACTCCCCGCTCTGATAGATATGGATTTGGTTCTTTTATACTTAACCCCATCTTCCCCTTCTCTCTCCTGATAATAGCCATATCACAATTTTTAATTCCTTATTTTTAATTTTTACTTCAGTAAAACTTTACTTAAACTTTACTTACTACTTTACTTTTGTACTTTAGTCTTTGTTTCTTGTTCCATCTATTATTGACAATATCTCTTGACTCCCATGTTGTACAAAGGGGATGTTATCATCCTTACCCTGCCCTGCATATCCCTTCCACATTCCACCTTCCAACTTCTCTCCACTATACTTTGACATTGTCATGGCAAATAATTACATTCTACTCTGTAAGCATGATTGTCTTCTATGCTTTATTGAAAACCAAAATCTCAGATAAGTTATTGGTATGTAAGTTTCACCGGAGAGCCAGTATTATGGGATGACTGAATTTTTTCTTGGCGGTTTTTCCAGTGTCTTGACTGTATGTCTCTCAAGGGAGAATATTGCTAGCTAGCATCAAGTTTTTTGTTTGTTTGTTTGTTTTTTCTGTAGACAGTCTTTCTTATTTCTCTCTGGAAGTTTTCAGGATATTGCTTTTAATCTTGGTATTTTGAAAATGCATAATGAAATACTTCAGTGTAGATCTCTCTTGTTTTATCTTACTCAGAACTTGGTAAATCACCCTACTTTGACGATAAGTTACCCTTTAACTCTGAGAAGTTTAGTAACATTAATTCTTCTATAAATTCCTCTTCTTTGAGTTTCTTTGTCTCCCTTTCTGGGTTGATTTTCTGTGTATCTGGATTGAACATTTATGCATCTTAGCTTCCTTCCACTCCCTCCTCCCATATCTTCTGCATTTGTATTTTTTAGTGCTGCTTTTGGGAGATTTATTCAACTTTATCTTTTAACTTTAAATTAAGTTATTTTATCTGAGCATTCACCTTGTTAAACTTTAAAAGGTCTCTATTGGGCTTCCCTGGTGGCGCAGTGGTTGAGAGTCCGCCTTCCGATGCAGGGGATGCGGGTTCATGCCCCGGTCCGGGAGGATCCCGCATGCCGCGGAGCGGCTGGGCCCGTGAGCCATGGCCGCTGAGCCTGCGCGTCCGGAGCCTGTGCTCCGCAACGGGAGAGGCCACAGCAGTGAGAGGCCCGCGTTCCGCAAAACATAAAAAAATTAAAAAAAATAAATAAAAGGTCTCTATTTTCTCTGGTTGTTATTATTTGTGTATTTAAACATTTTAAGAATAAAATATTATTTTGACTCTAAGGATCTAATTAAAATTAGAGTTCTCTATTTATCTAGATTTTTCCATTTCTCCAAAGTTCATTTCTCTTTCTTCCTCTTGGCCTTTCTCTTTGATGATGCAGATTTTCTTCAAATTTCTAGTGAGTCTTGGTTGTCCATGTGCGCCTATGAATGAGCTTAGAAAGGGTGTCTGGGAGTTCTGTGGTTATGGATGGGACTTAGCAACCAGCAGGCTCTACCTTGGTGTAGGGAGGGCCAGTGGTCATTATGCTGGAGGACCAAAATGTTGGACCGAGGATTTTATTCCAATTTTTGATAGCTCTTTTTTTATTATTTTCCAGTTTGTATTATACCTTTAAACATTATACTTACATTTATACTTCTTGGCTCCTAAGTTGGAATAGGCACAATAATAGTCCCTGCTCTTCTTCCTTTTCATTTCCCATACTTTATCAGTTATATCTTTAATTTTACATTAAAATTAAATTCGAAATTTTTCTGTAACTACACTTAACTGGAGTAATTTTCTTATCAGTTTATTCTGTAATTTGAACCTAAGATTTATGTGTTTATATATAATATTATAACCATGTAAATATTGTTCACCATGGAGCCAAGGAGTGTACTAGTATTTTATTTCCCTCTCTATGTGACCAAAGTTATATCCATCTCACCAAATTACAAATATCCAAGTCCAAATTTTGACCTGTTTTTGCATTCTAGTGAATGTTCACAACTAGTTGACATTTTAGTTTGCTTCATAATTGAACCAGGGCTTTTTTTTCCTTTCTTTTACAACTTCATTTCCCCTTTAATAATATCTTGTGCTATGTTAATGTCTTTCTATGGCATGAATATCGATCTGCACTGTCATTTTTAAAACTCGTGTTGTTTTCCATCCCAAGATGCTAGTACTATTTATTAAATATTTCATTATTTTTTTTTCTCTTCTGAGTTGGACTACTACTTGATTAACCAATCCCCCCGTTTTAGGACATTTATTGAGCGCTAATGATATTCTAAGTGTATACTAGCACTTTACATATGTTATTTCATTTATTTTAACTTGCTTACAATTTCTTAATATTACTGGCAGTGCTTATTCCTTTTTTTTAATAGGCGTATAGTTGCTTTACACTGCTGTGTCAGTTTCTGCTGTACAGGAAAGTGAATCAGCCATACGTATACATATATCCCCTCTTTGAATTTCCTTCCCATTTAGGTCACCACAGAGCACTGAGTAGAGTCCCTTGTGCTATACAGTAGGTTCTCATTAGTTACCTATTTTATACATAGTAGTGTATATATGTCAATCCCAATCTCCCAATTCATCCACACCCCCTTTTCCCCTTGGTATCCATATGTTTGTTCTCTATGTCTGTGGAACCAGGGCTTCTTATACAGTTGAGTTTTTCCTTAAATTTCTATGTGCCATTTTTTTTTCTTTTGGGGGAAGAAACACGTTTTCTTCACTATGCACTAATTTTATTCAGCTCCCTTGTTATCCTGTCTTTTGCTTGGAATCCATTCCTCCTTTCTTCTTGACAATAAATTTTGGGGGGCTGTAAAAGATTCATTTTGTATTTTAAAAATGGATTTGCTATAAAATCTATTTTATTGGCAAAATGTCTGGTAAGAAAATCTTAAAATGTGTTTTTTTAATTTGCAAGAGAGTCTACAGTTTTTGTACTAGTTAGATTAATTATAACAAGATTCACGAGGACATAGTTGGTGGATTAATTATCATAAGACTGGTGAGCAAATTCAATTTTTAAGGACAAAACTTTCCAACAAGTGCAGTTTCCAATAACAATACACTGTCCCAAGGTTACAGTTTACAGTGCATGGGAGATATTATTTGAAAATTATTGGAAACTCTTTTTCCCTCTTGGTAAACTAGATAAAAACTGAATTCCTTGATGACAAGATACAAATAAGTATAAATTAAATTATGCAGAAACTTCATCCACTTGGCTACAGCTCTTTGTTCCTCTATGTAAAATTTTCAAGCTTCTTCTTCATCTGTAAAACAAAGGGTTGTGTCAACAATCTTTTTTGCTTTCATGGTTCTAGTTTAAATACCATTTTGCCTCATGACATAGGGTTTCACCGGTAATTTTAAACAGGACTGAATCAAAATATTTGGGGTTTATAATTTCCTGTTTATTTGGAGCCAACTGTTCTAATTTAAAATAATTGCTTTCAAGGTCTGTTGTCCAACAGTCATTCTGGATTTCTCTTTATTGGTTTCCTTGGATTTCAAGCTGTCTTCTTATGTTAACTCTCAGTTTTCTGGACAATGTTCTTATATAACTCCTTGGGATCTTCCTTCTTTTTCATGTATCTGAAAATATCTACATTTTGCCCTTATTTGTAATTTATGGTTTGACTTGGTGTAGAATTTTAGGTTAAAAAGAAGGATTTTAGCATTTTTATTTGTTTATGCATTATTAATTATTTTGATTTTATTTCATTGTGGTCAAACAATGTAAAATGTAATTTATCCTTTTAGGAATTAAGGTTTTCTTTCTGACATGCTACCAGGTCAGCGTTTTGTAAACATTATCTGGACACTTGAAAAGGAAGTGAATTTTAATAGAGTATTAAGTTTGGTAAATATTTCCTAAAGAAAACTTTTAAATTATATAATTCAAATTGTTTACATTCTTATTTATTTTTGCCTAATTTATCCATCAAGAAGTCTGTTAATTAGGCAGATTTATGTATTACCCTTACGTTTTTCCTATGCATTATTTAGCATATTAATACTAATGACGTATTTATTGGAAAATGTACCCTTTAATACGGAATGACCTAATTTGCTGTCTTAAAAGTGTTTTGATTTGAATTTTACTTCATCTGATGTAAATATTGTGATCTGTTACATTTTAGTTTGCAGTAGATGTATATATCTTCATCCAGTTACTTTAAAAATTTCTGAAACGGTTATGTATATTTCTCTTTAGACTTTATAAACTGTAATGTTGGAATTTTGTCCCATTCTGGGTGTTATTTTTATAATAGATATAAGCTATTATAACCATGGTTATAATAGTTTAACCATTATTGCCATAACTATATTTATTCTTTCTTCTGTTACTTTATTTTATACTTCTTTATGCTGTTCCCTTATTTTTCCTTTGTTACCAATATTTTTCCATACTGACTTCATTTTTTTTTAATCATTTAAAGTTATATGTCCTATTTTAAGTCATTTAGAATTTAACAATCAAGAATCAAATAACACACATGATTGTTTATATAAAAATAATGAGGAAAATAAGTAATTTTAATTGATTTAAATATCTTTTATCCCATCTTTTAATTTTATTGAATTTTTGGTTGAAACCATTTGGTCATGTTAATTACTGTTAAACTATTGCTTTTAGTATGACATATATAATTTAAATTAGCTTTATGTGTAAATGCTTTCTCTGTCACCGGAAGTTGTTTAATAACTATTCTGATTCCTTAGTCGTTTTCATTTTTTGGTATAAATTTAAAGGAGAAAATATACAACGTGAATGGCATAATTGTAAATTGGTATATATCTCAGAAGCTTTTTATGTTGCCAAATGCAAAATCTTGGTCAGAACCCTTTTTTTCAAATGTTGCCACGCCATGGTCTTCTAGCATTTAATGTCATGGAAAAAGTCTAACTTTTTATAGATAAATATTTTCTGTTTTAATGATGTTAGAATTGTTTAGTTTTTCCTTAAAATTTATAATTTTCACCAAAGTCTAGGTTTCTTTTCTTTTCTTTAAATGTATCTGACTCATGGTGAGGCATTTTAATTTGTATAATTAGACCTTTCTCATTTCAGTAAAATTTTCTTCTTTTATATTTTCGTTGATTCAATCTGTTCCGTTTGTCTTGTTATGCACAGTTAGATCTCATTTGTCAATTTTCCTATCCATAATCTTCACTCTCGTTGATATGATTTTCTTGTCCTTTTCTTTCCATTTGTAGAGACAGTGTCATAATCCTGCTTTCTATATCACTGATTTTACTTTTTCAGGCTTAATTCTGATTTTTACTTCTTCCATGTTCATTTTAAAGCTAATACTAAATTTATTTTTGTTTACTTAAAATCTTCTATTTCTCATGTAGTTTTAAAAATATTTTTCCATGCCTCCTAACCCCCTTCTTTTGCATTTCAGTCATTTGTCTTCTCATTTTATCTCTTGTTTCACAGATTTCATATATTCCTGGATTTCCTTGAGAATACAAAGCAGATGCTACTTTATTTTTTTAATTATTTTTTAATTTTTAAATTCTATTAACCACTCTCTCTCTCTCTCTCTCTCTCTCTCTCTCTATATATATATATATATATATATTTATTTATTTATTTATTTTTGGCTGTGTTGGGTCTTCGTTTCTGTGCGAGGGCTTTCTCTAGTTGTGGCGAGCGGGGGCCACTCTTCATCGTGGTGTGTGGGCCTCTCACTGTCGTGGCCTCTCTTGTTGCAGAGCACAAGCTCCAGACGCGCAGGCTCAGTAGTTGTGGCTCAGAGGCCTAGTTGCTCCGCGGCATGTGGGATCTTCCCAGACCAGGGCTCGAACCCATGTCCCCTACATTGGCAGGCAGATTCTCAACCACTGTGCCACCAGGGAAGCCCGATGCTACTTTAAATTGACTTGATTTATTTGTAGTTATTTTAAACTCTTAGCTCTTCACAACATCTTATTTTATACATTTTTAAAAATTGTTTTGAGGTTAACAATTCTAGGATAAGATGTCATCCAAATTTGGAATTTCCCTCCAAAGAGTATTGGTGAGGTCTTCCTGGATTCTCTCAGTAATATTGGGCTGCTTTTTGGATTCTCCTCTCATATCTTAAGCTGAGGTTATGGTTGTCATACCACCAGTTCAGTGATTCAGTAGACTTAAGGGAGTGAGAAGAGAATCAGAATTATGGACTGACCTAGGGTATGTGGTTTTTTCTGTTAATATCTAAATTTGCCTGTCCTCTGCTTCAGTTATAGATGGTGTGGTTTTTTTGTTTGTTTTTTTCGGTACGTGGGCCTCTCACTGTTGTGGCCTCTCCCGTTGCGGAGCACAGGCTCCGGACACGCAGGCTCAGCGGCCATGGCTCATGGGCCCAGCCGCTCCGTGGCATGTGGGATCTTCCCAGACCGGGGCACGAACCCGTGTCCCCTGCATCGGCAGGCGGACTCTCAACCACTGCGCCACCAGGGAAGCCCTAGACAGTGTTTTATGTGCCTTCTTTTGGATACTCATGCCTCCTGGACTGCAGAGGGTTTGAGCCTAGAGGAACTCTGCCTCTAAGTTTGTGTTCTAGAAAGGCTGCCCTTGCCCTTGCCCTTGCCCTTGGACCTCCTCATGGTGCTGCTTTGGAAAGGCTATTCGTTAGTAGGGATAAAGTGAGCTCCAACTGGAGACTTCTTTTTTTTTTTTTTTAACCTCTCTATTGGAGTATAACTGCTTTACAATGGTGTTTTAGTTTCTGTTGTACAACAAAGTGAATCTGCTATATGTATACATATATCCCCATATCTCCTCCCTCTTGCGTCTCCCTCCCACCCTCCCTATCCCACCCCTCTAGGTGGTCACAAAGCACCGAACTGATCTCCCTGTGCTATGCGGCTGCCTCCCACTAGCTATCTATTTTACAATTGGTAGTGTATACATGTCCATGCCACTCTCTCACTTCGTCCCAGCTTACCCTTCCCCCTCCCTGTGTCTTCATGTCCATTCTCTATGTCTGCGTCTTTATTCCTGTCCTGCCCCTAGGTTCCTCAGAACCATTTTTTTTTTTTTAGATTCCATATATATGTGTTAGCATACGGTATTTGTTTTTCTCTTTCTGACTTACTTCACTCTGTATGACAGACTCTAGGTCCATCCACCTCACTACAAATAACTCAATTTTGTTTCTTTTTATGGCTGAGTAATAGTCCATTGTATATATGTGCCACATCTTCTTTATCCATTCATCTGTCGATGGACACTTAGGTTGCTTCCATGTCCTGGCTATTGTAAATAGAGCTGCAATGAACATTGTGGTACATGACTCTTTTTGAATTATGGTTTTCTCAGGGTATATGCCCAGTAGTGGGATTGCTGGGTCGTATGGTAATTCTATTTTTAATATTTTAAGGAACCTCCGTACTGTTCTCCATAGTGGCTGTATCAATTTACATTCCCACCAACAGTGCAAGAGGATTCCCTTTTCCAACTGGAGACTTCTTAATCTGCCCTATAACTAAGTTACCATGTTATTTATCATCCAAATCATGATACTTATGAGAATGAAAGAGGACTCAATTGCAACTAATCTGAGACAATGTGTGCAAACCCAGACTGTCTCAGCCAGCTGGGAATGGGGTTACCCTACCTATGACCTACCACTATCTTCGGCAACTACTTATACAAATTAGAGAACATTAGTGGAGCTCTATGAAGTTACTCTCTATAACTAATATATATCAACCTAAAAACCAGTTTCTAATAACAATAATACTAGTGGTAATAATAGATATCCATTTATTTAGTGCTTACTATTATGATAAGCTATTCCAGGGTTCCACAGGAGAATACATAAGCACTTATAGATTTTGAACTCTTTTCCTTCTCAAAATCTCCACCACTGGTCCCCAGTTTTGGAGGTTCATTGATAATCTTGAAGGAGAGAGAAGACAGAAGTCACTGATTATGTTTTTCCACCTCTTTTCCCCTCCCTCCATCACCTTCACTCTGCACAGATGTCCTCTGGTTGTTTCACATTTGTATCTTTTGTTCTCGAATATATGGTAAACTCCTTGAGAGGAGGAATCTTGTCTCCTAAGTCTTTGCCATTCCCCTTAGCTTGCAATTTGGTGCTTCCCCTCTACTCCCAGCCCCATGCTGTTTTTCCTGAATGGTATCTATAATTCTGTGGGTGGGTATAGATTTTCTCAGAGCATTTTTAGCCTTCCTTGTCTTGGTTGTCATTACAACTTAGCTTCCGATCCAATGTTGCTATTATTGTTGGATTTTATTCAAATTTTAATTCCACATTTCATCTCAAATAATAGATTAACCAGTTGGCATTGGTTACATATTTTTCCTTTCTTTAACCAGAGTGAAATTCTAAGTATTTTAAGACAAGCTCTAAATCTGAACAGAGCATTTGTGATGATGTGATTTTATATAAATTGGAATCGATCTTGAATAGATGAATTACAAGCTGAGAAGAGCCATTTAATCATTATTAGGTCATCTAGACAGTCTTAGCAATACATTAACTCGGTGGATGCCTATATCTCTCTTCCTTGCCTCTGTCTTTTAATTGTGCCATTATTATTTGATTGATGATTAAATTACATTTGATCGACTAAAGTTTCTACTGAACAACAAGCTTAAAATACTTAGCTCTTTCCTTATGTGAGGAAAGATCTGGCATATGTTATATGCAACACCTTAAAGATGGAAAGTGGGAAGCAGAATTTTAAAAGGTTTATCCTAGTTAAACATAAGCCTTAACCGTTGTAATTGATTTTTACCTGGAAACTGGAGAAAAATTCAGCACTTCCAGTTCAGCACATCATTTATTCAGACTTTACCCGTTAAGTTTTACCTCCATTTTGTGCCAGATGAACTGGTCAGAATTGATATGATTATGTGTTATTTCATGTTTTTACTAGAAGAGAGGAGAATAGCAAAAAGAAGATAGTCACTTTTGCATAGATTATAAATTACTCAAAGGCAATACAAGAATCTTAAATTTTGTTTCATTTCATCCATTTACTTGGCACCTAGCACAATTCCTTGGACATGGCCCCTATTTACTATGAATTTGCTAACTTGAACTGAATTTTAATTACCCATTTTAGCTGCCTTGGGATGTACACTTTGTAAGAATGTTGAGGAAGCTTCTCATCCCAAGAGTTTTCTTATTTCAGGTTCAGCTCATGCTTAGGTTTTTCTTTTTCACAAAATCATCACATTTAATTTTAGGACTTCCTCTGATGAAAACAAAAAATTAAATTAGCTGGTTACTCTCAAGTGCATGTCTTTCTTTTTAGCTATATAACTTTCTGAATCTAGTGTTCTGAAAAGATATGTTGCTAATAGAATATTATCTGCAGGATTTTTTTCAGCCAACACTTCTGTCACAAAATTCTCACCTAAAACCATTATCCTGCTTGGACCTTTGTTTTCTCCTTGTGTAAAATGGCTTCAGTAAATTACCAATGAAGGAAGTGGAAAGATATCATCTGCAAAGCCTACTGATTCATTGTTTGATAGGTTTCATACCATGAATGTCTTAAGGTTGCATTTCCATACTAAGGCAACAACAACTTCAATTTTCTTCTTTCTAACATCCAGGACATAGTAGTTGCCATGAAAAAAGTAAAGTGTGTGAAGTTTCTAAGGTAATATTTAACACTTCCAGACACACACACAAAGCTACAGATGAGAAGTTTGAGCAAAGCATCAATAGTCTAAATCTTGAATTAGATTAGGTTTCCTGACTCCTGGAGAGCGAGTTTGCTCTGAACCTTCTGCAGGTTGCACAGTCACTCCGATATATTCATGTTAAGATTTCCCTCTTGAGAAAATATCTCACAATAGAGTGCAAAATACTAGTTTGCAGATGTACTGCTGTTCTTGGGCAATTTTCGCTGTGTCTTAAAAATCCCTGTACAAATCAGGATTAAGTACTATTACAGCTATGTAAAGGTAAAAATATTATTTCCGCATTACATATTCCCCTGAATTGATATCAGTATTTTACTGTGCGAAGTGTCCAAATACACCTTTAACAATCCAGTATAAAGGAAGGAGTACAGGTCTTAGAATCAGAAGCTTGACTTTAACAGTGGGATCTGTTGAATGGATAAAGAAGATGTGGCACATACATACAATGGAATATTACTCAGCCTTAAAAAGAAACGAAATTGAGTTATCTGTAGCGCGGTGGATGGACCTAGAGAGTGTCATACAGAGTGAAGTTAAGTCAGAAAGAGAAGAACAAATACCGTATGCTAACACATATATATGGAATCTAAGGAAAAAAATGGTTCTGAAGAATCTAGGGGCAGGACAGGAATAAAGATGCAGATGTAGAGAATGGACTTAAGGACAAGGGGAGGGGGAAGGGTAAGCTGGGACGAAGTGAGAGAGTGGCATGGACGTATATGCACTACCAAATGTAAAATAGATAGCTAGTGGGAAGCAGCTGCATAGCACAGGGAGATCAGCTCGGTGCTTTGTGACCAATTAGAGGGGTGGGATAGGGAGGGTGGGAGGGATATGCAAGAGGGAAGAGATATGGGGAGATATGTATATGTATAGCTGATTCACTTTGTTATAAAGCAGAAATTAACACACCATTGTAAGGCAATTTTACTCCAATAAAGATGTTTAAAAAAAAAAGAGTGGGATCTGTGGGATTTTAGACAAGTTTTGATATCCATCAATCTCTTTTCCTATCTACCAAAAGGAATAATAAAGTCTAGCTCACAAGATTGCTGTAAGGAAAAAAGTAAAATACTGTATGATAAAAAAAAAAACCCACCGCATACAGTAGGGTGTTCTGCAGAAATGGGCATTTATTATCATGTTTTATCATATACTTTCTTAGGTTTGAAGCCTCCCCTTTTTCCTCCTCTCTATCGTTAGACTATACTTATTACTATTATGACTCACCAACAAATTCAAGAAATGGTTATTTATTTGAGCGGTTATAAGTTCTTCAGGATTTGAAATATTCTCATCCCTGAGGTACAAATAGTGACAATTGTATTAAAAAATGTGCCCGTAATTCTATACTAGTCCTAAAGAGACTCTTTTGGGGAGAGATCTATGCTCCTTTGCTTTTCTCAAGGTATTTTGCAAGATTGTATAAATGACCCAAGGGCAAAATTCTCCTTAAAGTCCATCAGACTTTATAGGATTCAAGGTATATAACTCAAGCCCTTGGCCTTGTGCCCGCTTACTTGGTTTCCTCACAACTGCATGAGACTGGTGTTTTTAATAAAAGATACAAGAATCTTTATACATTTGCTTTACAGAGCTGACTCCGTAGGGAAAAGCCAACTTCACTTGTCCTGACGACTGAAGTTGGAAAGAGTTGGTTCTACACTGCATTTCTACACGGTACTGACTAGGTGGGACTCAGGATCCAACTCTTTCTCCTTTGTTTTCTTAATTAGCTTAGGCTCTTCCCATTTTCAGCCTTCCCAATGTTCGATAGTTTTTACCTATTTAAAAATGATAACTGTATTTTAAACAGACACTCCCTGTCCACTGTGAAGACTATTTCCATGCCTAGTGAGGTGAGACTGGCTTTGTTTGGCATGACTACTGGAAATGTGAGATACCTAATTAATTGTAACTCATAGTCTTTCCCTCAGAAATGGTCCTTTCCCACACAGGCACATAGTAGGCACTCAATAAATGTCCATTAAATGCATTCACAGATAAGTAAGTTATGACTGGAGCTGATTTCCAAGTTTTGGGGAGAGTGGCGGCTCTTTCGCATATTTTCCTTTAGCAGAAGCATCTCCCCAGCTAATCAGTCTCTAGGTTTTCTTTGCTTGTTTCTATCCGCAGGAAATATTGCGTCCTGCTCACATACTCCTTGCCTCAGTGCCCTGTCATATGCAGTTCACCCAGCAGAAGGGATTGCAGTCCAGCCTCCTGACGCAATGTCCAAGGGAGTACTGTTTGCGTGTGTTCTGAAGATGGGAATGATTACCATAAAAGATGTAAGAAAGATTATGTCAGGAATTCTCTCCAGATCTGCACATTTAGCAAGCCATCCTGTTTTGCATTACAGAATCACATTATGTTCTGCAGCTCCTCTGTGGCTGTTTGGTGTTGGTCATGGATTTGTGAGAGATTAGGGTCAAAGTCAGCAATGTTTACAAACACAGGAGGAATGTCAGCAAGAGATGGCCAAATCCAAATATGATCTTTATGATCCTCTAAGTGACTAGTCATTTGACCTATAAACAGAAAGCATGTTTTCTGGCTGTGCAAGGTGTTCCCTGCACTCAGAGCTTTAAATGGTGTAACCAAATCAAATCATTCATCTGCACTTCAAGTGCTGGCAAGCTGGCCCCTTCCTGATGCCAGGGTTTCTGCGTAATACCTGGTATACTTTTCTGTGGACTAATGCTTAAATGGAACCACAGGAGCCTGAACACATCTCTGAGTTCATGATGAATTAAGTGCCTGGGAATAACTGCGAGCCATTTGAACTGGGCTAGTGGGGTTTTCACGCAGCTTCAGCCTGAGAGCCAGAGATCAGTAAAAGTAGACAATAGGGTTCAGAAGCAGATAGTAGATCTTGACCATCATTTCCTTTCTGATGGTCTTACTTGGGTAGATTTCACGGTTGAGTTTCTCTTCCTGTCTTTGGACAAGGTGACGTGAGACAGAGAAAGTTGTTTTCGTGCTCAGAGCGAGGAATGAGGCTAAGGATCCTTCATTTTACAATAGGCTGAAGAGTCAGTTTAGGGATGAGTTTGTGGCTCTGTGGGATTATGGGCATGCTATCAAGTCTGCCCTCAAAGAAGCAGGATGCCCCTGACAACAGTTTTATTGAGACCACTTCTGCAGTTTCTGAACTGAGTTCTATTTTGGAATCTGGAAGGGGAGCCCGAGGAGGGATCTCGATTACATTGCAGGCTTCCTGCCTCTCTTCCAAAAATGAATAAAGCACAATAGTTTTGGTATTAAAGAACTGAATTTAGAGTAATATAACTGTAATTCAACCTCTATAGCACTACTAAAAAGCTAAACTAAGATTCCCATTGGGCAAAAGACTGACATAGATATGACCCTGGACAAAAAGCTTCTGGAGCAATTCACATCCACATACTTAAAGGGGTCCTGAGACCTGTGTCCAAGCTGAGGTCTAAGTTTTATGTCTTGGAACTTGGGAGTGAGTGTCCCACAGCTAGATGTGTATGATTGAATCAACTGGTTCCACCTCGAGATGCTGCTCTAAATGTTCTGTTGTTGTTCTATATTAGCCATTTAAATCCACTTCCGACTGTTTCTGACAAGTGCCACTAATAGGGGAGCAGATGGGGAGAAGTAAAGAGCCTGCGAGGAAAGAACATAGCAGCTGTATCCTGGCTAAGGATGGATTCAGTCTGAAGACTGTAGCAATTACAGTCTTCTCCATGTGGATTTCTGTATCACTTTGATTTAAGCCAAAAGAAAAAATCAAAGAACGGAATAAAATTATTGCATGCAAAAGTATCCAAGTTGGGGAAGGAAGAGACCAGATCAACATGTGCTTCAAAAGTAATTTTTAGACAGACAGAGATGTGATAAGATCCAAGTCAAAGAGATCATCTAGAGTGCACCAGTGACTTAGGAAATAGTTTTATTTTGTGCGGTCTTTGGGACAGAACCCATAGAGGAATGATTAGTGAAACCTTGGGAAGGCAGAGAAGGGTTAGTGCAGTGTTAGTGCAGATTTAAGGGTTCGCATCTCTCTGCCTCTTCTCTCTTGAAGGGTTGCACAGCTCCCAGTGGCTTCTCTCTCATAGAGGTGTTTCAGTCTCTCTGGGTGCGGACCACTGGGGCTCCTTAGGCCCTCCCCCTTTTCAGCAGTAGGTGGGATTGAGGATGTTCACATGGGAGTATGGGGTTCTTCTGTTCTTAACTCAAAAGCCCTGAAGAGGCAATACTTAAGATTGATGGAAATCCTAACAAAGTTTTCTCCGAAGACTTCTTGGTGTTGGCTACAGAGATTGGAGGCTTCCTGTAATGGGGGACATGATGATGGGTCTTGCTGTAGAATAATACATCTGTAACAGCATTCTTGGGGACAAGCTCAGATGGGAAATAAGAGATGGATAAGGTGGTGTTAAAGCCACTGCTGAGTCATACGTTTAGGTTGACATTTTAGCGATGTTTTAGTGGGTTTGGGGGTCGGAAAAATGTTTGGTATTTGTAAACAATGTTTTTTAATTCTAACATTTTTCAAGTCATTTTTATTGTACTATATATTGGGTCCTGAAAGCATCTATATTATATTTCACTAGCTCAAGTACCTGAAATAACTGTGGCGGGTGAAGCTTGCACACCGAAATCCCCAAGAAGCTATATTTGAGAACTTTTCTCTTTCTAGTTATTACAACTAATTTTCCCATCAAATCCTAGAGGACTGCTTTGAACCACTCCAACATTCTGAAGGCAGAAATGTATTTTAACTCATTCACGCTGGTGCTAATCTCTTCAGTGATTTATAAGGTCTTTAAAGCTTTAATTCTCTGTCAGGAGTCTTCCCTGGTAGTAAGTTGACAGTTTAAATTAGTGTTTAGACATGGCTTTCATAATGTCAGTTTTGTTTTGTCTCAGCAGTGTCTTGGAATTCCTTCCATTGTACCTCAAGTGACTCATGGCAATAAATGACTCTCCTTCTCTTTTGTTCTTAATCAAAGAAGAATGGAACAAACCACATAATGTTTGTAAAAGAGCAACTTTAATTAGTTCTCAGCTGTAGCCAGAGATGCTTGTCTTGTCTCTTTAGCATATAAATGTAGGACATGATGCATTCAGGTGAACAAATACTGGTTTCCTAAAAAAAACCTGCTTTTGTTCCCTTCCCAAAAATGAAGGGCAATTGCAACAGCAATGTTTTAAAGCCTTCTCCTCACACGGGCAAGGGAGAGACTGGCAAGCCATTTCCGAGAGTTGTATTTGGGATGGCATTTTGGAATTGAATGAATAAACCACCGAATGAAAGGAGGTCTCCTGAAAGGGATTTCCCTGCTCAACCTTAGGCCTTTCTGTCCTTTGGGAAAGCGTGCCAAGATACATCCAAGGCTAGGGCTGCTTTTCTTGCCAAGCTGCCAAACTACGTCCTCCTGAGCTTTGACTATAAGGGTAAACCCCAGATCCTTGGGGGTCCAAGTTTGTTTACTCTCAATAGCGTTTGGCTTCCTAAGGAAAATGGTGAAAGAAAGTATAAAATTCCATTAAAAAAAAAAAACCCTCAAGTATTCTTGGACATCAAACAACTCTTACAACACAGCCCTTTGATGAGTTCAGTGTAAATGAATCAGAAACATATGGAGGGTGTTTATGCTCAAATGCACATGCATTTTAAAATTCTGAGCGAAATTAGTTTAGTGAGCTACGGTTGGGTCATTTCCAGCATCCGAGAACTTGGAAAATCACTTCTCCTGAGTGAAGATGTGGAAGGAATGGTTGAGCACCCCTTGAATGCAGAATGGGCATGTTCAGCAGCCCCTACTGTGTTGTGTGTCATAAACACGGTAGCAGAGGGCACGGATCTTGGGACGGCTCCAGGCCAGGAAGGACTGGGGCTACTGATGTGGTGAAAGTTTCTGTATCTTATTACCAGCTGTCAGTACCTGTGCACGAAAGTTCCACACTTGACAAACATGGCCCACCAACTTCCCTGGATTAGAACAGTCACTGGACACTTTTATAAATCGCACTTTGTGCTTAAGCCATTGGAACCCATGAGCTCTGTGGCCCCTCCTTGGGTACAACCAGTGCTCTCCCTTCACTTTGAGGAAAGTGGAAACTGCCAATCATGTTATAGATGTGGGAAATGGTCACATATGTGGTTTCTGGTTATACCAAAGGAATGTATATGAACTGTAAAAAAAAAAAAAAAAAAAATCCCCAGTTGGATATAATATGGTCCTAAAGGCCTCAACATTTCTCATTCATAGCAGGACCAAAAAAGTACTGAATATTTGATTTATCTCATTTTAACCCAAATGTGTGTCATTGTTTATTGAGAAAGAAGAGGGAACAAGGGATAGAGGCTACCGTATCTGCATAAATCAGATTTCTTTGTTTTGGGGACCTGTCCCATGGGCCAGGTCTGGATCATGGATTACTTCTTCAGTGGTCCTTATACTGATAAGCTGATGGCTGTGAGAGTTAAGGAAACCTCCTCAGTGTCTCTCCTTTTTTTTTGGGGGGGGGGTAAATAGTGTTTTTAATCAAGAAATTTTACTTTCATTGTTTTATTTTTATTATTTTTTAACATCTTTATTGGAGTATAATTGCTTTACAATGGGGTGTTAGTTTCTGCTGTATAACAAAGTGAATCAGCTATACGTATACATATATCCCCATATCTCCTCCCTCTTGCGTCTCCCTCCCACCCTCCCTAACCCACCCCTCTAGGTGGTCACAAACCACTGAGCCGATCTCCCTGTGCTATGCGGCTGCTTCCCACAAGCTATCTATTTTGCATTTGGTAGTGTATATATGTCCATGCCACTCTCTCAGTTTGTCCAGGCTTACCCTTTCCCCTCCCCGTGTCCTCAAGTCCATTCTCTATGTCTCAGTCTTTATTCCTGTCCTGTCCCTAGGTTCTTCATAACCCTTTTTTATTCTTTTTTAAGATTCCATATATATGTGTTAGCATATGGTGTTTGTTTTTCTCTTTCTGACTTACTTCACTCTGTATGACAGACTCTAGGTCCATCCACCTCACTACAAATAACTCAATTTCGTTTCTTTTTATGGCTAACTAATATTCCATTATACATATGTGCCACATAATCTTTATCCATTCATCTATCGATGGACACTTAGGTTGCTTCCATGTCCTGGCTATCGTAAACAGAGCTGCAGTGAACATTGTGGTACATGACTCTTTTTGAATTATGGTTTTCTCAGGGTATATGCCCAGTAGTGGGATTGCTGGGTCATATGGTAGTTCTATTTTTAGTTTCCTAAGGAACCTCCATACTGTTCTCCACAGTGGCTGTATCAATTTACATTCCCACCAACAGTGCAAGAGGATTCCCTTTTCTCCACACCCTCTCCAGCATTTCTTGTTTGCAGATCTTTTGATGATGGTCATTCTGACCGGTGTGAGATGATACCTCAGTGTAGTTTTGATTTGCATTTCTAAAATGATTAATGATGTTGAGCATTCTTTCATGTGTTTGTTGGCAATCTGTATATCTTCTTTGGAGAAATGTCTGTTTAGGTCTTCTGCCCATTTTTGGATTGGGTTGTTTGTTTTTTTGTTATTGAGCTGCATGAGCTGCTTATAAATTTTGGAGATTAATCCTTTGTCAGTTACTTTATTTGCAACTATTTTCTCCCATTCTGAGGGTTGTCTTTTGGTCTTGTTTATGGTTTCCTTTGCTGTGCAAAAGCTTTGAAGTTTCATTAGGCCCCATTTGTTTATTTTTGTTTTTATTTCCATTCCTCTAGGAGGTGGGTCAAAAAGGATCTTGCTGTGATTTATGTCATAGAGTGTTCTACCTATGTTTTCCTCTAAGAGTTTGATGATGTCTGGCCTTACATTTAGGTCTTTAATCCATTTTGAGCTTATTTTTGTGTATGGTGTTAGGGAGTGTTCTAATATCATTCTTTTACACGTAGCTGTCCAGTTTTCCCAGCACCACTTATTGAAGAGGCTGTCTTTTCTCCATTGTATATTCTTGCCTCCTTTATCAAAGATAAGGTGACCGTATGTGCGTGGGTTTATCTCTGGGCTTTCTATCCTGTTCCATTGATCTATAGTTCTGTTTTTGTGCCAGTATCATACTGTCTTGATTACTGTAGCTTTGTAGTACAGTCTGAAGTCAGGGAGCCTGATTCCTCCAGCTCCGTTTTTCGTTCTCAAGATTGCTTTGGCTATTCGGGGTCTTTTGTGTTTCCATACAAATTGTGAAATTTTTTGTTCTAGTTCTGTGAAAAATGCCATTGATGGTTTGATAGGGATTGCACTGAATCTGTAGATTGCTTTGGGTAGTATAGTCATTTTCATAATGTTGATTCTTCCAATCCAAGAACATGGTATATCCCTCCATCTCTTTGTATCATCTTTAATTTCTTTCATCAGTGTCTTATAATTTTCTGCATACAGGTCTTTTGTCTCCTTAGCTAGGCTTATTCCTAGGTGTTTCATTCTTTTGGTTGCAGTGGTAAATGGGAGTGTTCCTTAATTTCATTTTCAGATTTTTCATCATTAGTGTATAGGAATGCAAGAGATTTCTGTGCATTAACTTTGTATCCTCCTACTTTACCAAATTTGTTGATTAGCTCTAGTAGTTTTCTGGTGGCATCTTTAGGATTTTCTATGTATAGTATGATGTCATCTGCAAACAGTGACAGTTTTACTTCTTCTTTTCCAATTTGGATTCCTTTTATTTCTTTTTGTTCTCTGATTGCTGTGGCTCAAACTTCCAAAATTATGTTGAAGAATAGTGGTGAGTGTGGCAACCTTGTCTTGTTCCTGATGTTAGAGGAAATGCTTTCAGTTTTCACCATTGAGAACGATGTTGGCTGTGGGTTTGTCATATATGGCCTTTATTATGTTGAGGTAAGTTCCCTCTATGCCTACTTTCTGGAGGGTTTTTATCATAAATGGGTGTTGAATTTTGTCAAAAGCTTTTTCTGCATCTATTGAGATGATCATATGGTTTTTATTCTTCCGTTTGTTAATATGGTGTATCACATTGATTGATTTGCGTATATTGAAGAGTACTTGCATTCCTGGAATAAACCCCACCTGATCATGGTGTATGATCCTTTTAATGTGCTGTTGGATTCTGTTTGCTAGTATTTTGTTGAGGATTTTTGCATCTATGTTCATCAGTGATATTGGCCTGTAGTTTTCTTTTTTTGTGGCATCTTTTCTGGTTTTGGTATCAGGGTGGTGGTGGCCTCGTAGAATGAGTTTGGGAGTATTCTTCCCTCTGCTATATTTTGGAAGAGTTTGAGAAGGATAGGGGTTAACTCTTCTCTAAATGTTTGATAGAATTCACCTGTAAAGCCATCTCTCCTGGGCTTTTGTTTGCTGGAATATTTTAAATCACAGTTTGAATTTCAGTGCTTGTGATTGGTGTGTTTATATTTTCTATTTCTTCCTGGTTCAGTCTGGGAAGGTTGTGCTTTTCTAAGAATTTGTCCATTTCTTCCTGGTTGTCTGTTTTATTGGCATAGAGTTGCTTATAGTAATCTCTCATGATCCTTTGTATTTCTGCAGTGTCAGTTGTTACTTCTCTTTTTTCATTTCTAATTCTATTGATTTGAGTCTTCTCCCTTTTTTTCTTCATGAGTCTGGCCAATGGTTTATCAATTTGGTTTATCTTCTCAGAAGACCAGCTTTTAGTTTTTCCTCAGTGTCTCTTGATGTCCAATCACAGAGTGGCACCAGTAATGTCCTTTCATTGTAATCAGTTTGCTAAAAATGCTAACTATTTAATACTGTGTAGTGAGATGCTGGGGGTAATGCAAATATGTAAAAAGCACAACACCTTTGCCCTCAACGAACCTCAAACTGAATTGAGGTTACAAAATACACTAAATGAAGTAATAGCACTAGTGCCGTCACAATGAAATGCTATATCATTGCTAAACTAGTGACATGAACCATTGTTTTGTGAGTTGAGGGATTGAAGGTTGACCTAGACAGTGTGGGATAGTAGAAAGATCCTAAGACAGTTGAACACTGCTGGAAATGTGACAATGTAGAGAACGTTGTATTTGCTGGATCTCTTCTAAGATTCCTTATGTGGTTGAAATACCTTGAGAAGCCAGCCATTTAGCTTGGGGAGTTGGAAGGAGAGTTAAAAATCCCAGCTCTGGGGCTTCCCTGGTGGCGCAGTGGTTGAGAGTCCGCCTGCCGATGCAGGGGACACGGGTTCGTGCCCCGGTCCGGGAAGATCCCACATGCCGCGGAGCAGCTGGGCCCGTGAGCCATGGCCGCTGAGCCTGCGCGTCCGGAGCCTGTGCTCCGCAACGGGAGGGGCCACAACAGTGAGAGGCCCGTGTACCGCAAAGAAAACAAACAAACAAAAAAAATCCCAGCTCTGCCATGAACTAATTTGTGACTCTGTCCAAATTAATTGTTCTTTGCTGACATCATTCGTGGCTAAGAAGGTATTAATATTAAGATAGGTATTAATATCTATCTCTCTGTCCATTCAATAGCTCTTTGAGTGACTGTGACATGCCAGGCAGTATAAAAAGAAGTGAGCTATCAACACATGCAAAGCATGGTGCTGTACCTGGCGTGTAATGGGTTTGGTGGAGACACTGGGGTTGTGCAGGTTTTAAATTGGGGGAGAAAAGCGAAGTTGATGTTAAACTATTGATATATGATGTTTACTTTGTTTCATGGAATTATTTGCATAGTTATAGACTAAAAATGTTTTAAAACTAGACGTGGGACTAAATATCTTTCTCTCCCATCATACACTGCAAATCCTAACGTTGCTTTCTTTTTTCTCTCCCTCTTCTCTCTCTTGTCTCAGACCTTTGTCTGGAATGGGAGACATAGGTGGTGCTGCTCGATATAATAGCTTTGTTTTCATTCATAAGCTTTGCTCTTCTCCTCTCAGAACACACTTGGTATAAGCGTAGCTTTATAGAATGGCTGCTTCCTGCTCTGTGGGCTGCTATACTCTTGACTCAGTGTATGACCTCGGGAGTGTATGTCTCTCCGTGTGTCAAGGTCTCCACCCGTAAAGTAGGCTAATAATACGGACTGCTACATAAAGTCCTCAGAGAGCTTCACAAAAGACACACAGTCGTGTTATTCCATGCGCATGAAGCCTATTGTTCATAGTCCTATTGCCCTATAGATATTTATGGAATTTTCTTCTCGCAGTCACCTTTTGTACTTTATCAGTTTGATCCTTGTGAGACATCTGCCCTGTGTTATGGAAGGGATTGGGTGCAGCAGAAAGAAGAACACTTACATCTCTAGGAAGCAGGAGGGGAGCGTGGGGAAGGTGGGAGGGGTAAGGAAGTCCCGGGCCCTCTGAGGACACATTATCTCTAATACGGTAAAAAGAAAAAAGGTCTAACATCCTGTGGGGCCCAAAACGACCTAAGCACACCGTCAGACCAAACATTTGAATGGTTAGGAAGAGACTACAGATCAGTCGTTTTTATTTTGACCTGTTTAGAGCAGATCAAATAGCTTGCCGTAAGTGTATGCCTGATTTCCGTGAGAATCAAGGACCTAGCTCATTTTGGGGTGCCTTCATGCCAGGGAGCCAGAATCTGAAGAGCTCAAGATATTTAAGTTCTAGAGACGTGGAAGCATTCTGTATAACAGGAAAAGAACTGAAATGAGAGAAGATAGAACGGAACCCTGTTATGACGTTGCCCATCACAGAATCAGATATGACACACCCTCAGAGAGAAAATGTTCCTCGAATTAAAGGGCTGACAAAATATAGATGTTAGTGGTGGCCCCACACCCATCCTACTCTGTCCTCCGTGTACAAAGTATGCCTGACATTCCTGCAACCCCAGATGCAACACTGAACAGGGATGCCAGGCTTCTTTTTCTTCCTTTCTCTTGTACTTAGCTGCTCTTCTAAGTAATTTGGGGAAGATATTTGAAGAATATCACTTTGAAGGATGCCAAATTATCAGCCAGGTGCAACCTGGCAGGATTCGTTGTTCCGCAGTTGGAGACCCTCAGCACTGTGGGAACAAGAGTGTGAGGGAAGGAGGTGACCATTCCTTCCCCGTCCACCTGATGGAGATCCTCGAGGGTGGAGCTGGGTTCCATTCCTCCCATGAATCCCCAGCTTCTGGCACCATTAAGGTGCTTAATAAATGGGAATCAAGTGAGTGCAAGCTTGACTCACAGAGCAGGCATAAAACCAGGACAAATAAAAGAGAAGGTGTAGCAAGTCGGCATGCACAACAAATGAGAGGATCTGGGCTTCAAGCAATCGAGACGTCAATCTTTATGAAATATCACAGTCTCATAAAAAAATGCCATCTTGATTATTGTCTCATGACGTTGCTGTCCCTTATCAGGAGGAAATATGAGGAGAGAAGGGCCATGTCAGTGAATAAAAGAAATTGTTTGATTTAATTTTATTTTTAATGCCATATTAATCGATTGATTGATAGATATCTCCGTTCCCAGAGAGTACCAAAGCAATATGACATGATGGAAAAACCACTGCACTCGGCTCTGGGCATAAGCCTACACAGGAGTCATTGGGTCTCTCTGGGGCTCTGCCCCCTCTTTTGTAAAACAAGAGGTAGGATGAGTTCCATTTCTCAAATTCTTTGTTTCCACCTAAGTTTGGTTAAAATTTAATAATTTGTCCCATCATAATTTTTATAATTATTGTCATTAACATATAGAGGGTGGCTATCACACTTGAAGCATCTTCTCCTTTTTGAATCTCAGATGCGTTTTTCCACATGCACAGGGCTATAATTATACAAATAGGAGCAGCAAGTTTAAAGTAAAGGATCATTATCAACATCTGCATTTCTAATTTATACTCTTCTCTGATATAAATTTTCACACATTAAACATTAAATTATGTTTCCACATTTAAGCCAGAGAAAAAACCTATTTTTCAACAGAATCTTATGAACATTTTCAAGCATACAGAAGAGTAGAGGGCTTCCCTGGTGGTGCAGTGGTTGAGAGTCCGCCTGCCGATGCAGGGGACACGGGTTCGTGTCCCGGTCCGGGAAGATCCCACATGCCGCGGAGCGGCTGGGACCGTGAGCTATGGCCACTGAGCCTGCGCGTCCGGAGCCTGTGCTCCGCAACGGGAGAGGCCACAACAGTGAGAGGCCCACGTACCGCAAAAAAAAAAAAAAAAAAAAAAGTAGAAAGAATTCAGATTTTGTTTCTGAATAACTGGTTGTCTAGCATCTTAAAGAATGAGACTGAAATACTAAGGGCACAATTAATTTTTATCTTGGCTTTAAAAGTATATCTAGCTGAGGGGGGCTCCTTCAAGATGGCAGAGGAGTAAGACATGGAGATCACCTACCTCCCCACAAATACATCAAAACTACACCTACATGTGGAACAACTCCTACAGCACACCTACTGAATGCTGGCAGAAGACCTCAGACTTCTCAAAAGGCAAGAAACTCCCCACGTACCTGGGTAGGGCAAAAGAAAAAAAGAAAAAACAGAGACAGAAGAATAGGGACGGAACCTGCACTAGTGGAAGGGAGCTGTGAAGGACGAAAAGTTTCCACACACTTGGAAACCCCTTCGCGGGCAGAGACTGCGGGTGGCAGGGGGGAAGCTTTGGAGCCACGGAGGAGAGTGCAGCAACAGGGGTACAGAGGGCAAAGTGGAGAGATTCTCACACAGAGGATTGGTGCCAACCAGCGCTCACCAGCCCAAGAGGCTTGTCTGCTCACCCACCGGGGCGGGTGGGGGCTGGGAGTTGAGGCTCTGGCTTCAGAGGCCAGATCCCAAAGAGGACTGGGGTTGGCTGCATGAACACAACCTGAAGGGGGCTAGTGAGCCACAGCTAGTCAGGAGGGAGTCTGGGAAAAAGTCTGGACCTGCCTAAGTGGCAAGAGACCATTGTTTTGGGGTGCACAAGAGAGGGGATTCAGAGCACTGCTTAAACGAGCTCCAGAGACGGGCATGAGACACTAAGGCTGATGCTGCGGCCACCAAAAAGCCTGCGAGCACAGGTCACTCTCCACACCTCCCCTCCCGGGAGCCTGTGCAGCCCGCCACTGCCAGGGTCCCGTGATGCAGGGACAACTTCCCCAGGAGAACGCACGGCGCGCCTCAGGCTGGTGCAATGTCACGCCGGCCTCTGCCGCCGCAGGCTCGCCCCACATCCGTGCTCCACCCTCCCGCCGGCCTGAGCGAGCCAGAGCCCCCGAATCAGCTGCTCCTTTAACCCCATCCTGTCTGAGTGAAGAACAGAGGCTCTACGGCAAACTACACGCAGAGGCAGGGCCAAATCCAAAGCTGAGCCCGGGAGCTGTGAGAACAAAGGAGAGAAAGGGAAATCTCTCCCAGCAGCCTCAGGAGCAGCGGATTACATCTCCACAGTCAACGTGATGTACCCTGCATCTGCGGAATACATGAATAGACAACGAATCAACCCAAAATTGAGGCGGTGGACTTTGGGAGCAACTGTAGACTTGGGGTTTGCTTCCTGCATCTAATTTGTTTCTGGTTTTAGGTTTATCTTAGTTTAGTATTTAGAGCTTGTTATCACTGCTAGATTTATTTAGTGATTTGGTTGCTCTCTTTCTTTTTTTATTTTATATATATATATATATTTATTTATTCTTTTTGTTCCTTTTTCTCTCTTTGTGAATGTGTGTGTGTATGCTTCCTTGTGTGATTTTGTCTTTATAGCTTTGCTTTTGCCATTTGTCCTAGGGTTCTGACTGTCTGCTTTGCTGTTTTTTTGTTTTTTATTTAGTATAATTTTTAGCACTTGTTATCATTGATGGATTTGTTTTTTGGTTTTGTTCCTCTCTCCTTTCTTTCTCTCTTTTCTTTATTTTTTCATTTTTAATAATTTTTTTCTATTTTAATTATTTTATCTTATTCTTTCTCCCTCCTTCTCTCTCTCTCCCTCCCTCCCTCCCTCCCTCCCTCCCTCCCTCCCTCTCTCCCTCCCTTTTCTTCTGAGCCGTGTGGCTGACAGGGTCTTGGTGCTGCAGCCAGGTGCCAGGCCTGAGCCTCTGAGGTGGGAGAGCTGAGTTCAGGACATTGGTCCACCAGAGACCTTCCGGCCCCACATAATATCAAATGGTGAAAGTTATTCCAGAGATCTACATCTCAATGCTAAGACCCACCACCACTCAACGACCAGCAGACTACAGTGCTGGACACCCTATGCCAAACAACTAGCAAGAAAGGAACACAAACCCACCCATTAGCAGAGAGACTGCCTAAAATCATAATAAGTTCACAGATACCCCAAAACACACCACTGGATGTGGCCCTGCCCACCAGAAAGAAAAGATCCAGCCTCATCCACCAGAACACAGGCACCAGTCCCCTCCCACAGGAAGCCTACACAACCCACTGAACGAAACTTAGCCACTGGGGGCAGACACCAAAAACACCAGGAACTATGAACCTGAAGCGTGCGAAATGGAGACCCCAAACACAGTAAGTTAAGTAAAACGAGAAGACAGAGAAATACGCAGCAGATGAAGGAGCAAGGTAAAAACCCAGCAGACCAAACAAATGAAGAGGAAATAGGCAGTCTACCTGAAAAGGAATTCAGAATAATGATAGTGAAGATGATCCAAAATCTTGGAAATTTAATGGAGAAACTATAAGAAACATTTAACAAGGACCTAGGAGAACTAAAGAGCAAACAAACAATGAAGAACAACACAATAAATGAAATTAAAAATTCTCTAGAAGGGATCAACAGCAGAATAACTGAGGCAGAAGAACGGATAAGTGACCTGGAAGATAAAATAGTGGAAATCACTACCGCAGAGCAGAATAAAGAAAAAAGAATGAAAAGACCTGAAGACCATCTCAGAGACCTCTGGGACAACATTAAACACAACAGCATTCGAATTATCGGGGTGCCAGAAGAAGAAGAGAAAAGAAAAGGGACTGAGAAAATATTTGAAGAGATTATAGTTGAAAACTTCCCAAATATGGGTAAGGAAGTAGACAGTCAATTCCAGGAAGCGCAGAGAGTCCCATACAGGATAAATCCAAGGAGAAACATGCCAAGACACATACTAATCAAACTATCAAAAATTAAAATACAAAGAAAAAATATTAAAAGCAGCAAGGGAAAAGCAACAAATAACCTAGAAGGGAATCCCCATAAGGTTAACACCTGATCTTTCAGCAGAAACTCTGCAAGCCAGAAGGGAGTGGCAGGATATATTTAAAGTGATGAAAGGGAGGGGCTTCCCTGGTGGTGCAGTGGTTGAGAGTCCGCCTGCCGATGCAGGGGACACGGGTTCGTGCCCCGGTCCGGGAAGATCCCACATGCTGCGGAGCGGCTGGGCCCATGAACCATGGCCACTGAGCCTGTACCTCCAGAGCCTGTGCTCCACAACAGGAGAGGCCACAACAGTGAGAGGCCCGCGTACCGGAAAAACAAACAAACAAACAAAAAACACTACAATGAAGTATCACCTCACACTGGTCAGAATGGCCATCATCAAAAAATCTACAAACAATAAATGCTGGAGAGGGTGTGGAGGAAAGGGAACCCTCTTGCACTGTTGGTGGGAATGTAAATTGATACAGCCACTATGGAGAACAGTATGGAGGTTCCTTAAGAACTAAAAATAGAGCTACCACACGAACCAGCAAACCCACTACTGGGCATATGTCCTGAGAAAACCAATTCAAGAGTCATGTACCACAGTGTTCATTGCAGCACTGTTTACAATAGCCAGGGCATGGAAGCAACTAAGTGTCCCTTGACAAATGAATGGATAAAGAATGTGTGGTACATATATACAGTGGAATATTACTCAGCCATAAAAAGAAATGAAATTGAGTTATTTTTAGTAGGCGGATGGACCTAGAGACTGTCATACAGAATGAGTAAGTCAGAAAGAGAAAAACAAATACCATATGTTAACACATATATATGGAATCCAAAATAAAAAAGGTTCTGAAGAACCTAGGCGTAGGACAGGAATAAAGACACAGACATAGAGAATGGACTTGAGGACATGGGGAGGGGAAAGGGTAAGCTGGGACGAAGTGAGAGAGTAGCATGGACATATATACACTACCAATTGTATAAAAGATAGATAGTGGGAAGCAGCCGCATAGCTCCGGAAGATCAGCTCGGTGCTTTGTGTGGGATAGGTGGGATAGGGAGGTGGGGAGGGAAACGCAAGAGGGAGGAGATAGGAGGATGTATGTATATGTGTAGCTGATTTACTTTGTTATACTGAAGAAACTAACACACCATTTTAAAGCAGTTATACTCCAATAAAGGTGTTTAAGAAAAAAAAAAAAGAGTATATCAAGCTGTGAGCTAACTTAGCTAGTAAGGTTCAAAACGGTTCAATAAAATGTATGCTACATCTCAGTACATGAGCTTGTATTGTGGTCACTTGTGGACAATAAACCAGTGTTCCCCATGGATCTCCCTGAACCTATCTTTCTCGAGCTTCCA
This sequence comes from Leucopleurus acutus, assembly GCF_964270905.1. Lineage (NCBI taxonomy): Eukaryota > Metazoa > Chordata > Mammalia > Artiodactyla > Delphinidae > Leucopleurus > Leucopleurus acutus. The sequence continues at coordinate 46,549,798 of NC_139142.1, forward strand.
TGGAGGACTTGGTAGAATGTTGGCAATTATGTTGACGTAAAGCTATAACAGGTTTATATGTTTCCAGTGAATAAACAAAGATTATGAGAATATTTCTAAAATGGGTGGATTTTTTTCCTGTGTATCATAGGTTGAAGTATAAGATTGTCTAGCACAGTGGTTGTAAAATTTTATTGTTAGTTTCAGAATCCTTTCTTTAATTAAATATTTAGGGCCTAATTTTGGGAAAAGATTTAAATACGGTTGCAGGGGAAGACTGTAGGGCCCGCTGTGAAATATTTTTGTGTATATTCCTGATCTGGATTTATACCAGTAGTAGTCTCTGAACTTCACTGATCCACATATAGTAGTAAAACTTTCTCCCTCATGCCCTCATATGGACATTATATATTAGAAAGAAGAAAGGAATTGTAATTACTTCTAAAATTAATAGCACAAAAATATTTTCTCTCACAATAATGTATGTTATTAATAATATTCTAGATCCTTTGTTGCTGACAGTGATACTTCTGAACATTATTTGTTAATGTCCTAAGTAATTTTATATTTTTAGTACAAAGTTCAACTTTAACTAGAGTGACTATGCAGTTGTAATTTCAAATACTGTCTTTAATAATTCCAAAGAACTTCTGGAGATATATATGTATATATTTTATATATAAGTTCCTTGTTTTCATTTCATAACTGAGGGAAGGTGACATGTCAGTTCTGCCAGTCTCTTATTGTTTATACATATTTGCATTATTGCGAATACTTTAATATGAGAATTCATTTTAAGAATATTTTTAATCCTTGTGTCTATTGTGTGAATTAGACGAGATAATCTATAAATTCACTGAACTGGGCACAGCGATAAATCTCAATATACTGAAAACAAATTCACAAGTAAGAGCTATGCCAGGAACCTCTCTGTGTTTTGTAATATCTACCTTATCTTCTGTTTATGGCATGTGACTGTCTGACGCAGAGTGTGGGCACCAGTGTCAATCCATATATTTAAAATGATTGAGAATTATATAAATACGATAAACATACAAACAGAAAGTCTAATATGTTCTTTTTGTGCCCCATGGGTCATCCCACTCTGATTCTGGACTTGGCCCTCAAGGCCATTCACCAAAACTGCCTGATGCTCATGGTAACTAAGTGTGATCTGTGTAAATATCACTTTGATTCCTTTCCCCTACCCCAGATCCTCACATCTCAGGACAGACATTTCAAGACTAACCTAGCACTGGTAAATATCTGACTTCCATACTCACTCTCATCACATCAGATCAGAACGGTGGTGACTGCAAGGCAGTAGTGTGGAGGCCTTCTTAATAGTGCGTGATGCCCCTTGATGGACACTGGATCTCACAGAGCAGATACAGTTGACATGAATGAGGATGGGCATGTTGTCAGCATGAGCGAAACAGAGGAGTACACCTCCTGAATGGTTGAGATGAAACTGAAGTCTGGGCTTACTGCTGCCATTTTATCAACAATTTCCCAGATAAATAAAGGAGATTTCTATTTAGAAATGAGAGCTTGTAACTGGGCCAGAGTAACGCCATATGTTTTTTCTTTTCCTTGAAACACATACTTCTTTTCTAACACTTACTCTATGCAAGTTGTAGGTGTTTGACATTAGCCAAAGATGGTGACCCCAGTAAATCTAGCAACATCTTAGCATTTGGTTTCATAACCCTTTTTTCTTTAACCTGGGAATGAAAATGGGGTCTTAGCAGTCATAGATAGAATTTCTTTTTTCCCCCCAATACAGTAGGCATGGATGTGATTCCACCACAATACTGTAACATGAGAAATGGTACATTTGATAAATTTTTTCCAGATCGAATTAAATACGTTCATCGTTCCCATCCTGCCAGACTGCAATGCACAATCTGTCATTGTTGGGGTTCAGGGGAAGTTAGGACTTGTGTGTGGCCCCCAGTATTTGGGAAAGGCCCGCTGATATGCTCATTGCCCAAGCCTGTGTGGTTCCGTAAAACGGATGGCTCTGCTGGGTCCCCAGGCAAGTCTTGGAGCCCTGGGCTCTGGGTTCAGCCTTTCTATGAAGACTGAGTGGGGCTCAAGCCCTTGATTTCCTCAGAACTACAACCACCCCTTCATCCTTTCCCAACACAAAATAGAAGTGAAATTCAATAAATTATTCTGCTACAACACTGGTGGTGGGGCCATATTGAGGCACCAGCTAAGGTCCCCCTGTCCCTCTCTTCTTACCAAAGGGGCCCCTGGACCTTCTGATGCTGGTGCAGCCGCCACTAGCAGGTCTTTGAGCCACTGTGTGTCAGTCAAGAAGCTCACAGTTCCCAAAGGTCACAGAGGCTTGCTTCCACCTTCTTTGGCAGCTTCCACACAGCCAGTTCTTGAAGAGGACATTGAAAGACAAATCAGAGTGACAAATGCTTTGCTGTTCTTATCGTCCCCAACTCCTCTGACTGCTGAGGCACTGGTACTGGAACAAACTCATGTGGTTGACCCTTTCTCCCCTTAGAAAGAGTTCTTTCCCAGGATCCTCCGGGGTTCCTCACACAATCCAGGCCCCATTGGGCTAGCCCTTAGCGGGCCAGGCTCTTGTGTACTTGTTTGCATTCCTGGGAGAGAGACTGATCCATGCACCTTTAACAGCCATAAATAATTACTATACTGTTGTTACGTTGGCTGGGATAGTCTCAGCATTTTCAGATATCTTAGTCTTGTCTCAGATATGTTGGTTTTGTTAGAATCTGACAAAGAAATGGTACAATGGCAAAAAAATTTTTATAACTCTCATTTTAATTATTCCCAGACCCTTTTTTGCACAACTGGCTGGCTGGCTGACTGATTCAATGTAAATGTCCAGAAGGGTGGGACCGTTTATAACCATAGAAACAAATACAGGACTTTTACCCTAAGCTATGCTGGATGGATAAACAAACACTGGGACTAGACAGCTGACACCATCCTACAGCCTTTGTAACTGTGCTTCTGTAAAGCCCCCCCAGACAGAGTTCCAACATCCTCATCCAGCTAGCAGATTGGCTCCTTTGTTAGGCCATCACATTATCCGGAATTTTTTGAACATTTTATAGACCGTATTAAATAGATGGGCTAATGTCAAAATCAATTATTTTTATAACAGTCTTGAGAAGTGAAACATTATTTATTATAGTAACTATGAAACAGATGTTGTATGTACTAATTCAGTAAAAAAAATCCATTGAAACAGCCATTTTATGATTTTCCCAGGAACGCTAGGTTAAATTTGATGTGTCTGGTTCCAAACAAAAATTCACACAAAGCATGTCAGAGTAAGTTTAGCAAATATTTAGCAAATATGAAAGATGTAGATCCAAAAGAGAAATGGGAAAATAAAACATCAGGTTGGGGGAAGAATCTCTTCTCCTTTCTCAGCAGATTGCCAGGAAAGACAAAGAAGGCGTGGGCGGCGCCTTGTGGGGCAGTGCGGGAACCAGCAACCTGTCCCGTGAGGCGCCCGGGAGGAGGCAGAGCGCATGTGCCTGCGGAGATGGGCAGGAACCCAGGGTTGGCGGAAGAACAATGCCGGCTAAGGGAGATTGTCAGCGTGGATTTTGACATAAGGGCTGAAGTAATGGATTAGGTATGAAAGCTAGTCATCTCTTTTCAACATCTGTCACTTTGCTGCCTTCTCTTTTCTTAAATTGTCTTCACTTTGCCATTAGCTTCAGCAAGGCGGATCTTCAGGGTTGAGGCTTGATGTTGCATTTAAAAAAATCATCATAATCTCGTTGAGATTTAAGAAACCTCGCTTTGTTTCCACCTGAGTGGAAGAAAGAGAATAGAAGTATGTTCCAAATGGAAGATGCCAATATTTTAAGCAAAGGCTACCAAAAAGAATTTACGGAAAAGTGGACAAATAGCTAAAAGTTTCTAAAGTCTTCTTTTTTTGCTATTGCACCTGCAACTTCCTTGTTTCATTACAGCTGATTTCATCCTGTTTTACAAAAATATACTTCTGAAAAGTTGTATATGTATATAGACATATGTAATAAGGAGGACTCTATAAAAGATTACAAATTCACAATTATATTTGACCATTTATTTAGAGCTTATCTTTGATGATGTATTTGCAATATTTTATATCTCTGATCTCTGACCAACTTGAAGTAAATAAACTTCTAATTGGAGGTTAATATTTTCTGGTTTGGATTACCTAATAATTATTTTCTTTGTTTCAGTGGTATGAAGTATATCAGAGCTATGTTTGTTACTAGTAGCAACATTTTTATAGAACTGTAATGAAAACATTGTAAAATATATATATTTAATATTCAATAATACAAAACTGCTTTGGGATAAATAAAGTCATGATGCCAAAATTCAATTGTTGTCTGACAGGCAGCTATAAAAATAATGGCTTGAATACTGGCATTAGCTAGTGCTCTAAAGTCTAAATCTGGTGTGTAAAGATCAGTGTGGAGTCAACATACAATTTTTTAAAGTGCTGATATGTTGAAATTAACATTGCCAAATTTGGGGGAATGTCTGCAAGTTTAGGAAACCCATCTCTTTATCTGTCTTTAGAAATCACTGTTCATACAGATGAGAAAATAATAAGGTGACTCACTAGGCTGCAAAGCTAGAGAAATTCCATTTTGTAAAGAAATTCTGCTATAAATAATAATATTAAGGCACCTAACCTTTAATGATGCCTGTGTTTTCTCTTGTGGTTTAGCAATATGATGTTCTTATTCATTAAATCCCTAGTTAGAATATTGACTTGCCATATATGCTACATACCTTACCAATTTGTACTCCCCCCCCCCTTTTTTTTTAAAAGTTCAACAAGTATTTATTGAGCTCCTCTTCTCTAGGCATTGTATAAATAGATAGACTATAACCAACAACACCCTGGCCTTTCCTTACGGAGCTTCCCTAGGTTATCAATTTCAAAGATTTTGAACACCACAAATATTTTCAATAGAAAAATCATACTGAATCAATTTAGTCTTTGAAGATTCAGAAGATACTTCCAGATCTTTCAGTCACCAAGGTCATGTTATGAGCACCATTTATCATGGTACAATCAAAGCCCTGACATTCTAGTTAATAGCTTCGATTTGGTCGTCTGCAGCTAAAAGTGTATTACTTGTTGCACACAGCATTTTATAGCTGAGAATATCAGAGCACAATGAACACTTGAAAACAATGACTTTCACGAGCTGTTTAGGGAAAAGGAAAGCTACCCTTCTTCTAGTATAAATGGGAAACAGTGTCTTTTACCATTCATTCAGTAGAATTTATTGCATGCTTACGGTACAAAGCTAGATACCCACTTTGTTAAGTGACCCTTTGTTTCCACAGAAGCCAACATAGTCGTGTGTCTTATATCAGGATATTCTCTCCCTTATATTAGAGAAGCTACTCCAAGAATAACAAGTTACCATTGATTGAGCACCTGTGTTGTCCAGGCATTATCCTAGCATCTTACAAAAATTATCCCTGATTCTTACAGTGCAACAGCATTGCAAAGTGGATTTTATTATTCCTCTTTACAGAAATAAATTCAGAGAAGTTATGCCAAGCTTCCTTTAAGTCTCTGTAGTATTAAGTGACAGAGTCAGAATTTGAACCCAGGCTGGTTTGGTTCTAAAATCTTTTTTTCAATTTTCCAATTTTTAAAAAATGAGTATATTGTCTCATTTAGATTTGGCTGTACCGTCAAGAAGTACCTGTTTTTCTAACAAGGCTGTAATGCCAAGAAGTAACATCGAATGTGTAGGGCTCAGAGGACTGAAGGCTTCCCTCAAAAGACCTCATGGATGTGGGAAATGACTCTGCTCCAGAAAGGAAATCTGACAAGGATCTTAGAAGGGAAATGAGATGATATAACTGGTAGACAGTGAATTCCTTCCTCTTGGCAACATGAGTGTGCCAGATGAGAGTTAGGCAGGAGAGTAACTGCTTCATGATCTTGTAGCTTCTCCAAAGTCAGAACTTGAAAAGAGGGCAGCCTGAGGGACCAAAGGTGAGACCAGAACCGACACAGAGTAAAGGCTGTGGTTAAACTGAGGAGGAGCTGAAAGAGAAACTCTGACGTTCCGATGACGGATAGATGTTTTTGCTGATTCACACTAAATGTTTTCCTCAGGAGCATGGGAATTTTTTTTTGTTGTTACCATGTTTAAATGTTAAAGGATAAAGGAAAAAATTCATATAGCATTTTGGGTTAATTGAACTTTTAGTATGAGTTTATAGAAAGGATGCTTGCCCCATTTCTTGATAGTCCCAGGAGTACCAGGAAAGAAACAGGAGGAACAAGCCACCTAGCAGTCTCCTGTGAGCCACACTTATCACACGTGACTCAAAAGTATTTACTACTGATTACTAATTTACTACACATCGCTAATAAGTGTTTACTAAATATGAATTGACTATACATTATTAATACGTGTTTTCTAATTACTAATTTACTGCACATTACTAATTAGATTTATTTACATCTGAGATGTCATCTGAGGCCTATTGCTCCTTGGAGATTTTGGTAAACTTGGTTTAAAATGCTGATTTCAAGGCTTATGAGAATCCAAAGCATCACTACCTTGAATGCTGGGTACTATCTATAAATCCTTGAAAAATAAATTTTTTTTTCAAGATCTTCTCTGTTTCCACACCTGAATCTGTGACGTGTATAATCTTGTGCAGAGAATTAAAACTTGCACAGTTTTTTAGACTTGACTAAAATTGAGGAAGACTACCTTCAGGAATATCTTTGTGGTAACTAAATATGTAGCAAGTGGGTCTATAACAACATATATCTAAAGTTACAAAAATAAACCAGGGGCTAAAAGCGATTGAGTTTGTAAGGTACATATGTGAGGTAGTGATAAATGTGAAGAGAATTTTAGCATAGCCATAGGATAGAAGGAGGAGAAATTATAAATCTTGATTCAGAATCTTAGCCGGATAGCTTGTATGCCAGTATATATGACTGGCAATGCAGACCCCCCTATATAAATGTAGGGAAATTCAGGAAAAATCTTGGGGGAGGGCAGTATATCTCAGAGATAAGTATATACCAAGGCCTACAGAAAAGGCCTACAGAAAAGGCCTACAGTGGGCTTCCCTGGTGGCGCAGTGGCTGAGAGTCTGCCTGCCGATGCGGGGGACGCGGGTTCGTGCCCCGGTTCGGGAAGATCCCACATGCCGCGGAGCGGCTGCACGCGTGAGCCATGGCTGCTGAGCCTGCGCGTCCGGAGCCTGTGCTCCGCAACGGGAGAGGCCACAACAGTGAGAGGCCCGGGTACCGCAAAAAAAAAAAAAAAAAAAAAAAAAATTTAACCCATAGGTATATTTAATTGCTAGTCTTCATTTCTATATATTTGGAGACAGTTAACCAAATAGTGTTTACTGAGCAGCTACAGGTTAAAATTTGTGTTGAATGGTTGTTGACTACAGACTTTGCTAGGTAACTGTTGTGACATCTTTCTCTCAGGCGAGATATTGACAACACCTGTGGCAAATTTGGGGTCATAACTCAGCCTTCCTCTGCCGCGTACCGCAAAAAAAAAAAAAAAAAAAATAGAAAAGGCCTACAGTTAGAAAATATCTTTATTAATCTGCTCCCAAGAAACTTGAGAAGGCAAGATAGGAAATAAAGAGGGAAATACCCAAGATAGGATATAATTCATAACTACGTTGTATGGGATCACACATAATTCAATACATGCTTTAGAATCCATTGGAGGTTATTTTGTGGTATAGCAGATGAGGACCCAAAAAGCAGATACTTCTTCAAAGATTATATTGGAAGGCAGAAAGGACAGCAACCTCTTTGAAAATAACCAGAAGTAATCAATTTCAGGATTCTGAGCAAAGGAAGGTTAAAAGTCAGTAAATCAATGAGGTCATAGTTCATTTCATATATTTGTCATCATTTCCTTGCTGTTCTTTCACTGTTTTAATTGATGTGCAGAATTCCTATTCAAGGCATTTATTGAAGACACTTGCTTTTCCAATTACATAGGAAAATAAACAACATTGTGGATGGTTTGAAGTCCTGAAATGGGAAGAGAGGCTGAGAATTTTCTAATTTTGAGGGTCAACTTCATTTATTATATATTTAAAAAAATTAAGTACAGTAAAGTTAACAAATCTCAAGTGACAACTTAATAAATCTGTACATATATCCTTCAAGCCGAAGAACTTCATTCGTTGTAGTGCATATCTATTGGAAATAAATTAATTCCAGCTTTTGCTTCTAATTTCCCTTCGTTTTTGAAAGATAAAATTTTCTCCAGGTATTGAATTGTAGGTTAGTAGCTTTTTACCTTCAGCTCTTAAAATAGATCATTCCATTGTTCTCTACATCCATGGCTTTTGCTGAGAAGTCATCTTTGATTCTTACTATTGTCCCCCTGAGAGTAAGGTGTCTCCTTTAACCAGGTAATTTTGAGATTTTATCTTTATCTTTTGTTTTCTGCAGTTTGATTATCATATGCCTACATGTGATTTTCTTTGTATTTACCTGGTTGGGGTTCTCTGAGATTCTTAAACCTATGGGTTGATTACCGACTATTAAATCTTCAAATAATGCTTCTGCCTTGTTCTCTTTCTTCTCGCCTTCTGAAATTCGGACTACATATACATTAGATTGTTTTACTGTATCCTACATGTCTCTTACACTCTGTTTCATCCTCTTCTTTCCTTTTTCTCTTTGATTTTCAGTTTGAGTGTTCTCTTGTTGATATTTTCCTGCTGTATCTTGACTGCTCTTAAGTTCATCCACTTAGTTTTTAATTTCAGATACAGGCATACCTCAGAGATATTGCAGGCTCAGTTCCAGACCACCACAATAAAGTGAATATCACATTAAGGCAAGTCACACAGTTTTTTGGTTTCCAAGTGCATATAAAGGTATGTTTACACCATACAGAAGTCTATTAAGTGTGCAATAGCATTATGCCTTAAAAAACAATGTACATACCTTAATTAAAAGATAATGCTGGGTTTCCCTGGTGGTGCAGTGGTTGGAAGTCCACCTGCTAATGCAGGGGACACGGGTTCGTGCCCTGGTCCGGGAAGATCCCACATGCTGCGCAACGGCTGGGCCCGTGAGCCATGGCCGCTGAGTCTGCGTGTCCAGAGCCTGTGCTCTGCAATGGGAGAGGCCACAACAGTGAGAGGCCTGCATACCACAAAAAAACAAAACAAAACAAAAAAAACAAAACAAAAAAGATAATGCTATTGGAAAAATTGTGCCAATAGACTTGCTCAATGCAGGGTTGCCACAAACCTTCAAACTGTAAGAAAACAATATCTGTGAAGCACAATAAAGTGAAGTGCAATAAAACAAAGTATGCCTTGTAGAAGATGTATCTGATTTTATAGATTCTAATTTCCTGCTAAAATTATTAATCCTTTCAACCATTTTATCAGTCTTCTCCTATATTTAATGTATTTATTAAAATTCTTTTAGGTCTTGTCTGCTAATTCCAACATTTGAATCATCTGTAGCTCTGTTCCTGTTGACTGTGTTGGGTCTTGATCTCTGTTCTTACGGTTCTTCACATGTTCTGTATTTTTGTTTTTAAAATTTTATGCTGGGCTTTGTATATAAACTAATCGTAAAGATTGAAGTTTATACTTTTTCTCTTCAGAAAGGGTTTTCCCTTTCTAGATCCAACCAGAAAGTGAGATTTTACCTTTAATTAAACTCAATCTACCTCTGGTTCCAAATGTCTCAAGGGAGAAACCTTCCCAATTTTTTTTTTTTTTTTTTGCGGTACGCAGTCCTCTCACTGTTGTGGCCTCTCCCATCGCAAAGCACAGGCTCCGGACGCGCAGGCTCAGCGGCCATGGCTCACGGGCCCAGCCGCTCCGCGGCATGTGGGATCTTCCCGGACCGGGGCACGAACCCGTGTCCCCTGCATCGGCAGGCGGGCTCTCAACCACTGCGCCACCAGGGAAGCCCGAAACCTTCCCAACTTTTGACTGAAAACTTAGCAAGTCTCCATATAATCTTCCCATCCCCAAAGACTAAGAGACTCAATGTGCTCTCTGGCAGTTTTGAGCTGTGTTCTGCAGGCTTCTGGTCCTTGATCTGGCAAATATTTTAAATGTCTTGAGGAGAAGACCAGCCCTGTGTTTGATGAAGTCTCCCTTCTTCATGTACTACTTTGTCTCCCAAATATGGCTAGAAAAACAGGGATTATAGTGTGCCTTTTGGAAGCTTTCTAGCCACCCACACAGACTTGGATTTAGCAAATGAATTCTGGGGGAAGATGGTCACCATATTTTGGAGCTCCTGAAATTTCCACCTTGTTACAATTGTCCTGCAAGACCACCAAATCCTTGTTGGGTTCTCTTCTCCCCTCAAGCCCAGTCTTCAGTTCTTACCCATAATTTGCAAATACCCCTAGATGAGAAATTGACCAGCAATAGCCTGTGTGCCTCGGAAGGGGTTGCTACTCTCTGGTTTAGTTCATTCAGTCCTTTTTATACCACATCTTTCCAATGTCTTAAAAAATATATACATATATATGTAAAATATAATAAGAATATATTATATATAAATAATATATAATAAATAATATATTATATATAATATATATTAAAAGGTATTAAAAATTATATATGTAAGATGTATACACACAATCAATTTTTTGAAGTAGTTATGTTCTATAACGTCACCACAAACATTGAATTAGCAAATACTGAATTGTTGTCCCTAGGGGAAATAGAGGATTAGGTTACTTAATACAGTTTGTTGGTTCATTAACGTTGAACTTATGGCCAACTTATGCCTGAATGAAACTTACCTAATACACGTGTTTCCTCCATATTGCACACACAGCCTTCTTGCACTGAGGAACACTGGCCGGCACTTTGGCACTCTACTCGGGGGCCATTTAAATAGCAAAATCACCAACAAAAACCACAAAAATATCAATACAAAGAACATTAAATAGACTATAAAAAGGATGCTTGTTTATAGTATGAGCTGAAACAAGAAGCAGAGTGTTGCCTTATTTAACCTCAGGTGAGAACACGCATGTTGGGTGACTCAAATGTTTTGCCACTCTGTGCATGGGCTTGTCGCAAATGACCTCAGAAGCACTGTGAGCTTTGATTTTAGCATTAAAAATAAATTTTAGCGGATAGGCGATTTCTCTAAGAAATCTACAAATAATAAGGAACAACTTATATTTATATAAATATAATGTATATATTTTAATATATAAATATATAATCTTTAAATTATATTTATATATAAATGTATATTTTTATATGTTATACATGTTTTAAAGTAAATTATGTTTCTATATATTTTTTCAAATTACCTGCCTCTTTTAGCTGTTACATTGGGAGTGGTGTTCTGTTGCTTTCTATTCCATCCTACTTAGAAACAAAAGCCCTCAATCACCATTTAAAAATTTTTTTTTTTAATTTCATAATAGTCTTATTTTCTGCTAAAAACATCTATTGCTAAGGCTCTTAGGAACTAACTGCAAGATTTAGGTTTGGCCACAGTCAGATAACAGTTTATGATACTTTGAATTATTTCTTCTGATTATGAGCAACACCTCACATGTCCAGTTCTGTTCTGACTCAGTTAAATTTTATCTTTTCACTGGTCCACTTTTAGGAAGGCTGGTGGTGGTGATATCTCCATATCTGTGGGGAGACAGTTATTAAAATGGGTAACGTCAGCGTGAATCTTTCTGTGATTTGTAAGAACGTTCCATGGTGGCTGTTGCAGTTTCTTATAAAATGCTGCTCTCTAAACTAGAGTATAAGTTATTCCTGGATGAGAGCACCCCACCTGCCGTGGGAGCAGAATGAATGTCCTCACATCTGGTTTCCCGCCCAAGCTCCTGGGCAGATGGGAAACATAGGGAAGAAAGAACAATCTGGGCGGATGGAGGAGTGTGGAAGGACTTGGGGCAGGTGAGAGTCAAGGAACCGAAGAAGAACCTATTCAAAGCTTTCTGAATTAGTCTCCATCTCAACTGTACATCCCTGAATCTGTGTGGGTTTTCAGAGAAGCATGGAAATGGAGGTGAAGCTAGGAGAAAACAGAGACCCTACTGCCAGAGTTGCACTGCCAGGGATCTTGCAGACCTAAGGACAAGGAGAGTTTTCATTTCTTCCCTGGTGACATTGTGAGTGGTCTTGGGAGAAGGTCCTCCCAGAGTTGGAGGCCTACCAAATTCAGTCACCACATACAAGCTTGAGTACTAATGCTTTCTGAGCCAGTTTCCTATTAATAAATCCCCTTGCTTCAGTCCCCTGTTAAAGTATGAAAAGTTGGACTGTCCAGTGGGCCCTGTTTTCCCTTTTTCCTATTCAGGATTGCTGAGTAGGAACTCATGCAAGTAAGGCGTTAACTGTACTTCGTCCCCCTACCTAAAGTGACCTACAAGAGCTTGGCCAGGTAACTCTCTTCTACCTTGAGAAAGGCGTCTGTTGCCCCACTGGAACTTTGCCCAAATTTCTCCCTTTCATGTGTCCTTATAAGGCAGAGCAGACAGGAGAGGAGAATCATTTCAAGGTGATGAAATGGCTATGAGCCCACAGCTAGGGGGAAAAAGATTTTCCCTTAATCAGATGAAAAAACAACAACATTCTATCATAATATATGTAATCTATTTACAAACACTGTAAATTAATATATAAATGTATGTATATGTGTATGTGTGTGTACACACACACACACACACACACACACACACACACGCTTTGTGAGGGCAACAGCATACAGGGCCTCTTAGATGTGCCTCATTCCCTGGAATTTGCAGGCAGGCCTCCCATAGGAAGAGAATAAAAAGCTATAGCTAGACCCCAAAGGGTGCTGCTCTTTTGTACTTTGGGGGAGTTGGTAGGATGAAAATTGTACAGTTTCACTTAGAAATGTTGCCGTAGTTCTGAAAACACAGTGAACCCATCATATGATACCTCAGACATTGGGGGTCAAAAAATATTTATTATGCCAAAAGAAATGAAAACAGGGTCAACATAAAAACTTGTGCATGAATGTTCATAACAACATTACTCAAGATATTCAAAGAGTGAAAACAGCCTAATGCCCATCAGCTGATGAATGGATAAACAAATGTGGTATATCCATATAATGGAGTATTATTCAGCCATGAAAAGGAACGGACTACTGATTCATGCTGTACAACATGGATGAACTTTGAAAATGTTATGCTAAGTGAAAGAAGCTAGCCACAAAAGGCCATATATTGTATGATTCCATTTATATGAAATGTCCAGAATAGACATGCCTATAGGTACAGAAAATAGATTAGTAGTTGCCAGGAGCCGGGTAAGGTAGGGGGTGACTGCTAAGGGGGACATCTTTTTGGGGTGATGAAAATGTTCCAAAACCAAATGAGGTAATGCTTGTACAACTCTATGAATATACTAAAAAACATTGAATTTTATAATTTTTACTTGGTAAATTGTATGGTATATGCAAAAAAAAATTTTAACAAAAAACAAACAAACAAAAAGAAATACTCCACATGCCCAAGAAGGAATGATGGCAAGTCATGGAATTTGGGAATCTTGAATTTAGAAAAGACCTTAGAAGTCATCTTCTTTGACCTACCATACATCTGAATGCTGCTGAAGAAAATCACAGGCTTGTGATGCTACAAGTTTCATCCTCATTTTGGGTCCTTAAGTTGATAATCTATCAATCATTTTACCTTTATTTCACATTACCCACAATTTTGCTAACCCTTTGTGACAGTCTCAATAAAATACCCACACAACCTTCATTCCCCCACTCTGAGCCATTCATCTCTTATGTCACGGAAAGTTATGTTGTCACTAGCCATATTTATCTTACTGACCACTCCTTACTCTCTCCATATCCCTGTGCATTTCCTCTTATCTCTGTGAGAGAATCCCTTCTGTTTAAGATCAAAGGCCATTCTCTTTCTCGACCTCCCACCTCATCCTGGTCTCCTGCCACTTCCCATCTCCTCACTTTCCCCACCACCTCATGCTCTAGACATTGAAAGCCATTTGGTTCCCTGATAAGCCATGCTGTTCCTCCCCCCATGCCTTTTGCATATACAAACACCTCCTCTTTATCCTGAATGTCCTCCTTATGGACCGCCACTTATTGAACAACAGGATCCACAAACAAAACAAAAACAAAACTTCTACTTATCCCTCAAATGTGCTCAAGCATCACTTTCTCCGTAAAATCTCTGCTTCCATTTTTAGTCTCCTCCGACCTCTACCATAGCATCAAGTTTTCTCTCTCTGCAAGTTAGAATGTGGCACATAGTCCTTTGATTGCATGTATTATACCATATTGTCACTATTGGTTTGCTTACTTGGTGTTCTCTTTAAGCTGTGTGCTCTTTGAAGGAGGAAGCGTTTGCCCTTCCTCTCTATGTCTCTCATCATCTACATGACCGGTGTACAAATATGCTTGTTGAAACAGTCACAGGAATCTTCATTACATCACCCTAATTGATGGGTATTTAGTCCTAACCTGAATGTTTTCAGTTACAGGGCCCTCACCCCTTTGTGAGACAGCCCGTTCCATGCTTGGAACATTGCACTAATTAGGAAAGTCTTCCTTATATTGAGCCCAAATATTCTCCCCTTTGAGGTTCGCTCATTAATTCTGGCTCTTCCTTGTAGAACATAGATCAAGCTGTTCCTCTTTAACACAGTAGCTCTATTAAATGTGGCCCATAACTTTCATATACACGTCTCCTCTGGACACACACAGAGTAAAGGCACTTTGTCCTCTTCTGGCTAAATATCCCCACTTCCTTAAGGAATTCTTCAGTTAATCTCCCATGAATCACCTATGGGCCTGCTTTACCTCTGCAGGAGGCTTTCTAGTTGGTCAGTTTCCTTATCAAAGTGCCTCTCAGAACTGTTCCTGGTCCCTGGAGGTAGTCTGAAGAGAGAGAAGAGAGCAGGACTGGAAGTTCACTGGATCACGACTTTGTTCCTGTCCATGCAACCCTGGTCTTTTTGTGAACCCTGTCACACACTTGCAGTGAACTAAAACTTCCAGGCTTTTGCAGATGATTTCTGACATGGTCCATCTCCCCCATCCAATGCCAATGCTATTGCTCAAGAATTCACCTGGAGTGTTTATATGGTCAAGTGGGGAAAGTGAAGATACCATTAGAGCCCTGGATTCCTGAGTTAGAGGTTGTAAAGGAACAGCTCAGAGGAGAAGGCAAATGTGGAGAAGGAGGATGGGAATGGGAATGCTGCTATTTTTGTGACCGCTTTATCCATTCACTAAAGCTTCATTCTGTAGTACATTTCTCTGTGGGCAGGGATGATTGCCATGTGACTCGTCACTGTATACCTGCTATTAGGACAGTGCGTGGAACATAATGGTAAGCATTTGTGTGCGTGTGGATGAAATCATGGACTGTTTAATGTATAGGTCACAGGAATACTGAAGGCTGGCAGTATGTAACTCACAATAGAGAGAAAGAGAATCTATTTATAATATGTGGTGTGCTAGGTGTGTGTGAATTCAAAGCAGAAGTGTTTGGTTACAGCAATGACTTTCTTTTTCTTTTTTTTTATTGAAGTGCAGTTGATCTACAATGTTGTGTTAGTTTCTGGTGTACAACAAAGTGATTCAGTTATACATATATATACATATTCTTTTCCATATTCTTCTCTATTATGGTTAATTACAGAGTATTGAATATAGTTCCCTGTGCTATACAGTAAGACCTTGTTTTTTATCTATTTTATATATAGTAGTTTGTATCTGCTAATCCCAAATGCCTAATTTCTCCCTGCCCCCCTTTCCCCTTTGGTAACCATAAGTTTGTTTTCTATGTCTGTGAGTCTTTTTCTGTTTTGTAAATAAGTTCATTTTTTTTAGATTCCACATGTAAGTGATATCATATATTTGGCTTTCTCTGTCTGACTTACTTCACTTAATATGATAATCTCTAGGTTCATCCATGTTGCTGCAAATGGCATTATCTCATTCTTTTTAGTGACTGAGTAGTATTGCATTGTATAATATACCACATCTTCTTTATCCATTCATCTGTTGATGGACATTTAGATTGTTTCCAGGTCTTGGTTATTGTAAATAAATGAATATTGGGATGCATGTATCTTTTCAAATCATGGTTTTCTCTGGATATATGCCCAGGAGTGGGATGGCTGGATCATATAGCAACTCTATTTTTAGTTTGTTAAGGAACCTCCATACTGTTCTCCATAGTGGCTGCAACAATTTACATTCCCACCAACAGTGTAGGAGGGTTTCCTTTTCTCCACACCCTCTCCAGCATTTATCGTTTGTAGACTTTTTAATGATGGCCATTCTGACCAGTGAGATGAGACCTCTTTGTAGTTTTGATTTGCACTTCTCTAATACTTAGCGATGTTGAGCATCTTTTCATGTGCCTATTGACCATCTGTATGTCTTCTTTGGAGAAATGTCTATTTAGGTCTTCTGCCCATTTTTTATTGTGTTGTTTTTTTGGTTATTGAGTGGTATGAGCTGTTTGTATGTTTTGGAAATTAAGCCTTTGTCAGTTGCATCATTTACCAATATTTTCTCCTTGTCCATAGGTTGTCTTTTCATTTTGTTTACGGTTTCCTTTGCCATGCAAAAGCTTATAAGTTTGATTAGGTCCCATTTGTTTATTTTTGCTTTTATTTCTATTGCCTTGGGAGACTGACCTAAGAAAACATTGGTACAATTTATGTCAGAGAATGTTTAGCCTATGTTATCTTCTAGGAGTTTTATGGTATCATGTCTTATATTTAAGTCTTTAAGCCATTTTGAGTTTATATTTTTGTATGGTGTGAAGGTGTGTTCTAACTTCATTGATTTACATGTGGCTGTCCAGCGTTCCCAACACCACTTGCTGAAGAGACTGTCTTTTCTCCATTGTATATTCTTGCCTCCTGTGTTGAAGATTAATTGACTGCAGGTGTGTGGGTTTATTTCTAGGCTCTCTATTCTGCTCCATTGATCCATATATCTGTTTTGTGCTAGTACCACGCCGTTTTGATTACTGTAGCTCTGTAGTGTTTTCTGAAGTCTGGGAGGGTTATGCCTCCAGCTTTGTTCTTTTTCCTCAGGATTACTTTGGCAATTTTGGGTCTTTTGTGGTTCCATATAATTTTTAGGATTCTTTGTTCTAGTTCTGTGAAAAATGTCATGGGTAATTTGATAGGGATTGCACTAAATCTACAGATTGCTTTGGGTAGTATGGCCACTTTAAAAATATTAATCCTTCCAGTCCAAGAGCATGGGATATCTTTTCATTTTTTGAATCATCTTCAATTTCTTTTATAGTTCTCAACATATAAGTCTTTCACCTCCTTGGTCAGGTTTGTTCCTAAATGTTTTATTTCTTTTTATGTGATTTTAAAAGGGATTTTTTTTTTTTTTTACTTTCCCTTTCTGATATTTCATTGTTAGTGTAAAGAAATGACACCGATTTCTGTATGCTAATCTTGTATCCTACAGCAGTGATTTTCACATGATGCTCTGAGGACAGACTCTCAGGGACTGGGGGAGGTCATGTGAGCTGGATCTCAGGCTCTCATCCCACCATGGACCTAGAACAGCTCTACTTTTATTTGTTTTGTATACTGAGTTTTCACACAAGTTTTCTTTTGAATACATAACTCCTTGGTTAAAAATCATGTTACTAAGTTTTGACATTGAATCAAGAAGAGATTATGATTTAGGTTAAAATCACAGTGTCCATCTCTGCCTCAGCTGACCATATAGGTATCTGGCTGATCTCTGTACACTTCTAGGTAAGGGAATTCAATGCTTTACTGGACTGTCTGCTGTCCAGGTCCCCCTGTTGAGGGAACCACAACTGGGACAAGAGATAGAGCATTTTTATTTTTTTATTTTTTCTAAGCTGTACTGGGAGACTTCTGGGCAGACACTGGCTAGATGAGATCCTCTTCTAGAAAGACAAAGTCTTATCTCCATAGAAAGTTCTTGCTCCTCAGGCTCAAAAAATACCTGCTCCCATGCAGATATTCCCAGGCTCCTCCCCAGCCTTGTTCTGCTTTGCCTACTTTACTGGCTTCCTTGCCTAAATCTTTGTCTTTCTCAAACTCACATCCTCACTACCTCATTAAGAGTGGGAAATCATTTTAAGATGCTGAAATGATTGTAAGCCCATAACTTTAACCAGTTGAAAAAACATGGGGGTAAATAAAATAGGAGAACACATTGACACGAGATGCTTCTGTGAGACTTTGCAGATAAAGTGAATGAAAAAAACACCCTCCCTCCTTCCTCCCCACCATGAAGAGAAGGCACAGGTGCAGCTCTTGAGAGCAGAGCTGAAAGAGCGCCTGTTATATAAATGCCATCTTATTCCATAACTGTCAGAGACTGTTTCTTTCTCTGTCTTCTCTAACCAGGACTTTTTCCACCTGTCCTGGTTAGAGAAAACAGAGAATGAGAGTGGTAGGGCTCTCCTGGTATCTCAATGGATAAGTTAGCCTGAAATCCAGTGCCTCTGTAAGGAGGAGGAAAAAAAAATGCATCTTCCAGATGTACCAGAACCCCTTTATTTAGGGAAAGCCTGAAATTCCTGACTTTCAGACCTCCCCAAAGGATCACAATCTTGAAAAAAGACATTTTTAAAGATACTAATTCATGGTTTGAGTTTTTCTCCATAGCAGCAAATCTGTGACAGGCAGTGTTTTGCTCCAAGTCAGAGTTACATCTACTCAAATGCAAATTTGCTTGAGCCCATCTCAGGCCCAAATGACCCAAACCTACAAAACATGAGTTTCAAATGGCACCAGGGTAAATACTGAATGTTTTCACAGTCTTTGTCCAAAATAAATATTTGAAAAATCCCAGAGGTTTTAGTTTCCTGAAGTAAAGAAAAATCATATTTCCAGCTGTCATTGGAAAATATCACACAAAATCCCACGTTTTTATCTTCCCAAATATTTTTACAATTACTAAATACTTAAAGGACTATTTTCATTTGTTTTTATGTTGGTGAGCTGTTCACACAGAAAGCAATTACATCAGGAGTCCTAAGGTATTAACACAGATTAAATAAAGCTGCAGAAGAGGCTTCCTTACTTTACTCTCCTGGTTTTTGGGTGAAGTAAGAGTCTGATATAATTGCCCATGTGGTCAGTAAACGTGCCAAAGCCCAATCTTTTGTCTTCACTATTGAGAATGTTTTATAAACACATGGTGATCAGCATATGCTGACTTTCAGAAATATTAACTGCAAAATTGGCAGCAAACTCCAGCATTTGCAAAAATCCATATGGTCATTAAATTATTTTATTTGTGAGTGTGCGTATCTGTATTTGAAAACAATTTCTGTATCTTTTCTTCTCAAGATATTTGGACTCCTTTAGAATTTTAATTGAAAGTAAGTAAACCAATGTCTTTGCTGAAATTCATGTTCATAAGTCAAGATTTTAGAACATTTCCTGAGGTTTACAAGAGTGATACTAGTTGAGATTTAAAACTTTTTCATAGGGCTTCCTTGGTGGTGCAGTGGTTAAGAACCCACCTGCCAGTGCAGGGGACACGGGTTCGAGCCCTGGTCCAGGAAGATCCAACTACTGAGCCTGCCCTTTAGGGCCCGTTAGCCACAACTACTGAGCCTGCGTGCCACAAGTACTGAAGCCCTCACGCCTAAAGCCCATGCTCCGCAACAAGAGAAGCCACTGCCATGAGAAGCGCGCACAATGAAGAACAGCCCCCGCTGGATGCAACTAAAGAAAGCCTACGTGCAGCAAAAAGACCCAACGCAGCCAAAGATAAATAAATAAATAAATTTATTTTAAAAAAAACCTTTTTCATAGATCAGCAGTTTTGCTCAATTTGTAAAACACACAAACACTATAATATATTATTATCTTTCAGTGACTAGAACGGTACATATATTTTAGTAGATATAACCCAGACAATCTTTCAGGATTTGACACTATGAAATCAAAGAACTGGAAAAGACTTGGAGAGGTTATCTATCCCAGTGTTTGCCTTCAGCTCCCTTAGGACCACCCCGGAGAAATAAAAATGTATTCTATTTTTAAAGCTCTCCCCTGTACTCCCAAGTACTCCTCCTTGACAATTTGTTTTACATTTAGTAATCCTTATTGCCAGAGGATGCTAGCTAGCTAGCTAGGGAGACAGACAGGTAGGTAGACAGCCGCATAGGGAGATAGGTAGGAGATTGAGAGAGAGATTTTTTCCAGATTTCTTCACACTGATTAGCTAATTTCAAAAAATCCCTTGCGGAGTGTGGTGCTGCCACTTCTATTTTATGGATGCAGACGCTGAGACACAGGAGTTAAGTTCCTGCTCAAGCCTCATTAGAGACATGAGTCACAGTTGGGAGTGAGAACACAGAGCCACAGCCTTCATTCCTGAGCCGTTTCCTCAACTCTGCATTTTTCTTTAATACATCAAAAAGCAAAAACAACCACATTTGAGTGACCAAACAAAGATAAGCAGACTGTGCACGAGCCAATGGCTACTGCGGGAAGACTTCAGCCACCTACAGAGGAGCGTCTGTCTGTGCTTGTGCGGATACCAAGCTTCCATTCTGCTCATGTCTTCATTTCACCAAAGGGAAAACAAAGGGCAATTACTGAGACCGAGGATACACTTCACATTGCTTTAACTCCAAATATGAACAAGTGAAATTCAGCTGCTACCATAAGGCAAATTATTTGTTGATTTGCAGCAAGCAGTGCACTTGAAGCTGGCTGGCTCTGTTACTATTGTTCTCCTATCAGTTCCATTGGACAGCTTTAATTAATACCAGAAACAGCACAGGAAACATCCTTTAATTATTCCTGTTAGGTTTGGAGAAAATGTAGCTTACTAAAAACAAAGTAAACTGCAAGCCTTTGAACTTGAGCGTTATCTTTGTCCTTTGGCTTGCTAGGGTTCTGTGTTATCAGACATGATAATTTGTTTTCAGTGATACCCTTGATGAAATTAATTGAGTTTTAGACTAGCATACATTTCCTCTTGCTGATACTTTCACTCTTGGCACGGTCTTATCTGGGCAGTTAGTCCTGTTCTCGTCTGGTTCTGACTGCTGTGATTCAATAGCTCAGGGTTGTTGTTGTTTTAAACAAAGATATTTACTTTTGTTATTAATGTAATATTCAGTTCACTTCCCCTTTTTATCTTCCCATAACGCACAGACCAACTCCCTTTTTTTGATAGAGATGACAGTTTTGGACTTCAATGCTGTTTCCAGGCCTTTCCAAATATATCATCATCAGAAGGGGGAAAATCCTTTTCAGACACCCCTATCTGTACACTTGGCTTCAATTCAATTGATATCTAACTTCAAGGTCCTAAACATTTCTCTTTCTTTCCAACTGTGTTCATTTCTTTTTTCAAGCACCAAAGTAATTTATGCTTATTGGAAAAGAACTTAAAAATGAATATAAGATCTTCCCCATCTGCACCCTGATATCACCCAGTGTCAGATCATCCTGTGCATTGAAGATCTTTTGTGAAATTTTTTTGCACATAAAGGATATTGCCATATATGAAACAGATAGATTAGAAAGATGGTAGATCTCATCTATCATCATACTATATTTACTGTATCTATTGTTATGTAATTAGCTTTTTTCATATGTCAATTTGTCTTGGACATCTTCCCAAATGTGTGTTTTATTTAATTAGTGCCTTATTGATAGAGATTAAGTTCTTCCCAGTATTTTTGCTGTTATAAAACAGTATGAGTTTATTTGGAGCAAGGAGTAGGATGTTAATCCAACTTTAATATTTCAAAATAGTATGTTTTTTGAGTAATCCATTTTTTCCATGACGGTTTGAAAGGGAATCTCTACCATTTAATAAATGATACATATATTTCTCCAGAAAAACTGCTGGTTGAACCACCAACTGTTGTTTACTGTTAAGCAACGGTGGTCCCATGGCTTATACATGAGCTACTGTAATTACTATAATAACTGTTGTGGGAATCTGTTATTTTTAGTGCCCAGCACCTTGGAACAATATTTTGACAGTTTGCTATTTCCCGCATTCTGAGTCCTGCTTGCCCAAGGCAGAGCTCCTGATTTTACAGACTCCTTTTCAGATGGGGAGCAGACATAGAACCTAGATTTCATCGATCAAAAGCAGCACGAGAGTTGGAGGTAGAAGGGAGGAGCATGAGGCAGAAGCCCCATGACCAGGGGTTTGAACGCCAGACAAATTTGTTGGCAGAAGCGTCTGGAATTTTCCCAGGGGACTGTGGTGAGCCACAGGCAGCAGCAGCAGTGGTCCTGGTTGTGTCATCAACCCCAAATACTATGTCTGAAGAAACTGATTTGCTTCAAAGCCTGTAACAAACTCATCTTGGGTAGTTACTTTGCAAAGGGGGGCAGGCCAATTTTCTTCACAGCTCACTCCTGCCTTCAGTGCACCACCTGCATCTAGAGTCAGTTATTCAACAAACCCAAGAGAAGAAAGCTTATGCACCAAAATAATTGCATGCATTCTTTTTTTTTTTTTTGTGGCACGCGGGCCTCTCACCCTTGTGGCCTCTCCCGTTGCGGAGCACAGGCTCCGGACGCGCAGGCTCAGCGGCCATGGCTTACGGGCCCAGCCGTTCCGCGGCATGTGGGATCTTCCCGGACCGGGGCACGAACCCGTGTCCTCCGCATCGGCAGGCGGACTCCCAACCACTGCGCTACCAGGGAAGCCCCATGTATTCTTTTAAATGAATCTTAACATGTTAATCCACAGGGCATGGCTCCCCTCAACCTGGAGCCCCAGATTGAAACCCTTCCAGAGTTTTCCACCGTACTTAGAATAAAGACTCAAAGCCTTGGCAGCCCTATGCATCCTCGTGTGATTCCGCCTCTGCCTCTCTCTGCAGTCTCAATCTGCACCACTCCTATCATTGGTCTTTCAACTCTAGTTACACTGTCCTTCACACATGCCATTTTCCCCAACCTGCAGCTCCCCTTGAGCCCTTCATATCATCTGGTAAGTTTCACTCTTCTTTCAAATATCAGCAGAATCTTTCCTTGCTCCCTGCTCCCCCTCCCCAAATCTAGGTCAGTTTCCTGGATGATAGGTTTTCGCTGAACCAAGTGCCTTGTCTTCACAGCATTTATTTCTATACGCAATTAAACTCTGGCTTTTGGGGGTGAGTACTTGACTAATGTTTCCCCCAAGAGATTTTAAGTTCTATTAGAGAGCAGAGACCATGTTTGTTGTAATGCTCATCATCATATCTTCAGCATTTAGCATGCTACCTAGGTACATAGGAGACGCTCAATCAGTGTTTGTTGATTGAATGAATAAAGGAACAAATCTCTGTTTATTCTCGAGGATGAAGATAATGACTACTTGACAGGCACTTTGCAAGTTCTGAGGGTACTGATAGCACATTGAAAAGTGGGCAAAGGAAGAGGGGCCTGTGAAGAAGACCATAGCATCATCAGAGGAAGAACAAGAGAAGGAAGAAAAAGGAGTGATGGAAGCCTTGGGAGAGAAAGTGTCAAGAAGCATAATGTAGGCAATAGTGTAAAAAAAATGTGGGTGACCAAGGGGTTACTTGGAAAGGGGTCAGTGGATTTGTAGGGGAGGTGCAGAAAGAAGATGCACGCTTGCATAGAAATATGCAGCCTTGGTGTTAGAATCTCTATGCAGAACTCTTATTTAGATTTGAATAAAAAGAAAAAGTCACACAAATGATATCATTGTAAAAGTACACAAAACTATCCAGTCAGATGGACAGTATTGAATGTTTTTACACTCACCTCAAAACTGTCACAGAGTTAGAATAAAGCAGAGATGAGGGCTTCAGTGGGCCAAACATCTGCTCTCCATCCTGTTTAGCTACATACAGGTATAACAAATACGTTCTTGACCCATCCTGTAAACAATTTTATTTTTAGAAGGTAGAGTATAGAATGAATGGAATTACCGTGCAATTTCGAACAATGTCAGAATTTTTCAGTGTGAAATTATAGGTGGATCCCGTTTGAAGGGAAGAGTAAAGTACTGATTCTGATTTTGTTGCCTAGTGGGATCCTATAATTAGTTCAGGTTTTAAAAGAACAAGTCATAATATTTTCAAAGGCTTATGCCTTACAGTAAAAGTCACTTAACTTTCTTATTTTATCCCCACCATAATTCCATGAGATAGAAATTAGCTTTCCCATTTTAAAGGTAAGGAAATAAATCAGGGGGATGAAGTAAGTAAACACTGATCACAGAGCTTGTTGGCGTAGGGTTTCTGAGAAGCAGCAGATCAAAGAGAACACACGGGAATAACTCAGATCAGTAAGAGATGTGTACGCAAGGTCATACTGAATACAATTAATAGTTTCACTAATAACAATCAAATAAGAATTAATGCTCATTTTACAGCTTCATCAAGGACATTCTTGTTTCCTAACAAACCATGAAATCCAAAATAATTATTCAACACTGAAAATTTCAGCACCATTTGTGTTTGTTGCCAACAAGTCACATATCTTTAACAAGGTGATGCCATCATTGATCAAAAATAAGCAAAACCACAAGTTTAATCCTGTCAGTAGATTCACCCATCTTTAAGGCAAAGTATAATTCTGCAGACAGTGTATTAACCTAGTCTTCATGTTTGCAACTAAATCTTTAATTTCGCGTGTTGTCATCTTGTTGGAAAGTAGCAGTACAGTTCTTCCTCTCACTAACTTTTCATGCAGCAGGCAGCCAGCAAGGTGAACTCTACAAAGCTCTGTTAGTGTCTCAGCTATTGGACGTGCTCCTTTGGCCAGTGCAACATGATAAGTTAGCCTTTATAATGTCTCAGTGACTTTTTCATTCCTAGTTGGAAAAGCTATAACAATTATTTTTTGGATTTTACTGAGGTTATCCTTGTCTATTTTTAAACTATCAAATCTCCCTCCGCCATTTTTTTAACTTAAAATCATGCTGCAGGGGCTTCCCTGGTGGCGTAGTGGTTGAGAGTCCGCCTGCCGATGCAGGAGATGTCGGTTCGTGCCCCGGTCCGGGAAGATCCCACGTGCTGCGGAGCGGCTGGGTCCGTGAGCCATGGCCGCTGAGCCTGCGCGTCCGGAGCCTGCGCTCCGCAACGGGAGGGGCCACAGCAGTGAGAGGCCCGCGTACCGCAAAAAAACAAAAAAAAAACATGCTGCAACTTAACCGGCATCATAATACTATTCAGAAATGTCCTGTTGTGTGAGACAAAATAAAGTAAACTATTAATATCTATAAAGACAGCTTTCATCATATTTTATTTTTATTTACAGTTGCATTAGGAGTAGATTCTTCTCTTCTATGAGTCAAGAGAACTTTATGAAATGTCAGTTTTATCTTTTTCAATATCTTGAGGATAGACCATGGGTTGAGAAAGTGAGCCTTTAATTTTCCTTATTTAATTAAACAATCTATCACTAAATATACATTTATTTATAAAATGATATCTTTCATTTAAAAATAAAATACTATACAATTGTAAAATAACATTCATAAGATTTCTAAATTTAGAAAAGTTCCACAAACAATTCAAAAGTATTATTACCAACCAAGATAACAAAATTTACTTATTCTTGATGTATTTCCACTTATGGGGAAAATTTGATTTCAAAACAGTGATCTATTGGAATGATAATGGGGTTACAAAGTTTATAGCAAGTAAAACCAAAGAAGCATCATAAGAACACAGTAGAAATAGTGAGGAAAAGCTGAGTTAATCTCTGAAAATGCACATATTTATACTTTAAACTCATTACTTTAGAAAATTCGAGAAGACACAAGAATATAAAAGCATACATTCCATTGCTATCAGAGTGATCATATCATCAGACCACAGAGCCTCTGAAAAACTCTGCTGTGGGCTCACAAGAGAATGAGAGTGCAAAAACGTCTTAGTGCTTTTATGCAAATACTTTTGATCTTACTAAACTTGGAAAGGGTCTTGGGGACCCAGACCATACTTTGAGAAATAGCTGCTTAAACTCTAGATCACTAAGCATCACATTAATTGGGGGCAAAATTTTAGAATACCTTGGAATCCCTAACATTGTTTCTTCCAGTGACTTTCAATAAAGGCGTGTATTCTCTGAAGGTGATTTTGTGAGCAACTAAAGAAATAGTCTCCTGCCTAATGTCTTTTAGGGCAGGATTTGGAATAGTCAAATTGTCTTCCAAAAATATCACTTTTTCCTTCACGGTTTGGATAGTAGTTGATCATCAGTGCATTCTAGGCAGCGCGTGGCATACAGGTATCACATGCAGTTAGTTAGGCTAGATATTGAAGTTTCGTCATCCAGTTGACAGTGCTACGTCTGTCAAGACACCTGTGAGACAGGATGCGCTTGGTGTCTCTCAGTCAAAGGGGTCACTAAGTACTCTACCTGGGCTGTGGATGCAGCAAGCTAGAAAAAAATGAAGACGCAGTAAGTCAGTTAAAACAAACATACTGAAAGATTTACAAAGAATAATAACAAGCCTAAAGGATCAAAACATACACAAACAGAAGTTAAATAGGATAGGAGATTATGGGACAAAAATCAAGTAGATTAAAAGAAAAATTAGATGGCTAACTGTGTAAGTCCCCAAGTTCAACATCCCTCATGCACTCAGGCTTCCTTCAAGTTAAATGTGTGGGCACTGCAATTTTCACAGATATTTTCTGTTAACTAACAGGTTTAAAAAATTGTATATGAATGTCTTTAAGAGGGAACTGCCTCTCCAATTCATCTTGAGTCCCACCATTCACGTCCCATTATCTTATATACTTACTTCACAGCTTCCATATTTGCTTACCTGCCTGCCACTGGCATTCCTGAGCTATGGTGATCAGGATAGCTCAGCAGACCTTCCCCATGGGTTCAGCTAACCTAGTGTTTGAGAGATTAAAATATAGGTTCCTAGGATAAACTTTGGGAGGATTTTCTTTTTTCTCTTCCCTTCTGTTCTCTTCTTTCCCTTTCTTCTTTTTAGCCAGCACCTCAGCCTGCCATACAGGTGATCAAGGAACCACACTTTTGAGAATCACTGATATTCTTCTTGTGTACGTCTGACTTGAGTCTACAGCCCTAAACTCCTGCCTGTGGAGAAATTAATGGACTTCAGTGGGAGATTGGGATTGACATATATACACTAATATGTATAAAATAGATAACTCATAAGAACCTACTGTATAAAAAATAAATTTTACAAAAAGCATATCACTTTCATTCAATAAGAAACACACCCAAGATTTGATGCCTGCCTGGCTTCACACTGTCTCTACAGAATGCTCATTCTGAATGATGCTTCCGTTTTGTCTGGTTTCAAAACAGTCTCAGTTCTTAGTGATAGAATCTTTATTTCAGCATTTTTAGATAGTGATTTTTATGTGACCCAGGTCAACAAGGATTAATGCTTCAACAAATCTCTTACATTTTTAACTTTCTTGAAATCCCATGTAAGCCACACTTGCTATCAAAAACTTAAAAAAATAATAATGAAAATCTAAAATCTACATAGCAAATATTGACCTTGGATAAGCATGTCGGATTTTCCCCATTGAGCATATTGGGCACAGTTCAAGGTACACATCCATTCCAGAGTGTACTAGATAAAAATAAGAAATCCACATCCCTGTGAGGGACATGGACACATCTTTTACCCTCAGTTGCAGAATGGTTGTTTTCAAAAATTAAATATTCATAGATTGTTTGCAATTCTTGCTCTTACAGGCTAACTTGCAAATCTTCAAGGCTGCATTTAGCTGAAAAACTCCTGCAAGTGTCAGTGACTCATTCTCAATATAAGTAGTTTTCACAGCTACAATTTTAAGCAAAAGTTTGAGTGGTGTAGAGCATTAACCCCTTTCATTACAATCGTGCCTTCATTTAAATTTGATTTTCAAGAAAGCTAATGAGCTGACATGCAACTTCCAACAACAACAATAAAAAGCCCAAGTTCCTTGAATAGAATTTATTTCAAGGTTGTTTATATACTTTCCCACTTAAAATTATGTAAGCTATAAACTTGGTATATCTACTTAGTCAAAACATGTGATTGTTGAAGTACTACATTTTTCTTTTTTTACGGTACGCGGGCCTCTCACTGTCGTGGCCTTTCCCGTTGCGGAGCACAGGCTCCGGACGCACAGGCTCAGCGGCCATGGCTCACGGGCCCAGCCGCTCCGCGGCATGTGGGATCTTCCTGGACCAGGGCACAAACCCGTGTCCCCTGCATCGGCAGGCGGACTCTCAACCACTGCGCCACCAGGGAAGCCCCTACATATTTTAACTTATCTGCTATATCAGTTGTCTAATTTTAAAATACTAGCAACAATTTCTCACTATTTGTACTAGAACCTTATGAACACCAACAATGGCATTTTCATTAGAAAGTAATAATGTCCGAAAAGTAAAGAAATACTGTCACAAGTCCCGGTGGTGAGCTAGAGAACAAAGGATAGAGTAGGTTTTTTGCCAACACCATAATGAATTCAGTCTTAAACATACTGCTATTGAGATATCTCTGCACCATGCAGGAGAAGAGTTCTAATAAGCCATAGGAAATGAGGTCTGGCACTCAGAAACAAGTTGGGACTGGATATCTTTATTTGCGGATTGGGCTGGGGATAATTACTATGTACAGCCTGTTCACACCTACACCAACACCTCCCACAGCTCCTGACCCTGTTGATGAAAGTCTGAAGGAGGATGTGCCCCAGGGTGACAAATTTATGAACACATCTCTTACCTAATTTTCATGGCCTAGTTCAGAAGAATATTTTTATCAAATTCTCTCTGTGTATGGAACTTGAATGAGATAATGAGAAATCCAGAATGTGTTTGCCCATTAGAAAGTTCACGTGGAGATGTCATGAGATAGAGTTAAGGCTCACAGGGCCATGGGTGGTAAGCCAAAGCAACGTGGGAGCCAAAGTCACAGGGAGAAGAAGCTGATTAAGTAGAGAAAGCCATTGGGTGGCAGGACAGAAACAAGGGTAAATGTGGCTGAGCTGTGTCCACAGAGAAATTAGTGTGAAAATAATGAACTCCACAACATAGTTTCCATGAGTCACTTTGGCTCCAGAACCATAGTCCAGTTTCAGTGACTATCGGCCCAGCTCTATAATGGTTCATGTCTTAGACTTTCATAAAGCACATCTTTCTAATCATTTCAAATTCATTTTTACTATAAACCCTTCTTATTCCAATAAATATGAGGGGTCTCTGTTAAGAGCAACCAAATGTACGTGGCTAAAAAAATGGTCGTCAGCATTTGGAACTCAAGAAAGCTAGATTTAACATTGATTTCCTACGTTTTTACTTGTGAGTTTGAGCAAATTTGTAGTCTCTTTGAGTCTCAGTTTTATCACCTGTAAAGTCATGTTATTTTGAGAATTATTGATATAATATGTGTAAAGGACTCATTACAGTAATTGGCATAAGCCAGGTCCTCAACGGATGTTCGCTTCTTCCTTCATGTCTTCTCTAAGTGAGAAGAGAAAAAGGTAAGGACAAGCTCCACATCAGCTGTCATCAAGAAAATGAAAATTAAAACAGCAGTAAGATGCCACATCACACCTTTTAGCATGGCCAAAATCTGTAACGCCAACAACATCAAATATTGACAAGAATGTGGAGCGAAAGGAACTCTCATTCGTTGCTAGTGGAACTGCGAAATGGTACAGACACTTTAGAAGACAACTTGAGTTTCTTACAAAACTAAACATATTCTCACCATACAATCCAGCAGTTGTGCTCCTTGGTATTTACCCAAAGGAGCTGAAAATTTGTGTCCACACAGAAACCTGCACACTAATGTTTATAGCAGCTTTACTCATAATTGCCAAAACTTGGAAGAAACTAAGATGTCCTTGGGTAAGTCAATAGACAAATAACTTGTGGTACATCCAGACAATGGAATATTATTCAGTGCTAAAAACAAATGAGCCATCAAGCCATTAAAAGACACGAAGGAACCTTTAATACATATTACTAAGTGAAAGAAGCAAGCTGAAAAAGCAACATATTCTATGATTCCAACCATATGACATTCTAGCAAAGGCAAAACTATGGAGATAGAAAAAGATCAGTGGTTGCTAGGGGTTGGGGTGTGGAGGGATGAATGGGTGGAGCACAGAGGATTTTTAAGGCAGTGAACATAATCGATATGTTACTGTAATGGTGGATACATGTCATTATATATTTTTCTATACCCATAGGATATATAACACCAAAAGTTAACAGTAATGCAAGCTATGGAGTTTGGGTGATTTTGATTTGTCATTGTAGGTTCATCAGTTGTAACAGATGTACAACTCTGGTGGGGAATGTTGAGAATGGGGAGGCTATGCATGTGTTGGGGCAGGGAGTATATGGGAAATCTCTGTACCTTCCCCTTACATTTGCTGTAAACCTAAAACTTCTCTAAAGAAACAGTCTTTTTTTTTTTTTTTAAGGTAAGGATAAAGCTCCAAGGATTATATCTGTAATACCCTATATTTTAGCTTCAAGTGTTTCTGTAATAAGGGCATAAAAACTCCATTGGCTATGATTTAGTAATTCACTCAACAAACACTGTTTAACACTTACTATGTACAAGGCACTTTGAGGAGGAAGAATGACATATATACTCCACCAAACGTAAAATAGATAGCTAGTGGAAAGCAGCTTCATTGCACGGCAAGATCAGCTCTGTGCTTTGTGACCACCTAGAGGGGTGGGATAGGGAGGGTGGGAGGGAGACACAAGAGGGAGGGTTTATGGGGATATATGTATACATATAGCTGATTCACTTCATTATACAGCAGAAACTAACACAACATTGTAAAGCAAGTATACTCCAATAAAGATGTTAAAAAAAAAATGAAAAAGACATAGTCATTGCCTTCAAGGAACTTTACTGTCTAATAGGGCAGATATAAGATAAAAGTGATGGGTGTTATACGAGAGTTAGGCAAAGTGCTGTGGAAATGAAGAAGAGAATGAGTTTATTTCCAACGGACAGAACAAGAGAGGTCTCCATAGATTAGAAATCATTTGACTTGAGCATTGGAGGATTACTAGAATTTGGAACTGTCCGGGAAGGGTGAGAAAAGCTAAGATGGGAGAAAAAGCGCGAAGAAATCCCTGGAGGCTGAGACGCCTAGGGCACGTACTTGGACGACAGGTAGACTACTGGCTAGTGCTTCAAATGTGTGAGAGTTCTGGGTCATTATAGCATGAGAACAACAAAAGGAAGAATTTTTCATGATGTCTTCTTGGAAGTAGTTTTTGTTTTTTTGGTTTTTAATTTTTTTTTTTTCACAATTAGGAGCCACCCATGAGTTTTACGTATTTCCCACAGGATGACAAGGAAACAGTTCCCTAAGTTGTTCATCAGTGGTGGGTATGAGTACATGTTCGTTCTTCTTGTAGACTAACTATAAAATTAGGCATCAAATTATTAGTTAGATTGATGAATGGCCACTTGTAGCCACACAGTCATAAACAGATTCAGTGATTTGCCCCTGGCCACTTATGACTACTTGAGATCATTACACAGTTTATATACTGACAATGCGAGGGCCTTCTGTAAGGCCAAACAAGCAGTCAAATCAGTTATTGCCAATGACCACTAGCTATCTCCTACTGTAAATCTTATTGCTTGTCCTCTGAGCAAATACATTATTTGGGAGTATAAATTAATTTAGATTGAGAGAGTTTTTAAAATATACTCAGCTATACTCTGCTACGTATTGTAGAAAGAAATTGAACAAATTTCCCTCAAACTTAGGAGTTCAGAAATACAAAATAGGTAATATCTATAACTATATTAATATTCAAAGTCGTAAAAATGTCCTAATATCAAGAAGTAACACGTGGATAATTCTTACTAATGAAGTTTCCCTATGAAGTCCCTGTAGTTTTTTGCCACAGGGAAGGGATAGCCCAGAGGTGTTTTGTGGCAGTCGAGCTTTACTCCTGATTTGTTAATACTGCTATCCACCAGAGCATCTTTTCTGATGAGAGATGATGGTGGTGGTGGTGGTGGTGATGATGATAAGCAAACTGGAAAACACGAATTTGACAATTACCTCAAAACTGAGTGGAGCTTCCCAATCTCCCAATTTATCCCTCCCCTCCCCCTCTTCCCCCTGGTAACCATAAGTTTGTTTTTTACATCTGTGACTCTATTTCTGTTTTGTTAATACGTTCATTAGTACCATTATTTTAGATTCCACATACAAACGATATCATATGATATTTCTCTGACTTACTTCACTCAGTATAACAATCTCTGGGTCCATCCATGTTGCTGCAAATGGCATTATTTTGTTCTTTTTATGGCTGAGTAATATTCCATATACACACTACTCTATATAAAATATATAACTAATAAGGACCTACTGTATAGGACAGGGAACTCTACTCAATACTCTGTAATGACCTATACGGGAAAAGAGTCTAAAAAAGAGTGGATATATGTATATGTATAACTGAAATCACTTTGCTGTACACCTGAAACTAACATGACATTGTAAATCAACTATACTCCAATAAAAAATTAATTTAAAAAACTGAATAGAGCTTAGGTTAATATGTTTTGAGGCATATGGAAGCCTTTTTGAATTAAGGTGCTTCTGGGGACTCATTAGCTGAGATTCATTGGTTGGGTAAGAGCCAAAACAGAGTGCTCTGCAATGTATTGTGCTTCAAATTATTCTTCACATCCTATCCCCGCACCCTGCTTAAACCAGCGCTGACTTTCATATTTCTTTTTAACATTTTGTGTGTAAAATACAGCCTACACACAGAAAAATGTAGAAGGATGCACAAGTTTAATAACTATAAAGATACAACCTGTGTAACTACTGATTAAGAAATAGAACGTTATCGGCACCCTAAAATTTCCGACTGTGCCCCTCCCTTACCATAACTCTGCCCTCCCCTCTTTAGGTAACCGCTTATCTTCTGTGCTAGTACTTCCTCCCTCTCCTTTATAGCTTGACCGTTTACATATGTATCACTAGACAACATTTCTGAGTTTGGAATGGTTTGAACTTTATAGAAATGGCATCACACTTGAAGTCTTCCCATGTTTTTGGATTCTTTCACTCAACGTTATGTTTTCAAATGCTTTTATTTTATTGTAAGTAGATGTAGTTCAATTTTTCTGTCGTGTTCAAGTACCAAAATAAATTATCTATCCTATCAGAGTTGGACGTTTGTGCTATTTCCAGTTTTTTGGCTATTAGCAACAAACGCTGCTATGAATGTTGTCCAGAGGCTCTGGTACACACATGCTTACATTTGTCTGAAGGATATACCTGGGTGTGGGACTGCTGAGTCACAGAGTGTATATGTTATATTCAACTCTACTAGACAATGCTGAACTGTACTCCAAAGTGATTGCACCAACTGACAAGCGGTGAATGAGAATTCTGGTTGCTCAGTAGCCTCACCAACACTTGGTATTCTCAGACTTTTTCACTGTTGCAAGTCTGGTGGGTGTGTAGTGGCATTTCATTAGGGCTTTAACATGTATTTTTCTGGTTAGGAATGAGGTTGATAACCTTTTCATATTTTATTTTCATATATTTATTACTTGAATTTATTTATAATGTGCCCATTTAAATCTTTTCTATTTTTTTTTCTACTCGTCTCTCTTTTTCATATTGGTTTGTAGCTGTTCCTTATGTATTCTGGACACTAATCCTTTGCCAGGCGTATGTGTTGCATGTAGTTTCTTCCACTG
The DNA here is from genome assembly GCF_964270905.1 of Leucopleurus acutus. NCBI lineage: Eukaryota > Metazoa > Chordata > Mammalia > Artiodactyla > Delphinidae > Leucopleurus > Leucopleurus acutus. The sequence goes on from NC_139142.1 coordinate 46,583,480, forward strand.
ATTACTTACTTTTTTACACTTTTAATGATGCCGTTTGGTGTACAGAAACTTTTCATTTTGTTGTAGTCAAATTTATTAATTTTTACCTTTGTGGTTAGCATTTTTAATATCTTATTTAAGGAATTCTTTCCCAGCTCTAAAATAATGAAGATACTCTCTTATACTGTAGTATACTATAAAAGCTTTATAGTTTTGACTTTCTAGTTTGTCTTATCCTATGGAAGTTCATTTTTTGTGTATTTTATGAGTCTTACTTCAGTGTTTTATCATCAATATTCAACTACCTTAGCATCATTTATTGAAGTTTCTCTGTATCAATGTTACTACTCCATCCAGATCACTTTGTATTAAAAAATTTTCTTGAACAGGTATGCTTTTACTACCAATTGGTGGTACTTGCAGCTCTTTTATAGAGAACTATCCTTGGACTATTGGAGACCATCTTGCCTATACACTTGGAAAGCCTTGGAAATGCCTAGGAATTTACTTGGCCCCAAGGTAGCTCTTGACCCGTGACTGAGGATGTCAGAGTATACAAGCCCAGCTCCCTTGCCTTTTGGGGGACAATGCTGAGGCATGACTTACACTCCAGTGTTCCCCTTTGGGGGTCATGCACATTCCTTTATACACAAATCATTGTCTCAGTGTCTGCTTCTGGGAAACTTGACCCAAGACATCATCCTTTTTTTCACTGATTTGCCGAGACACTCATGTCCGATATCAAGTGCCCACACATGCATTAGTCTATTTGGAGGTTCTCCATTCTGCATCCATATGTCAGTTTATGTACCCCTGAGACAAAAATTGTACTATGTTAATTACAATAGATTTGTGAGAATTCTTCATATCTGGGAGAACACATTTTCACACTTTTTTCTTTTAAAGTGTTTTGGTTAGTCTTAGTGCATACAAACTTTAAAATCATCTTACAAGTTAAAAAAAAACTATTATTTTCATTTTTATCTATAAATCAATTTTGGGGAAATTGACATCTATACAATATTGAGTTCTAATTCTTAAACATGGCATATTTCCCCATTTATTTAAGTTTTCTTTCATGACTTTCAAAACAATTTTATAACTTTCTCCATGGATGTCTTATTACCTTTTGTTGGATTTGTTCACAGCTCCTGCATATTTTTGACGTTATTGTAAAAGTATCTCGTGTTTCATTCATTCATTGTTTCTTGCTTATATATATAAATAAATTGGGTTTTTATTAATTCCAAATAGTATCTACAGACTTGGGGGAGATTTTCTCCATACACAGTCATGTCATTTTTAAAATTCACTTTTCAGTAAGCCTTGTCCCATGAGGCTATCAAAACTGCAGCTCACTTCCACAGCCCTTTCCTTCAAATTGATAAATTCCCCACTGGCTGAATCAGCTTTGAATACTGGGTTGATCTCTTTGGGTTCTCATTTTCTGCAGATTTTGGCCTTATAATTCATTACTTTCTTTGTAGCTCCTTGATTTTTTTTAAACTTAAAAATGTGTATTTTGGGCTTCCCTGGTGGCACAGTGGTTGGGAGTCTGCCTGCCGATGCAGCAGACACGGGTTCGTGCCCCAGTCCGGGAAGATCCCACATGCCGCGGAGCAGCTGGGCCCGTGAGCCATGGCCGCTGAGCCTGCGCGTCCGGAGCCTGTGCTCCGCAACGGGAGAGACCCGCGTACAGAAAAAAAAAAAAAAAAAAAAAGATTTGAGGAGGAGATTGGCCTATGAAAGTTTCCTATCCCAACATGAAGCAACGAAGTCCATGGGGTACTGGGGCCTGGAGTTATGTTTCATGATTTGCCTTCAGTGTATCTTTACAGTTAAGTTGAATAATCAGAAAAACAGTGAATTCTAGTTGATGCACTTTTTGGTCCTTTGCTTCCCTTTTATTTACTGTGAAGCTTTAGTCTTTGCTGGGAAAGATGAAGCTAGATAGGAATGAGTTTACGACACATTTATTGAGGTCATGAGGTTTATATCATGCTGGGTCTGGAGTGCGGATGGACCAGGGAGATTGTCACTGTATTCTTTTCTCCAGGTGATTTGATAGCATCAGAATCACCGGAAGTATCTCCTGTAGGGCCATCAGTTCTTGATGTTGCAACTACTTTTGGAAGACTTGCCAGAGCACACTTAAAGGACTTAGTGATTTTTGATCACCTTCTAAAGTAGAATGATTTGGTCATTTCCCCATCTCCCTTCTTAATTAACATCATCCTTTAACCCCCAAAAAGGGACTTGTGATGAGCTAGGAGGGTATCATATACATTTTTAAAAAGAGTCAGGTAATCAAGTGGGGAAAATGTTATGCTTCCAGGAAACACTGTGAACCAATATGGGTATTTTTGTTCCCGTAATGGAATTCCTGTAGTTACATACTGCAGCGATTTAGGCTGGGTTTGGCCCAGAGGAGCTTCGCAGCAATAAACTTTCATCTTGAGGAGGGTCTGTTCCCCGCTTACCAACTGCCATGATCCACTAAGTGTGGTGAGGGTTAGAGAAAAACACCAGAGGCAGTATGTTCAGACAACACAGGGGCCAAGGGAAGCTGCCGCTTCACTTTCACTTCGTGGTGGAATTGGTGGGGAACTTCTAAAAGCTGGATGAATACTAAAAAGGAGGGATGCGGGTGAACTGGGGTTGGGGGGTGCTGAGAGCCCTTGGTGGACGGAGGTGTGAGTGAAAGCTACAAGACAGGGGGGACAACAGGTCAAAGGAAACGGGAAAAGGTTGCTCTGCAAGTCGCAGGTGGCTTGGAGGACCAACGGCACTTTTAAAAAATACGCAGGCTGATGATTAACACTTACCACATTTTACTGAAATTTTTACAGAGCTGTCCAAATGTCTCAACACCTGCTTTACATGAGGCAAAATCCTCTTGTAAACAGCAGTGAGTCATTACCCACGGCCTGTGCGAAAGGTGCTCTTGGGTATATGCACATTTTCTCCAGGTTCCCTTTGATGGACGGTGACTAAAAATATAGCATAACCTTCTTTGCCCTAGAAATGTCTGCTGAAAAAGGGAAAATTCTTGGGGAAGAAAAAAAACAGGACACGTATTATATACCTTAGCACATAAATAAATCCAACCCTTATGTATTTATGTAGGTGGAAAACATGATAATTACATTTCCAAATGGTTTTTGAAACCCCTGCAAATGTATACTTAAAAAGTCATAGCAATGAACGGAGACTGGATGGCTCATTAGTCGTGAGATAAAGAGCCATTCCCTTTGGATCGCCTATTCCAAGAAGGATGAGGCCAGAAGCAATTTGATTGAATAGCAAAAAGGCATCCTTTGTGAATAGGTGGGATTACGAAACCCACATTGCAGCTTTTAGGATCATTATTCATTTATTCCTTCTTTCAGTCCATATTTATTGAATGTCTGTTATATGACAGGTATGTTTCTATGATAAGAGCTAGAAATGCTAAGAGGAATAAAGCATCATTTGTCCTCAAACAGCCCATCATATAGGGGAAGAAAGACAGGTGAACCTAAATTATCACATAACGTCATGCAGGTGATAATGGAGAATTTATAGATAGCTATGGAAGTACAGAGGAGAGAGAGAATTTAAACTGGGATAATAATAATGCTTTATATTTTAATAGCTCTAAATGACTTGGTGGAAAAACCCAGCTTGGTTGGAAGCATGCTAGATGGCCTAACTTTCATTAAAGTGACAACTTAAAAGAATATCTACTAGGTTTAAAAATAGTGGCACTGTTGTATTAAGGAGTCGTTTTGCAATCCTTTATGAATTTTAATAATTTTGTCCATTTTCATGGCTTCTTACTATGCCCTTTAAATTTCTTATTTATTTTAGCCAACTCCTCTTAAAAGTAAGCTTCATGAAGACAGGCACTACATCTTTTTTGTTCATGATTTTATCTTTAATATTTATTACAGTATCTACGAAGGAGGTTTTCAACGTATATTAGTGAGGAAGTGAATGAATTATTTCAGTATGCACAATTTACAAATTTCAAACCCTGGGACTACCTTCGTGTGCAGCGGTAGGAGTTCATGTCCTCTGCACAGCTGTCCTTGACAAGCTTTCTTCACTTCCATCTGAGATATTTGTGATGAAGCTCTTTTAGAATCTTTGTAGGATACCCCAGAAATTCAGTTCTAAGCCCCAAACAACCCGTTTTCAGGACATTAAAACATCTGATGTTTCCGTTCTTCCCATGAATATGACATGACCCTGCACTACATTGCCTTTTAAAGAGACCTCTAAAATGGTAAGTTTATGGTAATATCAGTTGTCACCAGGGAAGGGAACTGGCTGATTGGAGGACAATAGTTTGAATCTGTACCATGTAATTCTATCCTGTTAAAAAATAATGAATTTTTAAAAACATGCTTATGTAAGGCACTGTGAAATTCTGCTAAATTTGTCTTTTGGGAAATTCCATCAAATACCCTCTATATGCATTCAATATTAAACTTGATTGACATCATTTTAAGCTAATGTATCTTTCTTAATCGTACTTTTTTTTGTTCAAAATAAAATAATATAATCTTTATTCTAGAGGTTTTGAACAGATGTGAACATAATATGATTCCCTCCTTTCTGAGTGATAATTTGAGGGAAAGATTCAACTTACATTTGTCATGTTAATATATAAATTACATCTTTACCAATCTATGGCCAATGCAGAGTAATCATTAATCATAACTCATGCAAATACCCTGATTTGGTCATTGGAAGGGTTGAACCATAAAATGCATCTACAGCTGTAATAATGAAAATGGTAAGATAATTTGGCCACCTGATTGATTTTCAATCAATTCTCTGGTTTCTTAGGACAAAGTGGTGAACCTGCCAAAGAAGCATGGTTTCAAATATGACTTTTTGTTTCTTTGATTGTATACCACAGCTCAGATATGCAAAGTCAACAAGGAACAGAGACATCCTAAAGGCGATGAAAGCTTTTTAAAGCCATTTTTCCTTCCTAAAAATATTTTAGGATCCAGCTAATGAATTAAGTGACGTATTGTGACTTTAAATTTTAAAATATCCAGTTCACTAAGAAATAACAGGGTATACAACGATGACTCTCATCCCGGCTCAATAAAAAATTCTCCTCGTGACTAGGTGCTCTCTGCAATTTCATTGGCTTTTCCCCCTGTAATTCTTATAGGAAATGTCTTTGGTAGTAGTGATGTGCCAACTTCTTAACCAAATTTTGCTCTTAGTGCTGGGCAAAGTGTGTGATGCCCTTTTTTGGTTTGAAAGTGAACGACATTCAGACACAGTGGCCTATTGACAGAGGAAGCCTTAGCTACAGAAGAATTGCTGCGTCCAATTACTGACTCAAATAAAGAAAAATAGAGGGCAAATGAAAAGTTACCCTAAAATGTGATTCAAACAAAGAATAATAAACAGTGCCATTATCCTCCTTTTAAAGAAATACACAAATGTGTTCAGTATGCCTCTATTAGCGCAATATAGTCTCAGATTTCAAATATACTTTCTAGTTTTATGGGGCAAATGCCAAGCTCTCAATGAATTTATCCCTAAGAATCATATTTTTGTGTGTTTTTACTCCAGTGTGTCCTCAGAAAACATCAACAGATTTCAAACCCCGCTAATCCCATGGAAAATTGCTCAAGGCAAAGCCATCACTGAAGCTCTCAAGGAGGCAAAGCTCAATAGCTCTACGCCAAAGCCCCCTCCTCTATGGTTATCTTAGAGTAGCAGCTGTCCCAACAGGCACGCCATTCTACATGTGGGAAGGAAGCAGCAATCGTAGTTTCAATATTCCCAAACTACTGCTACACCCTCATACATAGGATGCCATACACTGATTTTTTTAAGGTGCAACTTAGATCTGATGCAGCAGAGTACTTGAAATGGTATGTATTGGTAATGCCAGTTTACAAGGATGGTTTTCTATCCAAGTATGTGGAATTGGGAGTGAGAGGGTTGAGTTTGGAGAACTGGAAAAATAAGTAAGCCTGGAGGGACTGCAGTGTGACAGAGCCAGGAACATAAGATGAGCCTTGGAAATCCTGTTAAGGATTTTGAACTTTATCTAAGGGCAATGGGGAGCCTAAGTAACAGATTGGGTTTTAGGATTTCCCAGGATTCAGTGAGGAGAGTAGATTAGAGTTACTCAAAACACTTGCAGGCATTGAATTGACTTGGTTAATGTTGACAAGTCCTCAGCCCTTACTGCCCATTAAGTTTGCATTCCACATAAGCTGATCATATAGATCAGTTGAGTGAAAAATAAAAAGCTATCCTCAGCATCTCTTCCACATCACAGAAGCTCTAGAGATGCCAACATTAGACAAAAGGTCTGTTAATACTTTCATTTAATTTATTATTTTTGTAGTTAATAAACCATATAATAAACTGTGTTGCAAACTGAGTACAGAAAGTAAAGAGTTCCCTGATTTAAAGGAAAAAAATTCCATTTGGGTTGGATTTAAATCTCAAGAGACTAGAGTTCTATAAAATGCAATTTGTTGCAGCATATTTCACAGAGTGTGTTTAATACAACTTATTGACATCATACATTTTATGTGGCCTTTAATGCAGCAATTCTCTACTATAAAAATTGCCTCAAGTTCAGAATAGTTTGAAATCATTCATTCAGAGGAAAGAGTAGGGATGGGCTTGCCTCCTGAATAACCAACACCCCTCTATGAGAAAAATAAAAGAGCCAAAATTCTAGTCACACAGCACGTGAGATTTAAAATATACAGTAGTTTTATTTTTATCTATTAAAATTTTTTCCATCTTTAGTTTTTTTCCCCAGCTTTATTGAGGTATAATTAACATATAAAATTATAATATATCTAAAGTGTACAACATGAAGGTTTGATATATGTACACATTGTGAAAGGATTCCTACCATTCAGTTACCACATCCTTCATCTCACCACATTTACCTTTTTTTTGGTGAGAACACTTAATTTCTACTCTCTTAGCAAATTCAGTTATATAATACAGTGTTATCAACTATAGTCACTGTTAACATTAGATCACACTTTATTCATCTTACAACTGAAAGTTTATACCCTTTAACCAGCCTCTCCCTGTATTCCTCACCTCTCAGCCCTTGTCAACAACCATTCTATTCTGTTTCTATTGAATTTGACTTTTTCTTTTTATAGATTCCACATATAAATGATACCATGCAGTACTTGTCTTTCCCCAGCATATTTCAGTTAGCAAAATGCCTTCCAGTTTCATCCATGTTGTCGCAAATGGCAGAATTTCCTACTTTTTAAAGGCTGAATAATATTCCATTGTGTATACACACACACACACACACACATGCGCACACACACACACAGCATCTTCTTTATCTGTTTCTCTGTTTCTCCGTCAGTGGACAATGTTTCCATACCTTGACTATTGTGAATAATACTGGAATGAACATGGGAGTACAGATGTTGCTTCAAGATAGTGATTTCATTTCCTCTGGATATATAATCAGAAGTGGGGTTGCTGGATCATATGGTAGTTCTATTTTTAATTTCCTGAGGAATCTCCATACTGTTTTCCACAGTGGCTGTACTAGTTTACATTCCCACCAACAATGTACAGAGTTACCTTTTCTTCACATCCTCACCAGCATTTATTATTTCTAGTCTTTTTAATAATAGACATCTTAGCTGTATGTGGTAATATCTTATTGTGGTTTCCATTTGTATTTTCCTGATGTTAGTGATGTTGGACAGTTTTTCACGTATATATTGGCCATTTGTATGTTTTCCTTGGAAAAATGTCTATTCAGACCCTTTGCCCATATTTTTTTTTTTCTCTGGCTGCAGTGCATGGCTTTTGAGATCTTAGTTCCCTGACCAGGGTTGGAACCCAGGCCACAGCAGTGAAAGCACCAAATTCTAACCACTGGAACACCAGGGAATTCTCTGCCCATTTTTAAATTGGGTTTTTTTTTTTTTTTTTTTGATACTGAGTTGTATGAGTTCCTTGTATACTTTGGATATTAAACCCTTATAGAGTATGTGGTTTGCAAATATTTTCTCCCATTCCATAGGTTGCCTTTTCATTTTGTTGATGTTTTCTTTTGCTGTGCAGGAGATTTTTAGTTTGCTGTAGCCCCACTTGTTTACTTTTGCTTTTGTTTCCTTTGCTTTGGTGTCAAATCCAAAAAAAATAATTGCCAAGACCAATGTAAAGGAGCTTACCCACTATGTTTTCTTCTAGGAGTTTTACATTTTCGGGTCTTACATTCAAGTCTTTAATCCATTTTGAGTTGATGTTTGTGTATAGTGTAAGATAGGGATCTAGTTTCATTTTGTTGCATGTGGCTATCCAGTTTTTCCAGTACCATTTATTGAAGAAAATATCCTTTCCCCATTGTATATTCTTGGCTCCTTTGTGGAAAATCAATTGACCATATATGCATGGATTTATTCCTGGGTTTTCTATTCTGTTCCATCAATTTTTATGTCTGTTTTTATACCAATGCCGTACTGTTTTGATTACTGTAAACTTGAAATATAATTTGAAATCAGGAACTGTAATATCTCGAGCTTTGTCCTTCTTTCTTAGGATTGCCTTTGCTATTTGGGGTCCTTTGTGATTCCATATGAATTTTAGGATTGTTTTTTTCTATTTCTGTGAAAAATGCCATTAGAATTTTGATAGGGATTGCATTGAATCTGTAGATCACCTTGGATGTGGACACTTAAAAATATTAATTCTTCCACGCATATGAAATATACCACAGGCTTTTATATTCTTTGTTTTCTTGTTTGATTTCTAATTATAAACACATCATTCTGTATCTCTGTATAGTTAGTACAGGCAGGACTTCATCTTCCCTTTCCCACAAAATTCTCCCATATTTTGCAATTTACAACTGATTGGCTCTTTCCAATGTAAAGTATGAGAATCAATAGTAGAATCAAAAATAAGGTCCCAAACCAGTTGGGGAGATTTCTCTAGATTAATCTTTTTAGAAATTAAGGTATAACTCATATACAGTTAAAACTCACACTTTCTAGTGTACAGTTCATACCACAATAATTATATTGAAAAATCACATCACCTCCAAAATTCCTTCATGTACTATTTAGTCAGATGCATCTTCAGCTCCAGTCTTTACCCATTCTCACCTCTTTTGGAACCATATATCTTTGAATGACATATAAATGAAATTATAGAATATTTAGCCTTTGGATTGGGCTTCATTCACTTAGCATAATGCATTTGAGATTCATCGATGTTGTATATATCAATAGTTCATCCATTTTTGTCACTGAGTAGTAATCCATTGTATGGATGTACCACAGTTATTTATCCATTACCCAGGTGAAGGATGTTTGTGTTGTTTACAGTTTTGGATGATTATGAATAGAGTCTATAAACATTTGTGTGGATATAGGTTTTCATTTCATTTGGGTAAATACTTAGGAATGGAATTGCTGGATTATACTGTAAGTACACATTTAACCATCAAATTGTTTTGCAAAGTTGCTGTACCTTTCTGCATTCTCACCAACAATGTATGAGAGTTCCAATTTCTCCACATCCATACCAAACCTTGGTATTGTCAGGAATTTTTATTTTAGCCTTTTTCATGGGTATGTAACAATATCTCATGTAGTTTTAATTTTCATTTCACTAGTGAGTAATGATGTTGATCATCTTTCCATGTTCTTGATTATCATTCATATACCTTTGGCAATGTGTCAGTTCAAGTCTTTTGCTCATTTTTTTATTGAGCTGTTCGATTACTTGAGTTCTGAGAGTTATTTATATATTCTGGATACAAGTATTTTATCAGTTATGTGTTTTGAAAATATTTTATATAATTTTGTTGGTTTTCTTTTCATTCTTTTAAGAGCATGTTCTAAAGAGCAGAAGTTTATAATTTTGGTAAAGTCCAATTTATCAATTTTTTTCTTTTAGTGATTATGTTTCTGGTGTCATCCCTAAGAAATCTTTGCATAATCCAAAGGGCATAACATTTTTCACCAGTATCTTCTTCCAAAAGATTTAAAGTTTTAGGTTTTACATTGGCTCTATGACCCATTTAGAGATAATTGTCTCAGGTAGGGGTTGAAGTTCAAGGTATGGATTGCAGTGTATGGGTTGAGGTTCATTATTTTTTTGTACTTGAAGGTACAAATGTTACAGTGCCATTTGTTGAAAAGACTATCCACTCTCCATTGAATTAATCTTGTACCTCAAAAATTTAAAAGCAGTATAATTTAAAATAGTACCAAAACCATGGAATACTTAGGTATAAATCTACAAAACGTGCAAGATCCATATGCTAAAAAACTATAAAACACTGATTGAAAGAAAACAAAGAAGACTTAAATGAAAGCTGTATTGATGGAATGAAATATTGAATATTGTTAAGATGTCAGTTCTTTCCAACTGCTCTATAGATTCACTACAATCCCAATCAAAATCTCAGTAGAATATTTTTGAAATTGATAAGTTGATTCTAAAATTTATATGAAAATTCCAAGGATCTAGAATAGTCAAAACAATTTTGAAAACGAACGAAGTTGGAGGGCTCATACTACCTGCTTTCAAGGCTTACTGAAAATTGCATTAAGCATAACAGTATGATATTGGCAAATGGATATACACAGAGATCAATGGAACATAATAGAGAATATAGAAATAGATTCATAGGGATCATCAATTAAGTTTTGGCAGACGCAAGGGAAATTCAAAAAAGAATGATCTTTTCAACTAATGGTGCTGAAACAATATCTATACTTTTAAAACAACAAAAACAAAATTAAAACCATGGGGCAGTTGTGGATAAGAGACTTACAGTAACCCAAAAGGAAAAGACTCACTTCTTTTCTCTATAGATTTCCTGTTCTCTCATACTCCAAGTCACCTTTTCTTAGCCCCTCAATATGATTCAATAAGACAGAAGAACTCACCTTCCTATGAGAGTTCAGGCTTCCAGTGTTTTCTTCTATGTTTATATAACAAATACTTTGTATGTCTATTGGCATTTGTGAATTGTCTTCTCATTCATTTATTTTTTTCATTGGGAGTATTAGTCTGTCTCTATTTCATTTCTAAGAGCTCTTTATATATGTAGGATATTATACTTGTTTGACACAGCATTCAAGTATTTTTTCCAAGTTTCTCATTTGCTGTTTATTTTGGTTCACATGCTTTTTGGCATAGAGGAGTTGCATTTTTATGCAGAAAAGATATAAATCGTTTTCTTTTTGCCTACATTCTTATTCTGAATTCTCTTGAAGAGCTTCAAAGTGTCCATGAACCTTTCAGAAATGCATCCTAAAATTAGATGTGCATATAAGCATATAAAATGTACATATAAAGTAGGTTCAATTTCCCTTTTATGAATTCTTGTATACTTTGGTGTGTAGTTTTCTTTTCCAGTATAATATAAGCTGAGTGGTAAGAGAATCTTTCTCTATATAAACATTCCCAAGATGTTTTAAAGAGCACTGGCAGGGGCTTCCCTGGTGGCGCAGTGGTTGAGAGTCCGCCTGCCGATTCAGGGGACACGGGTTTGTGCCCCGGTCCAGGAAGATCCCACATGCCATGGAGCGGCTGGGCCCGTGAGCCATGCCCGCTGAGCCTGTGCGTCCAGAGCCTGTGCTCTGCAATGGGAGAGGCCACAATAGTAAGAGGCCCGCGTACCGCAAAAAAAAAAACAAACTCTAAAAGAGCACTGGCGATTACAAAGAAGTTAACAACTTAAATTGCAGAATTATAGTGCAAGCAAATAATAAAAAAAGATTTAGAAGATACTATTTGCTTATCTACCTCTAACTCTCATGTCTAAGTATTTCAAAGCATTTAATTGGCCCCATAATAGTTTACTATTGTCTTCCTCAAATGGTACTTTTAAGGTGTTCCTGTGATGTGGAAGCTTGCATGCTAATTATGTTGAAGTCTAGAGCCTGAAATAGTAATCAGCTCAATCCACACATAGGCACATAAAATAAGGTGGACATTTCTGAGCCCACTTTTAAAAGGGAAAATGAATACTAAGCTGCTAAAACTCAGTTTCCATGGTGAATTTTTTCCATAATTATTATTTTTTAAAAGCCCAGGTCCATGATACCCCCCCCCCCAGAACTGGTTGATGAATAGAAAAGAAATGGGGAATTGCTGATGTTGAAAAAGATAAGAAGATTTGATAGTGACATATTGCACAGACGGGTGACTTGCCTATTGAGCCGTCTAATGGTGAGTTGGCTTGGACATGCTACAGCAAATTTGAAATCTGCTACAGCAAAACTGAAATCTAATATTTCAGTTATTGGAAAGAACCCAATGATCTAATCCTAACACAGTGTCATGTTTCATTGCTGAATAAGTCAATGCACAACATAGAATTAAGAGACTTATTAATTATATGGTCATAAATTTCAGAGTGAAAAAGGCAAATTGGGTATTTTGGAGTAATTATTGGCTTTGGGAGATGAACAGCCAATTTAAGGTAATTAATCAAATGAAAAGCTCACCTAGGCTCCTTGGCAAAAAACTCACAGAGCCCTTGACAAGGATGGCACTTGTGTTTGCCACTTCTCATCCATATTTTTGGCTAGGCTTTTTAAAAAGTCTTTAAAAACCAAAAAGAAATAATTACAATTCTTAATTTATATCAGCATATAGGAGGAAAACACCTGATATTTGTCAGGAACAGCTCTGAGTGGGACTTGCTTTGAGAAATCTTTCTGCTCTCCATTCAATATGTCCCCTCATCCTGACCAGATAATACCACTGTAAATACACACAGAGAAGGAAAGGCCAGAGGGAAAATTCTTTTCTAATTAGAGAGAATGATTCTTTAAGTTTACAGATCACAGATAATTTTTCAATAGCTCAAGATGTCATAGCTCTGGAGGAATATATACATTTAACTGAATGGAGGTAAGGGTAGTATCACTTACTTTAGGCATTTAATTGATTCTGTAGCAATTTGATCAAAGCTTATTCTTAATACAAGAACAATGTTTTATAAAGTCAGCACCTGGATAACAACTCTGTAGCCAGCTGAATGAATCTTTACAGAAATGATTCTTGAATAAAGAGACTGTCAACAAAGAAATTATTTCCAGTTTCAGATCACAGGAAAAATATGTGTCAAGACATGAGTGACACAATAGCATGTTAACAAGTGTTCGTGCACTATTTTAATGGGAAATATGATTAAGGATGAATCCTAAAAAATAGTTTCAGTACAGACAGACTCAAAAGCCAAACAGGTTTATGCCTAATCTGGGAAAGCATCCATAAGACATGTATCTGCACTATAGAGCACCAGCCACTTCCTATCCCACGAGCGGCAGGACTTCATTTGCAGCAAATGCTTTATTTTTATTTTTTTCAAAGGAATGAAGTTAAGGTCGAAATCAGTTATCTCAAGTCAACTATCTGCTTTCCAAGAAGGTCACATAATCATTATGCTTCTGTGTTTCCAGAGCAGACTGGACCCAAGGTGTCTGCCACTTGGCATTGAAATGAAGGGTCCCAGGGCGATTTTCCTGAGGTGCGTGTGTGCTTCAGCGCATGGGGCCCTGTCTCTGGAACCCAGCTCAACGTGTGAACAAAGAGAAAAATTAACTTGTCCTTTGTCCTCATGAGAGGAAACCTTGTGTCAGAAAATATCAGCCATATTTCCAAGCCGAAACTGACTAAACCTAAAGCTTTAATTGACCGAGGGTGTCCTACCTTCTGGAATGTCTGAAGCTCCAGAGTCTCACTGCCACTGTAGATTCACAGGGGATGTGGGGAAGCCACACATGTCTAAGAGGATACATCCTAAAGGATACATCACCAAAAATATCATAAGGACCTCATTAGAAGAGTGTGTCACCTGTAACACAGTCTATATGCCTGGGCCCCCCAAGGATTATGTCATAGAAATGTTCTGGTGAACCTCAAAGGTTAGAGAAGCAATGCAGTAATTTATCCTAACCAGAGATATTTCCATATTCTCATGGAAAATTTGAATTAGATGACCATGGGGGGCAGTTAAAGTCATTCAGAGTATTTTTTTATTGTATTTATTCTGAATACAACATTACAGAAATCAATATGCATTTTATGTTGTATCAACCATTTTTGGGATATGAGGGCAGCACTATTTGGACTAAGCTGCAGGCAGGGTGTGAGGTATGGAAATTTAATTTAGAATCAAAGCAGGTTAGAGGTGGGAGAAACCTTAGGAACACTCGGGGCCAGTCATTTCCAAACCTCCAGGTGCTTAAGAATCATTTAGGGAACTTGGTGACAATGCAGAGATGCCAGTTCTGGGAGTCTGCTTTGGTCCTAAAGCAGTATTAACACTCAAAACACTACTTAGTCCAACTACTGTGGTGCACAATACAGGAAGTTGGGAACCAGAGAGGGTACGTGCCATGCTCAAGGACACACAGGAAAGTATTATCAGACATACTTCCCTCTTCTGGACAGAACACTTGAAGACTATCTGACATCCTAAGATGGTAGGAAACCAGCCACTCACTACTGTCCCTGACTGAATAGTCTGCTTGATACCAAAACGGCAATAGCTTTTGTGAGCAAAGCAAATTAGCTTCTGCCATTAGTCATGTGGGAAAAATGTGTGGGTAGCATTTTACTGCCCTTTCTGTCATAGGGACCCACTCATATATATATATACACAGCATTCCCAGGGAATCAGGAATGTTGGATTCTAGAGCCCGCTTCTCAATAAGATTTTCTTAGGCAAGTCGCCCTTCTCACTTTCACTTCGTGCGTTGATCAAGATGCAGCTGAGAGACCTCAGATCATGTTTTACCACAGGCAGAAATATCCAGCGTCCTTCTTCCGTTTTAGTCACTTAATTGTTGTGTGAATGATAGTAATTATACTAATAGTTAATAGTGAGTACTAAGTGCCAGACAGTATCCTAAGCATTTTTCACAATTTCTTGCACTTAATTCTTACAATAGCTCACTGTTACTATATCCATTTTTCAGATGCAGAAACTGAGGTAAAAAGTTGATTAACTTTCCTAAGGCTACGTAATTAGTGCATTGTAGAGCTGGGAAGAAATCAGATAGAGAGGGAAAATAAGAAAAGCAAGATATGATGATGACATAATATATTTAAATATTAGTCTTTTGTCAGCATTTTACTTTGCCCTTTGCCTTTCCCCTACATAAAACAGGGGGAATGTATGCTTATTGCCTCAGAAATGGACATGACAGACAAAGGAGTCTTTTTCTGGCTTTTATCTTTCAATCACTAAGACCTTTAGAGGAACTGAAATGAGTCACTACATAGATGATTTGGGAGAAAAAAAATAAAGAGTGAAGCTTACACACACACACACACACACACACACACACACACATACACACCCTTGTATACCTACACAGGTGTCTGAGCTTGCAAGGGAGAAAAATGGAAAAGAAGCAATGAAAGTACAGATATTGTAGTGCAGAGAGTGTATCTTGCTACCAAGGCCTGAAAAGGTGGTAAAACTCTGCAAAGAGGTTCATGGAATCCAGAAGGAGAGGAGCTTGAGCTCATTTCCTGGGGGAGACCAGAGATGGACAGCCAGAACCCAGAACCCAGAGAAGAAATGGCCAGCACCCTAATGTCCAGGTAGAGTTTCCATGTTCCACCGTGACACAGAAGCATCAGAATGTTTACCATCTTCCCAGGAGCAGCATCAAATGCACAGAGATATGTCCTAAGAGAACACATCTGCCATGGACAAATGGCAGAAGACCAGATGGAGTAAATCTGCTTGGACAGATGAAACTGAGAATTGTGTGGACCCTTTGTAACACTTAAGCATTCTTACTTGGCTGTAACTTGGGAAAAATCAGGTAAAACCCTGTACTGGTTGAAATTGGGATTCTGTCACCCTGGCAGAATTTGGGTTCAAAATAGAAAATAACGTAATTTTATTTTATGCATACTTGAGTTTGTGAAATTATTTTTGTACCTAGTAATGTAGCAATAGTTCCAACTTTTGAGAAGCAGCAACCAGCTTTGAGATGTGGTGTGGTTTTGTTTTTTTTTTTGCATTCATGTACTTCTATCATTTTGGTGAAGGGAAAATCTCTGTCATATATGCATAGAGAGAATTTTCAGAAATCTATTAATTACTAACAGTAACATTAACCATTAAATAATAACAGTTGCATCCGTAAGAATTAAAAGTAGTTGGAAAACCTCCATATGAGCTCAAACAATAAGATGATGCTTCTGTTTCTAGTCATGGGTACTTAGACTTGAGTGACCTTAGCTTTTGAATTAGAAGGGGCTATTATAAGGAGATGGGAGTTGTACCTTGCCAACACCTTGATACTGGACTTTTAGCTTCCAGAACCAAGAGACAATAACTTTCCATTTGTTTAAGCTACCTAGTCCTTGTTACAGCAGCCTTGGAAAAATTATACAGAAATGTAATCAACAAGAAAAATTTTTTTAAAAAGTTGATTGAACTGTCAGGAAGCTAGGGCTATCACACAGTGCATAACCTTTTCAATGCCACAGTGCTTACCTCTTTAATGCTTAGTACAAACAAAAAGACCATCCTAGCCAGCCATATTCAAAGTTACTAGAACCTCTGGCCTCTTGTGTAGTAAGGACTCCAATACCCAAGGCTGATAAAAATTTTTTTAAAAAAGACTCAACTTGGAAAGATGTTGCTCTTTTCTTTAATCCTCAAGGTAAGATGATCCGATTTTTTATTCCTTATTTACTTCTAAAGAATCAACAAAAACCCACTGCTACAATTTTATGTATTCATGGTATCAATACAGATATTTACATAACACAAAGTTCAAAGCTCTGTAGAAGTCTTTTATGTCCTTTAAAAATCCCCCTTTCTATTTTAGAATAACAAACTAGACTCTTTTAAATCCAAGAAAAAATTATGTGAACATTATACTTTATATTAAACCAATTAAACTTAACAAATAGTAGAGTTACTATCTAGTAATTTGAAGACGATCACCAAACTGAAACTACCTATTTAAGATTATATACTATCTGGCTACAATTTTAAAAGAATTTCCTAGTACTTTAACAACCCCTAAAAAATTACATTAATATCCTCCAGATAATATTCAAATACTTGTTTTCTAGAAACTGACTGGAGTTACATTCTATCCCATAGCCGAACCCTTTAGTGAAGAAATATCTTCTGGTTTACATTGTTTTCTTCTGATAGTCTACAAAAATTTGTGCTTCTCACTAATAAAGTAAAATTTCAAAGCACTCATTTTTTAGGGGAAAATGGATATATAGAAATTATTGGAAAAAGTCCAGATTGTACAAAAAAAGAAAGAGATGCCAGAATGAATTCTTTGCATTTGTACGGTATCTTGCACAGAGTAGGCATGGTCTATTTTAAAAGTTTATATAAAAGAAGAGTATTTTATTTCAAACTAAATTAGTTGGATGAGAACAGAAGGCTTTCTTCTTTGAGACTACCTCACATTTGGTTAGTATTTGACACATCCTTCCAAATGCACTATATCATTTGGTTTTGCAACAGACCTTATTAGAGTTGGCCAAATCTACAGAAAAAAGAAATGAGCTCAGAGAGATTATACAGTTGGTAAGCTCACCTAGCTAGGAAGTAGCAAAGTTAGACTTCAGCTCAGGTTTCTAATTCCACATCCTGTGCCCTTCACTTTCCTTCCAGGCCATACGGAAGCCTATCTCTCACACCACATCTTTCAGGGTAGTTTGTCAACTGGGTTTACGTTACAATAAAATATAACTTTCCTGCATGATTCCTTGATCTTGAACTGTTGTAGCTAATCAAGGCCTATTTGTTACCAGAGTATAAACGGAGGCAAATAATATACTTTGATCTCTTTACACATAATCTATTTTCAAGCTTCAGTTCCTGTAGTATATACTTGCTAAATATCATTGAATATTAAAGGGGCAGGAAAGCATTTTACCCCATTTATTTTCTTGCTTAGCTAGAATGGCCAAGAAGAAGCAACTAAATTATAGTTGAATATATAGTAAGAAATGTTATCACCAGGAAATCGTCAGATGTGATGTTATCATTTTTGTAATTACAAAAGAAAGATCCATTCCACTGGAAGTTACCACAATATGGGGATAATTGCTATGCTACTACAGAATTGTTGCACAATATGGTTATTCTTTTCATACAAACTATAAATTATGTACTAAACGTAATATAATTTATAATGAAAAACTTAACATGGCTTAAAGTAGCTGCAAAATTCAGGTGGCGTTCTGTGGTTGTTGCAAAGTAATTACATAATTATTTAAGCCTCACAAGCTTAGAAATTACAAAGGACTTATGAAATGCATCACCACAAGAAGTTAAATGGAACTTAAAATAGTTACTAACCTAATTTGGGTAATGTTTTCTGTTGTGCTAAATGGCAATCCCATTATTATCTTTCTTGAGATAGCATCTAATATATTTCAACAAATGCTTCTCATTTGTCTTTATTCACAGAATCCTAGACTCTCAACGTTGGAAGAAAACATTTAGACCAAGTTCTCTACCCAAACTATGAGCCTCTTCTACAGCATTCAAGACGATTTATTATTGGGCTTCTTGAATCAAAGCAGCCCAGAACTCCAGAAATTAAAAATAAAGTCAGTGAATTGGTTGAGGTTCTTTGGTTGCATGTGACAGGTGATCAACTCACCCTGGCTTCAGGGAATGAAGACATTTTCAAGTTCAGGTACTTGAAAAGCCCAAGGTTATTGGCTTCGAGCCTGGTTCGATCTAGGTGTTAAAATGATGTTCTAAGTATTCAATCTTCTTTTAAGTATCTGCTTGAGTTTCTCTGTTGACTTTGTTCTCAGAGAGGCTCTCCCTTTGTAAGTGGCAAGATGTCTGTCAAAAGATTCATGTACCTCCTACTGACTCAGTCATTCCAGTAGAGAATTTCTCTTTCCCAGTAGTTCCAGGAAAGACCTGGAATGTTCTTATTGGGATGTTCTGTATCATATGCATTTCTCTGAATCAATTACTGCATACAGGTGTCCATGGATCACATGAGCATCCCTAGAACCAGGAGGGTAGTGTCTTTCCCAAAGGAATACTGTGATCCTGTTAATGAAAGAAGAAAGAATGAATGCTGAGCAGAGAAACACAACAGATGTCCACGACAGCCGAGATTTATTACTCTTCCTCTAACAGAGATATTTCTCTTCTTCCTCTTTTGTAGTGGGGGACCTCTGGGAGTTGAGTTCTGGTGAAAATAAAATGGATCCAGTCAACAAACTGGGCCAAGCTGGAAGCTGACATCCGTACTGTTGGCATTTACCACGAACACACCAGAAGGGTAATTACAAGTGTATAGAAGCTCTCCTTTTATTTTTTCATCCAAAATGCAGTTACCCTGGACACAATGTTCTTTAGCCTCAATCCACAGAGCATTGATTCACTAGAACCAATCTTTCAAAAGTACTTAAAATTTTCTTTTGTCTTCTTTTTTAAATAGTAGCCATGCATGGCTCAGGATCTCTGCAGACACCATTCATCGTCCACAGAACACTGATGAACCACAAAGCGCTGTTATAAGTGCTAATGATCTTAGAATCGCAGTGTAGGGAGACAGGAGCATCTTATGCTCATAAGGATGAAGGAGTAAATTGTGTGGTGCTGGAGAAGCTTGCCACGCTATTTCTCAGGTGTAGCAGGCATCTGTTATTCCTTCTGGCTGCCAAGCATCTAAACCTCATTCCCAATGGGCAGTTATCCATCTTATGGGTTTTTGATGGGAGACACAGACATCTGTCATCACTGAAGTCAAAAATGCCCCCAGCTCACTTTCCCAATCCCCCTTGCAGCTAGTGTGTAGGCATGTGACCTAGCCTCTACCCATCAAATACATCTACTTTGGTCTTTGACTAGGGGACTAAAGATGCAATAAGGAAGCACTGAGACAAAGCTCCTCTGGCAGTGGAGGACATTGCCATGAGATCAAGTTCTGGGTGCAGCAGAGCAGCAGGTCCAGCAGCTGTGTTCAGTGTCTGAGGTCATTCATGTCCACAGCTTAAGTGCGTGTTTAGGACTCAGCAACAGCACTTCCAGGGCCATCCTTCCTGGACCCATTTTGGGGTGTAAATTTGGTATTGTTCCTGACTGCAGTGCCTCTGAGCCAGGATTTCCAGTACCCCCAGAGCTTCTGTGAGCTCCCCATTATCTTTTTTTTTTTTTTCTAAAATAAGCCAGAATCAGTATCTGCTGCTTGGATCCAAAAACCAAGGTTGATATAAAAGTTCTCGTCTTATGCAGTCTAGAAGGATTTTCCAGCATAGTGGTTAAGGGGATAGGCTGCAATCTTGTCTTTCACATAATAATTCTTTGATTGTGCTTAAGATACATATCTATTCTCATTCATAATCATCTTTGTGAAATGGGGAGAATGGTATCTACTTGCTAAGATTTGCTGCAAAGCAAAGCACTCAGCATGTCTCCAGAACGTAGTAAAGTCTCAATATGAGCTTTTAAAATTATGAAAGAATTCTTAGTGTGGTGACATGGCTTCTGAGTTAAAAGAAGCATTTACTCGCATAGAGGGATGAAATGAGGGATTTATATTTAAAAGCTAAAATTCTGTCACGAAGGACACTTAAGCATTTAAAACTTTTATAATTTTTAATCTATTTAACAGTAGCGGCCTCAATAAAGGGTGGGGGAAAGCCAAGTTTGGCGAAATGACTCATAGATTTTTCTGAGGCATCTATCTCCCTGTGCAGGGTGAGTGCTCTCCACTGGGTTAGCTTACAGTTTTGATCACTATACAAATGTAAAAACATTTGTTGTGACGCCCATCATTTATACTTCAGCATGACTAGTGGGTCTGATCAGACGTTGGTGTAAAGGTGTGGAACAGAAGGGGATGGCTTGTGAATCCTGAGAGGGAATGGGAGCCTCACAGCTAAATTAGCATGAAAATAGTGTACAGAGGTGCCTGGGCCCCCCTAGACGGGAAGAGCGAATTTTCTGTCATACCTTCACTCTCCTAAAATTGGTGATTGACTCCTGTTTTGCTATGGAATTTTACTGAAACCGAAAACGTATGTGCTTATTTTCCTTTAAGACTATAATTAAGGCAGAAAATGCTCCCCCAACTCTTGCAGGCATACATCCCAAATACTCACAAAATTGTACCAGAAATTGGAGATGACAGCCATGGTAGAAGGATTGAGAAAGCAGAGGCAAGGAAAAAGCCCATGTTACTAAGTTAATAACCAGAAGAACATCTAAATAGGGGCAGTTCCCTTACAATACCACATACTATTTCTTAAACAGAGTGATTCTGTGGTTTGTAATCAAGTGTCTGAATTCTGAATTTATAGGCCCCAGGATGGTAAGTGTGGTTATATGGTATTTAGCAATTTTGTGTGGTGTTGTGCTAAATATGGAAAAGTCAGAAAAGTATTTCAGTGCTTTTCCTTTGAGTCTTCTCTGAAAGTTGGGTTGAGTGATCGAAAAAAAAAAAAAGTCTGGTAAGGGGCAATCAGGTATATCTTCTTTGGAACTTTAATTTCATTTGAGGGACATCTCTTTAGAATATGTCTAAATTAACTTCTTCCTTTTTAGCTCATGAAATTGCAATCATTTCTCAAAATCTTGAAGTACGTAATACACGGAGGAGAATTTCTGCTCAATATGCCAAAAATGATGTCCTGTTGGTTACAGTCTGATCAAGGGTCAGAGATGAGGTCTCCTCGTCATCCCTGGAGGTTTTAAGCACAGGATGAAGGCTCACTAGCCAGGACTTTGGACTCTAAAAGCATTTCCCAAAGTGTTTGGGGCCCAGGACACACTGGAAAGGACTTGCAATCTGAGTGTCTGGGGTTCAAAGGTTTGCTCTGCCACTCACTGATACGGAATTTGAAAAAAAAATTCAGTGGCCTCTAACAGCCCTTACAAACTTCTAAGGTTTGTCAAGGGTGGGATTATAGGTTTGATATAAAAGTAAAATGTTCACACTTTCTATACCTAATCCTACTCTTTCAGGATCTGTGGTGGTTTAGAAATTCCAAAACCGATGATATTTTAAATTATCTTTTAACTCAGTTAAAAAGTCACACATCATTCAATGTGTTTCCTCCAGAGTCAAACTTCATTTTTGGTCCCAAATCATATTAATGGACCCCAATCTTCTACCATGTTCACCACACGTGGTTCCAAAAGTCTTTTGACTATTGACTATTTTTTAAACTCAAATTCATCCTGAAAGTAAAAAGATTCATTACTATTGAGTATATTAAGTGAATATACCTTAGGTTCTAAAAGCATTTCCAAATAAATGTTTTGAGTCAACATGGCAGAATAAGAAGAACCTTATTAGTTCTTAATAGTCTTAATTAGTCTCAAACTAATTAAGCTCTGCTACCAGCTGACCAAGCTGTTGCCCTTTGGGAAGAAGTTACTCAGTTTTCTCATCTATAAAATTAAGATAGCAATGCTTACCTCCTATGAATGCTCTAAGATTAGAGATTATAAAGCATTCATAGCAGGGTCCAGCACATGGTAGGCATTCAATAAATCATAACGAAACAGAAATGGCAATATGATTTTCCTAAATGTGCAGTTACCTAAGGTAACTACTCGAAGAAAGAAAATAGTTGCTTACATGTATAATTTATGGTGAGTGTTTTAAAGAATCAGTTTTATGTCACTGTGGTTAAATTGATTGTGAACTGTTGAGACCTTCTTAGATGGATGGCTTTCCTAAGAAAGCCCTCCATTTCTAGTTCATGTATTCATTCACTGATTCAACAACACCCTTAAACACTCTCATCACTGCAGTTTATTTGAAATGTCTGCAGGTAGTGAATTTCAGAGAGTGTTGCCATGTTAGTCTACCACCTCGTCTCCCACCAGAACTCCTGAGAACAACTGAAATGCTAGACAGGTATTCTTCCCATAGAGAGATACAAACCACCACAACATAAAACAGTGTTAAAGCTGTGCTTGTGATGTGATGGTAGCAACCATCCTTTCCCTCCGGCCTTGACATAGTTCGTCACTAGTTCTGGGGATGGCAGAGAAGTAGGAAGTTCTTCCTCTGGAGGTTCTTTGCTTCTGTGGCTGCTGTCTCCCCTGTGTCATGTGTCCTTTGTTCCGGAGGACGTCGAGGAGCTTCCGCCTGCCCTCAGCCCGGTGCCTGTCCATCCTTCCTGGATTATAGACAGAGCCTGCTCATTCCCGGGGGAAGTGTCTTTCTATCACCAACCTCATGATCACCATGTTCCTTTGCTGCAGGCAGTCAATCCTGGTCTCCCATGTGCTCACTCCCCTTGGCCTCTGCCTGTCGCCCCTCTCCATGGCGCTTACCAAAGTCACGTTACCCACTGGTTGAATATCTGCCGTATTTCATGTCGTAACTTTCTAAGTGACGTGAGTGAGTTATGCGCAAAAGTTTTGGAAAGCAAAAAAAGGTGAGAAAATAATTAGTTTGGCCTAGGGAGACCTAGGCAGATTCTACAAAGGAGCTAGGACTTGAAGATGAATAAGAACATAACAAAGAGAGGAGGAAATGGAATTGGGGGCAGAAGGAATAAAAAAAAAAAAAGGAAGGCATAAAAATCCATAGGGTCAGGAAAGAATGTTCACTATGAGCAATGTGTTGAATGTATGGAGAAGAATAACTGGAGATGAGACTGGGAAGGGAACTTAGGGTCAAACCACAAGGAGCTAAATAAGGCCAGTCTCTGGAGTTCACATTTATACGCAGGCAATAGGAAGTCATCAAAAATGTTGGACGTGGCAGTAACACGACAGAGCTGCACTTAGAGGATGAATGTTTTAGCACTGGGGCAAGTTAGAAAGAAGAGAGTCTAGAGATAGGGCAATTAGTCAAGAGCTACTGGAGAAGTCCAAGCTAGCAAGAATGAGAGCTTCAACTATGGGTGGCAAGGGAAGAAGAGGAGGGGATTGAATCAGGAGACACTTCAAAGGAGAAAGTTACAGGATGAGATGACTAATTGAAACTGTGAAAATAGGTAGAAGAAGAAGTCAAAGAGGATTCTGAGATGACACTTTAAATTCCTGCATTCTCTCTATAGATAGATCTATATCTTATATATAAGATACCTCACATAAATATAGATGTAGGTATAGATAGATATAGGTATCTTCATCTTACTTTCTTTACCTGTACCCTTTGCTTAATCTAAACACCTGCATATAACATGCCAGCATGATGATGAAGCACTATTTGCAGGATAAACTAGAAGAGCTTCTAGGAGCTCATCATTTTCTCACAAAAGCTGGGCATCTGGCGTACATTACAGGGAGGTTATGGAATTTTCTTCCCTGGAGGTCTTTTACAGCAAGCTAGATACCCATCTGTCCATGAAGGCTTAGGTGTGGTCCTCTCTGAAGCCTGGGAGATGGCTGATTTGAGTTCTTGTGATCTTTTCCAGGTCTACAATTCTATGCTTCTACATCACTTTATGGCTTAACCCCAAGGTATATTATCCATTTGATAAAATAAATAATAAGGTGAAATTTGAAATTTTTTATGGACACCGTCATAGAACATATTCTGGGAATTCTTAAAATTAACCTGTGGGTCCACTGAAAAAATTATGAATAATTTTATAGGTCAGAATTTCCCAAAGTGTGTTTGATGGAAGTAGTGCTGTAATATTCTTGCTCCAAAAAATGAGAAAGGACAAAAATTCAGTGTACATTACTATATAAAAGCCCTGAGATTTCCTATAGGAAAAAAGCTTCAAAAATATTCACCTAGAACTTCTCAAATATTTTAGGAGAAAGAAAGAGACATATGCATCCACAACTATATATATGACTGTCTCTATCTATCTACCTACCTATCTATCTATCTATCTATCAATCTATATCTACTTTTAAATTTCCTACAAAAATGGGATTGTATAAAAGACACTTTGGTAAATATTATTCTGACTTATTCTTCATATCATAAGAAAATCGGGCTTGGGGGTATCACCAATAACATCTAAGCTTGTCCAAGGATGATCTTTGGTTAATCTGATAATTTAGTTATTTTAAAATTACAGTTTGCTTCTCTATAAAATGAAGATAATAACACCTACCTCATAAGGTTGTTATGAGAATTAAATAAAATGAAATGTGTAAAGCACCTGGCACAGGGCCTGTACCTTGTAAGTTCTCCATAAATGTTAGCTTCCTACCCTTTGCGTCTCCATTAAGTTTTGGTATCTAATACATCTGGCAATTAAAACCATTGGGTTCTGGTAAGCAATGGATATACCATCCTGTGTTAAATTAAAATGCAGAAGCTCAAGTGATTTTCCCTCAATAATCACAGCTATATGGAAATGCGTGTGTATGTGCATAAGAGCCACTTACAAAAATGAGAATATTTTTAATAAGTGGTGGGATCATGGGTGGTTTGTTTCATATTTTTTAAAAAATTAATGGACTTTATTTTTTAGGACAGTTTTATGTTCATAGGGAAGCTGAGAAGAAAGTACAGAGAGTCCCCACATACTCCCTTCCCCACGTACCCCCTTCCCCACACACATGCAGCCTCCCTTACCATCAGCATCCTACACATTGTGGTACAGTTGTTACAATCAATGAACCAACAACGACACATCATTGTCAACCAAAGTCCATAGTTAACATTAGGCTTCACCCTTTGTTTTATACATTAGCTATGTTTTGACAAATGTATAATGACATGTATCCACCCTTATAGTGTAATACAGAATAGTCTTGCTGTCTTAAAAATCTCCTGTGCTCCACCTATCTTCCTTCTCTTCTCCCAAGTCCATGGCAACCACTGATCTTTCTACATAATATGGTATGTAGGCTTTTTAGATTGTCTTCTTTCACTTAGTAACATCCTAAACCCTCTTTAAAGACCTTCCAACTGATTAAGTCAAAACCACCTGGAATAATCTCCCTCTTCATTAACAAAAAGTCAGCTGATTAGGGACTTTAATTACATCTGCCTTAAAATTTTTTTTTAAACAGTCTTATTAGAATATCTTTTAAATGTAAGAAAACACATTGAAAATTGACAAGCAGAAGAAACACACCAAAGAAAAATAATGAGTATCATGAGTCAGGAACTCTGTACTGGAGTGGTCCAGCCATACTTGCTTCCCATTTCCCCAAACTGCTGAGTTCCACCTCCTGGCAGACAATTTCAAGTTGCCCTTCTCTTGTTCCCTCCTTGGCTGCTGTCCCTGGGCTTCTGCCTTTCTCTTTCAGGAGCTCAAACACCTTTTTTTTCCAGGGTTCTCTGAGATTCTGAGGACTGAACAGGTTGCAATCCATGAATGCAGAAAACCCAAAGGAGAACATAGAAATCGCTCCTATTTATTTAGCAATACTATGTGCCAGGCACTGTACTAGGCACTCTGCATATATTATTTCACTTAATCTTCATATCAGTGCTGTGAGATGTGTTTATATATCTCCATTTTAGAACTGTGCAGACTGAGGCTGAGAGAGGTTAAATGACTTTCCCAATGGCACACAGGTAAGAATTAGCAGAACCAGGATTCAAATCCAGGATGGCCTGTTCCCAAACCCTTTATACTTAACACTCCTGTATGCTCAGAATGGTAACCCAAGTGCCATAGATCAGTGACTCCCAAATGTTAATCCTGCCCTTAATGATGAAGTTTACGCTGGTGTGAGCCATCCAGATGGCTCCTTGTTGGGCAATAATATCCCAGGATTCCAGGTGTGAGATTTGCCCAGGGAGAAGCTAGCTTCTGCCCTCTCCCTGAAGCACTCACTGGCTGCATCCTGGCCTACACCCCTGTCATAGAGTTTCCAGGCTCACAAGGAAAAAAGTTTGTAGGCCCTGCAGTTCTACTTCTTAGAACAAAACATGACTATTCTAAATTGAGCAGAATTGTACTGAGTTGGCTTCCAATTTTTATACGTAATTTGACTTTTGATAAGAAAAAAAAGGAGCTAGAACAAGATTGTAATAAAACCCAAAGTGCTGCACCAAGATAGACTTCAAGCTCCAGCTCAAGGCACACTGACAAACAGAGCTTAGAAAACTCCATGACACGAATGTCACATAAAACAAAATTTTAGGCTATAATTTTCTGAATTTGAATTTTTAAATATGGTCCTTTAAAAAAATCAGCTCTCTCAAGGGATAATATGCATATACTAAAATTCACCAATTTTAACTTAGTTCAGAATTTTGGCAAATGTAAGCAGTCATGTAACTACCACTGCAGTCAAGATATAGAATATTTCCATCACACCAAAAGTGCCCCCCACTTTGGCCCCTTTGCTTCTCAATGTCTACAAAAAACTTGCTGGGATATTTGTTTGGGAATTCATTCACCCTATGGAAAATTTTGGGAACAATTCACATCTTCACTGTACAGAGTTTGCTTACCTGTCTCTCCATTGATTTGGCTCCTTTCATTTCTTAGAGTTATGTTTTGTAATTTTCAAGATACATGTTTTACACACGTTTTATTACATTTACCCACATCTAATGTTTTTCATGCTATTGTAAATGGTATTGCTTTTTAAATTTCAAGTTCAAGTGTTATGCAAATTGTTAGCATATAAGTACAATTCATTTTTGTATATTGACCTTTTATTCTGTAACCTTGCCAATTTCACTTACTAGTACTAGTAGTTTATTTTGAAGACATCTTGGGATTTTATACATAAAAGTTCATTGTCATATACTAATCAAGAAAGTTTTACCTCTTCTTGAGAAAAACAAATATCGTATATTAATGCATATATGTGGAATCTAAAAAAATGGTATAGATGATCTTATTTGCAAAGCAGAAACAGAGACACAGACGTAGAGGACAAATGTATGGATACCAAGGGGGAAGGCGGGGGTGGGATGAATTGGGAGTTGGGGATTGACATATAAACACTATTGATACTATATATAAGATAGATAACTAATGAGAATCTACTGTATAGCACAGGGAGCTCTACTCAGTGCTCTGCAGTGACTTAAATGGGAAGGAAATCCAAAAAAGAGGGAATATGTGTATGCGTATAGCTGATTCACTTTGCTGTACAGTAGAAACTAACACAACATTGTAAAGCAACTATACTCCAATAAAAATTTTAAAAAATAAATAAATGCAATGTGTGATCCTAGATAGGACTGTAGAACAGAGAAAGGACATTTGTGGAAAAACTGGGAAAATCATATAAGGTCTGTGGCTCAGTTAACAGTATTGTACCCATGTTAATTTCATGGTGTTGCTACTTAATTGTTTTATGGCCTTGTAAGGTGTTAACATCAGGGGAAGTTGGGTGAAGAGTGTACATGAACTCTCTGTACTGTTTTTACTATTTTTCTCTAAGTCTAACATTAGTTTACAATAAAAAATTAACCCCCACCCCCGCCAAAAAATGAGAAGGTTTTACCTCTTCTTTTTCAGTCTGTGTACCTTTCATTGGTCAAGATATATTATCCTTTTTATATTTGTGGATTCAAATTATTAATGGTTTGCTAAAGATTTTTGCATCTATATTCATAAAGGATACAGATCTGTAATTTTCTTTTCTAGCAATATCTTTCCATTGTTGTGGCAACAAGTTAATGATAGCCTCCTAAAATGAGTTGGAAAACATTCCCTCCTCTTTTGTTTCCTGGAAGAGTTTATGTAAGATTGGTATTATTTCTTCCTTAAAAGCCTGATATAATTTATCAGTGAAGTTATCTGGGCCTAGGGTTTTCTTTTGGGGGGGATATTTTAACTCTAATTTCAATTTTTAAATATAGATGAAGGACTATTTAGCTCATCTGTTCTATTTCGAGTAAGCTTTGGTACTTTGCGTCTTTCAAAATATGTCATCCATTGCCTCAAATTGATGAATATGTTGGCATACAGTTCTTCGTTATATTGCCTTACATTTCTTCTAACATCTGTAGGCTCTGTAGTTATATTCCCTTTTTTATTCCTGATAGTGATAATTTGTGTCTTCTTTTTTTCCTAATCAGCCTGTTCAGAGTTTTCAATCAATATTATGGATTTTGTCAAATAACCAGCATTTGGGTTTATTGATTTTTCTCTATTGCTTTGGTAGTTTCATTTTCCTTATGATGTTTCATTGTTTTTGGTAGTTGTCTTTATTTTTACTTCCTTCTACTTAATTACTGATGCTCTGCTTTCTATAATTTCTTCAAGTAGAAATTTTGGTCATTGATTTGATAACTTTTTCTCTGTAACAATATAATCATTTAATGCTGTATGTTTTTCTTTAAGTATACTACTTTAGATCAGTCTCACAACTTGATGTGTTGTGTATTCTTTTTAATTCATATCAAATTATTAATTTCCCTTGTGATGTACTCCTTGAGCCATGAGTTATTTAGATAAGTGCCATTTGATTTCTATTTATGGATTTTCCAGAAATAGTTTTCAAAATTGATTTCTAGTTTGATGTCACTGTTGTCAGAGAAAATACTCTGCAAACATTTAGATCCTTTTAAGTTTTTAAAAACCTGTTTTGTAGCCCAGAATGTTGTCTATCTGTGAATGTTTCATGTACACTTGATGAAATTATACTATGCTGTTGTTGGGAGTATGGTGTTGTATAAATGAAAATTAGGTTAAGTTGGTGTATTAGCCAGTTGGGGCTGCTATAACAAAAATACCATAGGCCGGATAGCTTAAGCAATAAACATTTATTTCTCACAGTTCTGGAGGCTGGGGAGTCCAACATCAGCAAATCCAGTGTCTGGTGAGGACTCTCTTCCTGGTTTGCAGATGGTCGGCCACCTTCCACTGTATCCTCACATTATGGAGAGCTGGTAGCGAGAGAAAGCTACCTTATCCTCAGTAATACTTCTTTGTCCTTGATAATACTCTTTGTTCTGAAGTTTGCTTTGTCTGCTACTAATATAGTTATCCCAGCTTCCTTTCAATTAGTGTTTTATGTTACATATTTTGCAACTTTTTACTTTGAACCTATCTATGTCTTTATAGTTAAAGTGGGATTCTTATGGAGAGCATACAGTTATACCTTGCTTGTATATCTAATCTGACACTCTCTGCCTTTTGATTGGAATATTTTTTAAAATTTAAGTTTAGTGTACTTATCAACAAGCTTGGGTTTAATATTACTATCTTGCTATAGATTTTCCACTTATTCTATCTGGTATTTTTCTTTTTTGTACTCTTCTCCTCCCCTCCTCTGTATTAACTATTTATTATAAAATCATTTTCTCTCCACTATTTGTTAACTTTGCTTAACAAATAGGGAGAAAAAAAGCATCTTTATTTTGCTTTATTATTGTCATTATCATATGGTAATAATAATATAGTGATAATAACTAATATAATATGATATATATAATATATTATTGTTATTTATTATATTATTAATATTATATATATTATTGTTATTACTATTGGTTGCTCAAGACCAGGGGATGGCAAACTTTTTCTGTAAAGCATTGGATATTAAATATTTTAAGTTTCTGTTGCAATCACTCAAATTTGCCACTGTAGTTGAAAAGCATTCATGGACATCATGTAAAAGAATGGATATGGCTATGTTCCAATAAAACTTTAACTACAAACACAGGTGGCAGGCCAGATTTCATTCACAGGCTGTCATTTGCCAACCCCTACTGTAAGTTTCACAATATATATCTTTAACTATCACAGTCTAAAAAATTAATAGCATACTACTTTTAGTACAATTTTACAAAATTATCCTTTCACTTCATACCTCCCAAACATGGTCCTAGTCTTATCATATATTTTAAATTTAATATTATGGTCCCCATGATACCTTGTTATTATTTTGCTTCAAACTTTGTTAGCTTTCAAAGAATTTAAAAATGAGGAAAGAAATAAAATTGAGGTGAAACACCTTTTTAAAATTTATCCACATATTTCCATTTCTTTCCTTCTTTATTGTCTAAATCCAAATTTCTATTTGTTATCATTTTACTTCTGTTTGGAGAATTTCTTTTAATATTTTTAAAAATGCAGTTCTGCAAATGGTTAATTCCACTTTTGTTAGGCTGAAAAAGTATTTCTCCTAAATTTTTGAAAGACTCTTTTGCTGTGTACAGAAGTCTTGGTAGACAATTTTTTTTAACACTTTACAGATGTTATTCCATTGTCTTTGAGCCTTCATTGTTTAGGATGAGAAGTCCATTAACATTCTTTTTCCCCATTGATACATATGTCTTTTTTTCTCTAGCTACTTTTATTTTTTTTTAACATATTTATTGGAGTATAGTTGCTTTAAAATGTTGTGTTAGTTTCTTCTGTATAACAAAGTGAATCAGCTATACGCATACATATATCCCCAAACCCCCTCCCTCTTGTGTCTCCCTCCCACCCTCCCTATCCCACCCCTCTAGGTGGTCACAAAGCACAGAGCTGATCTCCCCGTGTGATGCAGCTGCTTCCCACTAGCTAGCTATTTTACATTTGGTAGTGTATATATGTCAGTGCTACTCTATCACTTTGTCCCAGCTTACCCTTCCCCCTACACACGTCCTCAAGTCCATTTGCTACGTCTGTGTCTTAATTCCTGTCCTGCGCCTGTGTTCATCGGAACGTTTTTTTTTTTTTTTTAGATTCCATATATGTGTCAGCATACAGTATTTTTTTTTCTCTTTCTGACTTACTTCACTCTGTATGACAGATTCTAGGTCCATCCGCCTCACTACAAATAACTCAATTTCATTTCATTTTATGGCTGAGTAATATTCCATTGTGTATATGTGCCACATCTTCTTTATCCATTCATCTGTCAGTGGACACTTAGGTTGCTTCCATGACCTGGCTATTGTAAATAGTGCTGCAATGAACACTGTGGAACATGACTCTTTTTGAATTATGGTTTTTTCAGGGTATAGGCCCAGCAGTGGAATTTCTGGGTCGTATGGTAGTTCTATTTTACTTTCTTAAGGAAACTCCATACTGTTCTCCATATTGGCTGTATCAATTTACATTCCCTCCAACAGTACAAGAGGGTTCCCTTTTCTCTACACCCTCTCCAGCATTTATTTTTTGTAGACTTTTTGATGATGGCCATTCTGACAGGTATGAGGTGATACCTCATTGTAGTTTTGATTTGCATTTCTCTAATGATTAGTGATGTTGAGCATCCTTTCATGTGTTTGTTGGCAAACTGTATATCTTCTTTGGAAAAACGTCTCTTTAGGTCTTCTGCCCATTTTTGTATTGGGTGGTTTGTTTTTTTTTTGATATTGAGCTGCATGAGCTGCTTGTATATTTTGGAGATTAATCCTTTGTCAGTTGCTTCATTTGCAAATATTTTCTCCCATTCTGAGGGTTGTCTTTTGGTCTTGTTTATGGTTTCCTTTGCTGTGCAAAAGCTTTTAAGTTTCATTAGATCCCATCTGTTTTATTTTTGTTTTTATTTCCATTTCTCTAGGAGGTGGGTCAGAGAGGATCCTGCTGTGATTTATGTCATAGAGTGTTCTTCCTATGTTTTCCTCTAAGAGTTTTATAGTGTCTGGCCTTACCTTTAGGACTTTAACCATTTTGAGTTTATTTTGGTGTATGGCATTAGAAAGTGTTCTAATTTCTTTCTTTTACGTGTAGCTGTCCAATTTTCCTAGAACCACTTATTGAAGAGACTGTCTTTTCTCAATTGTATATTCTTGCCTCCTTTATCAAAGATAAGGTGACCATATGTGCGTGGGTTTATCTCTGGGCTTTCTATCCTATTCCATTGATCTATATTTCTGTTTTTGTGCCAGTATCATACTGTCTTGATTACTGTAGCTTTGTAGTATAGTCCGAAGTCAGGGAGTTCAATTCCTCCAGCTCTGTTTTTCTCTCTCAGGATTGCTTTCGCTATTTGGGGTCTTTTGTGTTTCCATACAAATTGTGAAATTTTTTGTTCTAGTTCTGTGAAAAATGCCATTGGTAGTTTGATAGGGATTGCATTGAATCTGTAGATTGCCTTGGGTAGTATAGTCATTTTCATAATGTTGATTCTTCCAATCCAAGAACATGGTATATCTCTCCATCTCTTTGTATCATCTTTAATTTCTTTCATCAGTATGTTATAGTTTTCTGCATACAGGTCCTTTGTCTCCTTGGGTAGGTTTATTCCTAGGTATTTTTTTCTTTTTGTTGCAATGGTAAATGGGAGTGTTTCCTTAATTTCTATTTCAGATTTTTCATCATTACTGTATAGGAGTGCAAGAGATTTCTGTGCATTAACTTTGTATCCTGCTACTTTACCAAATTCATTGATTAGCTCTAGTAGTTTTCTGGTAGCATCTTTGGGATTCTCTATGTATAGTATCATGTCATCTGCAAACAGTGACAGCTTTACTTCTTTCCCAGTTGGGATTCCTTTTATTTCTTTTCCTTCTCTAATTGCTGTGGCTAAAACTTCCAAAACTATATTGAATAATAGTGGTGAGAGTGAACACCCTTTTCTTGTTCCTGATCTTAGAGGAAATGGTTTGTTTTTCACCATTGAGAACGATGTTGGCTGCGGGTTTGTCATATATGGCCTTTATTATGTTGAGGTAAGTTCCCTCCATGCCTACTTTCTGGAGGGTTTTTATCATAAATGGGTGTTGAATTTTGTCAAAAGCTTTTTCTGCATCTATTGAGATGATCATGTGGTTTTTCTCCTTCAATTTGTTAATGTGGTTTATCACATTGATTGATTTGCGTATATTGAAGAATCCTTGCATTCCTGGGATAAACCCCACTTGATCATGGTGTATGGCCCTTTTCATGTGCTGTTGGATTCTGTTTGCTAGTATTTTTGCATCTTTGTTCATCAGTGACATTGGCCTGTAGTTTTCTTTCTTTGTGACATCTTTGTCTGGTTTTGGTATCAGGGTGATGGTGGCCTCATAGAATGAGTTTGGGAGTGTTTCTCCCTCTGCTATATTTTGGAAGAGTTTGAGAAGGATAGGTGTTAGCTCTTCTCTAAATATTTGATAGAATTTTCCTGTGAAGCCATCTGGTCCTGGGCTTTTGTTTGTTGGAAGATTTTTAATCACAGTTTCAATTTCAATGCTTGCGATTGGTCTGTTTATATTTTCTGTTTCTTCCTGTTCAGTCGGGGAAGGTTGTACTTTTCTAAGAATTTTTCCATTTCTTCCAGGTTGTCCATTTTATTGGCATATAGTTGCTTTTAGTAATCTCTCATGATCCTTTGTATTTCTGCAGGTCAGTTATTACTTCTCTTTTTTCATTTCTAATTCTATTGATTTGAGTCTTCTCCCTTTTTTTCTTGATGAGTCTGGCTAATGGTTTATCAATTTTGTTTATCTTCTCAAAGAACCAGCTTTTAGTTTTATTGATTTTTGCTATTGTTTCCTTCATTTCGTTTTCATTTACTTCTGATCTGATGTTTATCATTTCTTTCCTTCTGCTAACTTTGATTTTTTTTTCTTTCTCTGATTGCTTTAGGTGTAAGGTTAAGTTGTTTATTTGAGATGTTTCTTGTTTCTTGAGGTAGGCTTGTATTGCTATAAACTTCCCTCTTAGAACTGCTTTTGCTGTATCCCATAGGTCGTCGTGTTTTCAATTGTCATTTGTTTCTAGAAATTTTTTGATTTCCTCTTTGATTTCTTCAGTGATCTCTTGGTTATTTAGTAGTGTATTGTTTAGCCTCCATGTGTTTGTATTTTTTAAAGATTTTTCCTGTAATTGATATCTAGTCTCATAGTGTTGTGGTCAGAAAACATACTTGATATGATTTCAGTTTTCTTAAATTTACAAAGACTTGATTTTTGACCCAAGATATGATCTATCCTGGAGAATGTTCCATGAGCACTTGAGAAGAAAGTGTATTCTGTTGTTTTAAGATGGAATGTCCTATAAATATCAAAGAAGTCCATCTTGTGTAATGTATCATTTAACGCTTGTGTTTCCTTATTTATTTTCATTTTGGATGATCTGTCCATTTGTGAAAGTGGGGTGCTAAAGTCCCCTACTATGATTGTGTTACTGTCAATTTCCCCTTTTATGGCTGTTAGCATTTGCCTTATGTATTGAGGTGCTCCTAGTTTGGGTGCATAAATATTTACAATTGTTATATCTTCTTCTTGGATCAATCCCTTGATCATTATGTAGTGTCCTTCTTTGTCTCTTCTAATAGTCTTTATTTTAAAGTCTATTTTGTTTGAGATGAGAATTGCTACTCCAGCTTTCTTTTGATTTCCATTTGCATAGAATATCTTTTTCTATACCTTCACTTTCAGTCTGTATGTGTCCCTAGGTCTGAAGTGGCTCTCTTGTAGACAGCATATATATATGGGTCTTGTTTTTGTATCCATTCAGCCAGTCTATGTCTTTTGGTTGGAGCATTTAATCCATTTACATTTAAGGTAGTTATCGATATGTATGTTCCTATTACCATTTTCTTAGTTGTTTTGGGTTTGTATTAGGTCTTTTCCTTCTCTTGTGTTTCCTGCCTAGAGAAGTTCTTTTAGCGTTTGTTGTAAAGCTGGTTTGGTGGTGCTGAATTCTCTTAGAAATTAAAACCTTAACGTTTTAATTTCTCTGTCGAATCTGAATGAGATCCTTGCTGGGTAGAGTAATCTTGGTTGTTAGTTTTTCCCTTTCATCATTTTACAGATGTCCTGCCACTCCCTTCTGGCTTGCAGAGTTTCTGCTGAAAGATCAGCTGTTAACCTTATGGGGATTCCCTTTTATATTATTTGTTGTTTTTCCCTTGCTGCTTTTAATATTTTTTCTTCGTATTTAATTTTTGATAGTTTGATTAAAACTATCTTGGCATTTTTCTCCTTGGATTCATCCTGTATGGGACTCTCTCCACTTCCTGGATTTGATTGACTATTTGCTTTCCCATGTTAGGGAAGTTTTCAACTATAATCTCTTCAAATATTTTCTCAGACCCTTTCTTTTGCTCTTCTTCTTCTGGGACCCCTGTAATTCCAATGTTGGTGCATTTAATGTTGTCCCAGAGGCCTCTGAGACTGCCCGCAATTCTTTTCATTCTTTTTTCTTTATTCTGGCAGTAGTTATTTCCACTATTTTATCTTCCAGGTCACTTATCCGTTCTTCTGCCTCAGTTATTCTGCTATTGATTCCTTCTAGAGAATTTTTAACTTCATTTATTGTGTTGTTCGTCATTGCTTGTTTGCTCTTTAGTTCTTTTAGTTCTTTGTTAAACGTTTCTTATAGTTTCTCCATTCTATTTCCAAGATTTTGGATCATCTTTACTATCACTACTCTAAATTCTTTTTCAGGTAGACTGCCATTTCCTCTTCATCTGTTTGGTCTGGTAAGTTTTTACGTTGCTCCTTCATCTGCTGCATATTTCTGTGTCTTCTCATTTTGCTTAACTTACCATGTTTGGTGTCCCCTTTTTGCAGGCAGCAGGTTCGTAGTTACCATTGTTTTTGGTGTCTGCTCCCAGTGGGTAAGGTTGGTTCAGTGGCTTGTGTAAGCTTCCTGGTGGAGGGGACTGGTGCCTATGTTCTGGTGGGTGGGGTTGGATCTTGTCTTTCTGGTGGGCAGAGCTGTGTCTGGTGGTATGTTTTGGGGTGTCTGTGAACTTAGTATGACTTTAGGCAGACTCTCTGCTAATGGGTGGGGTTGTGTTCCTGTCTTTTTAGTTGTTTGGCATGGGGTGTTCAGTACTAGAGCTTGCTGGCCTTTGGGTGGAGCTGGTCTTAGCGTTGAGACAGAGATCTCTGGGAGAACTCTTGCCAATTGATATTACGTAGGGCCAAGAGGTCTCTGGTGGTCCAATGTCCTGAACTCGGCTCTCCCACCTCAGAGGCTCAGCCCTGACACCAGGCTGGAGCACCAAGACCCTGTCAGCCACATGGCTTAGAAGAAAAGGGAGAAAAAAAGAAAGAAAAAAAATTATAAATTAAAATTTAAAAAAATTATTAAAACGAAAAAGTAATTAAAAAAAAAGATGAGAGCAACCAAACCAATAAACAAATCCACCAGTTATAACAAGTGTTAAAAACTATACTAAGATAAACATAAAAATCAGAAAAAAGTCTGTCACAGACAGCAAACCCCAAGTCTACATTTGCCCCCAAATTCCACGGCTTCAATTTTGTGTTGATTCGTTGTCTATTCAGGTATTCCGCAGATGCAGGTTACCCCAGGTTGATTGTGGGGGCTTAATCTGCTGCTCCTGAGGCTGCACAGAGAAATTTCTCTTTCTCTTCTTTGTTCGCACAGCTCCTGGGCGCAGCTTTGGATACGGCTCCACCTCTGCGTGTTAGACCGCCCTCAGGCGTCTGTTCTTCGCTCAGACAGGACGCGGTTAAAGCAGTGGCTGAGTAGGGGGCTCTGGCTCACTCAGGTAGGTGGCGGGGGGAGGGAGGGGTATAGTAGTTATAATTGGAATGCGGGGTGAGCCTGTGGCTGCAGAGGCCAGTATGACATTGCAACAGCCTCAGGCATGCTGTGTGTTCTCCTGGGAAGGTTGTCTCTGGATCACGGGTCTCTGGCAGTGGCGGGCTGCACAGGCTCCCAGCGGGGTGTGGATAGTCATCTGTGCTTGCACACAGATTCTTGGTGGCTGCAGCAGCAGCTTTAGTGTTTCATACCCATCTCTGGGGTCCGAGCTGATAGCCGCGACTCGCGCCCATCTCTGGAGCTCGTTTAGGCGATGCTCTGCCTTCTGTGGACAGACAGGGAAGGTATCCCGTCTCCTCGCACACCCCAAAACAATGGTCTCTTGCCTCTTCGGCTGGTCCAGACTTTTTGCCGGACTCCCTCCCAGCTAGCTCTGGCTCACTAGCCCCCTTCAGGCTGTGTTCTCGCAGCCAACCCCAGTCCTCTCCCTGGGATCTGACCTCCACATCCCGAGCCTCAGCTCCCAGCCCCCACCCACCCCAGCGGGTGAGCAGACAAGCCTCTCGGGCTGGTGAGTGCCGGTTGGCACCGATTCTCTGCACGGGAATCTCTCGGCTTTGCCCTCCGCACCTCTGTTGCTGTGCTCTCCTCCGTGGCTCCGAAGCTTACCCCCATCCCCCGGCCACCCCCGTCCCTGCCAGTGAAGGGGCTTCTAGTGTGTGGAAACCTTTCCTCCTTCACAGCTCCCTTCCAGAGGTGCAGGTCCCATCCCTATTCTTTTTTCTTTTTTTTCCTTTTTTTCTTTTGCCCTACCCAGGTACGTGGGGATTTTCTTGCCCTTTGGGAAGTCTTCGGTTTTCTGCCAGCGTTCAGTAGGTGTTAGGTATCCATATATAGATGTATCCATAGCCATATATAGATATATCTTTGATGTATTTGTGGGGAGGAAGGTGATCTCCACGGTTTACTCCTCCTCCATCTTGAAGGTCCCCCCCTCTCTAGCTACTTTTAAGGTTTTTTCTTTATCATTATTTTTTTTAGAAATTTGATTATAATATGTCTTCATGTGATTTTCTTTATGTATTTCTGCTTGGGGTTCACTGAGATTCCTATCTGTGGGCTTAAAGTTTTGTTTTTGAATTAGGTTAAATTTTTATGAAATGGAATTTACAAGACCTGGTAATTTGTTGAGTTGGATAGTGAAGAAGAGAGATGAATCAAAAACGATGCCCAGATTTGACTGTCCCTACTTTCACATCATAGTTACCCACTCATTCCTAGCCACCCCTTCTCTCACTAAATACTCCATATCCTGGTGTACCATTTTCCTCTCCATTCCAAATCCTGTCACTATCCCAAGTGACTTCAGTATCTATTTGAACAGCACATCCACTACCTCTGCCTTTCAAATCCTTTACCTTCTCAACTCCATGGCCTTCACCTCTACTCCTCTTTATCCATCCTCTCCCATGACCACACCTTAGACCATGTAGCCACCCAACAAGAAATGCCACACTTCTGAAATCTTAAATTCTAAGATTTCTCTTTGGTAACAGCTGATAATCATCCCAGCTCTCTTTTCTTTTTTTTTTTTTTTTTTAATATCTTTATTGGGCTATAATTGCTTTACAATGGTGTGTTAGTTTCTGCTTTATAACAAAGTGAATCAGCTATACATATACATATATCCCCATATCTCCTCCCTCTTGCGTCTCCCTCCCACCCTCCCTATCCCACCCCTCTAGGTGGACACAAAGCCCCAAAATGATCTCCCTGTGCTGTGCAGCTGTTTCTGTGGGCTTAAAGTTTTTAACCAAATTTTTAAATGGCCATTATTCCTTCAAAATTTTTTTCTGTCCCCTACTCCCTCATCTTTATTCTCCTTCTAGAGGTCCAGTTACATATGTTAGACCATTTTATACTGCACTACAGGTCACAGGATAGGACATTAATTTTTCTCTCTTCATTTTGAATAATTTCTATTCCTTTGTCTTTAGGTTTACTGATCTTTAATTCTTTGGTGTATATTGTGATACAAATCCCAGTGAATATATTTTTTTATTGTAGATAATGTAAATTATTTTCTCTAGAGGCTGTATTTACATCTTTAAAAATTATTCTTTATATCTCTCCTTATCATTTCATGTTTTCTTTTATATCCTCAAAAACATTTATAAAACTTTTTATAGTTGGTTTATGGTCTTTCATTAATAATTCCATAGTCTCTATTATTTGGGGGTTTGTTTATACTGATGGACTTTTCTTTTGATTATGAATCATATTTCCCTATTTTTTCCACACCTTTGATTGGATGCTGATCATTTTGAATTTCATGTTATTGAGTGCTGAATTTTATTTTATTTCTTTAAAGAGTGTTGGATTTGTTCTGGTGTACAGTTAAATTACTCATGAGTCAGTTTGATTCCTTTAAGGCTTGTTTTCATGCTTTTCTATGACAGGTCTAGGCTAGCCTTCATTCTAGAAATAATTTTGCCCCACAATTAATGCATGACACTTGTGACAACTGTATCCATGTCTGCATTTTTTGAGGAGGTCCCTCCACTCTACCTGGTAGAATCATATACTATGTTCACTCCTTGATGAGCTCTGAGAATTCTTTGGCCTATTACTTTATACTGACTCCCAAGCCTTAGGTAGTTTCACCCATGGATGTGGAGGTAAGTACTCAGCCATATAGACTCAACAGGACTACTCTGCAGCTCCCCTCAATTTGATGACACTCCTAGGCTCTATGTCAGTTTATTCTCCTTGCTCTTTAGCCTGGGAACTGCCCCAAGAAATAAGCAAGGTTATCATATAACTTACCTCATTTATTCTTCTTCTCTCAGGAATCATCATCCTGTGCTACCTGCTGTCCAGTGTCTGAAATCTTTTATTTCATGTACTGTGTCTGATTTCTGATCATTTATACTGTGAGGGCAATTCCTATGGCAGTTAATCCTGTAAGGGAAGAAGCTGATGTCCTAGCTTGTTTTTGTTGTTATTTTTGCATGACAGTTTATTTATCATAGGTTAGTGTAGTTTTTTCAACTATCTTTGATTCTCATATTGTGTTCTTCCTCTTTTTTGTTGTTAAAATATATTAGCTTTTTTTTTTTTTTTTTTGAGGTACGTGGACCTCTCACTGCTGTGGCCTCTCCCATTGCGGAGCACAGGCTCCGGACGCGCAGGCTCAGCGGCCATGGCTCACGGGCCTAGCCGCTCTGCAGCATGTGGGATCTTCCCGGACCAGGGCACGAACCCGAGTCCCCTGCATCGGCAGGCGGACTCTCAACCACTGCGCCACCAGGGAAACCCCAAAATACATTATCTTTGACAGTTGTATACAGATACTTTTTAATTCCTTTACCTGGTAAAATGTTAAAAACTGGAAACACTATATCAGTTCCTCAATATTTTACCTATATATTTTGCTGGGCCATGAAATTGAAAAATGTTTTGCTTCACTATCTTAGATCACAATTATACCTATACAGGGACTGATGAAAAGGATAAAACAAAGGAGATTGGTGATATCTACAAGTTTGGTCAGATGGGCATCACAGGGTCTTAGTTCTACCCCTCTAGCGATATTAAAGTGACATTATAGTAGTTAATATAAACAGGCCTCTGCCAACTAATGATGTTATAGACAGGCTGTTTGTGTCAGTTCAGGTTCTTCAGGGAGGAGACACCAAGATAGAGCTAAGAGTCCAAGAGATTGTGAGGGGGGTGGTGAAACCATGAATTATAAGGGGAGTGACAGCAGGATTAAGCAAGGAGAGCCTTCAGACTCTTCTGACCCCTGGGAATGAAGGTGGTAGGGAAGGAGTGCGGTGTAGGAAGAGGCTCAGGTTGTGCTGGAGCTCTGAGAGCGTCTCAGTGGGGAGCTCCAATGCAAAGCCTGTTCAGAGAAGAACCCTGCGCTGGGCAGAAATGGCCAGGTCCTATTAATTCTGCCATACTCTGTTATTGGCCAGGGTTTCCCAAGTGGAGGGTGGCCTCAGTTCAAATGCTGCAGCAGATCTTGAAGGCACTGCTCCTGGTGGATATCACCTAACTGCACTCACAGAGACAGGTTTGTTCTTGAAGAAAGATCAAAGCAGAGCTTTTCCATGGCTGTCACCCTATTCTAATGCACTAAAGCTGCAAGCAGGGTGGTCCTGAGAAGGAACAGGCCCACATCATAGAAATGCATCTGTCTTAGTCTGTTTGGGCTGCTATAATAAAATACCACAGACTGGGAAGTTTATAAACAGCAGAAATCTATTGCCCACAGTTCTGGAGGCTGGAAGTCCAAGATCAGGGTGCCAACATGGTTGAGTGGGGACCCTATCTCTTTTATAAAGGCACTAATCCCATTCATGAGGCCTCTACCCTTATGACATAATGACCTCCCGAAGGCCCCACCTCCTAGTACAGTCACTGCTGGGAATTAGGGTTTCAACATATAAATTTGGGGGGGACACAAAAGATTAATGATGTCATCCTCCTGTTTCTCAGCATA
Source organism: Leucopleurus acutus (assembly GCF_964270905.1). Taxonomy (NCBI): domain Eukaryota; kingdom Metazoa; phylum Chordata; class Mammalia; order Artiodactyla; family Delphinidae; genus Leucopleurus; species Leucopleurus acutus. Next base: position 46,625,208 of record NC_139142.1, read on the forward strand.
CATCCTAGTCTTCTAGAATAAGCACAGGTCTGGCACTGGAACAATAATTGCTACTTCTGTTTCCCCAGCTGATGTCTTGAATTTGAGCTCATTTTATACCACTGGGTCCTAATTTCCTTACCCATAAAATGGAAATTACAACAATATGCCCTCCTAGGCCAAACATAAATTCAAATAACATACTGGGGGGAAAGGGAGCATGTGGAGAGAAAAGGAAGACATAATCTGCATCTCTTTTAAGCCAAGATATTTTATAGAAAATCTATGTCTTCATCAATTAGCATGGTCTCCCCTTCCCCACCACATTCCAGTTTGTAAATGGATATTGAGATTTCATTTTTTTTCCGAAGTAAAAAAGTATAGAACTACCTCTCTTTAAGTTATTAGAAACATCCATGAAGAGTCTTTCACTTTAAAAAAAAATTTTATTTGGAAGCACAAGTTAATCCTTACATTACATTATGATAGAATTACTTGGGTTGCTTGTGCCGCACTATTGCAGCATCACTGAACTTCTTATTTATTATTAGTTCTCAATTAAAACTTTGTATTATAAATCATTAGCTTCTTTCGCATTTATAGCTTGCTTCCCTTCAAGTAAAAGATAGCTTCATCATCTTTTCTGAAAGGTCATGATTCATTGTTCAGACCCAGTGTTCTAAATTTTAAAAGTCAGAGCATACAGTTCTGTAGGAGAGGGAAAGACGAATACACTAAAATGCTGACTCATAATAAAGCACAACTCTGATTAAATCTACGACCAATCCAAATTATGATCTTGTTCAAAATGAACTTTCACCATAGAGAGTGAAGTTATTGAGAAAGCAAAAATACAAGCTGCGTGCCAGTGCCATCGACAGTGGTTTGAATTGGTTGCAGGGTGCCTTGGACTAAAATTCAGCTTCAACCTAAAACCCAATCAAAACCATTTTAGGTTCCTCTACAGTGGTTTGAGGAATGCCTCCTCAATTCCCTGACTTACAATCTTCCAGTCTCACTAGGATTTGTGGTTTAAGAGAATGGTAAAAATGTCATGATACGTCAGGAGGAATGACTAAAACAGTGGAAGCACATCTAGGAAAGGGAGCACATCAAGAGATGTGAACGTGAGGACAAACATTTCCAGGGAAATAATACAATACTCTTTGCTGACCCGTGGAGGCAGAACCACTAAGAAGGAAGGTTGATGCTCAGACTTTACCTACTTTCATTGCATCACTGCTTGCTCTTGCTTATCCAAAGGCTTCTGTTTCTCAAGGAAATAAACTGAGGGTAAGGCTGGGAAGGTGGCTGCACCCTGACCTGCTCCTTTCATCAGTATTGTCCCTGGGAATACAGGCAAGAGATAATTTCTTTTTGTGGAAGTCAGAAGCAATAGAAAGCTGGCAGAAGCTCCAGTGTGTATCTCACACTGTTTAAGAACTGGGGCAATTCAAAGAAGGCTTAGCCTTTGCCCTCAAATAGCTTATCTTCCAACAAGAAGATAAGGAAACCCATTTGAAACAAGAGTGAACAAAATAAAGTTACACATAATTTACTGCTAAGTCACTGCTCCATTAATCACATTTCATTTCATTTAATTCTCACATCTTCCCTTACTTAAATACTCCTCTAGGGTTCAAAATTCTCTTCATTCCTCTTACTGATTAAATGGTTGCTACTTGAAGAGATAGGTCCACGTCCTTCACTTGCTTTTACCTTTATGCACTGGACTAGGTATAGATACAGATATATAGTAAAGTGGTTAAGACTAATAAAAGAAAGATGTTAATAGAGATGAGGTAGTAGAAAGTTCCATTGAAAAATCTTGATCTTAGAACTCTAGGATTTAGCACATAGGAGGCCCTCAATATATATGTTATGAATGAATGAGTAGCTTGAAGAGATAAATAAAGTATTCCAGGAGAAGAGGAGAGACATGAGAATGACATAATAATGGAAGTGAGAGAGATGAGCCACACTAGAGCTGAAGTTAGGTAGCAGGAAGTAAGGATCACCAGGATAAAAAATTATGGGTCTTTTCTGGAAAACCCAGAAAAGAAGCTTAGGTTTGATGTCCTAGAAAATGGGAAGTCTTTGAAAGTTTGGGACCAGTGAACTGTGGAGCAAGAGTGTCTGAGGAAGATGAATAGCCTTAGCTTATAGGACGAGTTAGGAAGAAGAGGAGGCCTCACCTAGTCCAGCTCTGAGCCCATGCCAGCTATCCAGGTGTGAAGTGATGGCTGGGGGCGGGGGAGGTGATGGAAGGGAAGGGGTATGGATAAGTGGCATTTCAAAGGAAGACTCAGCAGGATTTAATAAACACTTTTCAGTAGATCAAAATCACGGGGCTTACTGAGTCTGCAACAGAAGAGATAAGAACAGACTACAGACTAACAGTGTAGAAGGAGCAAAAGATAGAAGGCCTAAGAAATAGAAACCAGGCCTGGGAGTCAGAACCCATGACCTTGCCCAATGTACTTGTTAATTCATTCCTGAAAATCAGGAGGCAGCCTCACCATTACAGGCACGTGTGAGCCTCTTGCATGCTGCCTTAATGTTTAGGATGCAAAGAGAAAAGATACCCCACTTCTTGTCATCAGCAGCCTTTTTGGAACTTTCTGGAACTGCCACTTCACAAGGCAGGATTCTTCTGACCTTGCCAAGCTCTCCTTACCTGAGTATGTCTCCTCTGAGGCTAAGACCACCCTGAGACAACACTCAGGAATGCCTTCACTTGCTGGAAGATTTGGGTCCATGAACAACATTAGTGGGTGACAACAGATCTCAGTTTCTTATTTCAGCATTTAAAATAGTCAGTGTGATGTATAGAAAGAGTTAACTCACCCAGTTGTAGAAATTTACCCCAGCACACATACAAAAGAAAGTGCAATAGAGTTAAAGCAGAAAGTGGAACTATTAAAGCATCATCCGTTACACGTTTTCTTCGCATTTTCTCTTTGTGAGAATTTCTTTTAGGTGGGGATGTTTCATTTGCTGTGGATTCTGCCATCTGAGGGTCTCATTAATGCTCCCAGTATTCCTATATCTGTTCAGGAGGAAAGAAGGACTTCCATGAAGGGATAAATTGTGGTATAGCCATGACGTAGAGTGGAAATGATGAAGGAGAACAATGCGCATGATAAAACTTCATCCATTACAAAAAAATAAATGATAATTTTGTGATGTGATAGAGGTGTCAGCTAATACTACAGTGGTAATTATATATTTTGATACATATAAATGTATCAAACCAACCAACATGTTGTACACCTTAAATATATACAATGTTATATCTCAACTATATCTCAATAAAAATAAATTTTAAAAATATATGAAGGGCTTCCCTGGTGGCGCAGTGGTTGAGAGTCCGCCTGCCGATACAGGGGACATGGGTTCGTGCTCCGGTCCGGGAAGATCCCACATGCTGTGGAGCGGCTAGGCCCATAAGCCATGGCCGCTAAGCCTGCGCGTTCGGAGCCTGTGCTCCACAATGGGAGAGGCCACAACAGTGAGAGGCCTGCGTACCACCAAAAAAAAAATAAATTTTATATATATATATATATATATATATGAAAACTTTATCCACATGCATAAAACTCAAAATAGGCAAGTTGCAAAAGAATATATATATACACACATATATATATATATATATATATATATATATCTCAAGATTTTATTTATGTAGTCTAAAATGTGAAAAGAACACTGTGTTTAGTTTAGGGACACATCAATGTATGAGAAAATCTAAAGACTTGGACCTGGAAAGGAGAGGAAGGATGAGGTATAGGAAAATACAATGGGGTGTACAAAGGGGCTTCAACTATGTTTATAATGAGTCATTTCTTTTGCTGGGTAGTGTGTACGTGTGTGTTCATTACATAATTCCTTACACCTTTCTGTACCTATGAAATATTTAACAATACATTTTCATTAAGTCTTCAGCTCTTTCCTGGGAAGAAGGGTGGAAGCTCACACTTCACAACATAGAGGTAGATTTACTTTCCTCCTGCCCTCAGTGTAGAGGAGCCCCATTTCCAGGTAGGGAGACAAAAAAAGATGAGAGGGGACCCCTGCACAAAGGGTTATTAAAGGGACAAATAATCTTTCATTCAACCTTCGCTAGTAAGCTTTAAAAAGTCTGTATATTTTTATTTTTGCTGCACAAAAATTCCCTTCCAAGAAGAGGAGGAACGTCATGTCTTGGCATTCCTCAGCAGGGGAAAGGGCTTCCTCCTATGACAGTGCTTAAAAAGGCAAAATATATGAGAGTCACCCAAAATCCTCCCAAAATGCCGGCGCCTCGCTGGCCCACAGAAAGGGGATTAGTAAAGCACCATTAACCCCACAATGAAAACACATCAGTTTAGGGTTTTCTTTCATCCTAAACCCAGTTTATAAACACAGCCTTATCACAGGGAGAATGTTTATCTTCATGTGTTATAAGTAGATTTCCAAAAAGCAACAGTAGCTAATGAAATTAAATATGATGTTGGAAAATCTATTTTCTCCTTGCAGCAAAAATGTCACAGAAGACAGTTAAGCCAGAATGTGGTTCAGTTTAGGCATCTTCTACTCTGATTAATTTAGAGATTTTATTAATAAGTTTAAGAAAGCCAGAGATTTGAACCTAAGCATCTCCTACTTTTCCAATTACTTACACCAAATTTCTAAAACAAGTCAAGAGATAGAGCTTTTTGTGGCTTTGCAGTGCTGAGAGTTAAGACACATTCTAGTAATTTATGATCGTTTATCTGAGAAATGGTTGATGACAAAGGAAAGTTAATTACAGCTTTCCTCCCCTCCCCCTTCCAACCACCCAAGAGGTCCTTGAGATTCCGTCTTTGTTTTTATTTATATGTAAACTTCCAGAAGCTAATTTGTCTGAAGACTGTAACTAACCTTGACTTTTCTGAAAGCTTCCCTCAAGGGTTAATAATATGTTTCTACCCGTATCATCATTTTTTCACTTGAGGATCACATTTGTTATGCATAATTACTAATGAAATGATGAAACAAATGGAGAAACAGTACAAGCTGTCACTCCCAAAGGGCCCATGTGCAAATTTAAATGTGTCTCAGCTCTCCAACATTGAAGTATATAAATCGGTACAACATGTTCCGTACAAAATTTCTGACAATGAAACTAGGGTCTTTAAAGCAAAATGTAACTTACCACCTACTCTTTTCCCTGGTGTCTGGATGGGGCAGTGGGGGACAAGTCAATAATGGAACTCAGGATGTAGTACTTTCTAAACCAAAACATGGAGCTCATGGCACTGCAGAACTGATGCAATCATAAAAAACAAGACTATTTGACGTTAGGGCTTCCCTAGAATGTTTGGGGTATGTGATTTCCATGGATAGCTGACGGTAGAAGCAGGGACACCCAAATATACACATTAGGGCTCATATGTGGAGAAAGAGAACTTTTCTTTTCTATGACCGACAACTTTTCGTCTCCTCTGTCTTCCTGGGACAGACAGCTTATCCTATTCTTTTCAGGTGTATGTAGTCTGATGTAATGATTTGCAGCCAAATCTGAGGATAATTATCGCAGCCACTAACTAATTGCCAAATCTGGTTTATAGGTCAATCACCCAGGGCTTCTACCCCTTTCTTTTCTTCTGTCTTTTACCTTGCAGGTAATCTGATTTTCTGATTGACTTTCACATTGTCCTGGCACTGAGAAGGAATGTCTAGCCCTGAGTGGTCCCTGGTCTGGGTTTCTCATCTCACCTGGCATCCAAGCATCGGCCTCTCTCCTTGCCTTGCCCATTGTGGTATGGCTTCTGCCTGGCCTTTGGAGTGTCTGGCTGGAATCCATAGATTTCTCTATTACCTCTGGCCTGTCATGGTGCTCTTGCCTCCTATCATGATCCAGACCCTTTCTAATCCACTAGTTTGCTTGTCCTTCTATATCCCTGCCTTCCTTATGGGCCTGAGAATTCTCAGCAGCTTTCTCTGTACCACTATATAGTGTGTGGGGTCTGGGAGGCTACCCAGACCTACCTCCAGGGCATCTCCCTGAGAGCTTTCTATTTTACTTTTCCAATCCCATGGATTGGATTTCTCTGAGTGATTTGTGGGCTTACAAAAAAAAACCTAGCATGTGTCCTGATGTTTTCAGATTCCTTCCAAACTTATCTGGGAATTATCTTTCTGCCCCTAGCCCAGGGTGTTGATCTATGAAAGGATGGAGAAAATTAGGTAATAGATTAAGGATAATAGTTGGGTTTGGAGAAAGATTATCCAGAGTAGAGGATAATGAAAAAGGTTTTATTCATTCACTTATCTATTTATCCATTCATTTATAAATATTGACTATACTAAATACTGTGCTCATTATATAAGTATAAGCAAGACATGGTCCATGATTTTAAGGAATTCCCAGTCCAGTAGAGAGGAAGCACATTAGTAAGTATTTCCAGGGCACACTAGGGACATGCAAAATGTAAATGGATATCTCTACAGAATGGCATGATTGCATGGGGATTCAGAAAAGTTTTCTTAGAAAAGCTGATGCTTCCATTAAGCTTCGGAGGATGATTAGGCTGTCATCAACAGCAGAACAGAGCTTTTTTGGCAATGGGAACAATGGGAGGAAAAGATGGAGGCATGAAACAGCATTAGAGAGCGACACATACAGTATGATTTAGTATAGTCGGAGCGAAGAAAGTGACGTGGGGAATAGGAAGACGAAGAGGGTCAGGAGAGAGATCATGGAACCAAGAACTGGAACACTATTGAGTCTTTGAATAAAGTGAGAGATATGACCATATTTACCCTGTAGAGAGACCGTTCTTGCCATAGTGTAGGAGATGGACTTAAGGAGGTCAAGACTGGAAGTAGGGAGGATAGACAGGAAATGATGTGAATGTGAATTAAGGGAGCAACAGTGAACAAAAGGAGAGAATAGCTGTGAGAAATACTTAGTATGTAGCACTGAGAAGACTTGATTACTTACTAGTGTTGGTGATAGGAGAGAGGAAGAATTTGATGATGACTGAAAGTCTCATGGGTGCACCATGGTATAATTTGCTGAGATGAAGAGTATAATACAGGGAATCGCTTTTATCAGGCAGGTTATTTAGTTCACTTTTGAACATACTAAGTTTAGGGAGTTTTTGAGATATCCAGATGGAACAATTTAATAGGTAATTGAACAAGTCAGGAACTAAGTATCAAGGTCTGGGCTAATTACATAGATTTGGAAGCCATACGCATACAGATTACATTAATGCCTGTGGCTGTCTTTGCATGCTTGAATACAACCTTATTTTGCACCAGTAATTTGGTTGGGCATAGGATTCTAAATAGAAATTATTTTCTTTTATGAGTTTTAAGTATTGATTCACATTCTAGTATACAGGCTTTTGATGAGGCACCCAATTCCCACTTGAAACTTGGTAACACCAGCATTTTAGGAGTTTAGAAAAAGAATCTTATAAAACAGTCTGAGGAAAAGAAGTCAAAGGATCAAGAAAGTGTTAAGTATTTGAAGGGAAAGGTTGAGAGTTTTCCAAGAAGGAAAATGATCAACAATGTTAAATTCCAGAAAGATCGAGTAAAATAAGCCAAGAATCGGCCAGTTAGATTTGGCAATCCGTAGGGCGAAGGTACATTTTACCAGAATATTTCTAGTGGAGTATTGGGTTGGGAACTGAATGAGGGACTCCCAATTCAAAATGGCAGACTGAGGACACAGCCTATCTCCCTTGTCGGTCTACTGAGATAACTAGAAGAATTACAAGAGTCTAACTCCATAACAATACTGAAAATAGGGAGGAGAAGTCATCAAAAATTTTGACAAACTTCCAGAAAACAGAAAGTAAACAGGCTTTTTACTTTGTGACTAATCAGAGCCAAGTAAGCTAAAACCCAACACATACACAGAAGGGAGAAGGGAGCTGCTTTTCCTCTGGGACCTGGTAGGGTTCTGAGATTGGAGGCAGAAGGGCAATTACAACTCAAACCCAGAGAGAAATCTGAAAGGTATTGCTCATGCATATAGACAAAAATGTAGAAATGTGTGAGGGAATCACTTTTGAGGTGTTGGACCAAGGATGGTAAAATGTAAGTTTCAAATGGGCTGAATGTATAGATATGGAGATTCTGATCAGAGATGCAATGGGCTGGTTAGAACAACTTGGTGTGGTGTAATTGTCTGCATGGTTGGAGGACCGAAACCTGGACTCAGCTATGACCCATGATACAAGAGGCTAAAATGCCACTAATACCTCACAATAATGTAGAGAAAGGAGTTTAAAGACTTAGGGACAGGGCTCCCCTGGTGGCACAGTGGTTAAGAATCCGCCTGCCAATGTAGGGGACACGGGTTTGAGCCCTGGTCCAGGAAGATCCCACATGCCGTGGATTAAGTAAGCCTGTGTGCCACAACTACTGAGACTGCGCTCTAGAGCCCATGAGCCACAACTTCTGAGCCCGCATGCCACAACTACTGAAGCCCATACGCCTAGACCCTGTGCTCCGCAGCAAGAGAAGCCACCGCAATGAGAAGCCCGTGCACCACAACATAGAGTAGCCCCCACTCTCCGCAACTAGAGAAAGGCCGTGAGCAGTAACGAAGACCCAATGCAGCCAAAAGTAAATAAATTAAATAAATAAATGTAAAAAGAAAGACTTAGGGATGGGACTTACTATGAGCTATTTACTCACCCTCTTTTAAATATGTCCTCTGGGATAGCTTAGGAGATAACTCTTTCACCAAGACATTGAGAAATATATTGGTAGAGAGAGCGCCAGCCTCTTTGAAAAGTGTCATTGTGGCTTATAGGCCGAAAAGGCTGGTGGGAGATATTGCAATAAAAATGGGTTCCTGATTTCAGTAGGTGTCAAGAACTCTGTATGGTCTGAGATTTTAGCCTACTTCCAAGTTAGCTTGCTAAAATTTCATGGATGATGGCAGAAGACATGAGACTTCCGAGTTAAAGACAAGGGACTTTTTTTATTCACGGTACATCAAGCAGCATGAGCATATTTGCAGCAGTTCCCCCTGCCCCCAGGTTCCTCAGGGGTGATGCAGATGGGCCCAGATGGATATGTGCACATGCAGTGGGTTGCATTATAAGAGAGGAATGCTGACATGAGAGAACCCAAATCTTTAATAATGAGCAGTAAGCATGCCTGCCCTTTGATCGGGAGACACTATCGCTAGCTTCCAAGGCTGTTTGCTGCACAAACAGATGAGACGATATGGAGCAAAGGCAGTCAGTGCCTTGCTCACAAGACACGCAGAAGTGCAAGCGACCCATGGAGTATTATCACCCAACGATACCCACCTGCAGTTTCTACACTGTCTTAGCTTCTGGTAAATTTCCCCATTAATATGCCACTCTATTGGCCACTCTGATTAATCTGAATGGCAGGGGCTGGAACCAAATCCATTCAAGTTGCCTCATACAGCATTCAATTTGAGGCTACTATCAACAGGACTCCAAGCAGCAGGATGAGACCAACCCACAGTATTGATCTCAACCCTGCTCTTCAGGATCCCAGACCCAACCTGCTGAAGGAATCCCATCACCCATCAGAGTTCACCGAAGAAAGCCAGGTGGCTTTCTCCTTATGTTTCTGTATTGATCTTTCTGCTAGGCTTGAGGAATTGATCCAGGTACAGCAGGATGTATTAGCCACTGTATAGACTTTGTCTCTGTAGCCCACAAACAGGAAATCTAGGACAATTCTATCATCCAAAACAGCCCTGGCCAGGGAGTGGGTGCTGCCCTGAATGCCTTCCATAGCCAACTGTGTCACTGATCATTTCAGCTAAGGCCAGGAACAAATTTTGTGTCACCTTTTATAATTGGATGATTCTTTTCATAGGGATACCTGCCCACAACATGTGCATAAGTAAGTTATCCCTCTGGGAGGCTCCCCTGGATGAACAAGGGTAGCCTCATCTTGCAGATTTTTACACTTATCTTAGGTCTGCCTGATGGTATTTCCTTAAATGCTTGAAGGTCTCTCAAAATACCTCAAAGACAGAGTCATTTTGTTTTGGAGAAGGAGGCAAAGCAACGCCTAACTTTTACACAAGTATACTACCAGGACACATATGGTGCTTCCAGAAAGAAAGTTTTGTGTTCAGTGTGGTGTCCCTTGCAAATGGGACCTATATCATTTTAGGGTACAGGTTGACTTCCTTTGTGATGAGGACTCCCAGTGATTCTGACAGGATCATTAAGGTCCATCCTTCTCCTATACCTAGCAGGTGTTTCTTTTCTAGGTGCCATGATTGTTGCTCTCCCTTCACTACCACAAAATTGTGTCTCTTTTCAGTGGCTATGATTACAACGTTTTTCCATTATCACCTACTTGCACCCAGACTCTCCAACTAGAAGCGTGAGATTCAGATAAACAAGAACATTTTTATTAAGCTTATAGACCCCTACATAGACCACCTTAGGGTTATTCAGCAAACACTGTACCCAACCAGGTGGTCATTATGATACAAGATCAAATTAGTCCAATAAGGGAATCCAGGTGGCCGAATCAGAATTAAGCTTAAACTCTCCAGACTACCTTTGAATTGGCCACCACCGGGAGAATATACCAACTAGCCAGGCTTAGAGTTGTCCCTCAGAGACAGAAAGAGGTATCATTCCAGCAAAGGTCAGTGTGAAAACTCCAAAATTCCTTCCAGAGAGGTTGATATAATCTCCCCCACCCTTTGTCCCAATTACTTCTTAGGAAGCAACTGGGAGAAAATGATTTCTTTCTGCTAAAGGCTGCATTCAATGATTAACTTGTCTTACTAAAGTATGTGGGCAAGGAGAAGGTGAGGGACACAGAATCAGAAATCTTTTCAAAGTAGATTTTTTAAGAGGCTGTTTCAACGTTGTCAGTATCAGATACGTGCAGATAGTAGGATGGATGGGAAGGCCCATTAAATATCTTGACCACAAACACATTGATGAGTGGCTTCTTCAACAAAAGGTACACCATTGTCAGGCTGCGAATGTGACACAGATTGGTTTTGAGCGCCACAATGGTATGTTGGGAATTGGCTGATCACATCAGACAGCAATACTGTACCCTGAAAACTTGTCCAGAGGGGTAAGGCACCACCAATAACACCCAAGAATAGGTCAAAGGTTCAATGTAGTCAATCTGCCAGGAGTAGGCATGGGACAACTAGATAGATGTGTGTCATAATTCTGACAATCTAGAGTACTTTAGTTTTTCTTAGCCTAGGGCAGTAGATGAGTTGCTACATCCAGTGTGATGGTGGATTTCCAATGGTGGGAATATGGGTAGTACAGGCTCAATCAGCTGCCTCCTCAGAGAACAGGTCCTTACCACGGGCATCTACATAAGTGACACAGTCTGATCAGAAGTTGTGATTTTTTCCCCCACAGTTTGCAATACCAAAGAAGGGAGTCTTTAATATGCCATTCTGTAGTTTTCCAAATGGTAGACCAAACAGCTAGATCATTGGCAACAACCCAAGAGTCAGTAAAAACATTAAAAAGTTCATCAAGGAGGATATTGGCCAAAGGTATGAATATGGCCTTGAATTTTCCCCTCTGAGCAGACTAACCACACCTATTTTCAGTTCTGTAAAGCTGAAACAGGTTGAACAGCTACAGCAACCCAGAGGACAGCATCAGGTTACAACTTAACCAAACTGTCAGTTGATCAGGCCAAGGCATTTAGGGATAACTCTGTGAATCTAGGCTCCAATAGATCCAGCCTCCCATTAGCTGAATTTGGGTGCCCCTGACCCTATAGAACAGGGTAGAATAGAGATTTGGAGTGTCTGCATCCAAGTTTGAGGATCTCCCCTTCCCTAAGTTTTCCAGCATACTCAGATAGATGTGTATAGCCTTTGATGTCCCTTGGGGACAGGGGAACTTCGGCCCTATCCCTAACCATCTATTTCCTTAAAGCAGCTGACGTTAGGGTAGACGATGCTGGAGGAATCAGGGGACATGAAGATTAAAAGTGGCTTTGTACCGGTAAGCAAGGATTCGTATTCACTTTGTGTTTGAAATGAACTGTTAAGTGTTTTATTTCCACGTGAAAATGGCCCCAAAAGACAATGGAGAAAAAAAATCATCCCAAAGAAGCAAGTTTTTTAGCTATGTACCTTGTTCTCTTTGCTTGGTAAGAGACATAGCCTAATGTTGGGCTCTAAGCTCATTTATGGAGCCTAGTCAGATGGCAGGCAGTAGAAGGAATTAATTTGGGGATTAATGACAAGAAAGTTGAGGGATGAATCTTTTAGAATGGTCCCAGAGTTTGTCAATATTTGTGTTCCATATGAATAATCAGTAAAAGTTCCCACTGTAAAAGAATCTTTTTAATAACCAGTTGGACAAAGTGACCCATCCAGTGGATTTATTTTAGCCCTTCCTTTTAGTCACCCTAATATTTGCTTAGTGGGATCATATATATAATGCCCATGGTGATAGGAATACAAGGAACACTTAGGTTCAACAGTACAGACTTCCCGCCATGGGTAACTGCACTCCAGCTGGATGCCCAACTTACTTGCAGCAGCAGCAGCAAAAAAAAAATCAATTCTGAGACTTTTACAGAATTCCATCATCTGGGATGGTCCAAATATCTTCTCAGGGCAAGTTAATTACATCGAATCTTTTCCATTTGGGGGAAATACAAATCTGTCCTCACTTGAGTAATTATTAAATTTTTATTTGCTTTTTCTGGTCCCCTCTGAGAGGACCACCATTCCAAGATTCACTGAATGCTCTATCCTCAGTCACCTTAACCTGCACAACACTGCTTCTGACCAAGGACCTCATTTTACAGTGAACATTCTAAAGCAGAGTGTCTTAACAGCAGCATCATTGACATTTTGGGCAAGATGATTCTTTGTTGCAGAAGGCTGTCCTGTGCATAGTAGAATGCTTGGCATCATCTCTGTCCTCTACTCACTAGATGCCTGTCAGTAATGCTCCCCCACCCCACAAGTCCTGACAATAAAAAATGTCTCCAGACATTACCAAATGTTCCCTACAGGGCAAATCACCCTACTTGAGAGCAAATGATTTAAGACGATGTTCTATAAACCTCACACAAAGAAGAGCTGACTTTACAGAACAGTTGGATGGTCTATTTTAGAGTCAGTTACAGCATCAGCTGGGACACAATACACAACCTTGCTGGGCTGGAGTGGTGTTTTTTATGATGTGGTTTATTCTCTGAATCTATAGCCAGTAAGGATGATGATTCTCCCATAGCCAGAATACATTGGTCTGGGAACCAAAGTATGAAAGGTGGGTATCATCTATCATTATTATATGTAATAATTCATTTACAAATTTTTTCTCTACCATCCCGCCAACAATGGACTCTGCTGTGTTAGAGATTTGGTACCAAAGGAAGGAATTATTCCACAAGGACACAAAACAGTTGTTTCATTGGGCTAGAAACCAAGGTCACCACCTGGTTATTCGTGCTCCATTTTTTAGAGGGAAAAACATTCTAAAGAAAAGGTAGAGTCTGAGTCTTAGCGGAGGTAGTTGAGCCTGCCTAGTGAAGACTGTCACCACATAACAGTGGCAGGGGAGTGTAGAAGGAAAGCATCTGGATCATCTCTTAGTATTGTCATGCCCAGGAAAGTTAATGAGAGAATTCCATGTCTAGTTAGGGAGCCTATCTTATAGAAGATTAATCCCCTCCACTGGCCATTAGAAAAGCTTGAACATTTTTAAAGTGGTTTTAAGGCATCAGAGAGCTACCAAAGCAGCTAAGATGTGGGGGAAGGGAAACCTATTGAGGTGAGTCAAGAAATTCTGTGCTCTTTTTCTCTGAATGCATTTGCTGAAGGATAAGCAATGGGCTGGAGAGGTTAAGAAACTGAGTAAAAAGTAGCTGTGAAGAGTCAGAGAACTGAGCAGACCTTCAGTTGTCTCACAGGGATGGGAAGTCAGATATTGGAGATCAAGACTACTACAGCACATTAGAGGAAAGGAAAACACATTAAAGTGAGCCAGGCATTCTTCTGCTTTTTTCCTGGAGGCATTCATAAGTAGCACAAGCCTAGAGATGGAGATTATAAGCAGTAAGTGGAGGCTAAGAGGCTGAGACATTAACCAGAACTATCAGTAGTTTCATAAAACTGAGGAGATTGAAGTTGGAGTTCAGGACCCACAAGATAGAGCTCTGTGATAAACACCGAAAGCTTTGGGATCTCCCAAAGAACTACACCCTAGAAATAAGGAAACACTAGAAACAAATCAAACCTTACAGTGACTGAAAGGCAGCCTTGAATAAGATCAGTCCCTGATTGTATTAAGTGATTTGCTCCTATTGTAACTGCCTGCCAAAAAGCTAAAGAAAAGCCTCTTTAAAGAACGATAACATCATACAGATCTTCTATAACATACTTGACACACTATCCAACATTCGATAAAAATTATCAAGAAACAGAATCAAGCAGGAAAAAAATAGAAATAGATGCACAGCAGATCCAGGTATTAAAGTTGGGAGACATAGACACTAAATAAACCATAGTCTATAAGATTAAAGGCAAAATACAAACTTTTACTGGAAAACTGTATCTATTTAAAAAGAAGAATCAAATGGAATTAACAGATATAACAAGTGAAATTAAGAATACAATAGATGGGTATAAAAGCAGATTAAATAAAGGAAAAGCAGTTATTTGGTAGATAGATCAGTAAAAATTATCCATATTAAAACAGAGTAGGAGAAAGAATGGGCAATATGGGATAGGGTAAAATGATCTAACACTTGTGCAATTGGAGTCATGGGAGAAGAAAGAGAAAATGTAGCAGAAGAAATATTTAATTAGATAGAAGTAGAGAATTTTCTAAAATGGACAACAGCTACATATTCAAGAATGCCTGAAAATTCAAGTAGGATAAATACAAAGAAAACCACACCCAGGTAAATCATAGCAAAATTGCTAAAAGACAGCTAAACACAAATACAAGAAAATCTTCAAAGCAGTCAAGGAGGGCTGTAGTACTTTCAAAGAACCTAAAGTAACAAAAAGGAGAGAAACCAGAAGACCAAAGAATGACATCTTTTGAAGTGTTGAAGTAAGAACCACCATCCAAGAATCCTACACATAATGAAAACGTCCCTCGAAATTGAAAGTGAATGAGCCAAAGACCTTAAGAGACGCCTCTCCAAAGGAGAAATACAGATGGCAAATAGACATATGAAAAGATGCTCCACATTACCTGTCATTGGGTAAATGTAAATTAAAATAACAATGAGATACTACTACAAACCTATTAGAAGGGCCAAAATCCAGAACATTGACACCACCAAATGCTGGCAGTGTTGTGGAGTGACAGCAGCTCTCATTCATTTCTGGTGGGAATATGAAATGGTGCAGCCATTTTGGAAGACAGTTTGGCAGTTTCTTATAAAACCAAACATAGTCTTACCATACAATCCAGCAATCCTGCTCCTTGGTATTTGCCCAAAGAAGTAGAAAACTTACGTCCATACACACAAACACTGCACACGGCTGCTTATAGAAACTTTATTCATAATTGCCAAAACTTGGAAGCAACCAAGATGACCTTCATTGGGTGAATGGACAAATAAATTGTGGTGAGCTCACACGTGGATTATTTAGCACTAAAAAGAAATGAGCTGTCAAGCCATGAAAAGATATGGAAGAACCTTAAATGCAGATTGCTAAATGAAAGAAGCCAATCTGAAAAGGCAATATGTGGTGGAATCCAACTAGATGACATTCTGGAAAAGGCAAATTTATGGAGATCTTTTTACTGAAAGATCAATGGTTGCCAGAGGTTGGGAGGGAGGGGAAGGAATGAACAAGCAGAGCACAGAGGATCTTTAGGACAGTGAAAATACTCTGGATGATAACATAGGATGGATACATGTCATTATACATTGTCCAAACCTATAGAATGTACACCGAGAATGAATCATAATGTAAGCTGTGGACTTTGGGTGATTATGATACGTCAGTGTAGGTTTATCAATTGTAACAAATGGCGGGAATGTTGATAACGAGGGAGGCTATGCATGTGTGGGGACAGGGGTATATGGGAAATCTCTGTACCCTTTCCTCAATTAGGCTGAGAACCTAAAACTACTCTAAAAAAAAATAAAATCTTAAAAAATAAAATTAATTAATTAAAATTAAAATTTTAAAAAAATTGAAGGTGAAATAAAGGCAGTTCCAGAAAACAGAAGCTGTGAGAATTCATCACCAGCAGACTTGCAGTCAAAAAAATAATAAAATGAATTTTTAAGCAAAAGAAAGTTAATATCAGAAAAAAAGCATGGAAATGTAAGAAAAGACAAAGATCAAGGAATGGAGTAATTATGTTGTCAAATCTAATTGAATATTGACTCTTTCAAACCATAAACAATAAACTAAAAGACAGAAAAATAAAATAGTAAAAAATGCTTCATTAATCAAAAAAAAAACTGCAAGCAGGCAGAAAAAAGATTGTAGAGTAGATAGAACAAATAGAAAAAAAAATAGTAAAATCGTTATAAACCCAAATATGTAATTATATTAAATTTAAAATAACTCAATAATCCAATTAAAATACAAAGATTCTAAAACTGCGGCTTCCCTGGTGGCGCAGTGGTTGAGAGTCTGCCTGCCGATGCAGGGGACACAGGTTCGTGCCCCGGTCCGGGAAGATCCCACATGCCGCGGAGCGGCTAGGCCCGTGAGCCATGGCCGCTGAGCCTGCGCGTCCGGAGCCTGTGCTCCGCAACGGGAGAGGCCACAACAGTGAGAGGCCCGCGGAAACAAACAAACAAAAAAAACCCAAAGATTTTAAAACTGAATTAAAACAACAAAACCCAAGTACACATTACTTTAAAAAAAGCCATCTTAAGCATAAGGAAAGTTAAACATCGATAGTGAAAGAATGAGAAAATACAGATACAATGTTGACATTATCCAAAAGAAAGCTGCTGTTGCTATAATATTTACAAAGTAGAATTGGCCAAGAAACGTGACTAAAGATAAAAGGGACAAAGAGGGAAAACTCATATATAGAAAAGGATTCATCCACAAGGAAGTTACAACAATTCTAAATTTGTTTGTACCTAAGAGCATAGCCTCAAGACATATAAAGCAAAATTTCATAAGATTAAAAAGATAGACACAGGGGCTTCCCTGGTGGCGCGGTGGTTGAGAGTCTGCCTGCCGATGCAGGGGACATGGGTTCGTGCCCCGGTCCGGGAAGATCCCACATGCTGTGGAGCAGCTGGGCCCGTGAGCCATGGCCGCTGAGCCTGCGCGTCTGGAGCCTGTGCTCCGCAACGGGAGAGACCACAACAGTGAGAGGCCCGTGTACTGCAAAAAAAAAAAAAAAAAAAAAAGATAGACACAGAATCCAGAATCATAGTGTGATACCTCTCTCAGTAACTGAAAGAATAGAGAGGAAAAATTAGTAAAGATATAGACGGTCTGAAAGAAATTTGACCTTGTTGATATATATAGAACACTACATCCAACAGATGCAGAATACAAATTCTTTTCAAAAGCACACAGGACATTTACTAAAATGTTCATTTTGGTCCATTCTGGACCATGAAACAAGTCTTAATACATTTTGAAAGATTGAAATCAACAGAATATATTCTCTGGCCATATTGGAATTAAGTTAGAAATCAGTAACAACTGAATAACTAGAAATAAGTAAATGTTTGGAAATTAAGCAATACACTTACAAATAATCTATGGATGAGAGAATTCTTAGTGGAAATTAGAAAATATTTTGAACTAAATGATAATGAAAATACAGCATATCAAAACTTGTGGTATCATAACAACTAAATGCAATTTGTGATCCTCATATAGGCCCATCCTCTACATCCTACAACATTAAAAAATACAACAATGTTAGTATTCTGAATAAGCACACAATTTCCAAGAAAAAAGTTACCAAAATAAACTCAAGAATAATAACAACAAAAAAAAAATCTGAATGGCTCTATATGTATTCAATAAACGAATGTGTAATGTAAAACTTTCCAGAAAGAAAACTCCAGGCCCAGATGTCATCCCTAGTGAATTCTTCTAACATTTAGAGAAGAAATAGCATCAGTTTCCAAAGATTAGAAAACTTAATGGAAGATTATAGTAACTCTGAATAAGCAAGACCATCAAGGTCTCAGAACTTTCAGGTATGAAGATATAATTTCATCCACTTATGAGAAAACTGCCTGAAAGCAAAGAGAATATGAAATAGGCAAATCATAAACACTAACTATAGTTTTTAACCAACTACAGATATGTGGACCTGTATTTTTTCCATATATATATAATTTCTATTTTAAAAATAATTTTTCTCTTCCTCTCTTTCCCCCCTTTTAGTTTGTATAGCGTGTACTGGTGGTAGTTAACCTGGTAGTTTACAGGTTATGGGATATATAGCCAGGATCATAATAGAACAGGAGGGAAGACATGATCTAGAAATTTTAGACTTGTTGCTGAATATAGGAGCTGAGGACCCATGGTGAAGGATAGGTGGGTAGCAAGTGGATACTGGCCCAAGCACTGGCTTTCTTACTGTCAGGCTTAGGTGAAGGACCTATAGGGCTTATAAATTAACCTCTCCTGTGAAGGACCTATAGGGCTTATAAATTAACCTCTCCTATGGACTCATGGGGCAGCTGGAGGCTTGGAAGCCCAACATGGTGATCTATACTAACATGATCATCATGAGTGTAAAGAAGGGCTTTCAAAAAATAAGAGTTGCAGGTGGTCTATGTAGTCATGAAAGAATGAAGAACAGAGAGAGCTCCCTGAGGCCACTGAGGATCACACCCAGAGGCAACATATCTGAGTAATTCCTTCTGAACAACATAGCTCAGTGCTATTCTTGGATCTAGGCCTACTAAATATGTTGGGGTTTGATAGTGATCAAGATTACACAGCAACAGATAGTTGAATGAACAAACGGATTAACATCATACTTTAAGTATGAGCCCAAGAATGTGTTTGAAAGCAGCTGCTATGGGAAGTACTGGAACAGAGTCATGATAACAGACCAGCACAATCTGGCGCCCAGGACTGAGAGTCGGCCGTTTGATGAACTTAATAAAAGGGTTATGTTTTCTAATACCACTGCTCCAGCGAGCTCAAATCCCCCAAGAGCAGACAGAGAAGCTAAAGAATGAGATTCTAGGCGAGCCCTCATTAAATCAAATGAGAAGTCCAAGCCCAGGAAAGACAGGCCAAGTATCGACTCAGAGACATGGGTGGTTCTCCCATACTGCTTAGAGTTCCGTTATATTTTGGCTCAGTTTTAAAAGTAGTACTCTGGCCACCTGTCATAAGCAGGAGACTTTTATCTTAACAAGAGATGATTTTCATGTACTTGGAAAATTCCCGTCTCGTGACAAAATATTATGAAATAACAATAGATAGCACATTTTCTTTCTTCCTAGGAAGCTAAAGTACTTTGACATACATCTTTTTTAATCTTAAAACAACCCTTTGGAACTATGAGAAAGAGGGGATTAAATCTATTTCGCATATGGAATACCCAAAGCTTGCACAAAAACTTAGTGTCAAAAATGGTCAAGAAGAGAATGCGGTGTCTCTAGCTCCCAGCCCAATGGTCTTTCTCAGCCTTAGCTCTTCTTTGGTGACTTTCTGGACCCACTTCTGTCCACAGGAAACTCACTTCACGATGAATCCTATTCCATCAACAAAGACTTGTTGATATTGCTATGTGCAATCTACTGTCTAGGTGTCAGGAGGGTATGGTGGACACTGTGCTTGAGAGGAAACATCCATCCCATCCCTCCCCTCATGGATGGTATCAAAGCAGTTTGTGGAATTTCCAGCAGCTCAAAGTGTGGATCTGACTGGTCTAGAGAGTTATCCTATCCCCCATGACAGTGACTGGTTTAGGAATGGGCATGTGACCAAAGAGAGATTTTCTGGAGGCCACCGAGGAAGTGCTCTCTCACTCTTAAGAGAGAGCAACGGGGAAGCAGACGCTCCCCTGATGATTGCTACTGGCAGCCATCCCACAGCCCCAAGAGGAACTGCCTTAGGATTAAACTGACACTGTGGACGGCAATGTGGAAGATGAAAAGATGCTGAGTCTTTGATGACATCATTGAACTTCTTGATCTACTGAAGCTGAAGCCCACCCCTCCTTCCGATTTTCCTCACATATGTGAGCTGAAGAATAACCTTATTGTATAAGCTAGTTTCAGTTGGCGTTCCTATTGCTTACAGCTGAAAACATTCTAATGCAAAAGGACTCAGAAAGAACTAAGCTCACATGCAAAAGGAACCTGCTTCTGCATTCCAGAACCTCCTTTCCAGTCTTCATTCCACCCAGGCAGACCTGCTATGCACTACCCCAGCAGCCCAGGATGCAGACTCTTCATGGCCAACCCCATGCTCTCCTCAGCAGCTTTCTCCTGGTACCATCCAACAGTCATGGTTTGAGCCACTAAATATCCGAATTTATGAAGGGATCCTTGCTCATTTATACAATCTTCTATGTGAGGTTGGCCCAGGCACTTCCAGGGTCAGGGTTATGTTGGGGGTAGTCGACCTGTTACGCGCTTTCTAAATTTTAGCCCTGACTATATCCCTCTTGTTGCATGTTAAGGCTTCCTCCAGGTATTTTGTCTTTAGGGGGAAGGGAGAGGAAGGCACTGTCTTCCCTGGGGTCACTTTCCAATCCTACATAGTGATTTTCACTGACTTTGAGCTTTCCAGTCTCCAGAGTACACACACCTACTCCCTAAGCTTCCCTGTGTCCAGGTGTCCCTGATTTGATGGTTTCCCAAGACCAACCCAAAAGAGACAACAGGTGTCCAGAGCTGAGCTCCCAAAGGGAGACTCCTCACAATACAGTGGATCCAGTGTGACCGAATCTATGTGCTAAGCAGCGGCGCGAGTATTACACTGAGCCCTACAGAGCTGAGGGTCTGGAACTGGGAGTCAGCAGAAGGACAGGAAAGAGCAGACTTTTGGTGATTTCAAGAAGCAGGAACTGGCTCTGGGGCTGGAATCGTGGGTGGCTTCACTGTGAGGGTGTGGAGCATTGATTCTGACGTCGAACTGACCGAATTCACTTGTCACCTCCCAGATTTTCTAGCTTTGTTGCTTTTGACAAGATCCTTAACTTCTCTGAGCTTTGTGTAGAATGGAGCAATGATTGCTGCCTCTTGGGGTTGTTTTGAGGGAAAAACAGTGACAAAGCACCTGGCACACACCTTCTTTTGCGGCTCCTGTGTGAACCCTTGGCCCTCTTTTTCTTTGTGTGAAATCTGAAAGCACTCAGGGGAGTGCTCACACAGGGAGGAAGTGAGGCTTGGCGCTAGGGTACCATCTGATTTGAGGGGACGTTCCCCAAGGGAAGAAACACAGGTGAGGAATCTCACGATTAAATTCAAGACCCAGCTCTGTAAGCTGGATGAAACAGCACCCCACTCATTGTCTCTGTGGGCAGCCTCCTTCTCTGTAACTGACAGTGTCGAGTGAAATAACCTCTAAGGTCCCTTCTGCGTCTCAGGTTTTTAGGAGGAAAAATTGAGAACTGTGGGCACGGCTGGCAAGGATCACAGGTGGATGTGATTTCATCCACACTCAGCTCCTCTGTTGGCCCCTTTGAGTACTTCCTACAGGTTCTGGGTCCTCGGCCACCAGCCCCACAATGTCCTGCACTCTCTGCCACCCTATTTCACACTCCTTCAAGAGGCACATGGTAGTGCCTTGACCATCCCCTTTAAATTGACCAAGTATCGTGTTCGATCATATACTTCCACAGTTCTTTAAGGGCTGAGTGTTTACCTAATTATTTCTTCTCTTTCATTCTATTAGTTCCAAATTAGGGGTCTCTTCTTGCTTTAGGACTTTGTGCCTTGGGATTCTAGGTTGGAATTTTAAAATCTAGTAAGAACCCTTTCTACTCTCTCCCTGTAACATTCTCCCAATGTCTGACCTTCACTATCTTCATGGAGACTCCTCCTCTGTGTCCATCTAAATGCAAGTACCTTTCTTAGTTTCAACTTGAGCAGTTCCAATGGCTTCTTAATAACTCTGTCATGGTCTCCACAGTCTTTCATTTCAAGAAGATTTTTTTCTCACTGGTCACCCAGGTTGAGGTCCCATTTTTTTGGTCTCTCCTTTCCTTATAGACTCCAAAACAGGGCTCTCTCCAACAGAGCTGCATGCTTGGATGTTGAGAGAGAATGTGGAACTCAGGCCATGTGTGCTGAGAAATCCCAGGTGATGTGTGCTGAAAATGCAGATTTCTGACCTCAGGCATGGTGCCAAAAAGAAGTTTTAATGTCCAAGTGTTTTATGCTTCAAAGATAGGCCCTTGTGGTTGTTAGTTTAAACCGGCATTCACAGGAAGCAATCTGATATCCCACAGACTGGAATCCATAAGGTAATTCAAAATTGCTTAGATTGAGGCCAACAACTTGGCAGAAGATTTGATACTCTCCAGAGATTATTGCCCAAAATAGGTGAGGAAAGTAACAAGTTGCTCCACCAGTCATGCATTTTAGCGTATTTCACACGTTACAGGCCAAATTTAAGAATTTAAGTATTAGGATAAACGAAGAATTTAAGTATTAGGGTAACAAGGAATTAAGTATTAGGATTAGTTTTATACTTTGTATTTTCTAGCATTCCATAGCTTTTCAAATATTTCTGAACCCTCAATTCAAAAAGTTGATTATAGACCTCTTATCATTTGTTAACGGCAAAGCAAATAGATTGCTCCAGCAGAAGGGGTACTCTCCTGTCCTGATCAAATAATGGTATACTACTGCATTTATGATCTCCTTTCTAGGAGATACTTCAATTCCACATGGGGAGAAAGTTGTCCAACCCAATTAAGATACTCTTCTCAAATATCATTTAATTCCGTAAATATTTATTGAAAACCCTTATGTGCCAAGCACTAAAGACAATACCAAGATGAATACGACATTATTTCTCCTCTCTGGGCTTACAGGTTAAAAGACATATATATAGGCAAACAGCTACATAAAAAAAGCATAGAGTGAAAAGTCATCAAGGAGGAAATGAATGACCCCAGGAGAATCTGGCAAAGCCTTATAGAAGTGAAGTCTGAGCCGAGCCCTGACTAATGGGGATCACTCCCACCATTAGACGTGATGGGAGAGTGTTTCACCTGAAGAGCACCCCTGAGCCCTGGTTAAGGGAGAAGGGGGAATGTGGACACAGGTGAGAGACGGAGCATGGTCTGCACAGTGTACCGGGAAACACGGTGCTAGTGGAGACTCCGAGGACATGTGAGAGAACTTCGAATGCCCATCTGAGAAGGGGGCAGTTTTTTCTGTCCTAGATGATCTCTCTGGTGTTGCTCAAGGGAATCATTCACTAACATTGTATAAATAACCCCAGAAAAATACTAGTGCAAATTGCCCACGAGAGAAGGAACTCCAGGGAAAATCAATACCTATTCCAAATCAGCATCTGCAATCCAGAAGACCTGTCCTTAAACATTCAATCTGGGCTCAGACTGGAAGCCATTCTTTGTTTGCTTTGTCCATGGGTGATTTTGTTAGCTTTGCCTCTTCCATGCAGGAGCCATGTGGGTTGGTTCAGCTGCAGGGTCCAGCTGTTCTGACGGTTAATGACCTATACCATTGAGATGCCCTCCTGAGTGCCTCTGGGGGAAATCTGTGTAGTCCACGTAACTCTACATTTTAAATCATACCATCCTAAACACATTCTCCACATTTAATGAAAATCCTTCCAACTGTTTTTTTTTTGTGATGCAGGAAGACTCAGACAACAGACACTTAATTTTATTTATCTAGGTTAATAAAAAGTATCAGCGAGATTGGTGGTACACTTTAAAAGGCACACTCTAGTGGCAGCGGGGTTTATGGATAATAGAATGGGTCGGGCTGTTAGGAGGGTTTTACAATGCTCCAGGCAAGAGGTAACAAGACCTGAATTAAAGCAGTGAGACTTAAAAGAAGGGGCAGATACGGGAGACGTTTTGGAGATAGGATCAAAAGGGTATGGCAGGGCTTCCCTGGTGGCGCAGTGGTTGGGAGTCCGCCTGCCGATGCAGGGGACACGGGTTCGTGCCCCGGTCTGGGAAGATCCCACATGCCTCGGAGCGGCTGGGCCCGTGAGCCATGATCGCTGAGCCTGCGCGTCCGGAGCCTGTGCTCCGCAACGGGAGAGGCCACAACAGTGAGAGGCCCGCGTACAGCAAAAAAAAAAAAAAAAAAAGAAGGGTATGGCAACTGATTGAAGGTGCAGGGAGAGGATGGCAGAAATGCTCAAGTGGTTTCCATAGGCGTGAGGATGAGTTAATAGGACGATGATAATACCATTACACTAGGAAGGGGAACCCAGGAAGAACAGTAATTCTGGCGCTAACGGGGAATAACTTATTTAGAAAATAACAAGAATATGCTTGGCTTCTGTTCACTGAATTAGGTATAATTAGGGTGACTATAGCATTTTATCATCCAAACTGGGACACTGTTGAGAAGGAAAGGGGATGCTCTCATAACTGCACCAGGACAATACGTCTAAACCCAGATTATTCCAAGTACATCCAGATGTTTGTTCTCCCCACTTGTAATGCCTTTTAGTGTTTGCTCAGTTAATAAACTTCTGTTAATAAAGCTGGCTCACAGTTCATCGAATTTAGGGTCTCAGGGTTAGAGGGTACCCTAGAAATCATATAAAGTAGCCTCCTGGCACTCCTAGAAAGTCCTATATATTCCATTCCCCAAGTCCAGCCTCTATTGGAACAGTTCCCAGGGACAGGGGACTCACTATGACATTAAGAAGCCCATTCTATTTTTGGACAGTGCTAAGTGTTCTTCGAAAGCTAAGAGTGGCTTTCCTGTAAACTCCACACATTTTTTCTAATATACAGTTGACCCTTAAACAACATGGGGGTTAGGGGTGCTGACCCTCTGCACAGTTGAAAATTCACATATAATTTTTGACTTCCCAGATGAACTGGGAGATTGGGATTGACATATATACACTAATATGTATAAAATAGATAACTAATGAGAACCTGCTGTATAGCACAGGGAACTCTACCTCACTTCGCTGTACAGTAGAAACTAACACAACATTGTGAAACAACTATACCCCAATAAAAATAACTTTTTAAAAATTAACTTCCAAACAATATTGTGAGGCCTATGATTTCTATATTATCACCTTACTAGCTAATTTAAAAAGTGAGCATTTAGGTTATATTAGGTTATATTAGATTAATGCTAATTAGGTTATATTAGCATTTAGGTTATATTAGATAAAGATGTCAAACGAAATATTTAAAACTTTGCTAAGATGTTCCACTGGGGGAAGTTGGGGGAGGGTGGTGTGCATAGAAAAAAACTTTTAAAAAGAAAAAAAAATTTTTTTGACTCCCTAAAAACTTAACTACTAACAGCCTACTGTTGACCAGGAGTCTTACAATACCATAAAGAGTCGATTAACATATATTTTATGTATATTTATGTTTTATATATGTATATTTATGTTATATATTTTATGTATATTTATGTATTATATATGTATTCTTACAATAAAATAGGCTAGAGAAAAGGAAATGTTATTAGGAAAATCATAAGGTGGAGAAAATACATTTATAGTACTTATATATTTATTGAAAAAAATCTGTGCATAAGTAGACTCATGCAATTCAAACCTGTGTTGTTTAAGGATCAGCTGTAATTCTAATAATAATGACATCACCAATATTAGGATAGCCAACATTTATTGAGCACCTACAAAGGGCCAGGTTTTACATGTATTATTTCTTTTTAAAAAATTTATTTATTTTTGACTGCGTTGGGTCTTCGTTGCTGTGCACGGTCTTCTCATTGCGGTGGCCTCTCTTATCACAGAGCATGGGCTCTAGGGGGCTTCAGTAGTTGTGGCACATGGGCTCAGTAGTTGTGGCTCACAGGCTTAATTGCTCTGCGGCATGTGGGATCTCCCTGGACCAGGGCTCAAACCCATGTCCCCTGCATTGGCAGGCAGATTCTCAACCACTGCACCACCAGGGAAGTCCCCTACATGTATTATTTCTGACGCTCTCCAACAGCTGTTCTTACATTGAAGCATCCCCATTTTACAGATGAAGCAGCAGACACTGAGAGGGAATGTTACCTGCCAAAGACACACAGCATAACATACAGCAAACAAGTCATGGCCAAGCCCATGGCCAAGAGAAGAGGAGTATATTTTGCCTACCATGAGACCATGGTAGGGAGGTAGATGTATAAAACAGCTACAAGAGAGTGAAGAATTATGACCAAGAAATAACTCAATATACCACAATGATATAGTCAAGGCCGATGAAGTTCAATTCCTGGACTTTCATTTGAGCTCTACAAGAAGCAAACCCCATTTCCGGTGGTGCTATGGTGAAATGAGCCTACAGTTTGGGACTACCACTCAGAGTGAAAATTGAGCTCCCCCAGAGAAAGGAGAACCTATAGATGGAGGCTAATGACGGAAGTTGAGCCCTAAATCAAGCTGCACCTGAAGTCAGAGACAACTATTGAATATTTTTCAATTACATGAGCCAATATAGTCCCTGTTTTGCTTCAACCAATTGAGTTGGGCTTACTGTCACTTGTAAACAAAGAAGTTCTAACAGCTACAGCAAGTGAATGAAATTATCTTCACAACTGAGTGACAACACATGATTATTAAGCCTGTAACTACCCTGGACAGAGTTTTTATAGCTCAGCCTTCCAGCCCATGCATCACTGTTGCAATCCCTCCTAGGTGGAGTGATGGCATGCAGTGCATGAAACTGGAAGGCCTTTGTTGTGTCTCAAAATCTTTTGAAACCATGTCTGGTCATTAGTAGTCTAGACTGACTTTTAATGGTATTTTACCCCCATTAGAAAGTCCTTTTCACCTTACTTCAATTCAAATATCTCTCCATGTAAAAATATAGGGGAAATGCAAGTGAATTTAGAGTTTAGAATTCCAGTTCAAGAGAAAACAGAGTTAGTACTTTTCGGACCAAAAAACGAAAAGAAAAGTTTTGTAATTTCATTGTTTCCTTGGCCTGTGGGATTGAGTTTTCTGCTCTGTGGTATGGTTGGGTAGTAGGGGTACTTAACTTCAGAAGCCCACAGCTTTGTCTAGGCACATCACATTATAGTCTCTCTGAGTCTCAGTTTCCCCATCTGCTACAAAGAAGATGGTTTCTGTCTCACGTGATTTACAAGGTTGTTATAATAGTCATTTGAGGAATGAATAAGAATGGGATAGTTTAAATTATTTTCCTTATAATAAAACCATTTCCTAAAGGTAACAAGTTTAGAGAAAAATTACTTAGTTTGGGCTAATAGAATGTAGTTTACTGTGCTTTATACCATACGGCTAGATGATTTCTAGTATTACAACCTCAACAATGGAAGAAAAGGAGGCCATGTCTTCCAGTGCTTTCTTAGGAGCAAGAAAGCCTGTCCCAGAAGCTCCCAATCAAGCCTCCTTTCATGATTCTTGGCCAGAGGTGGCTTCCATTTGCAATTCTTAAACCATACACTGGCAAGGGGAATGGAACAGTTGAAGACTGGCTTAGAGCAGCCCCACTTTAACCCAGTGCTATGTGCAAGAGAGGGCATACCTGAACAAGATCAAGGTTTATCACACAAAGAGGGGGAATGGCACTGGGATTAGAAACCATTAGTTTCCAATTCCATATTTACCAAACTTTTGTAAATCGTCAGTTTATGTGTCTGACCTCCCATTACTTTCCAACCTCTGGAGCAACAAGGGCAAGGTCTTGCTTTATATCCCCAGCACCCAGTACAATTTCTGAGACCCAGTGGGAACCAAGTAAGCATTTATTGAATTTTATTATCATATTTTAAATCCATTTCAGCTCTAAGGCTCTATGAACATGCTTCAGCAGGAAGCTGACAATGGTCTCTGCACTTTTCTTGGTGCGGGGCAGAGTCCTAGCACAGAGGAAGAAACACTCCATGATATGTATAAAACTCCTGTTGGCCTTCTGTGACTCTTTGATTTCTAGAATGATTTCATTTCCCTTCCCCCTTTACATTATTATCTAAAGCCTTTAGATCTAATTAGAAGTGGGAGGATCAAAGATGGTATATTTTAAATTTGCTTCCCGCCTCACCCACTTAAAGTAAAGAATCCTGCATAGCCCATTAAGCTGGAGGTACTTGCTGACAGGAAGGAAACCATCTGGTGAACAACTTCTGTTAATTATGTTGGAACATACTAACGAGAATAAAGAACAGCCCTTAATGACCTTCCCCTTGGTGGCAGAATCCACTGCAGAGTAGACAGTCATGGCTCAGAGCCAAAAGTTAATGGTTAGTATTGGCACCAAACACTCAGGCTCACTAGTACTTAATAATCTCCCCTCCGTGGAGAAAGTATTTCAGGCATTCACAGCATAAATCCTCCTAGCACCTGCATGTAACTGAGCTCCAAATAGTCATTTAGGGCATTATTCGGAATCCCTTAGTAAATGTGAATCTGGGCGTTACCTTTTCTGTATCGTTCTTTGCACTTGGACATATTGGATCAGGCCAGACAAAGACTTGCATTTTGTTTCAACCAATAACAATGTTTAAATATTACTTGGCAAAGCGCTGATGCAATTATTCCATATCCCAGAGGGATAAAGATACACAAAAATAATTATCCTCATTATGACCTGGATGAGTTAATCATTTATAATAATATTCTTTCTAATTCCACTTTGCCCTTGGAAATCTAGGCAACCATGTACCATCCATGCAAAAAGGCAGTTAAAGCTTTGGCATTTGTATCATGAGTTAGCTCTAGGTATCAAAACATCTGTATTTTTTATTTCATTCATTGCTGCGCTATTCAGTTTGAGAAAGCTTTTTTAAGTGGCTTATATACTGTGATAAGGTTAAGTAAAATTTAAAAGAAAACTATTTGAAATTATAAGATTTAATATTAACAAAATTTTAAAGAAAATTTAAAAAGAAAACAGGAGTAGGAAAATAATTTCAAACCAGGAGTGAAACTAGTATAGAAACATGCCTGACATGAAATCCTATACATTATTGGGGGTGGGCCACAAACATGGTTCTAAGCCTCCTAGTATCCAACTAGAAGAAGCAAACAAATACTTTGGTGGGGAGTTGGGGGGCTCAGGAAAAGGTTTTCACAACATCTCAGGCATAAGAGTTTCCTAGTATCAAAAGTACTTAAGTCTGACTGTATCATCTAGGGCATTCACAATATGTGTGCATTAAAAAGGAAACAATCCCAGAAATTGCTGCTTCAAATCAGGTGGGAGATGTTATTTTGATAGAAATCTTAAATAAAAGTTCCGTAACGAGGAACTGTCAACATTTAGCTCCTAAATTATAACAAATCTGTAAGGAACATGGATCTGTAATATATTAAAGTTTAATAACCCTAGATATTAGCCAAGAAACTGCTCTCTATATAATTTCTTGATGTATATTTAAGGCTTTTCATATGCACATCAAGAATATAATTTTTATAAAGGCAGGTATGTCCAAGAGTTTGCACAGAAGTAACAAAATAAAAGTTGTTTGTGCCTAAATCATCCCATCTGTGCCTCTTGGACAACATTCAGTACGCTTCGCAACCACACGCATCAAGGAATTGGCTAAATATCCTTGTAGACAGGATGTCTCCTATTTGCATTTGAAGTACTCTTCTGTTTAAAATATAAACGCAATTAATTTTCATTATTTATTTAATCTGTCTTTGCATACTAATGGCACAAAAACTGGAAATAAATGTCAGGTCATTATCAACATACCTCAGAATATCTTTGTGTTCAGTGAATTTAAAGTTTTATTTTTTTAAACTAACCTCAACTTTCTTTGAAGCTTTGATGCTTCCCCACCTCCTACTATCGGCTGCGCGGCCCACCACTATCTTTGAAGTTGGCTCATCTGGTAACAGACTTACTCCAAGCTGTGGTGCACACCTACCATTCAAAGAGTTAGATGTTGTCCATGTGACAGATTTAATCAGTCCCTTGGTCTCTCAGACATGCAGCTGTTGGTGAATTCTTTTTTGCTAGTGTAATATTGTAAGTGTCTTAAGTTAGAATTAAAGCTTCCATTAAATGTTCATCTTGTTTTTCAAGAAAACTGTTTGCTGGAAGTAGCATGTGTATACATTTTTAAGTGGCAGTGCCAAAGAGATATTTTATACTACATCAAATCTTTAGTGTTCAGAAAAAAAGGGCCCAATTTAATAGAAAAGTCAGTAAATAATCTAAGTTGTTGGATCTGGGCAAAAGCAGGTCGCCTAGAATTATTGGTAAAAAATAAAAATATGACCCTCTTTGGCAGTTTTACGCCACAGATGCTGCATTTAAGATGACAGCATTGAAATACGGAAAAACATGTGGGATTTATAGAAAGTCTCTCCATGTCCAGATTGCCTGGCCCCTACAAGTCAAAATGTCACTTCTGAAACACATCATTTACCAGTCCTTCAGCAAAACAAACAACCTTTAGAAAAGTCCCCCATGGAACCAACGAGGTAAACAGTAACAGAGTTGGAATGTCATCATGATCAGAAGAGAATGGAACTTCAGATGTTGCCAACATTTTATAGAGAAGTCAAAAAAGCAAAGGGAACTAAAATTGAATATTAAACAGGAAAAAGCCTTTGAAACAACAAAATGAATTTTTGACAACTACTAAGTATGTGTCCTGGGGGAGATGCTTGGTATGATCAGGGAGACAGAAAGTAGCAGTGTATACTTACTTACTTCAGTCTGTGAAGAAAAATGAGAACTCCAGGGATTGGAGAAACTTTATCTAAAGACTAATGTTTTGCTATAGTTGTTTCCTACGAATTCTGTATCTGAGCCTATAGCAGGATCCACCTACAAATTTCCACTGCCATTTTGGTCAGGTAAAGAAGTATGTCAAATGTTTAATCTCATTTTAATGAAAGCTAAAGCACAGAAAAAGACATGTATTAAACTTCTATTATTCTTTAGGAAGGAGTTCTAATGATCTGATGTTTTGGTTTGCAATCTGATATTCAAAATAGTTGAGTTTTAGGATCAGACAATCTTGGGAGATTCCAGGCTTTAGCACTTGTTAGCTATCCTGACTGAGCACGTTTTCTAACCTATTGAAGCTTCAGACTTCTCATCTGTCAAATGCAGATAGAACCTTCTTCACAGTGTTTACAGAATAATGTGAATTATGTTGAGCCTTTAGCAAAGTGTGTGTCACATAATAAGTGCTTAATAAAGTATAGCTGGTATTATTAGAGAAAACACACTAGAACTCTACATCCCAATAAGTGGTATGAAATTATTCTCATTTAAAGCCCCAAGTACTGTGTTAGGTGCGTCCTACAAGACATAGATCTAAATATAGGACAGATTTAGAAACTAGTGGGTATTCCAAGTAATAACAAACTTCATTCCTTCTTTGTAAAGATTGTGATGCAGCTACAAATTGGTTAAGCAACAAAACACTACAGTCCTCCAAGTCCATCCATGTTGCTGTAAATGGCAAAATTTCATTCTTTGTTATGGCTGAGCAGTATTCCATTGTGTGATTGTGTATATATACCACATGTTCTTTATCCATTCATCTGTTGATGTAAATAATGCTGTTATGAACACTGCATGTCTTTTCAAATTAGTGTTTTGGTTTTTGGGGGGGATAGATAACCCAGGTGTGGTATTGCTGGGTCATATGGTAATTCTGTTTTTAGTTTTTTGAGAGTATAACCTTTAAAAATTGTGAATCACTATATTGTACACCTGTAATATGTAATATTGTACATCAACTGAATTTCAATAAAAATAAAATAGATAATCCTAAAAAAAAGATCACTGCAGTCCTGAGGTTCTATTAACCAATGAGGAAACAAATTCACACATGGTAAATATGAGACTCTCCCTTTTTGAAAAATGTATCATCACATTTTTATTTTGGATGATCTCTAGATTCTTGGGTAACTTGGAAGCAAAAAGCCATGATTCAATTTTGCACAATCATTTTAAAAGGAAGGCTAAAGGCTTTTATCTTGGTTTAGCAATTACCGTGTTTGTCTCAGAGGGTGGAAATTTGACTCCCATATCTACTAACTCACCTTGTTATGGGCAAATTGCTTAATAATCTTATTAATCATCTTCCTCATCCATAAAATAGCACAATAACATTTACCTTCCTCATAGGGTGTTATGAGTCTTTATTGATTAACATTTGGAAGATTACAATCCTTAAATGAAAGGAACAGTCAAGTATAATTATCATTTATTTTTGCATGATATGTTACGGAACAAGACTTTAAGATGCTATTCCTGTGAGCACGACCAATAAAGATATGCAGATCTCTGCATCTGATTCCCAAGAAACACCCTATAAAGTGATTCCCTTTGGAGATGATATGAGGGGTTTTATCAGATTCCAATTTTAGAATGTTTTCTTTTTAAGGAAATGTTTCCTTTCCTTCTCCAACTGCATGATGTAGCCAGCGATGAAGGAAGAGAATTAAAATTTCCCTCCATCGTCAGAGCACCCTACCTTCAGTCTTCACCTCAATCATAAACACTCCTGAGACATTCAAAGTTCATTCTTTTCAAGGTCAGGTTAAAGGGAAGGGTCTCTAAGCATAAGAAATTAGTATTGAGAAAAGGAACATGAATAAGGCATTTCTCTGTGTTCACTTTTTCCTCCTTTCATACATTTTTTGCATCAACAATTCTTTTTTCCTCTTCAGGGAAAACGCCTCAAACCTTACCACTGAATGGGAAATTTTAGTACCCAGAGACACACTGACTAGAAAATACCCAATTACAGTGGTTGCTTCCCCCTTTCCTCTTCACCGGGGAGGGCAGTTTTGAAAGACGATCGCAGGGTTGGATGATGCTTAGACTTCTGAAGGAAGCAGACCAAAGCTCTTCTACCAAGTTATCCACCCTACAGACTTACTTACTACAACACACATCTCATCACATGCCTGGCTTGCTCAAAACCACCTGCCCAGAGATAAAGGTCATGATTTAGGGGCTCTTCACAAACTAGCACCAATTTTCATTACAGCCTATTGCCTACCGCCCTCTTCACCCCAAACCCTCAGACCAAAACGCTTTTTCCCAACCTCAAATTAATCCTTCAAGGCTCAGCTCAAAAGTTCTCTCTCCCACCATGCCCTAAAGTCAGTTACACCATCTTCTGTATTCTCATAGTATTCAAAAATTTGTGCATTAACAATTGTTGCATTCATGTACATATATATATATATATACACATACATACATAGCACATATAAAAATGATATACAATGTATTTAAATGATTTTAATATATTATTTAAATTTATTTACATTATATTATAGCTTTATTTTTATTTAAACTTTAAATACTTATTTCTCTGATTTATATTTTGTCCATATATAGTTATTGTATCAATATTTTCATTAATTAGATATATTAAATTTTATTTAAATATATATGGTCATCTAAATATGCATGTATTCATAATGTATATATTTTATTTAGCATTTTATTTTTTATATTTAGAGTATGTTCAATTAATATTAAATTTGAAATAAATATAATGATTTAATAGCCTGTCTGCCTCAAGCACAAGGCTCGTGTGAATTCCCCTAGGATAACAATGCAGAATGAGATTCAGACTCAACTAACCATGATAATCATATCCACTTTTACTGAGCACTTGCTCCATGCCAGACACTGAGGTCAGTGACTAGTATACATTATCTCAATTATACAACCGTCCAATGAGATGGATGTTATTATTGTCCGCATACATAGCTGAAGAAATAGAAACACAAATAAAGGCGGTAACTTGTCCCCAGTATTAAGTGCTTAGTTGGGTTTCAGCCAAGTTTTGGTCTTGAATGCAAAAATCTGGCCCTTGACCACTTGGGCCAGGGTGGGGGACACAGGGTGAGTGCTACACATCACAGTAGTTAAGAGAAGGGGCTTGGGTGTCAGATGAGCCAGATGTGAACTCCTGTTCCATTATCTCTTAGGGGTATAGTTCTAGACTATTTTGCTTCCTTTCATGGTCATAGACTATTTTGCTGCCTTTCATGGTCATATTGTGAGCTGAGAGGGAAAGAAAGCATGTCAGCAGTTAGTAACAGAAAGAA
Organism: Leucopleurus acutus; assembly: GCF_964270905.1. Taxonomy (NCBI): domain Eukaryota; kingdom Metazoa; phylum Chordata; class Mammalia; order Artiodactyla; family Delphinidae; genus Leucopleurus; species Leucopleurus acutus. Next base: position 46,659,301 of record NC_139142.1, read on the forward strand.
TAGACTTTGTAAATAATTGACATCTTTACTTCCCTGGGATAAAACTAGAAAGAGCACTGGCTACACATTAAACTTGAATCTCCTCTGTCCTTAGACAGTTTCCATCCTTTAGAACCTTGCTACTCAAGAACAGGTACTATCAGCCTCACCTGGGAACTTGTGAGAAATGGAGACTCTCAAGGCCCACTCGAGACTCCAGAATCAAAATCTGCACTTAGACAAGACCCTAGGGTGATCCCAATGTACTGTATATCTTGGGAAGCACTGGTCTAGACCATTCTCACTTCCTGTCCAATTTGTTAAAACATGGTTCTAAATAGGGCTTGTCTGATCCTCCATTGTTGTTCTAACAACTTATTTCTAAAAGAGATGAGAGGACCATGAGAGAAATGAGGGGAGTGAGGTAGCAGGTAAACCGAGAGTCAGATTCAAGTACCAGGTTTGCTGTAAGTAAGCGGTGTGAGCTCAGGGAAATTACCGTCTCTGTAACTGAAATTGTACCTCTAACAACAAGTGTTTTTGGAAGGAGGAGATGGGAAAGATGGAAATTACCATAGATTATTTTAAAGGTGACTTTTAAAATTCAAGTATTCATTAAATTAAAATTAAGTAAAGTAAAACACAGATCTGACTAAAAATTGTGAAGATTGTGACTCTGTCTTAACCACTGCTGTATTTTTAGCACATAGTAGTTGCTCAATAAATATATGAACCAAGAATGAATGGATGGTCACTCTTACATTCTCAGAAGTCTTCCCCAAAGCTAGCAGCACCTTCTTCTGTACTCCTGTCATAATTTTCACGTATATTAATTGGCATCTAAGAAAATGTAACAAAAATTTTCCGAGACACTTATATATTATTCATTACCCTGCCAACGAATAACATTTCTACACATTTTATTCCATAGGCATGCATCTTGCACATAGCTAACATCATAGCATACATAGATTTGAAAACTGCATATTCCTTTATTGTACCAGAGTAGAGATACATGGTAGGCATTCATTCAACATTTGTGAATAATTGCTTTCATAATTATAGATGCCATAATTAGTTTAGGACTGCATAATAGTCCTTCAAGTGAATGTGTCTCAACTTTCAAAACAAGATCCATAATGTTGAACATCTTGGTGGTCTCTCATTTTTTTACTCTTACCAAAAAAAAAAAAATTACTAGAGTGAACATCTTTGATAATGTATATTTGTGGGTCTGTTGAGTGACATTTCTTTGCAGTTCCTTGGAGTGTATTGACTGGAACAAAGGGTATGAGCATCTTTATGGTCCTTGTTACACGTTGCTGATTTTTCTTTCTAGTTCCAAAATTCTAGGATTGTTAGAGAATCTCACATTCTCGAGTAGCTGCAGCAAAGACTAGAAGCAGCCAGCTACTGGTACCACCACAGTCCTTGAAAATGGCAAGACAGATATTTCCACATTCTTTTCTTTCATGGATGATTATAACAAAATGGAAACCTTGTGCTAGAAATTGGCTTAGAGCATCCAATGGATGAATATCACGTTACACAAATGACCAGAGACTAGTTGGATAAGCAAGATAAACTCAAAGTTGCATTCTTTCCCAGAATCTGAGAGTAGTGCTTTAGAGCATGGATTCACAATTCTGTTTCTAGCCTATTTTTAAAATATCAAAGAGAAGGACCAGATGTCACAATGAATTAATATCCTAGACTTCCAAATCTGGAGACATAGGTTCCAATGCTCCCTGGTCGAAAGTAAATATGAATATTCTGTCTTCTTGGAGATCCTTCGTGGATATTTCATTCACCCCCAAATTTGACAGTTCGACAACTGTCAAACTGGTCTCCCACTCCCCTCACCACACATTCCTTTTGGGATTCCTATATACTTTTCAACGTGTCCGCTTTAAGAGCACTGCATTACACAGCTGTTGTTGAAGAGAGGCAGGAAATAAATAAGGAGGAGCTCTGGCTCGTTGACTGACTTAGTGATGGAGAAGTCGAAAGCCATCAAAGTGCAGCTGCGAAATCCATCGGCTCGGCCAGGGTAGCGTTGCAATCAATCCAAGTGGTACTCCCCGGCAAATGTCCGTCAGTGACACACAGGTCTCTTCTCTACTCAAGTCAGTTTCTGAGGCCTCATCGCAGAGACTCTGCAATATCATTAGCATCCTTATCCCCAATCTCCACCTCTTCTAGGACATCTTCTTGCTACATCAGGGTTACACATCCATTTTTTTGTGCTCCCATGATATCCTTCTCCCCATCATAGCATGGTTCTCACTGGTAAGTGCCTGCACTTGTTTGTTTCCCCCACTGGACTCCATGGGAACAGTGAATGCACCTACCCAAGTCACTGGCATATCCCCCAGCGCGTAGCCGAGAACATGCCCATCTCTAGATCCATCGTTTGATTTTGTCTTTTTAAGCATCTCAGTAAGATCTTCTGGATCACCCTGGAAATCATCTGAGACATCTCTGTGAAAAGAAGGGTGGTGTGGAAGAGGTTCTCCTGATTGGTCCTGCGATGAGGGAGTTGTCTCAGCTCCCTGCCAGCCAGGCACCTCAGCCCAAGTGAACTAGATTTGCACCAGAAACTCCATTGCAGGTCCTCACGTGAGAAGTGTGAGTGGTGTGATGATCGAAAGTGAGACAAGGGGATGGAAGGAAGCAAATGGAGCAGACTACTCCAGCAATGTCAGTATGCAACCCAGAATAATACCACTGAGGAAAACCTGGACTGAGGAATTTTTAATCAAAAAAACCAACTACATGTACAACCTTACTTTATATCTGCTTTTCTTTCTAGTGAAGTTGGGTCTTCCACTTAAAGTGTTTTTAAATAGACTTTTAACAAAGCAGAAGGAGCTCATTCTTTCATGTGTCTCCCTCCAAAAAGTTTTCCCATGGGATCCAAGTGAAGAAATCCTGGCTGATCCTCGACTTTCTAAATAGGTGGGCTCGGCACTTATCTCTGACGTAGATGCCCTGCATTTATTTGAGTTCAGGTGTATCAAACTGTGAGCATATGTTTTTAAAAAATGTCCTTTAAGGCATACTAAAGACTGTTGAAGCATTCCTTCTTTCTTGTAGAAACCCAGGGATGAATTCCTCACCATTGAGGAAAAGTCCAAAAGAGAAAAGGAGCCAGCCAGGGGGAAAAGAGAACCCAGAGAGCTGGTCGAGGCAGATCTGGAAAGACCAACTCCCCAGCCTCTAATCTGCAGTCATGGGAAATCCCAGAGAACCTGTCTCTTTCTCTTTCATTTTCCCTGAAAAATAGTATGCAGAGCTTCTCCCCTGAGCTTCACTGCACCCCAGTATTGGGGATAATTGCATCCCACCTCTCTTAGGCTTGGGTGCTGAAATCTCACTGAGTTGGGTTTTTAAAGAAAGCAGGTTTAAAACTGTCAGCAAGAGAAGAGAGAAGGCCAAATCACTCTCGTGCTTGAGCCCGTGGGCCAATTTGTTTGTAATTGGATTGGTATGCAGCGAAGATAGAGCTGTCTGGGGGAAATGCTCCATGACCCCTCTCTTCAGGGAACGTTCCTTCTGACGCTGCTGCTAGCCCAGCACCAGCCCCCATGGGGGAAAGGCAGAGAGACCTTGAGCCCAGAGAAGGGCCAATCCTATGTGTTCAGAAGACAGAAGGACAGCAGGGAATGCCCCCAAATAACCCAGAAGTCAGAGCACACATTGCCAGGGCTGTGTCCAAAGTCAGAGACTGCGGGCCAAGGAGGAAGCTACAATGAGGGGAGGGGAGGGGAGGAGAGAGGCCCCCAACATGAGACTAACAGCAGCCTCGGACCAGGAACCAAAGAAACTCTTTAAGAAAACGGAATTGCTACCACTTCTATTGCCCCCTCAGTTGGGCCCGGAGGGTCCAGCTGTCAGGCAATCATATAAATTCCATCCCAAGGCCGGCAGCAGCTGCGGAGGCTGAAAAATGTAGGCTTGGGAAGAAACAGATCTGGGTTCTAATCTTGCTTTTGCTACTTCCTATTTATGAGATTTTAGGCAAGATATTTAACCCAACTGAACCCCAGTTTTCTGATCTGTAAAATAAAAATAACAATTCCTACAAGAAGGCTGACTTGAAAGGATTTTAAAAGTTTGAAGAGCCGTATTGGGTACCATTCATTGTCAGTAGCGTTGTCCCCAACCCCTACCTATAGGTTCCCCTTTATCTCAGGGGAACCACATATCCCAGACATCCTCTCCACCAAGGTTCTGGATATGACACGTTTAACAATAAAATTCATTTGTGAGTTTATTTGTAAGGTGGGAGAGAGCAAGGGCCCCTCTTCCTCTGTCAGCAGCAGCGTGGGTAACTGAGCGTGACTGTCAGTAAATGTGGCCAGTGAGGCAGCTGGCTGGTCTCCTTCACTGCCAGACCCCCGCTTCAGGGCTGTGAGTCAGTTGTAATTTCCTGCAGCTCCTGATCTCGGGTGGCAGCCTGTGGGGATATAACCTGAAAGCTGGGAGTAGCCCACCTTGCTTTCCTGACTCCAGGTTTTTCCACAATCTGGTAAGCACTGCCTTTGTCTCCTATCACGGAGTAGCAAGCTATTGCAAACTTAGCAGCCTGAGGTAACCCCCATTTATTACCTCACAGCTCTATAGGTCAGAAGTTCAGGCTCAGCTGGCTTCTATGCCCAGGGTCTCACAAGGCTGAAACCAAGGTGTCAGACAGATTGGGATCTTAACTGGAGGCTCTGGAAAGAATCTCCTCCCAGGTTCATTCTGTTGGCAGAATTCACCTCTTTATGGTTTTAGGACTGAGGTCCACAATTCCTTGCTTGCTGTCAGCCAGAGGCCTCTCCAGCTCCTAAAAGCCACCCACATCCCCCCCCCCACCCCCCCACCCCCCCCACACACATGGCCTCCTCTACCTTCAAACTAGCAGCTGCACATCAAGTCTTTCTTAGAACATCATGGCCGGCAATAGGACCCTCAGGTCAAATGCCCTCACACTTCTGCTCTGACTCTCTTTTCTGTTCTCAGCTGAGAACATGCCCTGCTTTTAAGGGCTCTTGTGATTAGATCAGGCCACCCAAGTAATCTCTTTCTTAAGATAAACTATGCCATATAACACAATATAATCACAGGAATGATATATGAGCACATTCAGAGCTTCTGGGATTAGTGAGGGAACTTCTTTAGGGGATCATTTTAGAAACTCAGCCTGCTATAGCACCTAATACCCTCTATTAAATCATATTCTGCTTGAAAACCTAGAGGAGTTTCTGTTTTCCTGTACTGAACCGTAAGTGACCTGAGATCACTGTCTGCAAACAAACTCTTCTGAAGTAGAGAAAACAACCCTTCAGATTATAATGGTCTTACCCTTAGAGGATTCTGGACACTTAACCAACAAACGTCAGTTCAACAATTATTTAGCAACTGTCATGTATCAGTTTGTACCATATTTCAGGGAATCAAAAGAGAATAAGAAACCTTACCAATGTGGTCTAATGGGCAAAATAGACACATGAAGAGAGAATTTCAATGTATCATCACAGATGATAAGAGAGATTAGTTCAAAAGTGAGTATCACTCATTTACTCAAGAAATATTGATTGATCTGACATCTACTCAAGATCAGGCATTGGCTTAGGTTCAAGTGATTTAAAGACCAATGAGGCCAGTTACTGCCCTAGAAAATCTCAACGCTTGTGGAGGAGTGATATGCAATCATAATAGAATGCTGTGTTATAATAATGTAACATTCTTTTACTTTTTTATGAGTTACCCCACACTATGCTAAATACTTTCCACACATTATCCTATTTAAACTTCACCTTAAGCCCAAGAGTTAGATACAATTATTTTCTAAATCTTACAGAGGAGGAAACTGAGACTGAAAACAATTGTCACAATTCTCTAGGAAAAGATATATCTGGGTTTGCAACCAGATAGACTCAATTCTAATACCCCTCGTAGCGGATAATGTCGAATATCTAATGGCTTCAGTTCCCACAGCCAGAACCTGCCCTCTATCTTGGAGAGCTATCCTTTGAGTCTCCTTGGCACACGCAGATGGAGAGACCAAAGTGCCTGGGAGTGCACACACGGCCCCTGGGTGGTCCTTAACTAGTAACTGATGGATGTGAGAGTCTGAAAGCTCTAGTTTCTTTGCCTTCATTCAGGACAACTCTAAGGCTTGATTTATAGAGTTAATAAGTTTGCCTGCAGATCGGGCAAAAACCACCCTCTGTGTGACTTTGTGATTGCACACTTACTTGGCTTCCTCCCCTCCCTGCCCTCTGCCCCCACCCACTACTTTCCTAGTTTCCCTTGGGAATTTCCTTACAAATATTTGCTCACAGATCTGAGAATCTGCCCTAAGACACCCCTGCTCTGATATTTATACTACGCCACTATGGGAACCCAAAGAAGAGGGTGATTAACTCAGTTTGAGGCAGTTGGCAAAAATTTTACAAAGAAAGTCATATTTCTGGTCTTGAAAGATAAGCAGAGATCTGCCGAGGTGGACGAGTGGGAAGAAGAGTATTCCAGGCCAAGGAAATTACACATACAAAAACAGAGTGACAGGAAAATGAGGGCAAGTCAAAGGATGGATTAAAAAATTGTATATGCTGGAGCAGAAGGTAGATGGAGTTGAGGGCCTGCCGGGACTTAAGAGCTCTCTGGCTGGGAGAAGCACCAAAGACTATTAAGGGACGACGCAGCACGATCAGATTTACGTTCTCATGCAACAAATATCTATTGAGTGTTTACAACGAAGGTAGGAAACCAACCCAAGTACTGGGCATATCACAATCAAGACCAACCTGGTCTATGTCCTCACTGAGTTACAGAATAATCCTTGTTGGTCCAATACAGTAACCACTAAATACATGTGTCTATTTACATTTAAGTTAACTAGGATTGACATTTAGTTCCTCAGTCATATTAGCTGCCTTTCAAGGGCTCAGTAGCCACATGTGGCTATCTCACTGAACAGCACAGGTATAGGACCCTTTCATCATCACAGACAGTTCTATTGGATGGTACTAGTCTAATCACATGAGAGGATAGTTCTGAGTTTTCCATCTAATTGTTAGTTTGTATGTGGCTATCTCCTGTTTAGTCTTTTTTTAAAATATTTATTTATTTATTTGGCTGCGCCAGTCTTAGTTGCAGCACGTGGGTTCTTTAGTTGCGGCATGTGGGATCTTTAGTTGCGGCATGTGGGATCTTTAGCTGCGGCATGTGGGATCGAGTTCCCTGATCAGGGATCGAACCCAGGCACCCTGCATTGGGAGCGCAGAGTCTTAGCCACTGGACCTCCAGGGACGTCCCCTATTTAGTCTTTTTTAAAAGTCACTTCTTGTGCTTTTCTTTTTTGCACGGAGGAATCTGAGGATCCTTTTGATTGTGCGACCACCTGCATTTGGCAATAAAATCGTAGTGGTGGTTGTCAAAAGACCAGGATTGCAGAAATCCCTTTGAAAATGCACGTGGTCCTTTTATGTATTGGATGAGGGAGATATGCTCACACCTGCCTAGAGAACCCAAGTAGTGGGATCTGCCTGCCTCAGTCTGTTTACCTTGTTCACTCTGAATGTTTGTAGCTCAAAGTACATCCTCTAAAAGCAAAATAATATTCATGAAAGAGGCACAAACTGAATTACTCACCTGGAGTTCTGTCATTTCCAGGGCTACAAAAATGAAAGTAAAACAGCCACTAGCAACAGTAATCTCTGAAATCTGTATGGTAATGAAAACTGATTTTTTAAAAAATGTTTACATGGTAAGCGGATAGGAACTGGAGTAGTTTGCTTTGAAGAGTCATTTCCCTTTATTTCTTCATCATTCATTTTCTTAAAACACCAGTGAACAACAAAGTTTTTACTGATATACTAGAATAAACCTATCATAAACAGAAAAACTGAGCTATGTAATCAAATATTTCCATCGAAGTGTCACTACAGGGAAATTTATACCTAACAATTCTGAAGTATGCAATACAAAACTTAACGACTATGGTATTCAAAAACTAAATTCACCCTAAAGAGGCAGTTTAATACTCAGTTGAGAAAAGATTATGTTTCCCTATTCCTGGTATGATACAGCTTTCAGGCTGCAAACAAACATTGCTGACCTTATGAAAGGCCCCGTCTTTATTACAATAATAGGAGGAGTTAAGTTATGCATAAGAGAAAATGATGTATTTTAAAATAATAATATCAAGTTTTCTTGACTGTGATGCCGGTGTGAGAACCTTAACTCAGCTCTGTAGGATTTTTAGTAGTCTTGATTTAAAATCAGCTGGTACACACTAGTAGACCAGCTCCTCAAGGCCTGGCGCAGCTGCAGGAACCAGCAGCCAAGTAGCAAAGATTGTATTATTTCCAGGGGAGAGAAGATGTCATCACAATCAATAGGATTGCTTTTTACAGATAGTTGGCTTCGCTTGGTTTGGGTTTTTTGTTTTTGTTTTTGTGTAGCCCTTGGTTAATTCTGTTGCCCCGGCACCTGCAGGCCAAAGGATCTTCCCTCTCTCCTCTTTGTCTCATTCCGCGAGCCTACGGGGGCAATAATGACCAAACTCTAGGAGTTTTCCCGTTGATTATAGAGAGGTGCATTGTATTCACAGTATATTCTTGCAGCCCTGCCCCCAGATGAAAGGAAGAGCATGAAAGCGCCAGCAGAGCCAGGACTCTGCTTTTCCAGCTCTAACATGCCATCAAACACGGACGGGGCGCTCGACTGACAGAGGCATTCTGTTGTTCATGTGCACCGAGTTCAGCTGGGAGCGGCGGAGCGGCTGAGATCAACAGGTGGCCTCGCTAATGGAACAGATTCACTCATTGTTTATGTGTTTAATGAATCATTGAGTTACCGATCAGCAGTGAGCAATGGAAGCTGTTCAAACAGAAGGGCAGCCCAGCGGTGAGGTGGAGCAGCCGCCGTGCTCCTTTGAAGCCCTGCTAGCCCCACGGGGAGTGCGGGAGGCTTGGGGGTTACTCCCTAGGGTTCCCAGAGAAACTGGTGGCGAGAAGAGGGTGTTGTTTCTAATTGGATGATGAAAGTCAGCTCACGGGACAGACCAAAGGGCCAAATATAGAAGCGAAGGGAAGGAAAACATCTGAATCAAAGGTTGAGGTAAAAACCGAGAGACAGGTGTTTGCGGTGAACCGTGCAATAACCCTCACCTTGGCTTTCGCTCCTCAGGAAGGAACCAAGTGGGGAAGGTCCGAAAGAAGTGAGAAAAAGCAAGGCTCAGTATTCGGGGGCCGATTGTCTCACAAAGGGTTCATGGTACAGTGGCGATGCTCTGTCGTATCAAGAGGCAAAGCTGACCCTTCTTTGTGGGATTCCCATGTGTCGCACCAGGCCTTTCCTGTGAGCAGAATTTGACTGGATTCTATACCAGAATTGTTTATAAGGGGCTGTGATTTTCTTTTTTCCCCCACAAATAAGACTTTGTATTTGTCACCATTAAAAGTCTGAATTTTAGGTAGAGAATGGACTTGAGGACACGGGGAGGGGGAAGGGCAAGCTGGGACGAAGTGAGAGAGTGGCATGGACATATATACTACCAAATGTTAAATAGATAGCTAGTGGGAAGCAACCACATAGCACAGGGAGATCAGGTTGGTGCTTTGTGACCACCTAGAGGGGTGGGATAGGGAGGGTGAGAGGGAGACCCAAGAGGGAGAAGATATGGGGATGTACGTATATGTACAGCTGACTCACTTTGTTATACAGCAGAAACCAACACACCATTGTAAGCAATTATACTCCAATAAAGATGTTTAAAAAAGGTCTGAATTTGGTGGCCCATCTCCATCAGCTCGCTCAACCTTATCGCCAGTCTCATCCCCGGGAGCTTTTCCAGAACCATCGCCTTCACTATGACGTGCCATGAGTTTCCCAATGTAAACTTGGGCTTCTTCAGCGCTTTTAGTTTTCTAATGAACACATCATAAAGCGGTGTTTCTAGATTGGCAAGCCTTTTCTATGTCTCTCCCAGCGCAATCTGGAATCAATTTATAGAGCCCTTCTTTCAAATCATTTGTCTGTACCTCTTGGGTCATGATTTCCATCTTCTTTTTCTAGATTTGGGGGCCCTATAGGTAGGTGCTGAGTGTAAGAGTTCTTCCAAATCTGGTTGTTTCTTTTTCTGTTTTTTTAATAAAACCAACACAACAGACAAAGCAAATGGCCATCAGTAGTCTTGACATCAACCTGAGCTTCAGTCGTGGTCTGCCATTCTTTCCATGGAGCACATTTTTTCACGGGTAAGATCCATGCCATGGAAGTTGGTCAGTTTTTGCCCTGAATATCCTTGGTAGTTAGCTTGGATTTTCTAAGTGCAACTTCATCCTTCTGTAGATCAAGAAGGCTCACTTTAAAAATATGACACTTGAGGCCATCAGATACAATTTTGGTTCCTTGAGTCCTTGAGAGTATTGTTTCTTGTACTTCTGATATTGAACATAGCTGATGCTGAAACCTTGCATAATGATTAGTCAAATCCATTTCACCTGCCTTCACTAATCAAGGTCATTTTAAGACTCGAATATCCTCCAAGCAACATGCAGCCTAAACAATAAGATGTTTGGGGGAGTTTTTTCCAGGAACTTGGAGTCTCAGCTGCAACTAGTTGAAGCTGAGCTAGTTAAAGACTGGATAGGACCTCCGACCCTCCAACTGGGCATGTGCGAGTGTCCTCTTGGTGACCTTTTGATGGCAGAGGACTGAAAACTCCACCCCCAGATCGTGCTAAGTGCCTCCACTTTTGAACTACAGAGGCCTGTGCTTAGTTACAACTGTGCAGAACCACGATTACCGCACCTTTTCCCCATGCCCCCCATGCCCCTCACATGCCCCATGCCTCAGACGCCCTGCTTCCATATTCGTTATCCCATAAGCATGCCCAGCCCCTTGCCTACGGGGAGGCAGAATTGAGTCTTGGCTCCCATCTCCTCATTTGGTCCACCTTGCTAATAAGCCCTCTCTTTGCTGCAGGCCTGGGTGTCTCAGCATTTTGGCTTGCTGAGCGCCAGGCAAGACAACGTTGGTTCAGTAACAAAGCTTTCTTACCAATCTTTCTTAGAAAAGGGACTAACAACTTTCTTCTTGGCTCCCTTTTAGCCACTTTTGTGGGGTTTTCTATCCCCCTAAGGTAGGAAACCTATGAGAGAGATGGCAGAGTGTGGTTTGGTGAGGAGAGCACTGTGCTTTGGTTTAAGAAATGTGTTTCAACTCTGCCACTGTCCTTGGAGCACCATTGGCCACACACTCTCTATGGCAGAGACTGACAGGCTATTCACCAAATCAGTATCCTTTCCTCCTGGACACACAAGCTAAACCCAGTTCCCAGTCTTCCTTACAGTCAGATGTGTCTATATGACAAGTACTGGCCAAGGAAATGTGAACCAGGCTCAGGCAATTGGCAATCAGGCCTGGATCATAATCCTTCTAGATGACCCTCCACCTTCTCTTTTTCCTCACCTTCAGCTATCGATATGTAGGGTTGGCTTTGAAGATCGCAGGTCTCTTGAAGATCCCCTCAGCCCTCAGGGTGGCCAAGCAGGGCAGCGGGTGTGCCCAGCTTGGCACCTCAGCTATAAGCAATCTCCTCCGTTTACCTTAGTTCACTGTGCAAGCCTTAACTCTTCCTGCCGTGTGCCTAAAAATCCCAAAGTAAGGAAGTATTCCAGTGGCCTCTGCAGTTCCTTCCAGGCCTATCATTTTGGATCTGAAGCTGTCCCCTCATTTATACTTTCATCCCTAGACAAAGACGCGAAGGACACTCTTCTGTCCATTCAAGATCTCCTAGAGGAAGGAGTGGGACTCTTCTCCATTACCTTCTCCTTCAAAGATAGAGAGAAAAGGGGAGACTATAGAAGAGAGAGAAAACAAAAAGTCTGTCAGGGCCTACCAGTTAGTTAATGGAAAGGAAGCATAAGGGGCGGTGGCATGAAATCTGGGGGACTCCAGGCCAGAGAATGAGGGCGTCATTTGCCATTGCACCTCGCTGGCAGCAGATCTTGGGGTTATAAATCCTGAATGAATGAGGGGCTAGAGCAGTGACAACAAGCTTCTATTCCACTAGCGCATCTCTTGCTGTAGGTCTGTGCTTCATCAAGCCAGCCTCAAATCCTTTTAGAACTGAAGATCTCAGCTAGTCCCAAATAAATCTCCATTTATATTCCCTCTTCAATAAAGCCTTCTTCCCAACCCAGAGGAGGATGTGAAAGCCACTGTTCCTTTAGGCAAAGTCACTGCTATTTGAAAAACCAAGACATGTATATGCACATATGTCCTGTGTAAAGGTAACTTACAATGAGATTTTCTGATTCTGAATGTATGTACAGTAGAATGATAACGCCTCTTAGACATAGAAGCAGCACCGTATGTCCCTGTAGTAGGAATACATCCCAATTCTAGAATGATGGGGTTGCATTTGGTGTGTGACGCTAAAGTCAAACTATGACACTAAAGTCAAACTAAGTCAAACTCACTATTGAAACAATGCATAACTGGTCTACAAAGATGTTGATAAGCCCCCCTCCCTTTTTTTACAAGGTGGGTGAAGGATAATTCCATACTTTTCATGTCTCTTTTTAAATCTTTGAAACATTTATATAGTGTTTGTTATGTAACAAGCATTATGCAACAACTATTGTTCTACATGTTTTTTACAGACATTAATTTGTTTAATTGCCTATGAGGAGGATACTATTATGACTCCCTTTTATAGGTAAGAAAATGAGGAATGGAGATTAGATTATTTGCCCAAATTCACACAGCCAGTTAGTGACAGAGCTGGGATTCAGACCCATCTAGTCTAGAGCCACAGTCTATGTGCTCGGTAACTATGCCATACTGCCTGATTTTTGTTGTTGTTTTGTTTTTGGCTGCATTGGGTCTTCGTTGTTGTGTGCAGGCTTTCTCTAGTTGTGGCGAGCGGGAGCTACTCTTCGTTGCGGTTCTCAGGCTTCTCATTGTGGTGGCTTCTCTTGTTGTGGAGCGTGGGCTCTAGGGCACGCAGGCTTCAGTAGTTGCAGCACGTGGGCTCAGTAGTTGTGGCTCGTGGGCTCTAGAGTGCAGGCTCAGTAGTTGTGGCGCATGGGCTTAGTTGCTCCGTGGCATGTGGGATCTTCCCGGACCAGGGATCAAACCTGTGTCCCCTGCATTGGTAGGCGGATCCTTAACCACTGAGCCACCAGGGAAGTCCCCCAATGTTTTAAAAATAATTGACCAGCCCTTACCCATGTTTGTCTCATACCCACACATACTCCCCTGCCCTCCCCCCGTGCTCATCCGGGTTATACCCAAGCCTACCAAGAAGTCTGAAGTGTGATCCTGGCTATGAAAATTCTTCATGGCAAGCATGGCACCTGAACACAGGCTCTTGGTGAAAAAAATCGGTTTTTTCTTATAAAATTTCATTCTTAATGAGAAATGAGAGTCAAATATTCAAACTATCCCTCTCTATGGAAAATAGAAATCTACTCTACAATATTGGCTTTGCCTCTGTGATTTTCTCGTTGTCGAATATGAGTCAAGAAGACAGTACAATTGTGGCATATTTTAAAGACGGGGTGTTTAAGTGTTCAACGATTCTCAGGAGCCCCACCTTTTTAGTATTCAGGAAGAGTTTAATGATAACTGACAAAGACTGTGGGTCCAAGATCTTGTTTCCAGTTGTAGCATAACCAAGGTTGGCTGGTGGAGATGGAGTGACAAAATCTCATCTCTTTTTGCTCTTTTTTTTTTTTTTTTTTTTTGCGGTGCGCGGGCCTCTCACTGTCGTGGCGTCTCCCGTTGCGGAGCACAGGCTTCGGACGCGCAGGCTCAGCGGCCATGGCTCACGGACCCAGCCGCTCCGCGGCATGTGGGATCCTCCCGGACCGGGGCACGAACCCGTGTCCCCTGCATCGGCAGGCGGACTCTCAACCACTGCGCCACCAGGGAAGCCCTGTTTGCTCATTTTTGAAGTAAGAAGGGCAAACTAGATGCATGCTAGGGTCTAATCCAATGCTAGGACCATTCTGGATTCGCTCTACCCCTGGCCCACAAGATCCCTCATGATCTGGCTCCTGACAAACTTTCCAACCTCATCATGTATCCCAACCTCACTCAGCTCCAGCCACACGGGTCTCTCTTCTGTTTGTTCCAAAACACTAAGCTCCTTCCCAGCTTAGGGCCTTTCCACTAGCAGTTCCCTCTGCAGGGAAGCCCTTTCCCTGCATCATCACCCGGTTAGCTCTTTTTTGTCATTCAAGTCACTGATTAACGTCTTTAGTTAGTCTGTCCCCAACATCTCAAGCTAAGTTATTCCCACACCCCAGCACTAACTGTCCATCAATCACCCTGATTTGCTATCACCTATCACCATCTGATATTTTCTTGTCTGTTTATTTGCTTATTTGTTCATAGTCTGTCTCCTCTCACTCGGTATAAAACCCCATGAGAGTGAGACATTGTCTTATTGTCTTATCTCCAGTGCCTACATAAAAGCATAGCAGCCACTGAGCTCAGCACATCTAGTGCTGACCATAGGGACAAAAACAGTGCCTTGGATCTAGACACAGTAGGATTCCTTTCTGAGAGCCACATCATGGAGTAAAGAGCTCGATTAATGCTACATTTCCCCTTTTTTACCCAATTTAGTGGTTTCAGAGTAAACATCAGGGTGACTATGCACAGACCCCATCACAAGAGGTAGGTTTGTACATCCTTTCTCTCCTGCTGACCTGCTTCTCAATGACAAACCATGAATCTTCAGTGACATCTTCTCCATTTATATTGCCTGTCTAACAAGCAGAAAATAGCATATCCACCTAAGGAGACCAGCCCCTTGGTGCTGTGGACAGCTGTATAGTTCTGGTTCTGCAGATTCTGGGCTTCAGGGTCTGAGTGAGGGAGGTTCAAGTCTAGTGGTCAGAGGACCTAGAGAGTCTGGATGTGGAGCTCTACCCGGTGTTCTGTGATGGCAAGAAAGGTTTCAGGGGTCCTGCTACATCAGTTAATTGAACATTAACTGAAGATGATTCCATGCTGGTTGCTGTCCTGATGCAAGGGCATTCCTTCTCTCCTAATGGAAGAACAGGGTACCAAACAAGACCACAGTAAACATCTTTCTTGGGTCTCTGACCAGACAGAGAGAGCCTCTGGGGCTTAAGGAAGCTTTGTGGAGTTTCTGGGAGGGACAGCTACAGAAGCTGCTCTTCCTAGCTCAAAAGGGAGAAGTGATGCTCAACTCACAGCTGAAGGCAGGGCCTCCACCCAGGTTAATCACCTGGGATTAGAGTAGAATTAAGAGGAATAATTGGTGAAGTCGCAGGGCAATGTCAGAGTGTCACCATCTGGATTTCAGCAGTGGAAGCTCCCTGATCCTGCCCCATGTCAGGAATCATCTCAACACATCCACGACCCAGGGATAGAGATCGTGTTATTGTTTTTAATGGTTAATTGACTTTGACTTTTCCTTCTCCCCTCCAACCAGTTTCAGAACTTCCAGATCTGTCAAGAGACAACTTCACACTCTCTCAGATTCCTCCACTCACCCCTCAGGTCCTCCTAGATCAAATACGACGTATAATGACAACTCAAGACTGGTGATCTTCTGTCCTATCATAAAAAGATTACAGGGTCAAACATTTCAGCACTTCCTTGCCCCAGTATTTGGTCAAAAAAGTTCTTCCTTAAGCATTACTAACATATCTTTCGCTGCAGTGTCAGCTCATTTCTTCTTTGTAATCTACTGTGGAGAAGCCAAATGAGTATCTATATTATTTATGATACTTGAAAACCGTGAAATCAACCCTTACCATTCTCTCTCTCTCCACTAAATTCCATAAGAGGCCATGCTCCCACCACTCTAATCTATCTGGTAATACTTCTCTGGACTTTAATTCTTTGCATCTTTTAAAATTGTAGAAGTCAGAACTGCATACTGCTCTCATAAGGTCCTTTGGCAAGTCTTGGGGCAATCAGACTTTTCTTTCCAATTTGTGAAGTCAAATTCCTGTCACTTTAGATCTGGAAATGAACTGCTGACTCACATTCAACATGCATCTGGATCTCAGCTCTCTTCTTCTCATACGTACTCACCCACTTCTTACCTTAACCGCATTGACTGCATCCATTTTTTGTTCCTGGGTGTGCTGGTCTTGTCCCAATCTTATCCTCTTTCAGGTAGTTGGCTTCCTAAGTTTTCCAAGTTTACTTACATCTATTGTTCCTTCATTGGAGGTTTCAGAAAACTCAGCCAGCTCAGAAGATATATCTGCACATCATCCGAGAAAAATAGGGGAAATCCTGAACCCAAGAAGGTACGGCAATGATGTCCACACCCGATATTAGATCAATCTGGGCCTCACTTCCCAAATGGTTTTTTGAAATCCATTCTCAGCTTCCTTTGTTCCCCTGACTTATTCTCACCCTCACACCAACTACCATATTGTTCTGCGTGTCTAGATACTTTGTTGCCTCTTTCTGTCATACGTACTTGCCCGATTCTTTTCTCAACATTATTAACTGCATTCGATTTCTGTCCTAGGTATAATGCTCTCACCCCAACTTTATTCTCCCTCAGCTAATTGACTTCCCGCATTAACACAATTTACTTACATTTTTCTTCCCCTTTCCTCAGAGATTTTGGCAGACTCAGCCAGTAAAGACTGCCTGGGAGAGTATCGGTTTGTAGTTGCAGTTGCATCATGAAGATTACAGAATTTCCTTTCACACTCAAAAATATCTTAGTTTGGATGGTAAATTATACGGTCACTCTACAGACAGGGCAGACTGGCTCTCAGCTGTCCTTTCAGACCAACTCTGAGCCACATCACATACCTGAGGGTACCTTAGCTTCTTCCAGAACTTCACTTCGAGGCTACCCATCATCCTCCCTCCAGGACTAGTTTTGGTGGTCTTAGAAAATAAGTATTTGGGCCCTGTCAGGGCACTGTGGCACTGCCTAGGATTTTAGGCTGATCTCTCTAGCTATTGGAGCCATGAGGGTTAGATGATGGTTGCTCTATGTATACATCAGGAAGATGCAATGTAGTGTACCAATTAAAAACTGGAACTTTGGAGCTGAACTGCTTAAGTTCAAACCCTGGCTCTGTCACTTCCACCTATATTTAATTGGAGTATATGAACCCATATACATGTTCTTTATCAAGAGGTGCTCTGAAACAGAGTCTATATGCACAGACCCAGCACTTACTAAGTTGCGTCTGTTATCCAACAGTTGTGGATTTCCCATGCCACAAGATCTAAGAGTATGGATATGTCACGGGGGACTCAGCTTTAAGCCAGCTTGCTCATTCCACTCTAATTCATGGGATGGTAAGCTTGGCAAAATCTCTCTGGCGCTAGAACTTTCCCTCCACAAGACAGACCCAACAACTCTTCCACTCTAGATGCTCTGTAAAGGTTGAATTACGTCATTCATTTACTCATTCACAAAAAGGGCTGTAGGGGATCTAAAGAAAGTAATGTCTATGCCTAACCTCAAGGAGTTTATTATTGATCTGGGGATAGTAGAAGTATGCATACAAAAATTAAATGACAGGCAAGACACTGGACCTAGAAATGTTACAAAGAAATAGTATAACGATTAAATGTTAAATGAGTGGGGCCTCTCATAAGATCTACAGGAGTTGAGAAAAAAGATCACCTAGGAATAAAGACACCAAGGGAATCAAGACCTAGAATACGAGGGAAGTAATGGATTTGGGACAGAAAAAGATAAATGTTAAATGTGCACTAAGCTTCAGGATTCAGGCTCAATCTTGTATTGGGCATCAGGTTCAGCCTCAGGTTCTAGAAGACCAAGTAGCTGAATGTCTACTTCAATATTATTTTTTACTATCCTGGAACTTGTAAATGATCAGTGACCCTGTGATTGTGTTTTACAATCTTATCCAATGAGCATAACGGCACTAGTAAGATGACCAAAACGTGACATTTGGATTACTTTTTTTTTTTTTTGCGTTACACGGGCCTCTCACTGTTGTGGCCTCTCCCGTTGCGGAGCACAGGCTCCGGACGCGCAGGCTCAGTGGCCATGGCTCACGGGCCCAGCCGCTCCGCGGCATGTGGGATCCTCCCGGACCGGGGCACGAACCCGTGTCCCCTGCATCGGCAGGCGGACTCTCAACCACTGCGCCACCAGGGAAGCCCTGGATTACTTTTTTTAATAGAGGTGCCAACTTTTTAATTTGCTAAGTAAGTATGTTGAAAAGGACAACACTATCATTTCATAAAATTCATTTCATATTTTGACACCAAAAGCAGATTAGACATAATTAGACAATTTTAATATCTCAATATTAACTTTCAAGTGTGGGTCAATGTGCTAAATATCATTAGAGTAAAAAAAAATTACTTTATTTGCTTTATCTGCTAATATAATATCTCTCCATTAAAATATGAAATATATTTATCATTGTAAAAGTAAAATGCCTTACTAATTATTCATGATTATAATAGCTAGTAATTTGTATAAAAAATTAATAACTTTCTAATAGGTAACTATAATAGAGTTTGACTACTAACAAATATTAAGAGAAAGTGCATTTCCTAGGTAACTTAGGAAGAATGTTATATTTTTTTCAAATGTACACAGGTTTATAAAAATTTAAATAATAATACAAGACAGAATAATGATGATTAGGTTTACTGTAATTATAACCTTTATATAATTGTTTGCTATACTACTGAAAAAACTTTTCATTAAATTATATTCTGCTCTTCACAAAAAGTTAATGTTATTAAGTGTGCTTCCTTTGTATCTCATATAGCAGATATTTAGATGAGCAGAAACTACCAGAAATCTTATTTTTTAAGGTTGGCAGCATTTAGCATTAATGATGAATTGAACTAGGTTTCTGCTTTACCTGGTTCCTGAAGGATTTCTGGATCTCAAACAATGATCATCACAGGGAATCTTACTGAAGAAATATTTATAGCATGGAAAAATCAGGAAAGAAAACTGTCATATAATTGTCATTGGCAGTGGAACAAACATGAAGATGCCATGAATGATTTAGAAAATACAAACATGTCTGGTTCACACCATTCATATGTGTGGTCAGAAAATAATTCTAGGGCAGAATAATATAACAGAATAAGCAGTGATCAGCAAAAAGATGGTGTATCACTCTGATCAGTCTTTTCTACCCAGACAGGAACTCCTTGATGCTTAAAAGATTTGAGAATTGCCAGGTACTTATGCATGGTATACAAACAAGATGGAATAGCAGCTAATACACGTACAAAAAAAAAAAAAGTCCACTTGGCAAAGGATGTCTTAACCTTTTCCTGACAGCAGTGCCAACACAACAGGATTTACTGCCACCACAGTACCTACGGGATGGAGTCTGTGTGCTGAGACCTGCTGAAGAAGTAGCAACCACGGAGTTCCCTAGAGAGGACAACCGTTCCTGCACGGTACCTTCTCGAAAGATCCCCCAATAATGCCATGCCAGGTGTGCCTAAAATGAGAACAAGAATGCAAAAGGAATTCTGAAATGGTTTTGTTATCTGGAGATCTACTTACTTTGTCCCACTGACACACTTCCACATCGAGATTTTTTTTTTTTTTTTTTTTTTTTTTGCGGTACGCGGGCCTCTCACTGCTGTGGCCTCTCCCGTTGCGGAGCACAGGCTCCGGACGCGCAGGCTCAGCAGCCATGGCTCACGGGCCCAGCTGCTCCGCGGCATGTGGGATCTTCCCGGACCGGGGCACGAACCCGTGTCCCCTGCATCGGCAGGCGGACTCTCAACCACTGCGCCACCAGGGAAGCCCCCACATCGAGATTTTAAGGACAGTTTTTTTCTCAAGTGATTAAGGGAAGCAGCAAGAACATGCAAAATATTAGAAATAATTTAAATGAAAGTGAAAATCTTAAATTAGCTTTTGGAAATAGAAAATAACTTCTTCAAGTTATTTGAAAACACTTCTTCAAGTGTTTTTTTCATCCAATAATCATTTATTGAGTACCTATGCAGCGCTGAATCTGGAACCGTACTGCTTGGGTTCAAATTCCAGCTGGGTCGCTTGCTGGCTATACAACCTTGGATTAGTTATTTAAATGTCTCTAAGTTTTCTCATCTATAAAATGGAATTAATCATTATATCTACTTCATAAATGGAATTAATCATAATACCCACTGGGTTTTTTGCTTTTTAAATTTTATTATTTAAAGAACAAAATAAAAGAGAATATACACATCCACCAAAGTGAAGTTCTCCATTAAACAGAAATCAGATACTTTGTAATAAACGCCATCCAACTATAAACAATATTAGATCAGTAAAACAACAATAGCAATTTGTGCTTTATTTCGATAGGTACTTCATTATCTGCAGGACAGTGTCACCCACTTTAGATTCAGTGAGTTAATTTTTGTAAAGCACTGGGAATAATACCTAGCAGGTTACACACAGGATGTAGTGTTTGTTAAAATAAGATGTACTCGGCATAACCATGCCTGTTACACGTGCACAAAGCAACTTTTGTGAGGTTATTTCAATGGTGATTGTCATTACCATCAACCAAATCTTCAAGTCCTGGAGTTGGAGAGGACGTAATTCATTATTCCAAGTCAATTCATTTTAGAGAAAGGAAAGCTTGATAATTTGGTGGCAATGCTGCTATCAGCCATGTCCCATATTGGCAGAATTAGCCAGAAAGTGTCTGGCTTCTTCAACCTCAGTTGAAATAAATGAATGGTGAATACATGTTGATTGAATTAAATTAGACTAAATAGAAGAGGAATCAATTGAGAAGACAGAACCATGAGGTGCCATGGATGCTAATGGAAGAAAAAACATAGAGAAGGGGGCACATGACAAGGTCATGCACTTCAGGAAAGTTATGAAGGACACATTTCTCTGGGGAAATATGAAAGCAAGGGGAAGGAAACATGGAGGATGATACCTGGAGAGGTTAGCGGGGTTAAAAAAAAAAGTTTTTACTCTATGGGAAACACACGTGATTACAAGGAGGCACTAGAGAAGGCGAGATTGAAAATGTATAGTAAGTAGAGAGTCTAATTGGTGAAGGAGAATTCAGAGGAAGATAAAGGGGGATGAGATTAACAACACTGGCAGAGCAATTGTGAGGTGGAAAAAAGTGAATGTGAGGGAGCTCAGGTCAGATGTCCTTGATTTTCGCGGTAAAGAAATAGGAATGAGGGTGTAGAAGTTTCTTTGGAGACTTCAGGAAAATGGAAAAATTTAGAAATGCTACTATGGGGAATATGATGTGGCATTAACTAGACATGAATAAGAGGATATCCAATTAACCCTGGACACCCGACTGAGATGCAACAGCAGGGATTTGTGGGGAATCCAAGCACAACCTCCAGTAATGACCCACCTTCTGGAATGGTTAAAGATAAGGCATATGGAGATCACAGACTTGGAAGAGCCAAGTCTGTAGAGGAGAGATTTTCACATGAAAGGATTTGGCCAGCCAACCCAGGCTGGAAACGAGGAAGTAAAGACAGAGGTGGGGAACAGGTGCAGATGGCGGAATTCCAGGGTGTAGTGAGGACGTAGTGACGTGTTGGCTTGGTGGGCACAACGGGGAAAGACAGGGCATTATTATCAGATGGGTATCTGGGGAGTGTGAGATCCTGGAGGTGGCAAAGAAAAAGGGCCAAGAATCAAGTCTTGAAAAAAATGTGCACAGGGGCAGAAAGAAGAGAAGCTAGAAGATAAGAGAGAATCATCAGAGAGGCAGCAAAACAAAAGAAGGTCATTTTACAGAGATCAAAGAGAGAGAGAATTGCAAGGAGAGAGAAGAGTTTACACAGCATATTTTTACATAATAATCCTAACAATATGCACTGTCGTAGAATAATGATTATTGAATGGTAGTTACAAGCCAAGAACAGTGCTAACGGTTTTAGAGGCATTGCCCTAGCAAAGTGTTCCAACACTCCAATGAGGCAAGTGCTCTTATCATTGATGCTTTACAGCTGAAGAGGATGAGCCATAGCTGTGTGAATAACTTATCCAAGGTCACACAGCATGAGCTCCTAACCTCGACCCTGAACCTCTTTTGCCTTAATAACAACGTTATGTCTGAAGCAGTTTCTATATTATTACCATCATTTTGCAAATGCTGTATCAAGCCCATGCATTATCTTCATTACCTTTCAGGCAAGTAACGGAGAATTCAAGGACTGAGGCCAAGAAATGATTGTTGGATTTGTGCACTAGGAGATGGTTAGAACTGACGACAGAGCAGAGAGGGGGGATGTACAGAGCACGTTACTGGGAGACAAGGACTGAGCGGGGGTGAGGTGAGAGGGATGAAAGAAGAACATAGCATAGTTAGGATCATGGGGATTGGAGTTTGACACAAATGAGTTCAAATACAGCCTGGGTCACTCAGTTGCGTGATCTTGGACAAGTTTTTCCATGTTAACTAAGTTTCCTTTGCTTTAGGTGTACAATGATCATACTTCATAGGGTCGTTCTGAGAATCAATCAACACAATTCCTATACATATTTTTGCTGTTCTGGGCTCACAATACCCATTCAAAAATGTTTTTATTACGCATATTGCATATACACTATGGTTAACTGTACTGTAATCTCTTGATTTTCTTTTTAAGATTCTCTTCTATTAGGTATTCATAATATAGCCATGTTTTGCTGATTCTCTTACTACCTCTCTGCTCTCTGGTTTCTTGAATTACTGTAGCACATATTACATTTCTGAGAACTTTTGAATATATGTGTTTTTTTTCTCAGACAAAAGTTTGTGAGACGGGTACAGCAAATTCTGTTAGCTCCTCTAGGTTGGGAATGATGTATCCTGATTAAACAAATCTTCTGCTTTATACCAGACACAGATAATCATTTGTCAAATAATTAACATAGAACACATTTACTAAAACTGTGCTCCTTGTAATGTGAACACTGTTCAGTGATTCAAAAAGTCAACTTAGGATTTTTACTGTCTTCATATCTCTGTATCATCATTAAGAGAACTTATTTTCATCTTTCCTAGAGGTGCGGAACACCAGTTACACTCCTCGTTACAGAGAGCATCTGACCTCTATGAAGATACATATGTACAATATACCTTTACATATACATTGTGTTCAAAAAGGACAAGTCCCTAGAACACTAAAAATACAGTAGGGAGATCAATTACACACATATTCGGGGTCAATATTTGGGATTAAGGAAACACTCAGAGTCACCAGTAATTTTTGGAGCTCAGCATCAACCTTCTAGATTGTTCCTCCAGATCAGAGAAGTGTAAGTTTAGCTAGACAGGGAGAAAGCCAAAGATGACCTAGAAATTAAGCACATCTGTTATATTCATTGAGACATCAGAATTTAGCTTTTGGAACTAAAGGCTATGTTTTAGATAAACTCCATTTTTAAAGAAATCCTTATTAAGGACCTCTAAACACAGGACCAAATTCTGTCCTCAGATTCTTAAGCAAAACTGGGTCTGAAATCAAAATAGGCACTGTTAGAAAGGATCTGAAGATTGAATCAGAGAATAGGATTTGGCCCCTAGGACACAAACCACGCTACTAATCCCGGAGAAAGGATTTGCCTATTTAAAGGATTATAAATTTTTGAAAAGCATATTCTGTTGATAATACTTTTCATTTCCTGCAAATCAAATTACTGAGGGATATTTTCATTGTGAATAGAATTGGACAATGTTTTCATTGTTGTTTTTCGAGTATAAAAGGGTACCGAATTTCAAAGTAATTAGATGTGAAGTTTCATGGCCCCAAATGGCTACACATCTGAAGATTCGAGCAAATACATTAGAAATAATGCCTACTAGCAAACCAAAAGACACTTACATCTAAAAGAAAGTCTACTTGATTTGTGATACTGGCACTTATGAAAGTGTGAAAGTATCTGCAGTTTTACATGACAGTGACAGCTCAGAGAGATCTGGACGATGAAGGGCAAGTCTAGCAGTCTTGCTTGGTGGGCTCTGTCACATGCTGGCTACTTCCCACTCTGGACTCATTTTACTCTAGTGAAAGACATGGCTTGTAAGTCATGTTGAAAGATGGTGTTTTAGTAATAGGAAAATTCATTGGTTCTCAAACTTCCTTAATGGAATGAGCCTTCCAGAGGCTATTTGTCAGGCGCAGAAGAAAAAGAGAGAGAGAAAGCAAGCAAGAGAAACATTTGAGGTCATATAACACTTTGGTCTCTAATGTTCTCAATGCCTCCCTCTGTGCACAGACCTCACTTTGAAGTTATCACCAGCCGTAAGCCTAGAAAATCCTCTCATTGGAGACCATGTCTAATGCTTTGTTCTAAAAGTCACCTAGAAGGTTTTCTCTAGAGTAGCAGTCATCGTCAGCCTCGACATCATCCCCACAAAATTGCAATAAAGGTTTGCATCCTGTGGGCTTTTTCTTGTTCTGAATTTTCTGCTGTTGCTCAGACAATGGGCCAACCATTTATGAGAAAGGAAATGCAGGGTCGGGTGCGGAAAGAGACCGGCAGAAGTCACAGCATAATGCTATTAGTCTGAACTCTCCCATGACGGAACCCTTACTGGGAAAGAAAATTATATGGGAAAGGATGATAACCTCATGGGGCAATAACCATCCGAGACATCCTGTTCCACTGTGTACAGGTTATTAATTTGATTACCGTTCAGAGAAGTAGCCAAACTTCAGGAGCCCTCTCAGAACCTAGTCAATCCTTTCAAGGTTTGCCCATCTCTAATGAGCTGGGTCTTTTCAGCAATCATCTAACCACATGATTTCCTTAATTTTCAGCCGGTTGCATAACGACAAAGATAAATGTGGCTTTTCCCAGCTGCTTCTAAAATAAGTTCAAGACTGAATTAATACGAATGGAAATACTTTTTGTTTGTGTAAAGGGTAGGGGAAAGAAACCACATGTGTGGGGTTTGCCGACACCTGCTAAAATGTACCCTATGTGTCCCACACTTGGGACCCAAGAGTGGCAAAGACGGCATAATCAGCTCCTAGAACCCCAAACTCCTAAGGTGGTGAAACTCCATCAAATTCATTCAGCACAAGCTAGAAAACTCCAAAATTACCAAAATAGACTTAGTTGTAAAAGAAATCTTTTGGGGGATTCTTGAATCCCATCACTTGTCCAATGAAATATGACAACTATGTTATTTCTAAAAACAAGGGTTGCCATGTGTTGAAATATCTCCAATCTGTCAATTTATGTTCTCGTCAAGCTCTCATTTGTATTAGGAATATAATGGGTGATGGGAGGGCTTGGGAGTCTGAGAACAGCAAAGATTTAATGACTGTAGAGGAAAAATATCCTACTTGAAATTGCACAGAAAAGTGGGAGCCTCATACCGAGTGAGAATCTTGACTTAACTGGAAAAAAAAGCATTCCTTACTTGTTAAATTGACATTCTCACCATGTACCATTAACACTTATTTGGGACACATTTGTAGTGAATAGATGCCCTCCAATTAAATAACACCTGTGTGGAACACTATAAATTGAAAATTAAAAACAAACACACAAAAGACTTGTTCTGTCACAGGACCCCATAATCTAATGGGGGGAAATAGCTCCCACAGACCAAAGAACACAGAAGGTCTTGAAGATGGAAAGACACAAACGAGGGGCAAAGTCCCTGAAGGCTAAGTGAAAATGGAAAAGAATGATGAGGTCAGTCAGGATACTTTTTCCAGGGAAAGTTGAATATTTAGGTAGATTTGAGAGGATAACATGGCTGGATGGATAGAAGAGAGGATATTCTAGTGGAAATGGAGGACATTAAGACCCTGAAGCTCAATCCATTTTATCTCTTTGTTCTATTCCCTCCATCTGAACTGCAGCCCAATCCCCTCCTCCTCGCAAGTAGAGGAAGAGTAGATATGGCTTCTGTGGTTAAGTTATAAAGATCGTGTTGCTTGTTAGGTACTGCAAAGTATTTTTCTGTTACTAACAAGCAAATCAAATCAGATCAAACTGTTCAAACTCAGTTCACTCTCTTATAAGAAGATAGACATGGGTTTCGGGGGGAAGGTTATCATTTGCTTTCTTATTGTCTCATCTTTCTTTAAGTTCCATCAAGTGGCTTTACTATACATCATGATGATTCCTTTCAATAAATTCTTTAATGCATCAAACTACCCCATGAGGCAAAAAAATCTTCAGGGTGCTGAACCACCTTTAAGACAAATCCCTTTCGATTTCTTCTTAACCAGTTGCTTTAAATTCCCTTACTCTCCTCTCATCTGTGCTGTGTAAATTCAGATTAAAATGCAGTCAGTTAAATCCATAAATGCCCTAATAGTCAATTTGATATTCCTGTTATTTATGTCTAAGACCAGAGCGTCTTAAGCATGAGTACCGTGTATCAGCACTTTCTGCATCCAGGCCCTGGCCTAAGCCCTTCATATTCATTAGTTTATTCAATCCTTATAGCAACACTAAACAATGTTTCCAAATTCCCAACAGATATTAAGCTTTAGGAAACAAGAAATCAGAATTCCCAGAAATCCTTGTGAATTCCTGAAATCATAAGTTATTCTTTATTTTAGTAGTATTTACCAAGGAAAAGTATTTTAGTAGTGGTTTTTATTTTATTTTATTATTATTAATTTTTTAGTATTTTAGTAGTACATATTTATAAAGACCTATATGCTATACTGAATAATCAGAACCTGGAAAATGTGCCAGAAAAAATTATTGGATAATGCTAGAAAAACCTAACATTTGGGTATCCTAGCAAGATTATCAGCACTACACAGAATCATACGTCAAAATCGCTAATTTAGGGACTTATTTTGTTTCCAAATGTGTTATTTCTGAAAATACAACTCATAAGATTTACATAACGTATACTATGCATACAGACTTACTGATATTGATAATACTTTGTTCACAAGAATGGCTCACCATGAGTCACAGAGAAGGCCACAAATAAGTTCTTGTAACATGGTTCGTTGAATTTCTATTGCTGGGTAGCAAATTGCCACAAATTTAACAGCTTAAAACGGCTCACATTTATTATCTCATAGTTCTTTAGGTCAGGTCCACTGGGCAGAAAGCTAAGTGTCAGCTGAAGGCTCAGTTCTCTTGGAGAGGGGTGGGTGGCAGGGCTGGTTCAGGGTCCTCTCCAAGCTCACTGGTTGTTGGAAGAATTTATTTCCTTCTGGTTTTAGGACTGAAGTCCCCATTTTCTTGCTAACTATTGGCTGAGGACCCCTCTCAGGTCCTCTCAGGTGTATATCCTTGTAAGCTTGGAGTAGGCAATAGTTTCTTAGATATGACATTAAAAGCAAAGCAACCAAATTAAAAATAGATACATTGGACTTCAACAACATCAATAACTTGGGGGTTTCGAAGGACACTATCAAGAAGGTGAAATGCCAACCCATAAAATGGAAAAAAAAATGTTTGCAAATCACATTTCTGATAAGGGGCTAACATTCAGAATATATAAGAACACTACAACTTGAAAATTTTAAAAAGACAAATTACTCAATTTTTTTAATGGATGAAAGATTTGAATAGACATTTCTTCAAAGAAGATATACAAATATCAATAAGCACATGAAAAGATAGTCTACATCATTAGCCACTAGGGAAATGGAAATCAAAACCACAAAGAGGTATCACTGCACATGTACTAGGATGGCTATAGTATTAAAAATATCCATTCATCAACTAGTGAATGGATAAACAAATGAGGTATAGCCATACAATGAAATTTTAGCTAATCACAGAAAGGAAAGAAATACTGATACATACTACAACATGGATGACACCTAAAAACTCTATGCTAAGTGAAAGAAGCCAGACACTATATATTGTATGATTCCGTTTATATGAAATGTCCAGAATAGATAATCCATAAAGACAGAAAGTAGATTAATGTTTGCGAGGGGCTGGGGGGGTTGGAGAAATGAGAATCGTTAATGGATATGGGGTTTCCTTTTGGGGTTATTAACCTATTCTGGAATTAGGTATTGGTGATTGTTGCACAACTTAGTGAATATGCTAAAAACAAATTAATTTTTCACTTTGGTCAATTTCATGGCACGTGAATTGTATCTCAATTAAAAAATAATAGAGACCATAGAAGAACTTGGCTTTTGTTCCAAGAGGAAGGAGATAGAAAAGGAAATAGGAGAAGGAAGAGAAAGAAAGAGCTTTTGGGGCAACATGGCTCGAGACTGAGCCTTACTTGTTGAAAGGGACAAGGATAATTTTAAGATTAAGAATGTCCAATATTCCATGTTAAGATGTTGCAATATTAAATCCTCTCCATCTTACCAAAACCTCAGTGAAGTCTGATAAATACATAAAGACTTCATATAGTTTGTTTTGTTTGTTTGTTTGGGTCTTTCTTCGTGTGTAAGAGGTGGAATTGTAAAAGCTCAGAGTCCCAAGTGTAGGTCAACACACCGTGGAATAGGAATATAATGTGAGGAATGACGTGACCAACCACAAACAGAGCTAACATGGGAACTTGGAACCAGAGGTGCGCATGGGAATGTGAGCCCTTGGAAATTTGCAGAAAGCTTGGGAAAGGTGCTCTACTCTCCACAAAGAGGGAATGGAGTTTCTAGATAATATTATCTCAATCTTAAGTGTAAGGGTAACTCCTTACCCTTACCCACAGAGAACATGTGAGTAATCAGTAAAACTTAGTCTAAGAAAAATTTGTATTGCTTCTTTCATAGGAGATTTAGTCCAGGCCTGCCCTCATGAGGGCTATGTGTATTTCAAATCTCTATCCTCAGTTTCCCAGTTTCTATAAAGTGAGAGGGTTGGTCTAGGTCCTTTTCCATCCCCAAATTCTTAAACCCTAAAAAGTTTTAAAAATGCAGCTGAGGTATTCAGTCCAAAGCTTTCTGGGTTAAAATTTTTTTCACTGACAATTTACCCTCAAATCACTAAAATTTCAAATCAGTCAGTTAAGAAAGTCACAAGGATGCCAGCAAGTACTTGCTAACAGATATAAAGCAAAGTTCTTTTTCAACTGGACACGTAAGGCAGGAGAGAACATCCTCCAGGCCTACAGTTCTTAAAATCAGTTCTTAAAAACTCAAGGTCCAAGTCCATGTCAATGTATTTAGAAACAGTTTTAAATTTAGAGTAACCTAATTTGCAAAATGGAGAAGGGTAACTTCTTCATAAGAATTTTTCTTTCCTTCTTTGGCAACTTTTTTCTATCCAGAGAACAATATCCCATGAACAGCCTTGTTCCTGTAACTAAACACTCTCATATGAGCCAAATCCCCAAAAAATCAATATAAAGTTTTTATTCCTGTCCCTCTCCACCTAAAAACCACCTAGAAAGTGTAGAGCAGTCAAGAACAGGCTCCCAGGAAAGAAAGGTCTTCCATCTAGAATATAAACTCTGTGAGGGCAGGAGATGTCTTATTCATCATTATATCCCCAACACCTAGAATAACGCCTGACACAAATCAATTGTTTAATAAGTGTTTGTTAAATAAATGGATGGTTGAAATAGCCACTCTGCCACCATGACTTAATTCACTGAACCTCCAATTCTTCACCTGCAGAATGGAGATGATCGCACTTCCGTCATAGAACTTCCTACAGTGTAGGGTATGCAATGAGCTTAGCACAGGGCTGGCACGTAGCACTTGCTCAATCCATGGTGCCTCTTGTTGCTATTTTTATAGAACCTGTCTTTGAAACATTTCCTGATACACATTATGAAAGAGTCTTTTAAAAGTCACACAAATCTGACTAGCAGAGCAGTATAAGGATAAAGAAATTTCAATTTCAATCAAAAGCCAACACAAATAACAACAGAGAGAACAGTTTGAACGGGGGAGCCACTGTTTGCCCATCAAAGTTCTCAGATTTCGAAGGGGCAAAAATGACATTTCCAATTCTGATCTCTCACAGCCCCCAGAAACACTTCAGGAGGAAAAATAGTACTGCCACGGCCTTAAAGCATCCACCAGACTGTTCCCAGCTTTACAACTTTAGAAACTTTGATAGAAATCAGGGGTATTGATGGGAAATCTATGAATGGAGTAATCCCACTGCTTTAATTCATACCACAGAATGTCTGATTGTTCAGTTTTGCAAATTAGCAAGTGAACGAACCAATTTAAAGAAATAAGGACAATGCCACATAAAACGCACTCCTCTTGTTTATCTTGACAAGGCATGGTTCCATTTTAATGATTTATGTTAATGTTTTATTGTACAGTGGTTATGCCCTGAAGTGCATTTTATAAGACTAATGAAGTCTTAGTAATCCCAGACGTCTTCTCCAGCATTCTCTTATTATGTCTTTGCTGAGAACTCGTGTGGGAGAGACCACCAACCATCGTTTGAGTAAAGAAGTTTGTGAATTAGTGAAATGAAAATCAGTCAAGTTATACAGTAGTGAGGAGTCCAGAGGCCACTCCGATGGGATTCTGTGTTCTCACACAAAAAATTGTCTATTGGTCTTCATTACGAGAGATGAGCAAACTCTGCTGTATTTAGGGTTCATCAAACATCAAACCAATTTTTTTCAAATGTTTTGGGTTTGCCAAAATCCAAAACACGTTTTGCCCTTAGCATTTTTCCCTTCATTTTCAAACCCCTGTGTATTTTAAGGGAAATTTAATCCTTATGTTTCTGACTCATTTACACTTAACACGTGAACATGTTGTTTCATAAGATTTATTTGAAGTCTATGAAGCCTTGTAAGTCTTTTAAAGTCCTTTTTCCATAGTGGCAGGAAGCTGAGTGTTCCAAAGACATGAAAACTTGGACTCCCAATGAGTGGAATGGGTTTGAAACTCAAGATTTGTTAAGACCCAATGTTAGATTGAGTTAGTCTTAGTAAAACCCACCTTCTCTCCCATAATTACCATCCTCTACTTTGGTGCATGGCTTTTAACAATGAAATTGCTGAGGCTACAAAACAGTCATTCTTGACATTCCTGTGATATACGCCATCAGCTGGATTTCCATACAAGAGAAACAAGTGGAGGTCATTTATTACCTGTGGCCAGTGGAGTATAGTTTAAGTTCTGTACTTTCTAGCTTCTAGTCACAACCCTCCATGGACGCCGTTGTCTCCTGGCTGTTTAAGCTACAAGTCCCTCCGCAGTCCTCACCCTTATCCTCTTCGAACTCCCCCCGCCTCACAAAGGGCTGGGTAGTGTGTGGGGAAGCCCATGTACACTGGCATTCTACCAGTGCTACCACTCCTCGGAAGGCATATGGGATGGTGGAGGAGGGCTGTCGGAACAGAGTCTTTCTTACCCTAGAGATTCAGAGAATGAAACCCAAGGCAGTGATCAACGCATCGAGGTTTATTACAGATATTGTGGCAGTACTTGGGGTGGCGGGGGGGCAGGGAAGGAATGGCGAGGCTTCGATTCCTTCCCTATTCTTATGTCCAGTCCTCTCATGTATCCTTTATCCCTAAGCAGCTATTTCCACTACAGTGGGACCCCAGACGGATCTACTAGGTTGGTATAGATGGGTCGCTCAGAGCCATCTCCAGATTCTTCCTAGAATGGATACAATGCATGGGCCCCCTGATGTTTCTGGAGGCCAGAAATGATTTGGAGTAATTAGCTGTAAAGCACAAGAATTTTAGAGTTTATCAAATCTGAACCTGTATATTGCCTCCACCACTTCTTAGTTGCTTGGTGCTTGGGAAGCTAACTATGTTTCTGAACTCTATTTTCTAACTGCAAGTGGAGATTTAAAATATGCCTGCCTCATAAAGTGATTGCACAAATTAAATGAGATAGAACATGGTGAGTGCTTTAAATGAGATAGAACATGGTGAGTGCTTGGTGAGCACGTATTAAAACCACAATGAATGGTACTTGTATACATTGCTATTACTGTTGTTGTTCTTATTTTCAAACCAACTCCTAGAGGATTTCTCATATCTGGAGTCCTTCTCCTCACTATTTACAACCCCTTTCCCCCTTCCAATATATGGATAGGACTGAATATCCCAGAGTGGCATTTTGCTCTATTTATTTTTTGTCACTGTTGGATGTCCTCAGGGTGTCAAATTAGGAAAGGGTCATCCTGAGCAAGGCATTAGGAAAATCTTTAACCTAACCTTTAAGCAGTGGTCTTCAGTACCATCTCTTCTTAGGTACAACAGGCTGAATTCAAGCATATTTGACTTTCTTTTGAGATGGTCTTCCACTTTTCTCCATTTCAGTCGATTCCTCCTCTGTTGTCACTCCTCTGCAGGCAGACACACGTATTGATGGCCTTCTTTCTGCCTTCATGCCCTTCAATACCATTTCCTTCCGCTGTTTATGGAGTGCTTTCTCACTTCTCAACTCCTTCAAGAGGTATCCTCGGTTTAATTCATACCTTGTTCTCAAAACGAACCCCTCTATCCTTTTCCACAGATTAGTAAATGACGCTACCGCCTTCCCAGATACTCAGGCCAAAACTCTGGAGCCACTTTCGTTCCTCCCTTTCCATATCTCCCTGCATGTAATCACTCCATTGATTTCACCTTGGCAGCAAATGTATTTATCCTTCCTCTTCTCTCCACGTTCACCACTAACACCCCAGGCTTATCCACTATTACCTGATGCCCGCACAACTGTAACAATTTGAACTGCTGATCTTGTTTCCTTTCTTCCTCTCCTACAATCCATTCTCCACATGGTAGACCCATCTTTTAAAAATGAACTTCTGATCATGTGATCCTTTTGCTTGAAGCCTGTTGTGGCCTTCCCATATTTCTAGAATCCTTCAAGGCCCACATCATCTAGCATATGTTGTTTCGCTCTCCCTCTAGCTCACTGTGCACCACACATACTAACCTTTCAATTCTCCAACGGTGTTGATCTCTTTTCCACATGGGGGTCTTCCCTCTGTGGGTAACAAGTCTCTCCCATTTCTCTCTCAATCAGGTCAATTCCTACTCTTTCTTTCTGTCAGAGCTGAAACGTCACCTCTTCTAAGAAGCCTTTCCTAACCTTCTTCATACACGTTCACAGCACCCAGACTTCTTAGCACCCAGAGACTTATCACAAGCATCACTGACTAATTTGGGGGATGACTTTTGTTTACTAGCTCATAGTTGTGTCGTAAGCCTAAACTCCAGGAGGGACTGTGTCTCTTGTTCACTGCTGAATCCCCAGGGCTGACAGGAATGCCTCAGCCTGATTTATTCTTAATAAAAATGTCTTGAGTGAATTAACCCCCCCTAACTCTGTGCACTCTTGCCTCACATCCCTTCCCATGTGAGTTTCAGTTTGCACAGCTGAAATTTGTACTATTCTAAAGGTCCTTTAGTGGTTGTAGTCAAGGTACTTGATCTGGTTCAGGATTAGATTGTAAGCTCTATGTGGAAAAATGCCACATTTTCTATTTCTTTTGTTTTCACCAGTATTCATTATTCCCAATACTATGACATCATATTTACTACTGTTTACTGAATGGCTGGTAACTCACACTCTTCCTGGATAACTGTTTACTTATCTGCAAGATTCATCCTTTCTACAGCATCCAGTTATTGATATAACTCTGGTTATATATAGCTGATAGATTTTTCTGCATATATATGGTTATATATAGATATGTATATGTTGATAGATTCTTCTGCCAACTGAGTGGCAATATGAAATCAATGTTGTCAAACTTCAGTAACCATTTTAAATTTTTAATAAATTATTAGCTTAATATTCAGTAACTTCATATTTCTGATAAATCATATTAATTCTAAGGCATGACCTAATTACATGAGAAAAAATAGCTCTAGGATACAAAGACATTTAAAACACATCATTTAAATTCATTAACTGATTGGTTGAGGGCCACCCACATTAGGGAGGGCAATCTGCTTTACTCAGTCTCATGTTAATCTCATCTAGAATGTTAATCTCACCCCGCAGACACACCCAGAATAACGTTTGACCAAATATCTGGGCACCTCACGGCCCTGTCAAGTTGACACATAAAATTAGCCATCACACCTTGGTTTTCCTAAATCTTTCTGCTCTTGTCTTTAAGAATTTTTTAAAGATTAAAAGATGAAAGTCTTCCCTCAAACTTTAGACTAGATTAAATCCCCTTAGTCGTACTCATTCCTATAGTCCCCTGTCCTTTCGTTTTTTTTTTTTTTTTTGGCTGCATCAGGTCTTAGCTGTGGCACACAGGATCTTCGTTGAGGCATGCAGAATCTTTTGTTGCAGTGTGTGGGCTTCTCTCTAGTTGTGGCGCATGGGCTCCAGGGCCCATGGGCTCTGTAGATTTATGGCACGTGGGCTCTCTCTTTGAGGCACACGAGCTCAGTAGTTGTGGCTCGTGGTCTTAGTTGCCCTGCAGCATGTGGGATCTTAGTTCCCCGACCAGGGATTGAACCTGAGTCCCCTGCATTGGAAGGTGGGTTCTTTACCACTGGACAGCCAGGGAAGTCCCCCCTGTCCTTTCTTATTTATGACATTTATCATTCTTGTAATCAATCACACATTTAATATCAGTAATTCTCCTGTCCTATAGTTCCGTGGCTGCAGAGGCTATATTTCACTTAGTTTCTGCTACTGTCCTAGGTTCCAGCCCTGTGCCTGACCCAGAGGAGGCACCTGATAAACACTGGTTGAATTGAATTGACTATGTTCTAGTTCCTTGGTTTTATAACCTTTGAACAATTGTTCTCCAGGTCTGCATCTATGCTGCACTGTATCCCAAGTATAAATGGTGACAGTCTTCTTCCCATCTGTTTTCTACTGAACAACAGGACCATGACTAAAATTTTTCTCAAGCTTTGGGTTTAGCCAAAATCCATACTCAGTCAAACAACCAACATTCTGGATCTGTTGCTCATTCTTCCAGCACAGAACAGTGCTTTCAGCAGCATACAACCCAGCCTGTCATTGTCTACCCACACCACCCTCAGAGAGGAAACCCTCTCTCTTGAGGAAGAGCACAATTAAGGTGATTGTGACTACAATTATTTGCCAGTCCAGCTTTGCATCCCTTGATAAACTTTATTATCAAATGTAATAGAAAAAACCAAAAACAAAGGAAATCCTGAGGCACTTCTCGGATAAGACAATCTGGGGCATCTCCCTCCTAAAAAAATTTTTTAAAAATATGTGTTCCATGTTTAAACTTGAAATATTATATTATGAAATTTCTCTACATCTTACTATATTTAAACCATAGCTACTCTTTCATTTTTACTAGGAGATGAAAGCTTAGCAATACCCTAATTTACATTAATTTTTAAAAAGAAAAATTATGACAGCAATTACCACTAAAATGCTGCCCTGACCTTTAAAGTGTCACACATGCAAATGGAGCTATTTATTATTTTCCTCTCAGCACTATAGTAGAGAAGGAATGAGGTCAGCCTAAGACTCAAAAGACCTACTTTTGATTCTTGGTTCCATCTCTTTCTAGCCTTGTAACTTTAGCTATCAACTCATCAACATGTAAAATGACGATGGTTAATGCCTTTCCTACCTGTCCACAAAAGAGCTGTATAAATTAAGAGCAATCCTATGTAAACATACTTTATAATTATTAAGGACTACACATGTGAAGCTAATACTGATGCTATGTTAAACAAGTATATTTAACCTATATTTTTAAATAAAGGTTTTCTCAAAATGAATTTTCCATTAAGATATGACATAAATTGTACTTTTAAACATTTTCTCCAGCATTCATACTTAACTTT
The DNA here is from genome assembly GCF_964270905.1 of Leucopleurus acutus. Classification (NCBI taxonomy): domain Eukaryota; kingdom Metazoa; phylum Chordata; class Mammalia; order Artiodactyla; family Delphinidae; genus Leucopleurus; species Leucopleurus acutus. The sequence continues at coordinate 46,694,919 of NC_139142.1, forward strand.
TTTATACAGCAACTTCTTTTCCTAACTCCATTAGGATATCTTGTACTTAATGAGTAATGAACATATAATTTGTTGAATGAACAAATGATTACTTCATCTTTTCAGGTGGGTAGTTATTTGATAAAGCAACACCTTTAGTTAATTTCTTACCCAATGCATATATAGGCAACTGCAATTTTCAGGAAGAACTCTACACCTCAAGGAATTCAATGAATTTTATTTAAGTTAAAGATGCTCTGATATAAAGCACCAGGCAAGATGCTAAATAAAAGGCAATGCTGGCACCATGTTTAAACTTCTCAGTGAGGCTTCCATCTTAGAAAAGGATTCCTTGATGGTTTATTTCCACCAGGGCATCAGAGACAGCAGCCTGCTCTCACCATCTGGGTATAATAAAGGAAGAATTTGAGTCATAAAAATTTCTACCCAATTTAAGATGCACAGTATTGCTTTTCTCAAACTAACCACCCCTGGTGGTTCCAGTTAATACTTCCGTTCAAAATTTTTTTTAAAAAAAACCTTAAAAGCCTTTTAAGCTGACACTCAAAATAATTTGGGAAACAATGCTAAGATTTAATCTTTTTACATCAAACCTCCTGTGAGATACGACTGTGTAGGCTCTCCCCAGTTCTCCCCCACTTATGGCAGACCTGCTGAGAAGCAATGTACAGGGTAGGAATCAGTCTTCCCAGGAAAGTGAATAATGAGACAATGTTCATTTTAGATTTCTCCACAGAGCCGGGTTTAATCAACAGCAAAAACAGCAAATCCAACAGAGGATTGGATTCTGTCGAGTCACAGGCAAACTGAGTCAAGAGAAAAATATAATTTTTTAACTGCTTTTCCAAAGTCTGAATCTTTGTCAAGCAATAGCCCATGATTTTTTACCAGCTTATGGGAAAATATTCTCTACTTAACCTGGCTACTGGATATACCACAGACTCAACAAGAAACTGGTGTGAACCAAGAGTAGAAACTTTGGAACTGACAAAACCATATTTTCCAAACATTGGTCTTGAATTGCCTTGGATTCACATAGGTTCATTTGAAGTAGGAGGAGAAAGAGCAGGAGAAAAGAGAGCATAATGATGAAGAAGCATCTCTTCTACCTCTCCTTGGTAAAAAATTTAGTTTCTTACGCAGATTTTTAAGATAAACAAAATTTCAGACTTTCTAGATTGAAAAACAATGAAAGAAATCACAAGCGGAAAAAATTTTTAGACCGACTTTATAAGAATGGAAAATTCATGGGCATCAAAACCAAACAGGAATAATTTGGCACAAATGTGACCAAGAGTTACTATCATTACTGTGTAAAAAGCTCATTCGAGTAGATAGAAACGACAAAACACCCCCCCTAAAAAAAATTGAACAAGGGGTACAGACTATCACAAATGGAGAAATCCAAAGCAAAGAAACATGAAAAAAGCTCAGCCTCACTAGTAAGCAAATAGTTACAAATTAAAGGAAAATGCTATGCTTCATCTGTTAAACTGACAACGGTTTTAAAATAACACTAATTTTAATGAATATAAAGTGAGATGTATAAAACTCTTAAACATTGCTGGCAAGAGTATAACTTATTTTAACTTTTCTGAAACCATTTTAACCATAAACATTCAAAGTTTTAAAAACACCCTTAATCTCTTTTTTTTTTTTTTTTTTTTTTGCGGTACGCAGGCCTCTCACTGTTGGGGCCCCTCCCTTTGCAGAGCACAGGTTCCGGACGCGCAGGCTCAGCGGCCATGGCTCACGGGCCCAGCCGCTCCGCGGCACGCGGGATATTCCCGGACCGGGGCATGAACCCGTGTCCCCTGCATCGGCAGGCGGACTCTCAACCACTGCGCCACCAGGGAAGCCCAACACCCTTAATCTTTAACCCAATACATTCATTTCTAAGGTTCATTATCCTAAGGAAATAATTAAAGAATCTCACAAAGACCCATGGGGAAAAATACTCATCGTCATTTTTATATAATAGAGGAAAATTATAAATAATCTAAGTTATAACAATAAATGGCCAAGGGAGTTAATATGATGGAATATGATGTCAACATGAAAAGCAATGTTTTTAAAGAATAATTGATAGCAATGCAAAATGCCATCCCATGGAATCCAGTGAAAAAGTAGAACACAAAACTATATATTCACCATCACCATATTTTGGTTAAAATACATACATAGGAAAAAAAAGACAAGAAGGAAATACAAGAATATGTCAATAGGGGATAAAGGAAACTATATTTTCTTCCTTGTATATTTTCTAAATGTTTTATAGTAAACATTATTTTATAATTTTTAAAAGTTCTGATTATGGAATAAAAGACCCACTACTGATAAATTCTTGTCAGATAGGTCAGTGGGATATCAACTTGGCTTCAGAAGGGAGTCAGTGAGTGCAAAAACAATAATATTTCTACTTGTTTTGAACTTCAAAGCTCAAAATCAACCTCATCCAAGCGTCCATGGAAATATCCCTAAGTATTCTAACTCAAAGAAATCTCCCCTTCAAAAATTCACACTTTCTTTACATGCATCTTTTTATTTAAGAGCTATCATTGATCTATTATCCTAAAAACATTAGATGTGTTAATTGACCATCATTATTCCCATTATAAAGATGGGAAAATGAGGCATAGAGCAGTTAAGTGACTTGCCCAGAATCACACAACTAATAGGTGATAGAATGAGGATTGAAATCCAGTCAGTGGATTTCAATCCACTTCTACACCACATCTCTCTACAGCATTTTCGTATGTTCTGTCTGCTGTGTCACCATTTCATGTGTGTTTAGTCTCCCCAGTGAAAGTGTAGATCCTTTAGGGGCAAGCGTAGGACCTTGGACTTCTTCATCTTGTCCTCAATAAAGCCCAGAATGTTGTTAGAGACTAAGGATGCTGATCATAAATATGGATTTAATTGTATCAAAAAGCCAAGTCGCATGTGTTTCCTCCAAGAAGAATACTTTAGAAATTATTATTACCGGTTTTCAAGACTTGTTTCCTAGACAGATATCTCTAAAAAGCAAACAATAGCTGGTCTAAATATGCTCCAGCCTTAACTTCCCTGATTCCGCAACAAAAAGACAAATTAAAAAAAAAAATTTTCACTGAAAAAATCAAGATGTTATGAACGGCCTTTCGTATAAACCCATGCATTATCTGTGGAATTCTTTAGGACAAATGCAATTCAAAGGTGAGAAATAAAGAAGGATAGAATCAAAGATCCTCCTTTTGCATTCTTGCCAGATAGGCAAATGGTTTATAAACTTAGCTTCTGAAAGGAGGTGGTAAGTGCAAAGCACAATTATCGTACTACCCGCTGCCTCAGCCAGCTTGGTGGGGAAACATGTTTAATAGTATGTAACGTGATGCAAGTTTGGCGGGGGAGATGGCCAAGAGAATAAAAAAACGCAATGTGTTATCCAAGTGAAATTACTGGAGAATTCTGGGTTGGTAGATTACCCAAATTGTATTTTGGCCAAATGATTGAACTGAAGGTCTCCTAATGGGTAGAAAACCCTGCTGGACCCTTACTGACCAGGGAAGACTCAGACTCCACGTTGTAACAACCACCACCAGAAACCAAACTTGCAGTTATAGGGGTCAGATTGGTGGTCGCCAGAGTAGAGGTGGCGGGGGAGTGTGAAGGTGAGCAACATGGGTCAAGGGGGTCAAAAGGTACAAACGTCCAGTTATAAGTCATGGGATGGAATGTACAGCGCGGTGACTGTAGTTAAGAATACTGTTGTATATTTGAAAGCTGCTAAGAGAGTAGATCTTAAAAGTTCTCATCACAAGTAAAAAAATTGTAACTATGAAAAAAAAAAAAGACTCCATGTTTTAAGTCAGTTTGAAAGCCAGTCCTTCCAGCAGTGGCCCCTGACACCAAAGTTGGCACAGGCCTGGTTCAGAAGAAAGAGTGCCAGCATATTGAGTCACCAAATCATTTTCTGGAGCAGATTTTTCTTGGATGTCTCCCATGCAGTTGTATCAAGGAATGGATCCGATTTCATTTATGAGCTCATCGCCCTAGGCGATGTCTCTATGAATATTCAGAGAAGGGATTAAAGGAAGTGTCAAGAATATTTTTAAAATATCAAGGTGCTGAAGGCAATTTAAAAAATCCTAGGCTTCTGAGACCATGCGCTGAAATCAACACCGGCGTGAACTCATATATTGCTCTAGCCATGTTTGCCATTTCTAGTGACTGTTGCCATGCTTCTTACATCCCATATCCCTTTCTTATGTTATTTTATTTTTTAATTTTTATTTTTTTAACACCTTACTGGAGTATAATTGCTTTACAATGCTGTGTTAGTTTCTGCTGTATAACAAAGTGAATCAGCTATATGCATACATATATTCCTATATCCCCTCCCTCTTACGTCTCCCTCCCACCCTCCCTATCCCACCCCTCTAGGTGGTCGCAAAGCACCGAGCTGATCTCCCTGTGCTACTATCAGAAGGGCCATCATAAAAAAATCTACAAACAATAAATGCTGGAGAGGGTGTGGAGAAAAGGGATCCCTTTCTTATTTTAGAAAGCTGTTTAAAGCTATTTGCTAATGGAAACTCTGGCAGCACCTTCAGTGAGACAACTTTTGTAAGTTTACATCTACTGGATCCTATCTGTTCTTCCTGTTCCCAAGTATGTAAATAACACAGTGCTCAGTACTTGGTAGGTACACCATGTATGTTGTTAAACTCTTGGTTCTTTTTATTGCACTGTGGCCTAGTCTAAGAATCTCCTCTCCCCCTAAAACCTCCCTCAGCTCATTCAGTCCTTCCTTCCTATTATTAATCTAGTATCTTCTACACAAGATGATTCCCCTGTTGAAGGATATTTAGGTGAAGCATCTTCCGCTTCAGCTACAGCAACCAAAAATCCAACTCAAACATCTCTCCGCAGGGAGAATCTTAAGGTTGTCCAGCAGTTTGCCTCTTCCTGTTTCACCACATCCACATCTTCACGGCCACACCTCTCAAAATCCTTTGTACATTATTCTCCGCCATTTCTCAGATTGCAGTATTTCTCCAAGTGCTTGTATCTGCAGGGGACAGAGACCAATTTCCTCAGGTGCTACAGTGCATCCCTGTCATATTTTAATTGTCTTCGAGGAGTTTAGAGAGAAGAATCCTGAACTTGGAATTGGAAAACCTGATTTCTAGTATTGAATGATGGAAACCACTCAACATTTGTCTCATTTCCAAATGGGAAATAAAGATCCCTATCCCAAGTATCTCTTGGTAGCAAGGATTAGACTCTTTAATATATTGGAAGATGCATAAAGCCTATGGAATTATGCAAACAAAATATAAATACATACAGGTAAATTCAAACAATTTCAAAAATGTTAGTTGATTCAAAGTATGGAGTCGCTCTTATGGTCAACCGAAATTTACCTGTAAATGGCCAAATCAATCATATTCAAATTAAAAGAGACTTTTGCCCTTTTACTCTACAAACATTTAAGAGTATTGCCCTACAAAGGTAAACACTATAACAGGTCTTTGAAGTAGGAACTGGTTCTGCTGCCTTTCCCCCTCATTCCAGCCCCTTCAAAGTCATCAAAGCAATGTTCTTCAAGTGTGAATGTCTTACAAGTAGCTTCTAATGGATTCACCCTTCACTCGGTTCCTCACTAATCAGAGGTAATCTGACTTTTGCATTCCTAATTATGCCTTTTGCAAAGAGCATTAAGGCTAAGATTGGTTTTAAATGGTCCTAAACGCATCTCCGCTTTTGACCTGGGCTGCTCTGGCCATCATGCATCCTGATATGAGAGCAATCCTAAGGACAGTATGTCTCAAGGGCACCTAGACAGTAGGGTTTTTTTCAGGGTCACTTCCCTTTCTTTTCCCTCAGCTAACTGCGGGATGTTCCCTAACTGATGATTTCCTTAGACCCCTCCCAAAAGAGGATCAAAATTTTCAAAGGATCACCCTTGTCTGAAAGAGTGATTTTCAAATTTAGTGCACATTAAAACAAAAACAAAAATCCCAAATCTTTGGGGGATATTGTTCAAAATGAAGATCCCTAGCCCCATATCTCAGATATTTTAATCTGGTTGGGTGAGGCTAGGGATGTGCTTTTTTTTTTTTTTTTTTTTTTTGCGGTACGCGGGCCTCTCACTGTTGTGGCCTCTCCCGTTGCGGAGCACAGGCTCCAGACGCGAAGGCTCAGTGGCCGTGGCTCACGGATCCAGCCGCTCCGCGGCACGTGGGATCTTCCCGGACCGGGGCACGAACCCGCGTCCCCTGCATCGGCAGGCGGACTCTCAACCACTGCGCCACCAGGGAAGCACAGGAGTGTGCATTTTAAATAAGAAGATTAACCTGTTCACAGATGTTGGTAATCTGCCTTTTGAGAAACACTGTACTGCATAACAATGTCTATCCCAGGCCCAACTCACCTTCCAGGCTTAGCTCCTACATTAATTCTCAACTCCCATTCTTACTGTGTACACGACGTATGCATGCACACACATACGCTCAAACACACGTACACACTCACACATTGGGCCACAGAGGATGATGGATAGTCCAACGTGTATTCTCCTCCCCTGTTCTCTCAGCCTTGACTGTCCTTGAATGTCCTTCTGTGTTCCCCCTGCCACATGAAATCTGTATGTTTTCAAGGCCTTGCCCAGACACCAGTTCTAAAGCCTGCCCTGATATCCCACTTCAAGGAAAGATATCCCAATTCTTTCCTTGAAGTTTCTGGAGAACCAATTTATATGTCATTTGATCCTTACTTAAATATTCTTTGCATTACACTGATTTTTCAGTCTATCAATGTTCATTAGTAAACTGTGAAATACTTGGAGTTAAGTATCATACGTCTTTATCTTTTTAGTCCTAGCAGAGGGCTGTGAACCTAATAATTGCTGAATAAATGTTTGTAAAATTAAACTTACCTTAATTATGTCTATTAGATGTATTTAAAGTTAGTTACTTAAGCATCTCTCTCGTCTTCCCTTGGAATATTGAGGTAGAGACCATCTCTGATGAATGTGTAATAATGCACAGCCCAGCTAGCCAAAAATATACATTGCTATGTCTCTATTTTGAAAGGGCTGCTTACCTTGTTTTGGCAACTTTGGGCTTCAGAATCTCATCCATAATAGATAGGCTGTAACTACAAGTATCTAAATATAGAAAAATACTTAGGATAGTTCTTTAATGAAGAACTTAAAAGATGCCAGGGCTTCCCTGGTGGCGCAGTGGTTGAGAGTCCGCCTGCCGATGCAGGGGACACGGGTTCGTGCCCCGGTCCGGGAAGATCCCACATGCCGCGGAGCGGCTGGGCCCGTGAGCCATGGCCGCTGAGCCTGCGCGTCCGGAGCCTGTGCTCCACAACGGAAGAGGCCACAACAGTGAGAGGATCATGTACCGCAAAAAAAAAAAAAAAAAAAAAGATGCCAAAATATTAACTTGGAAATTAAATAATCCAATATTAAGAAAACCCTTTATATTCATCAAATTAGCAAAATATTAACAGGATTGACAACATCATATATTATTAAGGAGATGGGGGGCTGAGCATCCTCACATATGGTGGGTGTGTGAACCTAGAACAACAGTTTTGGAGAACAATCTGATAGCTTCTAGTAAGATATAAGGACTCACTGACCCAGTAATTGTACTGTTTTATACTCTTCCCTATAGAAATTCACACATGAATACACAGAAAAGTACACACAAATATTCATTGCAGTATAAACTGTAAGAGCAAAAGATCTTTTAGGGGATATGTAAATAAGTATTGGTATGGTCACACTATAGGATATTTTGCAGCAGTTAATTATAAAAGATATGTACATGTACTGATATGGAAAGACCTTTAATATATATTGTTGCATTTAAAATGAAAGTTGTAGCGCCTATATTGTAGGATACTCTATACTTATTTCTTTTAAGTTGATACTAGAAGTTCAACAAAATAATGTCTACATGGAACTGCCGTCAAATGTAAACCTATGTATTAAAATGTGTGAAAGAACATAACACAAACTGATGACATGAGTTCCCCCTCTTCAGGAGATGAGTGAAATTAACACAGGGGATATAGGAGGAAGGGGGACAGCCCGGAGTGGACTTTTCCTTTATTTGTGTTGTCTGAGTGTATGTTAAGCGAGCTTGTATTCATATGTGAATACCATTATGGAAATGTTTTACATAAATGACTTGTGCTATAAAATGATAAATACATTCTACTACATATGTGGTATAGTAGCGTACTATATTATATGGTTATCCTACTATCCAGACACTATATAATTAGCTTAAAGCTGTAGTTTCCAAAGGATGTGCAGAGGTTCTGAAGCTAATTGCCAATTTCCTTTCACAAAAGGCTGACACAGACACTTAAGTAGCCTGTTGAAAACAGAGATCTCTGTTTGGTCTGGTTACACTCACTTTCTTCCTGTTTCCACGGGTCCTCTCCTCAATGTCCTCGCGCCTGCATGCTACGCTCGCCCTGTGTTATCGTTTTCCTATCCCAGGACTGATGACAAGTCACAGAAGTCCTCACTCTCTGCAGCTCTGTATGTATTAGTCAGAATGCGCCAGAGAAACAAAACTAAGAGCCTAGATATAGATATATGGAAAGAGATTTATCATGAGGCATTGGCTCACATTGTTATGAAAGCTGAGAAGCCTCGTGACTTGCCATCTGCCAGCTGGAGGCCCAGGAAGGCTGGTGGTGTAGTTTCAGTCCAAACCCAAAGGGCTGGGAACCAGAGGAGCCAATGGTGTAAGTCCCAGTCTGAGTCTGAAGGCCCAGGAACTAGGATCACCAATGTCTGTGGGCAGAAGAGGACGGATGTCTCAGCTCAAGCAGAGAGCAAATTCTCCTGTCCTCCACCTTTTAGTTCCATTCAGACCCTCAGTGCAGGTGATGCCCACCTGCACTGGTAAGGGTGCTCTTCTTTACCCAGTCTGCAGATTCAAATGCGAATCTCATCCAGCAACACCCTCACAGGCACACGGAGAAATGCTTTCCCAGCTATGTGCTTATCCCTTACCCCAGTCCAGCTGGTACATAAAATGCACCATCACCACCCAGCAGAGCCCACAGATTTGCATATTTGCCAGGAATGGCTGCACAGCCCAGCAACTTGCTCTCGCTAACACGAGCTGCTTGCTAAGGTGCTGCTTCTGAGCTGTGTTCTCTGCACCCCCAGAAAAGGGGAGTATTTTAAACACTCTGTTTGTAGAAAAGTCACCGTGATTGGGGGTACAAGCTAAAATGGATTTTGCTCCCCCTTTCCTCCTACCTCTGGAAAGAAACACAGAGTTTAGATATTCCCTATTTCTGTGACACCTGAGGCTTACACAGTTTGGGGAAGCCATCTTTAGGAAAGCAAATAGAAAAGTACCAGTAAAAATTGCTAGGGTCTATCTCAGGTCCTTAGAAAAGACATGCAAGTATAAGGTCCTAAATCTTAAGTTTCATTATCTTCTTGGTAAGTCCCTCTGTGCAGTGTGTCATATCAGTAAATTTGCACCTGAGGTGGTTTAGTCATCTCATATCGACTGTTAGCTAAGTCACATAACACTCTGGGTAATTTAATAAACATTACCGACCTATGGTGATGGTGATAAGATTAGTGATAAATAAGGGTCTATGAATAAAGATTCTGCCCTAAATTATTCCAGGATAAAAACATAGATAGCTAGTGGGAAGCAGCTGCATAGCACAGGGAGATCAGCTCGGTGCTTTGTGACCACCTAGAGGGGTGGGATAGGGAGGGTGGGAGGGAGACGCAAGAGGGAGGAGATATGGGGATATATGTATATGTATAGCTGATTCACTTTGTTATACAGCAGAAACTAACACACCATTGTAAAGCAATTATACTCCAATAAAGATGTTAAAAAAGAAAACAACACAACATACATCCTGCTTTATCTATCCTGTAGGACATGGATAATACACACTAAAAGAAAAACAAGTAAAAAACTCAGCGACTTTTGAGGACCCACAGATTTTGTGTATACAGGTAGTTCCAATTTTCTGACAAAACTGTTTCAAACAAGAGTTATATTATTTGTAAGAGTTTGTCAACACAAATTTTATACATGATTTGATTGACCAATTTCATATTCGGCAGCTACCTGTAGGAAATGGAAATCGTTTCTCATGCACTAATAGGGGGATTAATGGAGTTTGCAGCATTTCCCAGCTATGTCTCTACCTTCAGAAACCACACACTGACGTTCCCTGAAAAATGCAAGGACAATCGAAATAGTACTTTGCATTTGGTTTAAGAAAAGCTGCTTATATTTGAGGGTATCGTCGTCTTGGAACAACGTGGGTCTTGAGCCAGCCTTAAGTTTATCGTAATATAATGGCGGGTGGGGTGAAGGGGAATTCACCATTCACTACAGACCCATGAAAGAAACAATGAGAGGTCGAGAATAACTTAATAGCAGACCTTCTTTTTAATACTAAGTGGGGAAATTTAGGCAAATTTTAAAGTCTGTCTTTACGTAAACATTGTGGTAAAGTAAAATCGTTTTAATTAACAATAATCTTGCTTATTTTTAATCATGTCAGCCAAAGATACACTTCCCAGCATCTCCTCTCTGTATTTGCCAAATAATTTCTCTAACCCATACTCTAGCAATCATAGTCACCATCATCATAACAATAGCTACAATTCATAGGTGCACCCACTCTGGCCAGCCACTGGGCTGAGGACATACATAAGGGCAATCCTCGCTATGAGGTAGATGAGATTCCACAAAGTCACTTCTTTCTAAAAGACCATCTTGATATCTAGGTTCAAATTGAAACTTCACTCTTTCTAGGAGTTTGGGAGCCTTCCAGTTACAAAGCCAGAAAACCTTAAAATAGGATATATTTTTTAAAATCTCATGTGACTAGAAATCCAGGTAGGGTCACCTTCAGCAGAAACTTGATCCAGCAGCTCAATCCACATAACACAAAATTTGTTCTTCTCTGTCCCTCCATTCTGCCTTCCTCAATGTTAGCTGCTCAGAAGGTCCAGGTTCTCCCCTTGAGATTAAAAAAAAAAATAGCTGCTGGGACTTCCTGATGGCGCAGTGGTTAAGAATCTGCCTGCCAATGCAGGGGACACGGGTTCGAGCCCTGGTCTGGGAAGATCCAACATATGCTGCGGAGCAACTAAACCCCTGCACCCCAGCTACTGAGCCTGCGCTCTAGAGCCAGCGAGCCACAACTACTGAGCCCGTGTGCCATAACTACTGAAGCCCACACGTCTGGAGCCCGTGCTCCACAACAAGAGGAGCCACCACAATGAGAAGCCTGTGTGCCACAACAAAGAGCAGCCCCTGCTCGCTGCAACTAGAGAAAGCCCGTGTGCAGCAACGAAAACCCAACGCAGCCAATAAATAAATAAATAAATATATGAAGAAAAAAAAAAATAGCTGCTAAGTGCCAGGCCTCACATTCTCACCACAGCACATTGAATGACAAGGTCCTCAGAAGCCCTTAGATTCAGTCTTCTTGGCCCACCTTGTCACGTGTCCATCCATATGCCATCACTGTCACAGAGGAGCAGGTGAGACAAGGTGATTGGCCTAAGGGATCAGCTCACCCTTTGAGCTCCACGTAAGATGACGTTTGTCTCATGGATGAGACTGAGGTAGGAGGAACTTCACCAAAAGGAAATCTTGGTGCTATTGGCAGGAAAAGGGAAGAATAGAGGTTGGGGGGAGAGGGGTATCAACACCAAAAATATGTCTACTACACCTGCTAGGTATTATTCTCATACAGCTAAGAGAATCTAAAACTTTGATATAGCAATCTGCTCATGTGCCTTCAGCTAAAAATAGTAAGTAAAACTGTTTGTCCCTCATTCTTTCTCCACTCCCTGAATAAAAGGAAAAAAATTGAATCCTTATCTACAATAGAAAATCCTACTAATAAAGATTATATTTAATCACTATGTATATGGATTTTCTTCTCTATAGAAAAACTATGGTGACCTAATGACCAGAAACCAAAATCCTCCAAAAAAGCAAAGACCAAATCTATGTGAGAGGAAAATGGGCACCAAAATGATGATCCAAACAATAGAGCTCTAATGTTCTTTTTACTCTTTTTAGAGATTTCCATGTCAATCAGACCATTTGTACCCATGCGTACCTTCATACTATGTATTTTTAAATTTTTCTTATACAAATAATTTTTACCCTTTGATCAAGACTTTGTTGAATTGCTAAAAACATAATGATATTTGAAATTGTTCAAATATGAAGAACTGAAATGTGTTAAATCTTAACGTATTTGAGTTCAAGATTGTTACACTTGTTGACAATAATGTACTCCAAATATGAGAGCAAGATAGAACACTGTGCCATGGGTACTGATGAACCAGGTATGGGTCTGAATTTTCACCGCACTCAACAACAAGAACATGTTTAGACTTGAAGCAAAAACCAAAAGAGTAAGAGGAATTTTCTTTTTCATATATATGTATATATTTTTTGTATATACATGGAGTATAACCTTTATTTTTTTGTGGTAGGTAATCTTTTTTTTACATCTTTATTGGAGTATAATTGCTTTACAATGGTGTGTTAGTTTCTGCTTTATAACAAAGTGAATCAGCTCTATGTATACACGTATGCCCATATCCCCTCCCTCTTGATCCTCCCTCCCACTCTCCCTATCCCATCCCTCTTTTTCATATGTTAACAGAAGACTTGTTTGGAATATTATTTGTGATGGTGGTCGGTTTACCATAAAAAGTACGGTTTAACTTGCTTTTAAACAGAGTGGTGGGAAATGGATTGGACTGGGGTGAAAGAAATTTAAGTTGTAGTCTAAGCGTTGTCCCTAAATAGCTGTGTGACCTTGGGCGAGTCACTTTCCTTATTTGCACAATGTCCAGTTTGGCAGAGGTTATCTTTATGAGTTCCTAAGCCTGAACTTACTAGAATTTTGTGAAGTGAGCATACTAAGTAGGGGGCTTCATTTACCTAAATATCTAAAATGGAACATTGCCATCCATTCCCTCCTAGGAAATTGATATCAGATGATGGAGATAGAAAGTTTGTAGGATAATTCTGGGTTTTACAAACAAATTTCCACGTACCTATTTAATTTGCGATTACCTTAAGTAAGCAACTCCCTTTACACTTTTATTCAAAAATAACAAGCTGTGTTTGAAATGCCGGTATACGCCATTTATTACGCTCTCCAACCCAAACACGAAAACATTTGTACTTATGTTATGACTTCACCTGGTGGCTTTCATTTTCCCCAACATAAAGACAGGGTGAAGCAAAGTAATAGAAAAATAGAAAACATCTTTGTCGGAAAATGAGATTGCAGCTGTGTAACTGGAGCACACAACCATAAATCAGAATGTCAAATCCAAAACACATGACTTTTTGCAAGTTCTCCATGTGCGCTCTAATGTGATTACAGCCTGGTTGCTATTATGATTTAAAACAAAGTCTTTCATGCTAGAAACAAAATGCGGAATGTGAGCCGCCTGGGGGAGAGAGCTGCAAGCTAGCTAGCGACATACCCCTTGCTGTCAGAGAGGTGGGCTACAGTATTTCAAGCGCTGGTTTGTCAGGTGTGAGAGAGCAAGAGGATACAGAGGAACCTTGGCAGAGGTCTTAACATGAGGGACAAATTAGCCAGCAGTGTTCAGCTCAGCTTGACAATCCGAAATTAGCTTCTTCACCCCCCATCTTTTTTTTTTTCTAAGCAGAATCTTGAAGCCAAATACGAAGATTACAGAAGTCATTCTTTCCTGCCTATCACATAAACAAATGGCCCAGCTGTTATTGCTAAGATTCCAGTTTTAAACTTGGACTTTCTTGTATAAACTTCAATGTAATGGTATTTAAAGTGTCATAGGCAATAAGCATCTAATCCTACTCAATAAATTGTAGGCTCATTGCATGAACTCCTAGAGCTGTTAAAGACAGCTGTGCTTTTATTGTAATTTAAGTCATTTCCAAATTGGGCAGCGCTCCAGGTGTATTTTCAGACAAACAATATGTGCTAGAAAAAGTGATGTTCTGAGTCTTTCAGCAATGGAATAAACACAAAGGAGTAAAGGCGGAGATACGAGATGGTGCAAACATCATTCCTGCTCATCCCAGCAAGGCAGGCATCAAGGTCGGGGTGCTAGGAAGCTGTTCTTGTTTCCTTGTACTCTTAGAGCCTGAGCCAGGACATTTTCCCCCAAGGACCTTTTGCAAGCCCAGTTACTTTTGTAACTGGTTGCTGGGCCAATGTCATTGATGGGTACCAGGATGAAAGATAACAATTTAGTATTTCTCAAAATAGAACCGTCAACTCCCAGAGCAAAGCCACAACCCTGAAGTAGAAAAAGCTTCTCCCATGGCTGATATCTAAAGTGTCAGGAGAAAATGGTTTCCACCCTTTGACGTCATGGCAACAAATCATCATGAGACCATAGGATAAGACGGAATTACAAGAGGTCATTTCAACCCGTGCACTGTCTCTAAGAAGACCCACAATAAAAGTGTTTATAGAAGATTAATTGGTAATTATTTTATATCCAAATCATCATTAGGCATTAAATGAATCCTCTTTTAGTCATGAGAGCTCTGATGGGGAGGGCAGGGAGGATGCTCATCTGTATTCACCCCAAGCTGAGTATTCTACAGTCAGCTGGTGTACCTGAGTAGGAAGAAGCCCACGTTCTTCTGCACCAGGGTTAGATGCTGGTGTGTGGTCTTGGGGGAGACCACCGCAAACATCTGCCTCCTGGATCTGATTCCAGAGCCGAGGAATGCTGTTGCTCATGTAGTTGTTGTTTCCCTTTGCTGGTTATTTCATCAGCAGCAGTTGGTTTGTGCCTGCAAGATCTTCCTGCCCACCTCTGTTCCGCACTGTGGTGAGGTACTGTGCGCTATCTTTTGACCTAAACACGTCTGATGTCTACCTCACTATCAACAGTGCAGAGAAAAGCACAGGCAATACATAAATCACAGACCTGGAGCCCACAGTGGAGTTCCCCCGAGTCCCTCTGTGGTGGGTTGAACTTCATCATAGACAAACTAGGCCTGAAATGAATCAACACCTCTTGCAGTTGCTGGAACATAACACAAGCTCACAGGTGGAGGCAGTTTCAGGCAATGACTCAGGATTGCTTTTGGCCTAGGTGGACAGCCTGGCTACACCTAGTCCCAAAACCCTTAGAAATGACCTTCTGGATCTCTGCCCCTACACAACCTCCAACATGACAGTTCTACATGCAAAGTAGAAAATTCCTACTAAGACTTTTAAGTTAGGGCTTAATAATTAACACTTCCCTTCATCCAGGGATTCTGGTGGTGTTCCCACTGTCCCCCTTTGAGAAAGTTCAGACCTGTCACCTCAGAGGAAAACTTCACCTCAGGCAAAAGCAAGGGTCCGCTTGTTTCTAGCCCCATAAAGCAAAACCCCTCAGGCTTTGTTCAGTTTTGAGGGGAAACTCATCAGCTCTGTATAAAGACCGAACCAAAAAATGTCTAGAAACAACTAATCTCTCAGTGTCACTTCAAACAAGTATAACATCCCAGACACATGGTATTTATCAAACAACTTAGTCTCTCACCTAGTCAACCTATTGGGCCCCATTTCTCTCATAAAAAGTCTACAGAAATATTGTCAAAACTACAAATAATAGTGTTCAGAATTTTATTCTCAAGGCAATTTACCCAGTACTACAGGTGGCATTTTTCAATATGTGCATGACTAAAATGTTCTTTAATTTTCATGAAAGTGTCTTGAAAAGAAGGACATGCCCCATAGAATGGAATGGTGGGTAGGTTTTTTTTTAAGCTAAAAGCTGGAGAATGAAATTATTGAAAACATCTTCTGTTCTACTTTAATTTTCACCAGCTTTTTGCTAGTTTACTTTAACAAGTAATGTTTGATTGAATTCAGGCCTGCTTTTGTTTACAAAATGAACCAGAGCCAGCAAGTCATGGCCTGGCTAATTTGCACATCCAGTGCCTTGGTCTCCTCCCCTCTAAACAGAAAACTGGAGTTTGTGATTTATTGTTGATTTGGTTAGTTCAAATGATTTTGATGGTTAAAATCTACTTTCCACCCCATCCTCGAGATTTTCACCAAAAGTACCCAGTCTATGTCTACTATACAAGGCAGAAATGATCTCCCTGCTCCAAATAAATACAAAACACATTGTCTCTTTAACTCCCAAGATTTCAGATGCCAACAAAAGAAACTAAGAATGAAAATTCACAGATGGAAGAAGGGAAAAGCAGGATCCATACATCAATTGCTTTACAAACCAAACCGAACCATGGAAAAGAATAATGTCCTAAGAGCAAAGGGGCCATTGTTGATGACAGCTTTCTTTGAGTCCTTATTCACCTCCTGGCTTGCCAATCAGGTAAACAAGTGGTTCTCAAGTGTAACAGAGCATCAAAGTGATCTTGGCAGCCCTATTCCTAAATCTCTTCTAGAAATTCTGATTTGAAAAGTCTAGGGTAGAATCTGTATGTTCACAGAGTACCCCCAAATGGTTCTGGATATCTACCAAGCTCTGAAACATTGATCTAGTCTTTATGCGTGTCTAACGTCACCCTGGCGAGCCAGTCTTGTTTCTTCCTCCTCTTGAATTCTCTACTGCAAATCTAAAGCTCTCCTTCTTTTTCTAGGCTGTGCAACTGGGGTCGTGTTCCTTGTATAGTCAGATGAGAGTAAAACTGTCACTCCCTGTCACTTATGTACAAAATCCACACACACACTATTGTCTGGGTTTGCTCCACAGGTTTGCTACCTAATGCCAGGAATCACGTGACTCTCACATGCCCACAGTCTGTCCTTAGCACTCTGCCTCCATTCAATTTTCCATTCTCCTAATAGTGAGGCAAAACTCATTACCAGTCTCCTCCACCCCCCTGTAATCTGCTGCCTTTTTGTGATCTACCCACTTTCTTTCGGGTTGCTCATTTAAACGGAAACTCATATGAAATAAAAAGGGAATTTACCCAATAGTACAGGTATTGAGGGAATGACTATTAGCTCTGAGAGGGAAGGAAGCATACCTTGCTTATCCCTGTATCTCCAAAGCATAGCCTAGTGTACAGATGTTCAGTAAATATTTGTTGAAAATACAAATGGATGGCCAAATTTAAATGTGCTCTTAGAGACCACTTTAATAACCCATGACTTTTTAGAATGCACCTTAACCATGTGCAATCATAAAATCTTAGGGATGGAAGGGTTGATGAGGTCATGAAAGTTATGGTCTTTCCAAGGTCAGCAGCACATGAATGGTAAATCTCAGACTAGTGAAGAATCCATTTTTGTGGGGGTTTTTTTGTTAGTACTCATCTATAAAATAATTACTAATGCTTCCTACGATAGGATAGAAGGAGATAAAATGTAAGGAAAAGATACCTAAGGTACCTAAAAAAATACCTAGAAGTGTCTGACACATGGCAAAGACTAATGAAATTTAAGGTTTTGTTATTTTATTATATTGTACAATGTTCCCTTTCCAAGTCTAGTGCCTGATATCTAAATCTTCCATAATCTGGCCCAATTTTGTCAATGCAACTGGATTTCCCATTATTGGCCTTGCAATGCAATTCTGACACTACCCAAGGTTAGTCGAATTTCACAGGTCAAGGGCACAGTCCTCCACAGGACTCCTCTCACTTCAGACTCAAGCCACAAGCTCTGGAGTTCTCAGGCCAGCTGCACTTCTGACCAACTGACTACAAAGTCAGGGGTTCCCACTACCACCTCAGGTTCAAGAATTCCCTAGAAGGACCCATAAAACTCAGAAAAGAACTATATTTATGGTTACAGTTATATGTAAAAGATATAAATCAGGATCAGGCAAATGAAGAGACATATAGGGCCAGAGCTGGGTGGGTCCCAAAGCAAAGCTTCCATTGCCCTCAGGACCCATCACCCTCCCAGCACACCAATGTGTATCACTAACCAGGAAGCTCACCCGAGTCACAGGTGTCCATAGTTTTTATCGTGGTCTCATTGCATAGGTACAATTGATTGAATCATTGACCACAGGATTGAACTGAATCTCCAGCATCCTTCCGCCCCCCATATGTCAGGCTGATACCACATGGGTCAAGCCCTAATGCTATAATCACATGGTTGGTTCTTCCAGAGTAGCTAACCCCATCCTGAGTCCCCTCATAAGCATAAATTCAGGCATAGTTCTGGTTTCTACCAGGAACAACAAATACACTGATCACTCTGGAAATTCCAAGGAGTTAGAGGTTACCTCCTAGAGACCAAAGTCTAGCCAAATTCTTTATTATACAATGCCCCTCTGTTCCAATATGACTGGTCTTGTTGTCATCAGGCCATGATCAGTTCTAGGTCAGCTCCTTCTTTCAAACACACCTTAGTACTTTGTTTTGGTAACACTCATCCTACTTATAATTACTTGTTCTTTGTCTTCCTCATTAGACTGTAAGATCAGTAAGGGCCAAGGTCATGTCTGTCTTATTCATTATACTTGGCCACTTTCTTACACTGGTCCAAGAACATTAGTTAATATAATTAAATACTTTGGGTAGGTGAATTCCATCTTCATGGCTTTATTCACAGGTATGGAAAGAAAATTTGCAAACCTAAAGCTAGCACCAGGGCCACAGTAGCTACAGTAGAAGCAGGTATGAATAAACAGTAGGATAACCAAGAGAATCTCCAGGTCATTGAAAAAGATGCAGAGTCGATTTGAAACATAGTTTACCTCAAACCCTATTGTGTTACAAGAGAAACCTGGAAAAATATGATGTAAGACACGAGGCACAAAAATAAGAAAATTTCTATTGACATCAATATATTTTTCACCCTGAAGGTGCTGATGATGATTGTAGGGGAAAAGAATTGTTGATTGATTTTCTTCTTTACTCAACTTCTAGTTGAATTTTATTCACCTTTAGCAAACAGTCATGCTCTGCATAGCAAGACTGTACCAGATTTTCTCTGCTTGAAATCCTTCAATGGCTTCTTACTGCACTTAGAATAAAACCAAACTCACAACAATACCTGTCAGATCCCACATGATCTTGTTCTACCTTTTCCTCCTACCTTATCCCTCTTGAAACTTCTTTTCATTCATCATCAGCCACAATGACCTTCTGTTAGTTTCCTCTAATTTCAGCTTTTTCAGAGCCTTTGGGCATGCCATGGAATATTCATTGTACTCCTCCTTACCCCACTCCCACACACAGTGAATGACGTCTCTTTGCATCCACACCCCTTTGCAATGAAACTTTGTCACTCCTCCCATCAAGAGATAGAGGCCATTTTCCCTCCTCTTAATAGACTAGATTTCTGACTAATATAATGCAATAGAAGTAACATTCTGGAACTTCTGAAACCAGGTCTTAAGTGGCCTTGTAACTTCCACTTTTGTTCTCAGAACCCAACTGCTAAGTAAAAATGTTCAAGCCATCCTGCTGAAGTGAGAGGGCACATGCAGAGAGAGACCCTGAACAATAATAGACCATACAGAAAGAGATGTCACATGAAGAAGAACTAAGGTGTTTTAGCTGATAACCAGCAACAAGACTCAGAAATATAAATGAGGCTGTCTTAGATTTTCAAATTCCATTTGAATTGACACCATACGGAACAGAAGAGCCATCCTAGTTGGACCCTGCCAAATTCCTGACTCACAAATTTGTAAGCAATAAAATGGTTATTGCCATTTTAAATTTACCTTATTTTTAAAATTTTACATACAGTAAAATTTTGGGGGGGGGGGTTATAGTTCTATGGGTTTCAACATATGCATAGATTCTTGAAGACACCACCAAAAATTAATTCAGAAAAGTGTAACATCCAAAAATATTTTCTTGTACTACCCCTCAGTAGTCATAACTCCATGCCCACCAAACTCTAGCAATTACTGATCTCTTCTCGGAACCTATAGTTTTGCTTTTGTCAGTGTCACATAAATGAAATCATACAGTATTCAACATTCTGAGACTGGTTTCTTTCAAGTAGTATAATACATTTGAGAATCATTCATGCTGTTGATGTATTAATAGTTTGTTACTTATTGTTGCTGAGTAGTATTCCACTGTATGGATTTACTAACCACTGAAGTATTTTGTGGATGTTTCCAGTTTCTGGTGATTTTTAACAATAATATTTTAAGCATTTATGTAGAGGTTTCTGGTTGAAAATAACTTTTTATTTATTTGGGATAAATTACTAAAGTGTGATTGCTGGGTCATATGCTAAGTGTATGTTTAACTTGTAAGAAACTGCCAGAGTGGTTGTACCATATTGCATTCCCACCAGCAATACATGAGAATTCTTGTTGTACAACATCCTTGTCAACATTTGCTATTTTCAGTATTTCTATTTTAGCCATTCTAATGGTAACTCACTGTGGTTTTAGTTTGCATTTCCCTAATGACCATTAATGTTGCACATATTTCCACATACTTATTTGCCCTCTGCATATTCCTTTTGGGAAAATGTTAGCTCAAATCATTTGCCTATGCTTTTATTGAGTTCTTTGTTTTCTTATTGTTGAGCTTTGGAAGTTCTTTATATTTTTTGGATACAAAGTCTTTGTCAAATATGTAATTTGCAAATATTTTCTTGTTACTTTTCTTTTCATTTTCTCATTGATATCCTTTGAAGAACAAAATTTTAAATTTTGTTGAAATACAATTTATTTTTTGTTCTTAGATTTTGCTTTTGGTGTAGTATCTAAGAATTCTTTGCCTAGCTCAAGGTCAAGGAGATTTTTCTCCTATAATTTTTTTCAAGAGTTTTATTGTCCTGCATTGTATATTTAGATCTTTTTTGAGTGAATTATTGTGTAAGGTGTGAGGTATGGGTTGAGGTCCTGAATATATTTTATTAGATTTATAGCTAAATGTTTCAATCTTTTAAGTTGTTGTAAATGTTACTTTTTAAAAAACATTTGTTTCCAATTGTTCTTTGTTGGACTATAGAAAGGCAATTTACTTTTGAATGTTGGCCTTGAAACCTGTTACCTTACTAAACTCATTTATCAGTTCTAGGAGCTTTTTTCTATATTCCATAGGATTTTCTATGTACAATAATGTCATCTATGAATAAATATAGTTTTCTTCTTCCTTTCTTATCTGAATATGATTTATTTATTTTCCTTGCCTATTGAATTTGCTAGGAGCTCTAATATGATATTTTTTAATTTAATTTTTAATTTTTATTTTTTACAGTAGGTCCTTGTTGGTTATCTATTTTAAATATAGCAGTGTGTACATGTCAAACCCAAACTCCCAATCTATCCCTTCCCCACTGGTAACCATAAGTTCCTTCTCTAAGTCTGTGAGTCTGTTTCTGTTCTGTAAATAAGTTCATTTGTATAATTATTTTTTAGATTCCGCGTATAAGCAATATCAGATGATATTTATCTTTCTCTGTCTGACCTACTTCACTTAGTATGATAATCTCAAGGTCCATCCATGTTGCTGCAAATGGCATTATTTCATTCATTTTAATGGCTGTGTAATATTCCATTGTATATATATACCACATCTTCTTTATCCATTCCTCTGTCAGTGGACATTTAGGTTGCTTCCATGTCTTGTCTATTGTAAAGTGTGCTGCAACAGGAGTGGTGACAATAGTCATCTTGCCTAGTACATGATCTTAGGGAGAAAGCATTCAATGTCCTCCCATGAGGTATCATATTAGTGTAGGGCTTTTTTTATGGCCTTCTATTTTTGGCTTGCTGAGAGTTTTTAATTATGAATGGTTGTTGAATTTTGCCAAATGCTTTTTCTTCATCTGTTGATAAAACCATGTGTTTTTTTCTTGTTTTCCCCTTAATTTAGTGAGTTACACTGACTGATTCTTGAATTTTGAACCTGTCTGTATTTCTGGGATAAATCCCCCTAATTTTTCTTATATATTGCTGGATTCAATTTGCTAATACTGTTATTTTGTTAAGAACTTTTGTATCTTTGTTCATAAAAGATATTGGTCTGTAGTTTTCTTTTCTTGTGCTAATTTTGTCAAGATTTGATATCAAGGTAGCGATGGCCTCATAAACTGAGTTGAGAAGTAACCCCTTCCTGTTCTGTTTTCTTGAGGTTATTTTTTTCCTCTGGCTACATTCACCTGCATATATAGGAGGAAAAATAAAAACAAAAAAATAGGAAACTCACTGCTGGGTTGTTTCTTGAGTCATGTTTTCTTCTATCCACCTTTCATGGTCTCCTGATAATTGTTCTATGTATTTCGTCCATGACTTTTTATTGTACACTATGGGAGTACCATAATAGGGACCTGGTTATTGCTTTAAGCCACTAAATTCTGGAGTTGTCTGTTATGCAGCAATAGATAACAAATAACAATTCTTCTCATTCTTCACTATTTTGATCCTATTTGCCCTTCAGGTTCCAGCTTAAATGTTAGTTCCTCAGAGAAACTTTCTCTAATTGTTGAACCTGAGCTAGGTCTTACTTATTAACTTGATTACCCCACTTGTTTTCCTTCATAAACATTTGTCAATTTATAGTTATTTTATTTGTTCATGTCCTTGCATTATTAGCCAGTGTAAAGTGAGTATTTAGCATGGTGCTTGGCATATAGTATGCACTCAATAAACATTGCTGAATGAATGGAGGAATTAATTTTTTAAAAAAGAATGAATAAATGAATGTACAAAACAACAGCTTATAATTCTGGAGAGGTATCTTCACATGCAAAGGGAAGAATACATATTGTTAAGCAGTTCAAAAGCTAACAAGATTCCTCTCATTAAAAATTAAGCTCCTTTCTCTCCTTTCTGTTTGATCACTAGTGGAAGTAAACACTGAACAGTAGCTAACCTTCATCTTCTGTTTTGTATATATACACATAAATACACATGTATATACATATATATACATTTATAACATATGTTTATATTTATAATACAGTATAAATGAGATAAATATATATGAAATACATAGATATTTATCATCCTGCATTTCTTGCCTTCCAGATGTTTCTCCACATTCTTTGTAAACTCATTTTCATTGAGTCTTTAAGCAAAGACTTTCATTTCTTTGCTTAAAGAATTGAGCCCCCCATTGTTCCTTCTTTAACCTTGTGCTTGACCCTAGTTACCCTAGAAAAGTCTTGTACCTTCTATAGCCCATTGCTTCTGGGAGTCTTTCTGGTCCCTGCTCTCAAACCTCATTACTCCATCTTGTCTGCAGCTCTCTGATGTGATCCATTGCGTTAAATCTGGTTTTTGTTTTTTCATCCATTACCCTTGGACCAGATGTTTTGGAACTTCCCATACTTCCTGGACTCACCCCAACCCTTACCTCAACTTTGATTCTAATTCCCCTTTAATTAGAGCCCCCAAAATGCAGAAAAACCACACCCACTCCAATACCAATCCCTGCTAGTAGAATTTCAACCTGGGTCCAGTCTCTGCTTGCCTGGGAAGGAAGATTTGACACCTAGTTTGTTACAAACATAATATGATACTCAATAGCATGGAACCACCATGGAATAATTCACGTGGTCTTGCTGACTTTATTGATTACATTACAGTTTAATTCATTGCGCAAAAGACCTTTGATTTTAAATAGTATAGGAACTAAATTTTTCTGCCTTCCTAAAAGATTACATAAACTATCGTTTAACTTTTTTCTTGATAACATTTTAAAGTCAATTATCTAGTGGGCTATTAGAGAGTTAGAACCCCAGAGCTTAGTAAAGTGAGAAAGACTATTTCTCTCCTAAAATGCCCAAAATTGCCATAGGTTTTCTGTGTGTTTTTTCCTTGGTGGTGGCATGTTTGTTTTCATTCTTTTTCTGCTTCTTGTGGTTTTGATGATTTTTCCTTTTCTACGCAGCTATTAATTTTCTGTTAAATTGTCTTTTTAAAAAATTGCTTCTAATTTGCTATAAACATTATTTAGAGAAAAAAACCCTGTTATTCACTTGACTTACAAACTTTTATTCTTTCTTTTGACTTTTCATGCTTATCCTGGGCTTGAATTTTTCACAATGATTATATTACTACTTTTACATATTTTTTTTTTTGGGCGGTACGCGGGCCTCTCACTGTTGTGGCCTCTCCCGTTGCGGAGCACAGGTTCTGGACACACAGGCTCAGCGGCCATGGCTCACGGGCCCAGCCACTCGGCAGCATGTGGGATCTTCCCGGACCGGGGCACGAACCCGTGTCCCCTGCATCGGCAGGCGGACTCTCAACCACTGCGCCACCAGGGAAGCCCTACATTTTTAATTTATTAAATATAAATGTTTATATGGATTAAAAATAGTACTTACCTTATGGGAGAGTTGTGAACATTGAATACATGAAAAATGTGTAGGAGAGTGCCTTATGCCTAGTAAGTACTCAGTAAATATTAGCTATTACGGTCTTTGCTTTTATACCTGGTCCTAGAGACAGTCCAACTCCGCATTTGAAGCTCCTGTTAGACATCTTCTCCTAGATATTCTACTTATACCTCAAATTACAGACTTGAATTCACCATCTTCCTCCACCCTCACCCAAACCTGTTCTTCCTCCTGTATTTCTTAATTCTGTCAGTAGCACCATTTTACCACCACAGACTTAAATTTTTCAAGACACCTTTAAATTTTCTCTCAACCAAAACAATTCCTTTTTATTCTACTTCATAATATTTCTTAAGACTTTACTTTCCTCTCCATACCCTAGCTCACCCATGCTAATGCCATAGTCTCTGGACTAATGAAATAGTATGATAACTGCCTCTGATTTCCAGCCTCTGAAATATATTCTACTCAGATTATTTTTCTTAAAGGACGTGTCTGATAAAGTCTCTCTCCTTCTCAGTAGCTCATTGACCATCTAATTATCCTGAATTAAGGCCTTCCAGGTTCCAGTCCCAATCAACCACTGCAATCTGCCTCAGCAGCCCCTTCAGGTTTTGCACCCTCCAGGCAACTTATTTAACTTATACTAAAAGAAAACATGGTAATATTCTAATTCAAGGTCTATGACTTTTTTCTTTCTATATTTAAATGCATGAGATGTAGTGAGTGGGCTTTGATCACCTCTGTCTGGCCTTCTCAGAAGTCTCTTTTGTTGGCTTTTAACAGATTCTTGGCTTTATTCTGGATTGATGAGATTGTCAAATAGCTGAGTTCCTTATAGGTGAAGTTTCCTGCCATTAAAAAAAACATACCATACACACCCACGTGTTCACACCACAAACACACACTTACATACATGCTAAGGAATACTTTGGAATTTCAACAATATTAATTCTTTACCTCAAATGCAGTAGATAGCAGAGAAATACTTTTCCATTTCCCTTTACATTAGACATATTTGCAACTTGAGAACGAGAGCCAGTGTTGGTTTTCAGGCAGAATCCATTTAATTAATCATACTATTTGAACAGCTGGGGAGGCCATATATTTATATAAGAGTTTAACATTCCTTCAAAAATTGTGAAGTATGAATCAAAATAATATTATTTCACTTTTTAATGATACACTATTTATCTTTAGATTTTATTCACACCTAACTTTATAAATCAATATTTCTAGTCTTTGAGACACATTATTACCTATCTTGAAATGCTTTCTAAAAGCGCTATCTTACGCGGTGTGGTAAAGTAGAGCTAAGTTTCTATTACTACAGGGACTCATTTGCAAAGTGTGGCATTTTCCAATTTTTGTTTCTAAACTCGACAAGCAGTGGATAGAGTAGAGAAGAAATAGCCTGATAAAATTATATTCCCCTTGATAGTCGCCAGAAAAAAGATGAACTTTTCTTATTGAAAAGGGTGGATTTTGTCTTATTCTATGCAGCAGCATAAATTCTACCCAGACAACTGTGCTTTAAATCACTTAAGAATATGGTTTTAAAGAAAAAATTAAAACATACAAAATAATAGCGAAAATAAGTGGGAAAACTGTATAAAACTAGTTTTAATGCTCGATTCTAGCTTCTATTGCTAAAGTGAAGGCTAATTTGAAAGAGAAACTTTGGATTCTGCCAGAGATCGTCATATAGGAAACTCCATTGCTATGGGCGATTATATAAGTGCAAGTCGCTTATCAACACTAGTCCTTCGGGCCCAGCCAGTGTGGTCAGGGCCCCCGGGGGCCATACTGAGGGCCTCAGAAATGCAGTGTAACTCAAAAAAGCTATATAGGGGCAGAGGCTCCATGAGACTAACTTTGGGGATGAAGAGAAGGATAAATGAAACATGGAAAGGTCAATTTTAATTTTCCATCTTGAGTTCTATCATTGCAGAACAAAACAGTTTAGGTTAGGAATTTGCATAGCTAATGCCATATGACTTTGACAGTTATGGTAAGATTCCAGTGGAGGTAGGGCATACGCTCTTTCCTATGGGGATAAGGCAGGAAGGTGTCCACTGCAGGCTGGTGCTCAGCGAAACCCAAGACTTTTTATGTGCTAACTCAGCCTTGAGCTTCTGAGTCATTAACCAAGGTACACATACCCACATACCACTCAGGCTACCTTTGCCTTTTTGTTCTGTCTCTGCTTCTTTTCCACTTGTTTGATTTAAATACTTTTCTCTGTATAGGAAGCAGAGGGGCACATGTTATTGGGTTCTCTGCTCTACCACCCCATACGAATGGTCCTGGCCCCCACCACTGTCTGAGACTGAACTCAGTACTGGACAAGAGAAACTTGTCTCAGAAGACTGAGAGCTGGTCTCCACCCTCTAGAATTTTAACAATGCAAGAGAGGAAATGTAGATACTCCCCGAAGTATGAGCTTCAGAATACACACATTGACCTCCTACATGAAGTAGTCAGGTGCAGGTCAAGTGAACCTTAATGTTATTCATTCATTCATTTTCTCATTCATTCTATAGATATTTATTGAATACTAACCATCAGGCAAGTTCCTAAGCACTAGAGAAATAAAAGTGAACAACACTCAACCCCATCTCTGCCCTCATGGAGCTCTCAAAATAGTGGAGTAGAAAGACAATCAAACAAGATATAAATGTAAAATTGATGCTGTGATGTGAAGGACATGGTAATATAAGAGCTTATTATAACTGCATGTGGCACAGTCAGGAAGGGAAGTCTTCCATGAGGGAGCAGGACAGTAGTAAGCCATGTGACCATGAGGAAATAGTTCTCCATGCAGGATGCAGGAACATGGTAAGAGGCACTGAGAAAAGGCCAGTGTGCCAGGAATGGAGAAAGCATGGGGGAGATGATGGAAAATGAGATGTGATGAGGAGAGAGGCTCAGACTCTGCACAGTTTGTAGGCCTTGCTGATGAGTTTCATTTGGAGTAGAAAGGAAGGGTAGCGCATACTTTGAGATAATTACCCAGAAGCATCATGTCCAGTCCAGACAGAGGCAAGATAGACCTGCATAGTTTAGAATCCAATATAGTTGAGTATAGTAAAGGCACACCCACCCTCCCAGGGTACGTTAATTGCTGGGGACAGCAATATTAAGAGATGGCTTCTTGAATAGGGGCCAAACCACTACTTGGTTAAAACAGGGAAGTTTTGACTAGCTCCACTAATACATAATGACCCAATATCCTTTGCCTGGCCTTCACTCTTTCACATAAATTCAATATGCTAATGCATCTGCAAGAAATTAAGTGTCTCTTAAAAGTCCCTTAAAAGTCTCCAAATCTTTTAAAATTTAGAGTGCCTATGGAAAACAAATAAGCAAAATCCTTGACCTTTTCACTATTCATAAGTAAGATCAATGGAATATGTCAAGAACCCAGAAACCTTTCTATTCCCAGAATTTTTTTAAAGGAATTTGCTTTTATAAACCCAAAGCAAAATTGGAAATCTCTTTCAAAAAACGAACTTGCTTGGTTAGCTTTTGATAATGAAATCAAGAAAATACTAATATATACCAGTTGCAATGCAGAATAACCCAATCTCCAAAACTCACACTGATATTTGACATATGTAGCCTAGAAAAAACCCTTGGAATCTAAGAGTAGTAATTTAAGTTGTTTATTCTTACATAATGGGAAAGGAGGCGAGGAAGAATTTCTATTTCCCATTAGTCAGTGTCACATGTCCCTCCTGTGTTCTGGTGAGCATTTTCTATAATAACCCACTAAGCTGATCTGTAATAACCAATAAAATACCTGAGGCCACGCATGAAATCCAAACAGAACCTTGGAACAGAGAGATAACAAGAAGACAGTCTTTTGTAAGCATGTTTTAAATCACAAATTTTATTTTCTTTTATTTTGAAAAACATGAAGAAAAGAATGGGGAAGGAAATGCTATTAAAGAACGACCACAAGGAGTCAGCAATTTCTGAGTTTTTCAATTAAGTTGCCAATTTTAAGGCTATTACGCTGCTCCCTGAATCAAAAGGATTAACAATTTTCCTCTTAGCAATTAGAAAGGTAGAATTTTACCATGGACACACATGGGGGAAGACTGTACAAGAAGTTAGAATTAACTAAATCTCCAGTGAGGACCACCCAAGAGGAGCTAAATGAGGGGTTACTTTCAAGTGGGGCTGGGATCAAAGATTGAGGGAGATTAGAACCAATAGGAGGTTAAAGGAAAACATCTGGTCCTTCGCAGTAATCACCAATAGAGAGGTGGATCTTCCTTGAGGGAAGAGCAGCCCATCTGACCACCGACCCTACAACATTCCATAGATTGCTGATTCCATGGCGGAGGATGCCTCTGTCATTCTGCAGGAAATGCTCTCAAACCTTCAGAGAAAAGAATGGGGGTCTTTTTTCATGAGGCAGAATGCAAATGTACAATTCAGCATTGGGGTCAGAAAGACATTTTCTTCCCTGTTGGGGCAACATAGCCATACTGCATATTGCATATAACCAACCTTCCACAGTCTCCTCTCATGAAACCCATCACTGTGAATGGTGCAGGTGGACACTGACCTTTGGGGGAGTAGCTTAGAGCTGAGGCCATCGGAAAAGAAGGTGATGCATGATTTTAATTAGCTGCTGGCTTTGGCTTATATAATAAATACCTATGTCTGTTTAGTCAAGAGATGTTAAAGTCCTGGGGAGAAAATAGGACTATTCAGAAGAAATAAGGGAGAGGGGAAGTTCCTATAGTTTCCTAATAAAAAAATCTTTGATGACAAGAGTACTTTATTTTAGAATGTTCCTGCTTTTTGTAGACGAGCTTACTTTCACCTGGTTTCTATACAAAGTGTAATTCTACCTTATTTCCTATTCTTCAGATGGTCCTGCACAATTAATCACCCAAAGGAATGACAAAACAGCCCTCAGAATGGCATCTTTAAATGTGCCAATTTTATCTGTTATCTCTGCATATCACATTTCCTTAGAAGAATTCCAAGGAAAAATTTTTTAAAGGATCAGAGCAAACGTGTTTACCTGACTCCTCTATCTAACAGGAAGGCGGCTGGGAGGAGACCCTGAGTGCACTTGGCCGTGGGGTCATGGAGGGCAGTGGGCTGTTTCCTCAGGCTACACATGAAAAGAGGGCGTGCGCTTTCTGGGCACCATCTCTCCACACGACATTCTCATCAGCGATGAGCTTGTGAGAGGGAGAATCATGGACCACCAGGCCTGGGACGTAGAGCTAAGATGAGACGCTTTCACTTTTCCAATAAGCAAACCAAGGTCTGGAAGAGTCACACAAGGGGCAGATTTGGAACCGCTTCCTGCCGGTTTTCATCTTTGCAGCTCAGGACTTACTTGCATTTCTCCCAGGTCTCATCATCAGTGTTCCAGGTGTCACTCACCCTCGTCAGTGGTCTCCACTTCGCCTCCGCTCTGTGTCAGACAGCTAGAAGGTGGGGCAACGAGGACCAGAAAACCTCTGCCCCTGAGTTAGTGCTACAGGCAGGGGAAGGGAGAACTTCGAGCCAGAGAGCACTGGCCTCTAGCTTCCCCCTCACGTATAAGTGGGTTTCCTTCCTAACCTAGTGTTTCCCCCTCCACTTTTCTCTCTTCTTTGGACCTCAGGTGTACAATAGTGAGAATTATCATATTCCTCAGTTTGTGGCTCCTATCAGCATCTGGCCATGCAACCCTCTCTCTCTTTTTTAAAAGTTTGATTATTTTCCCCCTTCATCCCTCATCCTCACTCCCCTGCTCTCCCCGCCACAGGTAACTCCTCTAATGTGTTTACTATCTGTCCTTGGATATCCATGTGTCCTTGAAGAACTTAGTGTTGCTTTGTGCAGTACCTGTTTTTAATTTACAAAGTAATATCAAACTAGGCTCTCCTTCTGTTTGTTACTTTTTCACTTAATACTCTCTTATTAAGATCTATCAATGCTTCTGGATACTAATCTAGTTTATTACTTCAAACTGCTGCACACTATGTGGGACGCATCATAACATTTTATTTATCCATTACTTCCAATCATGGACATCTAGGTTGCCACCGGTCCCAGCTACCGTAAGTGATGTTGCACTGAACATTCTCACATGGATGTTTCTTAGACAATGGGACAATGGGAATTTCTCTTGGGGAATATATGTGAGTTAGACAACTGAGCCATGGGGAAGATGCATACCTATTTTCACCACATATTCACATACTGCTTGTCCTTCAGAATGTCTGTACTGGCCCCTATGCCCATCCACAATACAGGAGAATTCTCACGTGCTCATTAGCACTTGGTTTTACCTGACTTTTTAATTGCTGTCAATCAAGTTTCCCTCCTCAATAATAACAGGGCTTTTGATTTGCCAACTTAAATCATTATTTTTGTGCTATATTTTTCCATTTCATGAAATTATGTGTAATGACCAAATACACATGACCATATACACATTTGTGCAGTTTGAGCTGGTACTGGGAATGTTATTGGGTTCAATGTCCTGGTTAGTGGATAGCTATTTGTATGGCATAGCTAGATTGCCATTTTCCAAGCAGCAGAAAATGAATAACCTGTAATTGTCACAACCCCTCCATGACTGTAGTTAGTTGATGAGTATTCAGAAGTCACCTCAGAATTAAGTGTGATCTATAGATCATTATCATGAAAACTAATTCTCATTGTATTTTCCCTGTGGATATATCAGTTAAGAAATCACTTTGTTTTATAACAAAGAACAATTCTGGATAATGTAGAAGACATAATTTCCATGCTCCTTTATCTCACCCGCACTCCTGCATACATATGCTCTTCCTTGAAACTGTTCTTCACCTATGACCCCTAGGGAAGGACTGGTCCTAGGTCCATGAGCTAGGAGCCCTCTGGCCACAGTTTATAGGATGAGGGAAATCCATGGATCTAACATTGAACTCATCGATAGTTTTGGATCTATCAGTAAGTCTCACAACTGAACTAACTGAGATGGAATCACTTAAACAAGGTGAGTGCCAGAGGCAGCATCGGGGCAAGACAGAGCTAATGTCATGAAAAAGCAGAAACTGAGCAGTTGCAGAGAATCCTGGTCTGCAAAGAGGAGCAGAGGTTACAACCACCAGTCCAACAGCTACGAATGCGTGAGTCAGCCAAGCAGAAGCCTTATTGGGAAGAACCTTGACCTAAATCCTTCACCTGACCCCACTCCCACTCTACGGGAAATAAGGCTGATCAGACATTCTACCTCAAAGACAAGCCCCATCAACACCAGGTAAGTGGACACACTTTCAGGCCTCGGTTTTCTCCAGTTTCCCAGAGTTCTTTTCAACCAAGCACCAGGCATCATTTTTAAGGGAAAATAGAACATCTGAGCCTCCACTGTTTTTACCTGTTAGAAATAAGCTTTGATAATTACTCTCAAGGAGATAGGCAGGGAATGGAGGGACAGAGGGAGCTATGGCATTTACTAGGGAGTCAATTTCAGCACCCAAAATTTGTCAACTAGAGTGTGGATAACATATATATCCTGAAGCTACCAGAATGTCAAAGCTAGAAAGGGTCTAAACATAATGTAACTAAGATACTTAATTTAATAGTGTTTTTTAAACAACCACAGAGCATTCTTGTTTGAGTACATTGAAGACACTCGATATCATTTTTGAACAGAAAAAAACTGACTTGATGGAAGTCATCAAGCTGAGGAAAAGAATGCATGAGGAAATCAAAAAAGAGAGCTCTGGCAAGTGGTTGCCCGGGATCACTTTCTTGGCAGCCAGAGGACAAGTTCTGGGACTATCTTAGAGAAAACTGTCACCATGGCAACTCTGACAAGTGAAACAGCAACGCTCCATTTACCATCGTGAATTTCATGCTACCAAACCATTGGTTCTGTAACTTAATAAGAGAAGTAGAGAAGACAACCATGTTTTCCCTTAACCCTAAACTCCTCTTCAGGTAACAGAGTGTAGTGGTAAAGGAAATGGACTGTAAACTGAACTGTTCAGTCCTGGCTCTATCTTCCCAGCTGTGTGATTTTGAGCAAGTTACTTAACCTCTCTTTACTTCAATTGACTCATGTATGAGGTAGAGATAATAATAGTGCTTCCCTTAGAGGAATGCAGAAGGGAGATAAGTGCTCAATAAGAGTCAGTTATAATCATAATTATTATTTTGGTAACAGCAGCATGATTCTTCTTCATGGAACCACCATGTCTCCCATTCTCAGTCCATAGGACGGAGGCAGACCTGACCTCTTTCCCTTAGCTCCTCAGATATTGCCCAAGTAGATTCTGTGAGATTCAAGGTTAGAAATTTTGATTTGAACAATTGAGAAAGAGATATTTTTATTTTCATAGCTAAGCTAATGACTATAAGCCCAGAACCGCTAGGAATCATCAAATTGAGGGATCCTGCCTGAGGATAAAGCCAACGCAGAGAAAAATCAGAGTTGAACAAAGGCAAGAGACCAAATCTTTATGACATTATTTAAGCCTCTGGGTCTAGCTGTTCCTGAAACTGGTTCCTGATATCCTTCAAATTTCCAGTTGTGTGAGACAATAAATTCCCTTCTTTGCTTAAATAATATAAATTGGGCTTCTGGTATTTATAACTGAAGGAGTCGTAAGGAATATAGTAAATTATAGCCAAGAAATATTTGGGGCTTAAGTAATTCACTTCTTAATTAATTCATCCAAAACTTGTATTGAGAACCTGCTCTGTGCTAGGCATTGTCCTGGGTACTGTGATATAGTATTGAGGAAAATAATATTTACATTCAAGTGGGGGGGTCAATAAATAAACTGAACTACTGTCATTTTTGGAGGCCGAATATTGTTGAATATTGGCAATTTCAAATGATTCAGCCTAATACCTAAAGGTCGTACGATAGGTACTGTTCACCTCAAGAGATTATATGATTTGAAGGTGAACCACCTTGCCGGCTTCTAGTTTTACCTCTTATCCCTCCTGCCCATCATTTCTTCTGCCATGACTTAACTCTGAGTAATATCACAAAGTCGGTTCCAGACAAAGAGATACAATCACCAGTCACTGCAGAAATCATTTTCCTATCACTTAGGTCCCTCACACTATCAAATCACATTGCTTACCAACCTTAGGGCCATATTTTCCAGCACCAGTTGTCTGTAACAGCCTGGCTCGCTGCCTACTTCTGCTAACCTGTTTACCTACTTGATGCCAACACGGCCCCTGTATAATTGCTGTCGCTTGGTACCTTCTCTGCCTGCTCTCGGGCTGAATCCCTGATTCCCACTCAGTTACTCATTCTTCCCCTTCCTGACTTAGAACACCTGGCGGGCCCTCATCATTTGTAGTTCGGGGTAGATTACATCTTGCCTGGCTGGGGAGCTCGGGGGGTTAGACTTGGTCAAAGGACTGTTGTTATGGGGAGTGACAGTAAAATCAGAGGTGTAGACATGGAGTGAAGCAGGGAGACAAGGTGGGTGGTCTGAGGAAGTAGACTCTGAGACAGAAATAGGCATGCAAGTAGTGCTTCTGAGGGCAACACCTGTTGAAAGGAAGGGATGAGAAGGACAGGAAGTAGGACTGTGTAGAAGGAGAAGCTGAGCTTCCATGCAGTCCTCAAGGAGGACTTGGAAGCCAGCAGGAAGTTCTGAAGATGGGATGACCCTTAAGATGTGTTCTGAATTGGAGTGAGAGAGTAAGGCCTTTATAGCAGAGTGTGGTATCCAGGACACCTGCTTCCCCTCTTTGCTAACGTGTTATCAGCAATATTTATATTGTTTAACGTTTTGTTTTATCATCTTAATTTTAATTGCAGTCTTTTCCCACTTATTGTCAAGCCCTTTTAGCCCCCTCACTAAGTGCTGTCCTTAATGGTCAATCAAATGCTTATTGAAAGCATGGATAAATAAATGGTCAGTGATTAAAGGGAATGAAACAAGACTATAATTCATATTCTCTACAGGACTGTTTATGTTTCAAGAAAGAATCTGATCATTTCATTGCCAATACTTAAAATAATTTCATGTTTTAATTTCTCAACAAATGTTGGTTAAGCAATTTATACTAAATACTGCAGGGATACAAATGAGAAATGATCTTCAGCGTGAAGAAACTTGCTTTCCAGTTGTAAGTCACACAAACAAATAATTCTGATGCAAGTCAGGATGTGTCACTACCAATGGAATCATCCAAGGTGCCCCAAGAGTTGGGAAGCTTGAGCCTCTATTAAATCAGGGATGGGTTAGAACACTTTGAGGAGGTGCTGTACTTCTTCTGGGCTCTGAATGATGAATTGGGCTTGGATAGAGTTAGTGAGATGTTCACGGCTGAGGGAACATCATGGACAGAGGAAGAAAAAGTCATGTGAATAGCTGGATGATGGAGTGAATTTGTAGATTGGCAAGAGATAACGTCAGGAGGCTATTGGTCTAGAGTCAGCTTCTGGAAATATCGGAGTGAGTCTTAACTACCCAGACAGCTGAGTCTTAAGCAAAAAACACTCTAATGTTCTTTAGTGCAATTCTTAATTTTATTTTCTCCGGAAGTGGGTCTATTGTAGGCCAACAATTCATTTGTGGGCCTGGCTGGGTTTTTTTTGGCTCTTTCATTTTCAAAAGAGAGGGGATTATTCATAAGCGTGTGTGAAAATCATCTCAGGAATTGTATTGGTTTATAACACCAAGGTGATTCTGAAATGTCCTAAATCCACCAAAAGGCTTAAATATGACCTAAACATGTCTGAGAGGTCCTTATTTTTTTTCTTTTGGTACTGGGAGGAACGGGGTCATGCTCTGAATACCCATCAGAGAAAGAGAAAACTTTCAGAAAAGTTTGTTGGGTAGCTCATCACTAAATTTCAACTTCTCTCCAATGATGTCAAACTAACTGACACTATAAGAAGTGATGAAATAAAAGCAAAAGAGAAATGTGTTTAACTTCTAAGGTTGATAAGCACTACATGAACTGTGTATTACTTCTGTAAGACAGTTCTCTCCTATGATGATTTAAAATGAAAATGGATTTAATTTAAAACAGTGAGGGAAAAAAATTGAGATTTGGGATAAAACTTTGGAAAACAAGAATAAACAATATATTTACTAACACATTTTAATTGCTATCAGTTTCGTCCTTCAGATGTAAAGCCAGCCATGGCTGCAGCTCATCTCCAAGAATCAGAAAATTCTAATTTATGCTTATCCTAAGCTTAGTTTTCAGCTGGATCCACATCAAGGTTATCTGCCAGCATTTTGTGATAGTCTTGTGTCTCCCGCTGAGCAGAAGGGTGGACCTGTTGAGTTTGAGCAGTTCAGCCCCAAGTTCCTTTTGAAGAAATCCGTGATTAATGTGTTCTCACATCTTCCTCAGCAGGTTGCACGTTGGAAAGGTCTTTCCAGAGGCTTTCTGAAAAGAAAAAAAAAAAAAAAAAAATCACAGGGCTGGGCAGATTCATGAATGTCTTCTAGCTTCAGGAAAGCCATCCAGACTGGAAGTTTGCCAAAGGGCATACTTTGGCTTCCTGCCAGTATTTTGTAGTAGGGAAACATTATGTGGAGGGACTTCCTTTGCTCTAGTGAAAGCTTACTAAAGGTCAGAAAATTATCCATTTTACCCACACACAGAGTCTGACGTTCCCAGATTTATTGTGGCTCAGGAATTCATGACACATCCTTAGAGTTTATCCTGGATGACAAAGAAAGTAGAAATATGTTAATGAAATCATGGTACATAAACATTAGTCTTTTCCGCATATTTTTTTACAGCTCCCCTCCCCCAAAATATAAGTAACGATTTGATTTGCTTCATTCTATAAATAACTTTAAATAACTTCTAAAAACATTTTTCCAACAGAAACATATCATCTGGTTCATAATAACTAAACCTGATGGACCAAAACATAAATATAACACATTCTTTTTTTTAATTGGCTCATCACACTCATAGTTTCATTTTTAAGCTACACTTCTTAAACAAAACATTTGATGTAAAGAAAGGGATATATCCCAATGCCAGATTGGTTACTCCTATCCCTTTATTCCCTACTCCATTTGCTTTTTTTTACATGAAATGCTGAAATTAAAGAAAATGTCTTGTTGTTCTCCATGAAACAAATAGAAAATAATGCGCACAAACTGCTAAACTTTAACAAAGCAACGTGTAGAGTTTTATTCCTTTCACAATTAAAATTTACCTCAAGTCTCTTTCATTCAATAAGAGGCCTAAGACCACCAACCTAGAAACAATTTCTGGTTTTTAATAGCTCCCATTAATATCTACGAAAACACAGTAAATGCATAATTTTCACATCAGGATATGGGACCACAAGAAGTGAGTTATTTATATGGACTACATAAAACTAATCTAGCGATACCCGTGCTTGTCAAACAAAAGTATCCTTTATAATTTTCATTCATTCAACAAAGATTCACTGAAGTCCTACCAAATGCTTTGTATCAAGGCAGGAGGTTCAAGGGTTATGAGATATATAACATGCAACTCCTATCCTAGTAAAGGTAGACTCCAGTTAAAAAAGCACACATGTATGTGTGCGCCTACGCTTGCACATACACAAAATACCCAGTTGTATCTGATTATGGGTTCAATAGCAGTCCACTACACATACACAAAATACCAAGCCGTATCTGATTGTAGACTGTGAGAAATATTAGGGATCACTATTTCCTCTGAGCCGCAGTCTAAGGAGTTGTCATGGAAACTCCTTAGGAAATGGTGGGCCTTTTTCCAAAGGATAAACCAATGGCCAAGGATTCCATTCTTCACAGATATGTACAACTAATCGAAAAGAAAATTCTGTTGATACTCCATTACCCTGGATAAATATTTTTATACCTAACATCCTGCTTTCTTCTTTCTCTCCTACTCACCCCGCACCCATCAGCTGCATGTGCTTATGGTGCCTGTTGCTATGATTCCAATACAGTCTGCCAGAAATCCTAAGCAAAAGTGTCTTAATCTCTGAGCGCCAGAGAAGATGATGTTATGTTAATAACACGTTCTTATGTACAAATAAAATGGCCTTCTCAGAGTTGGGAAAGGGGCATATATAGAAATGCATGGATTTTCTGAAGAACTTTTACGAAGAGTTATAAGCCATCCTTTGAATTATCTTCCATGGAACCAAATCAGCTTACTTCAGATTTATCTTTGTGGATGGATAAGTAAGGTAGCTGGAAACAAAGTATTCATACTCTGTAGTTAAGTTTTCTAAATATTTCTGAACCTGCACATTTAATCTTTCTTTTTGTAACTTTATTAGTTGAATAATTAATTAGAACCAGCACTAGAATGTATTATAGCATTAGGAACCTTATCGATACATAAAGGTGAGGGAATTAAAACCAGGTAGAAACTGCACGAGGTTCATAATAGAGGTGAATTGTTTTTTTGGTTTTTTTTTTGCGATACGCGGGCCTCTCACTGTTGTGGCCTCTCCCGTTGCGGAGCATAGGCTCCGGACGCGCAGGCTCAGCAGCCATGGCTCACGGGCCCAGCCACTCCGCGGCATGTGGGATCTTCCCGGACCGGGACACGAACCTGTGTCCCCTGCATCGGCAGGCGGACTCTCAACCACTGCGCCACCAGGGAAGCCCGAGGTGAATTGTTTTTGTTTTCAACCCTCCTGGGTTGTAATACCTCCAACAATGTCGTAAGACAACTTCATCATGAGATGACGGTCCGTGATCTGAGATGGCTGGTACAGAGTAGATGCTAGAGGCACAGGAGCACAGAAGCTCTCCAGAATGTAGTAAGATTTCTATTTTCTTTCAAAACCCTTTTCCGCTTTGTTTTCTTCAGAACTTCACTAAATTAGGATGTTTCACACATGTGTTCAGCCTTATTTGGAGAAGTCAAGCCATGTATCTTAAAAAAATTGCCTTCCCTCTGCACCAGCAACATGGATGTAATTTTCACATATCAAGCCAAAAAAAAAAAAAAAAAAGAAAGAAAAGAAATCAATTTACAGCCTGTTACTCAAATTAGGCCAGCTGTGAATTCCTCTCTGTGCAGGGAGGTTTTATGGCCATCCATTCTTAAAGCTGACAGTTGTTCAAGAAATATGTGTTAATTTTACCAATTGAAATTTTATTTATTAAGAAATTCCATGTACTCAGAAAGATATACGACTTGAATAGGCTAGCTTTGTTGAAAACGAGCAATCCAGATTTGGGGGAGATATAAGAACCAACTTTCCAGACCAAGATGCCCCTTCAACTAATGAAACAGCAGATTTTATTTTACCACTGAGGTTGCTGATAGCCAGAAACTTATTCTAGAACACGAGTTTATGACCTACCAAAGAGCTGGAAGACTTTGCACATTTCTGAGGTTAGGCAAAGGTACCTATGGGTCAAAAAGATGTATATCCACAGAGCACAGAGCTACGGCCTGAGGAATCAGGAGAAGGCTACAAGAATTCCCTTCTCAGCTTTTCTCAGCTGCATGGCTGTTTTACCCAGTGAAGTTATCTTCAGTGACTAATTCAGCATCATCGAATCTGGGTCTACAGGAGCTGGGAAAGTGGTGCAAAGAACTCTGAGCTCCTAAAGAAAAGATCTATGTAAACATAGGGATTTTTTACTTAGTTTTTTCTTCTTCTAAGAACCTGCTTTTACATTTCTCTTTCCTTCTCTTCTTCTTCCCCCCCTCCCCCCACCCCCCATCAGTCATTCTCTTCTGTGGTCAGTTGGGTTACCTCCCAAACCCACAGTGACACCTGCTGGTCAATCAGGAATGGCAGGACTGAGTCCCTGCAAAGGCCTTGGCTGGCCTGCAGTGAGCCAGTGAGTCCATTGAAACGAACATTAAATACTATAAAATTATTTTAGAAACTTAGTGAGAAAAAAATTGAGTGAACCTTTCCCTCCAAGTGTCATGTTGGGCGGAGGTAACTTTTCAAGGAAATCTGCCTGAACCATAACAAATGTAAAATTTAAGTATTGTATACGTTTTGACCTCATAAAAATGAGCCAAAAATACATCCTGTACTACGAATCAATTATTAAGTGTTAAGAAAACTGTTATGCTAATTACTCATGGAAAGTCACTTTTTACATTGGTTTTTATCAGCTATACTTATAGCCCAAAAGATTTTATGTAGTATTAATTTAATGAAGTCCCAAAAGAAACACACTGAGGTGTGTTACACGCACGCTGTTTCCTTTCAAAACACTGATTAGATCTCCAACCCAACGGGTTAAAAATTTAGGTTTAAGACATTCTTTCCTATCATTTCCCCCAAACTTCCAATTCTTGTTTCTTTACTTAAGAATATTCATATTTTGTTAATCCTAGGTATTTATACATTGGTTATTTTGGCTGGGTACATTTTTGAGGATGTTTGCTTTGTTTTAAGCAAATCCGTTTCTGACTTGAAAGTACAAATTCTAGTAAAAACAGAGACAACAGGAGTATTTTTTAACATTTGTCCATTTTCTTAAAATATTTACGCTTTTCATTTGAAGGTTAAATCCTAGGGAAAATTCCCCATACACATGTTCATATTTGAACCAGGAGGTTGTCCCTGAGGACTTGTTGCAGCAAATGTGTATTGGACAAAAATGCTGGCCTTCTTCATCCTTACTCTGTGTTCTAAAAGCCAAAACTTCATTTTAGCATGACCTTAGAAGAATAGTGATACTTTCAGCATTTCCTGGTATTTGGTGGAGGGAACGTTTTTATTTGACTGTGGATGTCACTTGGTTTACAGGAAAGATTTGGTAATGTGTTCATGCCAGTACTGCACTTACCCCCAAATTTCTTGCTATGTAGGAAGAACACATGTCAAAGCTCACTGTTTGTTAAATGGAAAAGATTCAGTACACCAGAAGCTTCTATTATAAACATTGTGACTTCGTGCAATTTACAAAATGTTCTATCTCCATTAAACAATAAACCCTTGACCCCAGAGCTCAGTTTCGGGATTCTGCGATTTGAGAAGGTAGACATAATGGATGGCAATAATAAATGAAAAGTTCAAGAGGTTAAGAAAAACTGTTTAATTATTTCTCTAGAGCGTGGGCTGCAGAAGCCTTGCATGTCTGCCTTCATAGTTGTGAAAACGCTGCATGGAAGGGGTCCATCAGTGCAGCTCAGGCAGGGCATAAAAGCAGGTTGCTGGCCCTCAGCTGTGTTTATGAACAAATGGTCTCTGGATACCCTTCCATCACTGAACCTTGCAGTTCCTGCCAGGGGAGATCCAGTGCCAGTCCCAGGGCTCAGCATCTGTTTTCCAAAGAGCTTGGATTTGTTAGCATGAGAAATTCATTGCTCATAGTTGCTTCCCAGCTGTGGCACTAGTGAGTGTAGCCTTTTTGCCTTATTTATTTGCAGAAAACCGTGTTCCATCCTCTCTTGGAGCCTCTCTTATATAACTAGTCCCGGACGCGGGCTGCTGTGCTTTCAATCCGAGACCCATTAAGCTGCCTTGTCAGCTAAAGAGCTCCTTCCTAAAAGCCTCCTCGTTTGAACTTCGTAAGGTGGGAGGTGGTGTGGAGGATGTCCCACATGAGGGTGGGACCTGGCAGTTCCCAAGGTACCGTGTTCTCTAAATCAGATATCCCAGAAATAGGCCAAGTCTACAGACTAGGGCCTTGGTTGGAGAGGTAGTCTGGGGAACCTCTCAGTGGAGCTCTGGAGCCAGGGGAAAAGCCCTCCCAGAGGAGAATGAGTGAAGCAGATCTGCTGGGAACTCCTTGCAGAGTCCGTAGCGTGCTCAGAGCAGGAGCCAGCAACAAATACACAGTAGGTCTACACCCAGGATTTTAAGGAGAGCGGACAGACATTCTTATTACCAGCTGAACCTGAATGCTTTAGAGCTTTCTCTCCCTCAACCCAACCCCAAAACTTTTACAATAATTTGCCGTCTGTCTGATTCCATCTAGACATGCAGAAACTGGATCAGGGGCAGCTGTCTGGATGAAACTTGGCTTCTGAACTCTAGAAGAAAAGTACTGTGAAGGCTGCAACATGGGAAAGCAAAGTGACTTGGCTTTGCTATAAATTAGACTCTGAGCATTTTTTCATGATAATCTGAAAAAAACATTGATATCAAAACTTTAATGAAAGGATTACAGCATTCTACTTATCTAGTGTCTTAGTGTGAAAGACTACTATCAGCATGGCCCTAAAAAGAGGGGAAACTGACTTTTTTCCAGTGTGAGGACTATACAGCAGGAGGTGTGCAGAAGGACGGGTAAAAACCAGAGCTTTGAGTTAGAAAGTTCTGGATCCCACTCTTACCTATCAGGGTGATCTTGGGGAGACTATTTAACTTCTCAAAACCCATTTTCTAATCTATAATTAGGGATAATAGTTCCGACCTCAGATTGTGGTAAGGATTAAACGACACAATGCACCTAACAAGACACTCAACATAAGGTCTGGCATTACACAATCACTGCTGGTGATAATGATTATAATGAAGGCATCAACTGTGAATATAAATCCTTGAATTTAAATCCAGTCTTTTTTTTTTTTTTTTTTTTTGCGGTACGCGGGCCTCTCACTGTTGTGGCCTCTCCCGCTGCGGAGCACAGGCTCCGGACGCGCAGGTCCAGCGGCCATGGCTCACGGGCCCAGCCGCTCCGCGGCATGTGGGATCTTCCCGGACCGGGGCACGAACCCGTGTCCCCTGCATCGGCAGGCGGACTCTCAACCACTGCGCCACCAGGGAAGCCCTAAATCCAGTCTTGACAACAATATTCCACGTGAACACAAATTTCTTCCCTTTCCTTTGGCTCAGGATCTACCCTTAGGTATCACTGAGATGCATAACAGAGTGGACAGAATGTTTCTTGTTTCCAAACTGCACGAGATTAAAATTAAATAACCATTTTGAAGAGAAAAGACTATGTCCTAGGAGTAAGTGTCTACTCCATCCTTATTCTGCACTA
Source organism: Leucopleurus acutus (assembly GCF_964270905.1). Lineage (NCBI taxonomy): Eukaryota > Metazoa > Chordata > Mammalia > Artiodactyla > Delphinidae > Leucopleurus > Leucopleurus acutus. The sequence continues at coordinate 46,737,086 of NC_139142.1, forward strand.
TACAGATAACTTCCTGACAAGAGGGCACTTACAAACCCATGGCCTCAGCACTAACTCAGACAGCTGGGAGAAGGGGCACGTGACGGAACACACTGGATACAGGCCATCTGGTCCACAGGAAGAGAACGTCCAGCTAAACCAAGGTGGGCTTGGGCAGAATTTCTCAGCCGCTGTGCCCACCCACACTGCACACGGAGGGTGCCTCAAACGGATTAGAGACACGCTTCCAGATTAACGGAACCCCTTCCCAAGCCCCCACACCCTTGCAGCAACCCCTCTAGGTAGGAGCTGTTTGTCTGTCTGTCTGATGGCATACACATGCTTGATGTGAGTCACAGCATGAAGAAGACAGGGAAGCCCCAGGTTTAAGGCAAGGCTGGGACTAGGGTGAGGCAAGTGAGGCACAACATGTAAGAGGGCGACAAAAAAACGCAGTAATCAAGAGAAATAATATTTCAATGCAGTGTTTTAAAAATAAAAGTTAGTGCATTAAACCCCATGATGGACAAAATATAGTTTTAAATAAAGATGGGATTGGGAGGTTCAGAGCACCAGGCATGGGTAGGGCCAGAACTGCCCATGGCCGGAACCTGGGCCTGTGGCTGCACCAGGAGAGATCTCATGCTGGCAGAACCAAAGGGGTGCTAGGAGGCCCCAAAGGAAAAGCCCAGAAATGTCCAAGGTTTGTTTCTGAGGGCCTCATCCCACAAAAGCCTTGTACCCATCATGGCTTTATACTAGATACATGTAAAGCTCCACACACTGGCTAGGAGATAATTTGAGAAGTAAGCTCTGTACTGCTCTGGGTTCAGGGTTCATTCAAAGCTGGCAAAACTTTACTTTCGAGTTCAAAGGAAAAACTGCTTATCAAAGAACTCTAGAGATTTCTTGAACCCAGATCTAGTATTTACCTTGCAATGTTTTGATGAATGAGGGTTAAATGATTCCAAAGTACACAGATTAAATTTCCCCAGAATATACACAGTTCTGGAAAAAGAAAGGGAAATGGCGCTTTGAGCAAAATACATCTTGGGCTCTGCTGTACCCCAAATATTTTTTTTAAATTACCACAGAACTTGCCAAACCCCAAGCGCTTCTGGGCTCACATAGCCTCAGCTCTCTACCTGAAAATACCTTTCCACCGTGATTTTCTCCCACAGGAAGTCTGTAATTCTTCTGTAAATGAAAGCATCTCCATAGGACATCCACAGCAGAAGGCAAGAAAGAAAGGCAAATAGAGCTCTTTCTGGTCTCGTCATCTATGCAGGATCATCATGCAATTAGGCAAGGAGATGTCAGGCCCTGACCTCGGAGGACTCACTGTGATGGAACAAACAGGACAGTTCTCACGTGATGTTACCTTCCATCACGAGGCCTTGGGAAAAGTGCAGCATTGTCGCCAAGCTCCTGAGTCCTTCCTGAAACCTAACTACACGGATGAACCGTGAGCGCCGGTCTGTTCAAACTTAGAAGAACAAAGTGTTCGTCAAGCAGGGGTGTGATCCGTCTGGCAGGATGCAGCCCTGTGTCTGGGGGACCAAAGCAAACGAACCGCATTAGGATGGAAGCCAAAAGGTCGTGTCGGGGGGAAACAGTTTCATTCTCCTAGAGCAGGATTAGACGTGGGTATCAAACCATTTTGTTTCTGAGTTGGAGCACGTGGGGCAGTGGGGTCTCAGGTTTGTGGCAGGGTGAGCAGGGCGGAGCCGAGGTGTTTCTGTTCGTGAGTTTGTTTTGCTCACTCTCTGGCGTGAGAAGCCAGGCACATTTCTTCAACCTTGGAAGCGACGAAGGAGTCCTATTCATTGGGGTTCGTGAATCAACCGAGAGGAATGGCGTTTAATATTTAAATACGTCTCATGTAGCCATTAAAAATCTTTTACGAGTGTTAAGCCATTATTAAAGCAAGATGGGCTCCAGGTCACGGACCCCTTCATGGCACTCCCACTGTGTTAATGAAACAGATAATGTCTCTGCATGGGATGATGGATGCCTCCAGTACTGAAAGAAAGGCACTCAGTGTGCCTACTCTAGTTTAAAATTCGAAAGGAAAAAAAAATGCCATTAGAAATATTCTACCCCAGGAAAATTTCCCTTTTCATTGTCGGAACAAAAACACACACAGTTTCTAACTCAATGTTAGGTTGGTTTGTGTGTGTGTGTGTGTGTGTGTGTGTGTGTGTGTGTGTGTGTGCAGTTGGAGGGTCTGGGTAGGGACTATAGACCAAGGATGATCAAATGCATGAATATTAAAAATACACATGAACGCCTGTTATCCACTGGACCACATGAGTTATGTCTCTAGAAGTTATTCACCTTCATGTTTACAGATGGCATTAGGTTCCACTCCAGCCTAAGCCGTCCATTCCTTCCATGGCAACTGAAGTGATGACAGAAACAAAGAATAATGTCCACACAAGCGTGGAAAGCTAATTAAAGAAGATAAATACACTGCATAAGAGAAGTACGTGAGTGAGCAAAGATGCTATACATTTTACATAGCAGCTTGTTTGGGAAGACCTACCTTACTCATGAGTGATATCCTACACTTGCCGAAATTAAAGCTTTACTATATCCCATTGCTGAACCATATTCTCCAGAGACAGGCAACCACACAATTGAACAGTAACATAGTTATTTATGTAAATGCTCTGGAAACACTTCTTTCACTTAACCCCGCAGAGGATTGAGTTCTATATTCAACTGCCTTCAGAACGTGGCATTCCCCACTAAGAGTAATCTTCTGGCAGCTATCACACCAGGAGGATGAAATACAAACGTCTTGTGGTTTCCAGATCGTGTATTCAGCACAAAACTTCATTATAGCCTATTTTTATATCATATGTAACAACTTACTGGTTCCATAAAGCATTCATTAAAATGAAATAACAAAGGACTACATAATATGGACCTCTAAGTTCTGATATGGATGGTATCTGATTTTTTTAATGAGCATCAACAAAGGAGAAAACAACTTCCAGCGGTTTTCTAACTACATTCTAATATCAGGGCATTTAGAAGAAAATTCAGCAGATGGCAAGTGGTAGCAGGAGGGCGGCGATTACATCGGATATCTTTTAGTTAACTTATCTTGTTGCTGCAATACTGTTAATTATAGTGCTGCAATACTCAACAAAATTCACCACACTTCGCTAATGTTTGGTCACAAGGGGCAAAGGTGCCTCTTTCCAGGTGCCGCAAAGTAAGAAGCATGGGCGAAATTGGAAGCAGACAGCAGTCAGGAATTGCAGTGGTTGTTTCTGTGTCTGCCCATGAACTCGCCTGTGAGTCTGTTTTTTCCCCTTTCTCTCAAGAACTTCATAGATGCCCACTCACACCTTCTCAGTGCATCTCTGCTTTGTTCTCCCCATTCTCTTGATATTTATCCCCAAGTTTTCAGCTGATAATTGCTGCCCTGGCCCCAAGTCTACCCCATAACCTTTCAGCTTGACTGCTAAAGCTACCCTCCTCGGGCCCTGTCCTCAATTCTAAATTCCAACAAGACGGCAGAGAGAGGATGTCTCCTCTTTTCGACCCAGACATCCCTGCTGGAGGTGACCACCAAGACTATGGACAGGCCATCCTTGGATCCCATGTACCCCATCAGTCCAATCTGGTCTTGTCAGACAATGGAGTCACTGATTCATCGGGGCAGCGGCTGTGAGGGGACCTGTCCAAGCACAGCTCATAACACTGAGGGCATGAAACTGACAAAACGCTCGACCAAGGAGCTGCCACTGTTGGGGAGGATACTTAAGAGCTGATGCAAGACGGGTGATGGCAGCTGTGTTTCCAGCTAATGGAGAACTCTGTTTTAACTTCAATCTGGAAGAAATTTGAAGGTAAAAGTCTTCTCCCTTGTACGTTTTGGTTGAAAGGCAAAAAGCTCAGACTATAAGAGTGCACAGAAAAAAAAGATGGCATTCCCTGCTAATGAGTGATTAGAAGCAAGCACTTTTCACACTAAAATGGGTGGAGCAAGGTATCCCTGGAAACAAGATTGGTTAAAACTAAACAACAATAACAACAAAACTGTGCTTCAGATAAACCTGGACCAAATGCTCTTGGGGCCCTGAGACATGGAAATGATCATATGCCAGAATAGTTCGCAGAAGAGTAAGGGTGACACTCAAAGAGCCACTAGACGACCCAAGAGAAGAAACATGTGTCAGGGATGTAGGGCTGCTATTAGTATGTCATTATTTCCAGTATCTGTATCAATGTCTTTTATTAGCTATCCTTGGCCTGGATTTTCAACAATCCTTGGTGAGAAGGGACTTAGGAAAGATAATTTGTTACCCATAATTATGCTTACATTAACTGATGTGTAATAAACTGTATGTGATTTTCAATCCACGGTGGACCTTAAACACACAGTCTCTCTGATTCATTTAATCTGGAAATAGATACGTCCGTTGCTGCCTATCCTAAGAGCTTTCAAGAAATAGGAAAACTGCGCGGCACGGCTGTCGGGAGCTTTTTCTTTCAAAATGTTGTTTTTAAGCAATTGCCTAGTCCCTTATTATCTTCTCAGCCATCTCCTCAACTGTTTCAAGGACAGAAACAAAAAATGACCAGCAATCTTCTAGTTTACATCTCTATTCTCAATCCACCGTGGAAGGAGAAGGAAGTGGTTACCCAGACTTAAATTCTAACAGAATACACTTCAATCTATTGCTCTTTTTTTTTTTTTTTTTACTTGACTTAGAGATTGTGTCCAGGATAAAACGAATTCAGGAATACTCAAAATCTTGGTTAAGGCACTGGAGCCTAAGCTCTACAAGGGCAGTGAGAGAGTGTGTCTGGGTCATTTTCCTGGTGCCTAGGACAGTGTTTGGCCCAGGACTCAGTATTTGTTGAATGATTCAATTAATTAATTGATAGTAGGCAGGAAGGGAGGAAAGGACAAAGGGAGGTAAGGGGCACTAATAACATTTTTGCAGGATTTTCCTCCCATCTTGTTAGCTATTATTATACCAGTAGAATCCAAATTTGGACACTCTAGTAAACACAGCTGTTAGATCCTGCTGAATGATAGACAGAGACCTTCTAAATCACTTAACTCTAAAAGAGCACACACAAAAACTGTAGCCTTCCTCGTCCTCAACGAAGCCAGGGAGTAGTGTGGAGGCTCTAGAGTCATTGTCAAACACATGTGACGTTTTGAGTTGAAGTTTTGGAAATTACTCGGCTAATTCTTAGATGTGACTGATACAACATCGGAGATTTTAGAAATGAACAATGATGATGTTAATTATGATTGATGGCCCTGACCATACTCTGATTACTATTTGTAGTTTCACCATCTGAGTTGCAATTCACTGCCCATTAGCTCATATCAATGTCTGGTTATAAAAGTGTTCATAACATTTACAATGAGAGGCCTTGGTGATTACAGTCATATAAATGTGTGAATAATTGAGAGGTTATGCTGCTGTACACGCCTCATCAAGCTTCCTTTTCAAGTCTCAAGAACATATTTAAAGCTCAACACTAGACCTCAATTATGCTTGAATTTCCAGCAAGAAGGAAAAAAAAAGAAGAGCTACATTAACAAAGCTGTCAAAAACACCCTCTGCTTTAAATTTACTTGGACAGCTGGACAATGGAAATAGTTCACTCATTTAAGGGTTGACTTCATCTGGTAAAGATTCCACTGCATTTAAAAGAAGAAAAAAAAAAAAAGAGCCTTAAAATTTATTGAGTTTCTTTCTTGGTCCTTAAGGAGATAGATGGAAAGTCAATCTTGATAAAAGGATTGTAAAGTTGACTGCATTGCCAAATTTACATTGCAGATTCAGTACAATTGATATAGAGAGATGTGAAATGTTTATATATGTACATATATGATCCAACAAGATCATTTTACAGTGGTCTCAATAAATTACAAGGACCCAGCAATAAAATAATCTGGTGCAGTGCATACCACCCAAAGATTCCAATTAAGTACGTATGAAGTTTGCTTTTACTCCACAAGAGAAAGTCCTGCAGTTTGGAACTGAAACTAGCCAACACATGTGGAAGAGGTCTGCCCTTTTCCACTAAGAAAGATACATTTCATACCTGTGCTATTTTAGAAGATACTTCAAGTTTCAGGTATAACTCCAAAATGTACTAATGTGAAGACATGAAGAAAAAAAATGTATGTAAAGTCTGAACCATGAAAATTCAGACTTTATTAAATTCTAATTCATATTTATTTTTAGTATAATGTACTTTGCAACTTGTACAATAGTCCAAGTGGGTATAATCTTGGATTACTCCTATAATGCTAGATTTTTAATTTTAAACTGTTCACAGATACATTTGATCAATTCCTTACCCTGAATACCATATTTTTGTAAAGTAATGCTTACCACTCTAAACAGAGTAGATGTCTATTGCTTTGGAATCACCCTATTGACTGATTATCATTTTAAAACATTTCTTGATTTGCTTGAAGTTCTTTTCAGCACCTTAGCTTAGATGAAGGTAGCATAAAACAAGGAGCCTTAAAGGCCAACTCATCCCATTCTCTCATTATAAAGAAGAAGAAACAAACGTTCAGAGAGTCCAGTGACTTGGCCAAGGCCACAGTACAGTAACAGAGTGGCAAAGCTTGGATTACCATCCAGTTCCCTGACGCTTACTCTGATTTTCTTTCCCTATGCCATCCTCCACCCACACCAGATGCGCCTTAGCAACCACCACCATTTTTCTCTCCCCTGCCAACTCTGCTAAAGAAATGAAGTCATTCAATTGAGAAAGTGTTTATTGTACACCTGCATGCATATTACTCTAGAAGTTAAGGTGGGCAGGTATAAGACTGACTAAGGCTAGGTTCCTGGCCCTGGAAGGAAGACATATTCCAAATGACCATTAGCCATGGTCAGGACTAACAGAAGAGCGACCACGGAAATAGCCAGTGTTGGGAGTTGTTACAGGTTAAAAGAGCTTGGATTGCTTTGAGAAGCAGGTAGCAGTTGAGGATGGATGAGGAAGATTTTGGCAGGTGGCTTGTCATTCACTCTGGGGAATTAGTTCATTCTGCCCAGCTAGTTTAATTTTAACCACTAAAAAATACAGTCTAAACATATAGTAGACCATACCTGGTCCATGCGTGGTGGGTCAGAACATTACTACAGACTGAACAGATAAGCCTACAGACTGCTAAATGCTTTATCCATAGCTTTGTCCAAGTTATCCATATCAATAAATCTGTCCCCAACACAATGCTTCATTTACAGTAGGGTATGTAGGGAAAATATTATTTTCTTAGTTTTATGGATTTAAAAAATGATGATCAAAAAGATTGAAGACTTGCCCACAGACACATGGCTGACAAGTAGCAGAACTGAGGCTAAAAGCCATCTCTCCCCACTCCCTGCATTTTCCATCCCACCATGTTGTCTTTACAAGTTTATTGCTTTCAAATCCACTTTTACGAGCACTGAATAAGATGGGAGTTGGATACATATAAGGTCACAAACTTTCAGAATACCACTACAAAACCAATCTTGATAAATCCGATGTAGTTGTTACACACTGTGGACTCACTCACAACCCCCATCAAAACCGTGATCAGCAACCTAGCGTTATCGGGCAATATCTTCCAGATACGGTTGGTCAGGCATTGCATAGACATTTGCCTTCTTTCCTAAGAAAACTAGAAACACCTGGATCATGTTAAGTCTCTCGTGGGTTTCTCCAGCTGGATTTTATGCTTCTCCCCTCTTAAGGAGTTGACAATCTGCAAAAATCTTGATATTCCGCCAAGAAAACAAGAGCCTTGCGTTTTGAACATGGACGTTTCTATATGTTCTGGCGAAGGAGTGGAGTGGGGAGAAGGAGCTGGAAATTATTCCTTATGGTGTATAAATAAAAGTGTGTGCGATAAGAAAGATGGGTCATGACCTTCTAGTACAGATATATTAAGCAAGAAAAACCCACCCCATTTTCCTCCTAAACAATCCTCTTCAGCATGACAAGTGGCTGCATGACTCAATAGCTCAGTCAGAAGAGCCCAGTGGAGAGTAACTTCAGGCTGCCTGTGTTTCGAGGACCATCTGCTGTGTGGGTCCACGCAGCTGGCCCTCTGCTCCGTCCTTCCTCCACCCTCTCTCAAAGAGACACTTGAAAATCTCCTTGATCCAAGCAAAGGGCAGGGGGCCATGCGTGGGGCGGCCCTGCTTACCCTGTAGCATACTATTTCTCTGGTTGAAAGTTTCTGATGTAAACTTAGTCATCAGTTTAGCTATTTTTTCCCATGAGTTTAAACTCTGGCTTTTTGAATGTAATCCATAGATGTAAAATATGCAAACCATGGGAAGAGCTACAGTTTCCACAACACGAACTTTGAGGCCAGCAAAGTTCAGAGTAAATTTGACATTAACGAAATGTGGCTTCCTTACCCAGGCTGTGAGCTGAAAAGTCCCCATCCCAAAAACAAGAAGAGGAGGTTGCCTGTCCAAGGGAGCATGACATACTCTGAGAGAGCATGAAACAAAGGCTCGCTGGCCTTCTGCCTATGGCCAGAGCGGGCTAAGGTGTACGCATGGGTGTATGGCTAAGGTGTATGCATTGCTCTTTTCCTCCTATGCTGCCTCACTCTCTTTTCCCTTCACTATTATTTCTCTAGGATAGGGTAGTAAATGCTGCTTTGCATTGACCAGCGATGGAATATATACTTCACCCGGCAGGGAGAAAGCCAAGCCAACAGGGCAAACTTCACCTCCTGCTGTATTATTTCCTTGACCAAATTGGAATTATTTACATATATATTTTTTCCATCAATGTATAGCTCAGTGCTTGTGGGCTGCTGGAGATCTGAGGGCAGGTGTGTCTCTTGTTAAAAGATCCCTTCCACGTGGGCAGTCCTGGTCATACATCAGATCTACCCCGATTAGATGCTGTACTGTTAATCTATGTCACCACTCTCACATGCTGACTTCTGTCCAGCCAATGGCCATTAAAGTCAAGTTACCATGCTCTAGCTTTATTCTTGCAGTTGTCCCAAACTTTCTTTTATTGTTCCTGATCTGGTCTCATTCTGGTTCCACCCAGCTCCTAACTCTTGACTTTGTCTCTCATCGGCCAGCCTGAAGGCGGCCCCTTGTATTTAATGGCAGCACTGGCCTCTGCTCGTGTTAAGCTTCCATACTCCCTAAGGACAGTGGTCCAGAATCATCCATTGACTTGTCCACTCTTGGATACCCAGATGGTGACTTCCTTGTTCGTCTACTCAGCACTGGTCCCTGGGACCCAAACTGCAGCCCTGATCTGTTGAGCCTGTCCTGTGGTGTTGGGGGAGGGGTAGAGGTACATCTCATCCATTTCTCTATTGTAGGGCAGCTTGTTACCTTATTAAGGAGTCACGCCATGGGGTTAAACAGAAAGAAAAACCTCCTTAGGTAAGAGGGTCAGAGGAAATAAGGGGACATTAATGAATATTAATAAATCAAAATAAGAAAAACAGTAACAGGAAGGAGTATGCCTACTTCCTCAACGTCAACAGGCAAAAGCTTTGATAAGTTTGCTCCTATGGAGAGAACTCTGCTGCTGCTCATAAGAGACACTTCCTTTCAAGAGATAAGACTGGCAATATCAATGCCCACAATATTTCAGAAGGACATTCCAAATGCAGTCATTGTCAAATAAACAAAGCGTTAGGAGAACCTAAATAACGTGCTCATATATTTTGCTTGGAAGGTAAGAAATACGCGAGTCACTCCATTTAGACAGAGAAAGCATCTTCCAAGAGGATGGTTGTTAGGATCCTTGCAAACCAGCAGTGAAACAATCTAGAAAGCCTGGCAAAAGAGGAGATCCCAAGGCTAAGAGACCCCAAGCACTCAGACTTAGAGCTGAGCAGCGCACGTGGTTGGAGAGAGTATGTCGTGGAAGGAAGCATGTAATGGAGAAGAAGAAATAGTAGCTACGGTTCATTACCCATAAAGAAACCAAGGTTTAGAAAGGATGGGTAATGTGCTGGACCCTAGTTATGCAACCTTCCTGCCCTAGATTCACTCAGAAATAATTCTGTTGTCAGAGCTGCGCCAGGTCCTTGCTCGAAACCTGCCAACCCTCACCTTTAGCAGGAGTTAACATAAATCTTTAATTCACAGGGTTCTGAGATAAGAAAGGAAGCTATAGGGATACAGACCAAAAAAAGCAGATGGCATCAGCTGGGACCAAGTCGGGGATGAATTTGACCTACAACAGACCCTGAGTCTCACTATACACTGATTTACTACATTAGCGTGTTAAATGACACACCTACCGGCAGCCATGACCAGGCATTAAGGACCAAAAAAGAATAAAAAGAGGGTGGTACCCCACTCCTTCCAAAAAGCCCTGCCCCTCCCCCGGTAGACTAATATATATGCCTACCCATCATTAACCTCATTCCTCTTCCCTTTGTCTTCACTCATTAAAATCAAATCCTTCTTGCCACATGGGGGACAAATTAAGCTGTGAAGTAAGTTCCTGCTTCTCCATTCTGTATAAAGCTTACACTGAATCAACCTCAGCTTCGCTTCTGTTACTGGCTGCTCGAACCCAAATGGAAATAGAATCTTTCCCCGCTGAGGCAGAGGGCCTGAGCAGGGTCCCTACAACCTAATTTGGTAACAGTTTCCTGTTGCTCATGACCATCAGGAACCTTGCCCCGCACCAAGTATCGCCTGGTAGGCCATGAGGAGAGGTTTGGATCTTTGCAGGTGGAAGGTGCATCTGTCTTCGTGGTGCCAGTCCATGTGCTGGGCCAGCTGGGCCCCCTGCAGCAGCTGCTCCTGGAATCCGATGTCATTATGGACATGACTGAAAGCATCTTTCTTCCCACCTCCCACCTTCCCACCTCCCACCTCTTTCCGCCTCTTGCCAAAGCAGGGTTTGGTTTAGTCCCACGAGAGGGACTGTGCCGCAAGAGCCTCCTGGTGTTCGTGCACGTGCACCAGTGCGCCTGGTCCTGCAGAGCGCGGGAAGGCTGGCCGAATGGGCCCCTGGCTGGCTGCTGGGGCTCACTGCAGAGCAGCTCTCTTGGGTCTGGGCTTCCACTGTGGCTATACGAGGACCAGCTGGTACAACCCAGAAGTGCAAGGAGTTGTGGGGCAGACTTTGACCAATGGGAGATGGGAGCTGATGGATAAATCCTCCTCTCTCCCTTCCCACAGGTAGACTGTTCTGAGACACGATCATTCACAGGGCACCCCTGAAGATGTCCTAAAAGATGGGACGATCGACCCTACTAGTTACAAAGCTTTGGCCAGCTTGGGAGCATATCCCTTTACATTTGCTCTTTTCCTCCTATGCTGCCTCACTCTCTTTTCCCTTCACTATTATTTCTCTAGGATAGCATTTCCCTTTAAAGTGATGACACGCAGAGTTTGGCCTCAGGCTTTGTTTTCCAGGCTAAGTTAAGAGACATCACTACCGCTGCACAACTTGTAAGTGAGAGAGCAGAAATGGAAACCTGGACTAACCTAGGCTATGACACACAGATGAACAGAGATGCCAGGTAGCCATATAGACAAAGCAAAGAGTCAGAATCTAATGAAAGAACAATGACGGGCCTGCCTGAATTGCTAAACAAGAAAACAGTAGAGCAAAGTAATGTTGGCTGTCTGCATCCAGGGGCAAATTAAAGCTACCAGGTCTTCTGCCTCCCACCTTTCCATCAGAACAAGTGTCCTTACAATGACGGGTGGTCTTGATTTATCCCAAGAGAAGAAATTGTCTATGAAGATAACAGAACTTTGTTTCTACGTGTAATTTTCACTCTGTTTTACATTCCTTCCAGAGCACTAGCTCGAAAATGGGTACAAAACATTCCCTCACAAAAGACTCTGTTTACACTGGCTCTTTGATTTTAAGACAAAGACTTAGGTTTAAGAATCTTGACCACGAACACCAATGACCACAACTGTTGCAACTTTTATTACCTTTATTATCCTCTCACCCTATTTAGATTCTTCAAGAACACTTAAGTGAAAAAATCTCTACATGAGCAACAGCAGTAGAACACTCTCCTGGAAAAGTCCACCATCTTTAGCAAAGAAATGTCATTTTTTAGGCCATGTATATCTTTGGTTTCTCATACTGTCTTTAGGAGCTCTAGATTTTGACATTGAGCGCTGACATTCCAGTAACGAAAGAAAGAGCTCCAACATACATTTGCCAGCTCTACCTCATGGATGGAGATCTAATTTTCTCCAGTCATGGAAGATGGACCACACATTACCAAATAAATCTGCCCTGGCTTCTTTTCCAGCAAAATGTGCATCTTCTCCCTGGAGAACTATTAAACAGATAATGCGATAATTTCTTTGGACTCTACCAATCCGCTTAGCTCATCTTCTCGAATTCTCGCTCCAGTCTCTACAGCATGTCTGGGTTTAGGCACACCGCTGTTGTCTCATTTATCTTCTTGCATATACCCTCCCCCATTTTCTTCATTCCATCAAGGACAACTCATTAATAAAGATCACATAAAAACACCATGAGTATCAAAGAAAATTAAAAATATTCAAATTCTCCCTTCTAGAATCCTTAAACACAGATGTCTAGAATCAATGATACTCCTGGTATTAAAATGTTTCTTTTCCTGCAAATGTGCCCAAATGAATAACCTTGAAGGTAAAAAAAATTTTTTGAACTGGATCCATTTGGAATTTCCAGCTTAGTGAGGTCTGTGTTCCACAGTAGTTGACCACCTGACCTTCAAGGAAGTACCAGGAGAGCTAGAGTCTATTAGTGAAACTCATTAAAAGAGGCCCTCAGAGGTATCACTCCAGTCAATTTCATAGCTTCTATCCACTATCCCAATTGCTGTAAAATTTTATATGCCTTAAATAGAGATTAAGCGCAGGTTTGGGTGGGAAATCACTTGTCCAAGTCCAAGACCAGCCAAGAGGTGTGTATGGAAGTAGAAAATGTTGTCCAACTCTGTGCTTTGGGTAAGACACTGGCAGTGAGTATTTCAATGACTGAACTATGTCTGAGGGCATCATGTCCCTTTTAGGCTTGTGAAGCCACCTTCTCTCTCCCTGCCCACAGGCCAACAACACAGGGGTCCCCAAGCCATGGACCTTCATAAAATCAATTACCCCATAATTGGGACAACACTGTCCATTGAATAACTCTATTTTCTCAGGAAATAACGACTGCCACTTAAGATAATAGAGTCAAATGAATTTCAGTTTTCAAAACAGATCTTAACTCTACAGAAATAGATTTTAAGAAACCTAGTCATTTGGGACAGAAGAAAAAATAAACATTTCTTGACCTGCTACTTTTTAAAACTTTTTAAAGTGTTTTTTGTTTGTTTGTTTGTTTTTACTCCGACTTCAGTGGTTTCTTGGAATCCATTCAAGCCATTTCAACACAGCCAGTTAAATCCCATGCCATCCAAAGTGTACAGACCAAAGTAATTTCAGAGAAATCCAAGGGGCAGAGATTATCCATTTGATCACTTTTCTATTTGAAGGAGAGTCACCACTTTGTTCCTACAATAAATCCAGCTTTTGTACTGCGGTTGTTATTGAAGTTGGGAGGGGACCAGGAAGGAATGAACTGTGGCCTTTGAAGCAATATTAAGTGTTGGAAAAATAATCTATATTTGTTACAATTTCAGACTGAAGATGTAGCGGACCATACAGTCAAGGAGTGAAGGACGCCCTTTCTTCCAGAATAAATGCTCTCCTACTGAGGGTCCAAGGAGAAAGAGTGACAGGTGCAAAGCCCACCATCTCCATGGTGGCATGAAGAGAGAAATCCAGTGGCCTCTCATGATTCCTTTCCCTTAAATCTATAATTAGGGAACTCTTACAACATTCAACCTCTCTATGATTTTTCAGATCCCTGATTTTTTTTCCATAGTCAGATCGCTTTCTATTGTGCTCTACATTGGGTGGCAGAATTTAATAGGAATTCTGCCAAAGAAGAATGCATTCAGGGGAAAGGAAAAGGAAGCAAACATTTCTTTAAAATGTTACAACAATGAAGGGTCTGGTCAAAGTGTCATGTAAGGAATTACTGAGGTTAGAGAAGAAATTTAGCCAAGAGAAGACTCTATGGGATAGTTCTTCTGTGTGGAAGAGAAAAAAGACTTATCTTGTACACCCCCTCAAGACAGAACTAGGATTAATATTCAACATAATAGGAAGATTTTACTTTATTTTAAGGGGAAAAAACTAGAGTTGTCTAATCTTTGAACACGCTACATAAATAAGGAGTGAGCTTTTCAACACTGGAGGTATTTTAATAGAAACTAGATGATTCCTTGTCAGGGATGTTGCTAAGGGAATGTCTCCTTGGAATAACGTTTGAATAATATTTCCAACTACAACATTCCCTAAGTGCCAATCAGCACCGGTAATTATGATTAAAGTTTTTCAAAATAAAAAAGCTGGCACCAAAGCAACAAATTTATACAACACTGTTTTTAAAGTAGAATTATTCACTTATTCATCCACTCATCAGATAATTCTCTGAGCCCCTAGAATATGTCTGTATGATTTTAGGCACCACAGTACAGTGACAGAAAGGTGGATAAGGACACTACCTTCATGGCACCTGAATACTTGGGAGGGTACCACACAACAAATACTTTTACAAATACTACATCTGGTAATTTTGGCAGTGACAAATTCCATAAAGAATATAAAAATGAAGTAATAGAATAAAGATTGACGGGGGGAGCTACTTTAGCCGGGGTGAGTAGGGAGGGCCTACCTTGGAAAATGTCATTTGAGCTAAAGACTTGAATGAATAGAAAAAAAAAAAAACTGGCCTTGCTGAAGTCTGGGGAAGAGAGTGGAAAGGCTCCTGAGGCAGAAGGGATCTTTATCCCGAAATAGAATGAAGGCCAGGTATCCTTACGAGGATGGGTTAGAGAGAAAGGCAGGTCATAGGACTGTATAGACTGAGGTAAGGCATTTGGATTCTACTCCTATTGCAGGGGAAGCTCCCAGAAAGTGATAAGTGAGGGAGTGATATGGTCTGGTTCACGTTTTTAAATTACTCTGGCTGCTATGTAGAAAGTGGCTATCAGGAGCCAAGGGTGAGTGCAGGAGGTCTAGTCAGGAATCGATCACAGAGGTCTAGGCGAGAACTAATGAGGGCTCAGGCGGTAGCATAATTCAAGTAGCGTGTTGACTATTCTTTAGACATTGAGGCAGACCACCAGCCTGAATGCTCTTCAAAATAGAAATGACTTAATGGTGTGTGTGTGTGTGTGTGTGTGTGTGTGTGTGTGTGTGCATTTACACATATAAATGTATATACACATTACACTTGAGGAGTGTATGCATAGTATTTTTAGAACTGGGACAAGAAGTTGAGTAGAAAGCAATCTTTGATATGCAAGCCTGGATCAAATTGATGGAAAATTTAACAAAAGACAGAAAAACATCTAAGTTTTTGTTTTATTTGCCTCAAAAACACTCTCCCAGTTTTCCAAGGAAAGTCAAAAACCCTTTGTGTCTCGTTACATGATTAGATTTAACTGATAAGGAAATTGGTGTTTATGACCCTGTGGGGATGGACTTTCTTCTCCAGCTGTGAGAAGACAACATGGGAACAAACTACAGACTAAATCTGGCCACCTTCTCAGGACCCATCCCAGAGTCACACAGAACTAGTAACATAACAAGCGACAGGCTCCTCCAGTTTATTGAATGGGGGAGAAATAAAAAGCTAACTTGCAAGTATTCATTCTCATTGTTTGGTATTTTACTTTGGGGGAATATTCGGTTGTTTGGAAACTGCAGGTGATAGGACCCTTTTGAACCAAGATTGAAACGTTGGTTTATTTGCAGATGGCTAAGCCATCAATTATTTGGCTGTAGGTGGAAAGTCTTTGCTTAAATCATCAGTGCTCCCAAGTGTAATCCTACCTGTGTTAAGCAGGGGAATCCTATTTTTCTTCTGTGATTTGATATTGAGAAATAACCTGAGCGGATAAGCTTTGTAACAGCACTAGAAACCCCGGTTACATCTAACCAATGAGAACCCCTGGATTCAATAGCTAGACTCAGGCTCATGATCAGTGTGTGTGATGACCAAGGAAATGTGGCAGGACCGAGATCACTCACAGAGCAGAGCAAGAAAACAGAGCAGTTGAACCAAACAATAAGGAAGGGTGTGGGAGGGGTGTGGAAGAGGGAATCAATGAAATAAAGAGACTAGCCAGTTCCCAAATTTTAAAGTTCTTCCTTGACGATATTTTTCAATTAATTTCAAAGTGACAGCAAACTCAGGAGAGCAGTTTTTCCTAAAGGCTCTGTGCTCACACAGATCAAACCCACAGTGGTCCTGACCCTTGCATCTTGAAAACTCCTTCCCTCCCATTCCATTGTTAAAACCTTAAGGAGAACTGTTATCATTTAATATCTATTGAGAGGTTTCAACTTGAGAGCTGTTCAAAATACCCCTCCCCTCCTTCTTCTTTTTCCATGTGGCCTGGTCTACTCTTTTCCTGTTCACATTTCTCACCTTCTTCCAAAAACAGTTGGGAGTTCCAGTCAATAGTAAGGATGGTAGTGTAGCCATGTAAGAGGGAAGTTCCTACACTTAGAGGTATTAACCCTTTTTATGCCATCTTCTTGCTGGGTCCTCATTTGGCAGAAGGGGCAAGGGAGTTCTCTGGAGTCTCTTTCATAAGGGCACTAACCCCATTCATGAGGGCTCCACCCTCATGATCCAATCACCTCCCAAAGGCCCCAACTTCTAATACCATCACATTGAGGGTTAAGATCTCAAAATACGAATCTTGAGGGGACAGAGACAGTCAATCCATAGAAGCAGGTTATTTTCAAACACAGATAGGAGGAAATACGAAATCAAGCTCCATTATAATTGACTTTCACTAAGAAATCTCAGCTTAAACTACAGACAAAAAGGCTGACCCAGGCAATAAGATTGAACACCAAATGTATGTGCATCAATTTGAAAAATCATGATATTGAAACTCAGACTAAGTATAGGACACTTAACTTCCAGGTCCAATGGCCTAGAATCTGTTAAAAAAAAAAAAATTCAGCCAAGTAAATACCAAGATCGAATTGGCTTTATTCAATGATTCATGAATCGGGCAGCATCCCAGCTACCAAATAGAAGAGCACTCAGAAAGGGGGTACAAAATCAAAGGTGTTTATAGGCAGGAGGCTGAGGCAAGGAAGCTATTAGCAATAGCAAAGAAAAGATTGTTTCTGGCCAGGTCACATTCTTTTGGAGGGAAGGGTGAGGGTCTATCATGCAGACCATCCCTTCTTCCTTTGGGGTGGGTAATGGAGAGGGCCCATGTGACATATTACCTCATTGGTGCTGACCAGAAAATTCCAGACTGGCCGATTAAGACTACATTCCTGGGAAGGTCAAAACTGCAAATTAGGTCAGGTATTCGATCTAGGTATGGTATCATGGGTTTTAGCACAGGTGACACCATTTTGAGCCTGCAGTTTTCTCTTTAATAGTCCTAATCCTGTGCAATCTATGGGAAAGCCATCAAACCTCACAGGACCTCAGCTTCATCTTCTATAAAATGGGACAAGAGTTCCTACCTTGTAAACAAGGTAAGAATCATAGGTAAGACTCAAAAAGAATAGCATAATGGAATAGCATAATGGAATATAGAGCCTAAGTAGTGGTCTTCATGCTGGGACATGGACCACATAGTACAGAGGACATGCAGGGGACCATTGCAGTCAGGGTTTAACCAGAGAAGCAGAACCAATAGAGATTCGTTCCAGGGAATCGGCCACGTGCAACTGTGGAGCTAGATAAACAGTCTCTGTCTCTACATCTGATGCTGGAGCTGGATGTCTACAGGGCAAAAGAGAAGATAGCTGTAAAATAAAGGATATCAAGGGCACGCTGGAAGCCACAGGCCCGAGCTGAAACCCCTCAAGGGTATATAAAACCTGTGCCTGACCTTGGTGACGGACAGAAGCTGGACCCTTCGTCACAGAGCTAAACACACATACACCTGGCCCAGGAGTCAGAGAAACTGAAGCAGGGTCCAGGGGAAGGAGAGTGTTGCAGATCTAGCTGCTGTTTCACACCAATCATGCAGTGACTCAGCAAATCGGCCACCATACATGTGAGCTGCAGGAGGGCTACTGCTTCCCTTTAGTCCTCGAAATCTCCCAAGAATTTTCCCTTGGTTCCTCTGTCACCAGAAACATACAAGAAAATGAATTCTGGGAAATGTGGTTCAGCCTAGCCAAGTTGACACACTGAAAAAACATCACAAATCTCTCAATTACTGTCAAGGAGGAAGAAATTTTCCTCCACCCTTCTACCTTCTTCTGGCTGGTCTAAGAATAAAATTGGCATGAGGCAGATTAATATGAGAAAGCAAACAGAAGTTTAATAACATGTATACATGGGAGAGGCCCAGGAGAATGGACTAACTCGCCAACCTGGCCAAAACCCTCACCTTAAATACCATCTTCAGCTAAATACAAAAGAGGATGTTGAGGGTAGGGGTTTGGGGCTTCAAAGGGGAGGAAGGCCATTCACATGAAGATGGAAAAGCAAATGTTTGGTAAACAAATGTTTGCTAAGCCACACAGAGACAACAGGACACAGAGTGGACTCTGATCTCTAGGACCTGCCTAGAGTTTCCCCTACCACACTTAGCCCAGATTCTGTGCAGATATCTCTGGTGAGAGGTCTATTACAAAACAGACCCTCTATCTAAATTCTGTAAGCAGCTAAGGGGGAAGGTCCAAGTTTCTTCTTGAGTCTTTTGGGCCTTTATTGTTTTCAGCTCAAAATAATCCACATGGCAAAGAGGTATTTTGGGCGGCAAATTTTGCTTCCTTGCAGTACACCTGGGAAATTGACATAGTCATTTTCACATTGTTATCCAGACCGATGTCACCGGGTTCTAAAGCACCGGCACTGCAGTGGTAAAGAGCAAGAACTTTAAAGTCTTCCCGACACAAGTTTAAATCCCAGGTTTACCACTTTCTTGTTTAGGGACGTTGAGCAACCAAAGTATTGAACTCTCTGTGCCTCAGTTTCCACATCTGTAAAACTGGAATTATGGTACCTGCCTCATCAGTCGGATCAAAGATTAAGGGAGATAGTGCAGGTAAAATGCCAAGAATACCACCTATTATGTTGTCAGTGCTCAGAAAGTGATAAGTTATTCTGACGGTCCCCCACTGTCAGTTCTTAAGAGCTAAGTACATTAGAATCAAACATCTGAAGGGGTTCCCAGAGATCTCTTTCCACTGCTCAGCCACGGTGTGTGCTTAAGGGGAGTGCAAAAGAAGTATTCAGAGGACATTCTTGAGGCAAATAAGAATGGAAACAATTTATACGTCAAATCATAGAGGCTGACTATTTTCATATTTTCCCAGCTGCCAGAGATATTTGCGGAAAGAACACAGGTATTTTTGAAGCATCATGCTTCCAAGTTGACTTACATAGTAGGTTCCTCAGAAAAAGGATTTCATAGGCTAGCCAAATTGCGTTGGACAATATATGTTAAGAAATCGAGTTATGAGTATGGACTCACACTCTGGGGACAGACTGCCTAGGTTCAAATCCTGGCTCTGTCGTTTATTATGCTTAGGCAAGTTATGTAAACTCTATCTCTTGGTCCACACCTGTAAAATGGGAATGACACTAGCATCTATGTCATAGACTCCCTGTGAGAATTAATGAGTTAAAATACATAAAATGTTTAGAACGGTGAGCATAGTAATCACCGGGTAAGTGCTTGCCATTATCACTGTTGTGGTCATCATCTTTGTCATCGCCCACAGAGCTCTCATCTGCTTTCAGCCAGGAATTAGAACCTGTAAACTCAGGTCTATCCACACCCAACAAGAAGCATAAAAGCAAGCAAAGAAAACTTGACCTCCACCCAGGGACCAGCATTCAGCTCTCTAACATCTGTATTCCTACTTCCTATAATCTACCTGCTCCTTCTGCCTTGGTAGCCTTCTCTGGACTTGACTCCTCACCTGCCCAGACCTGGGCCAATTCTCTTATCTTTAGCTGGATTTCAAGACCTTCTTCCTGGCCAGCTGCAGCCAGCTCCCATTCACACTCCAGAGCAATAGTCCACGACAAAGGACTTCTGTGACACCTTTGTGCCTAAAGAGAATTGGTGACATCATTTTCCATGACCTATGTTAACAAGTCAAAATAATGGACTATTTCACAATCTCATTGTCCTAAAGAGAATGCAATTCTTTAAGCGCTTTGCTCACCCATTGCAAAGCATCAGATGATTGCAAACTGAGCCCTGCCTCTCTATAAAAACCATAGCTTTTCTCAAACGTTTGCTTTTCCATACTTGCACCTGCACTTCACCATAATAATAAAAACTAAAGAAGTTTAAATAGCGGTGTGTCTAATTCAGAACACAGATGCTTAAGGAAAGATTTCTGTTTTTAAAAGAGATTCCTATAAGTGATTTAGCAAATTTGAGCATATAACCTGTCCAAAGTGCTAGCACACTTTGCTTCAAGCAGCCAATTTTGCAGGCAAAGCTGTGGTTTTCTTCTTCCTTCTGTGAGTTGCGGCTGCCATTTCCTCATGGCCCAGCGCTCAGTGATGCACGAACCAGGGATGTATTTCTCATTTATGCATAAAAGTGGTTTCCTTGAATTACGACGAGCCCCAAAGTTCCAAGAGGCTCACAGCCTGGGTGGCCACACAGGTATAAGTGCATAAAAGTCTGTTCTCAGCATGGCTCAAGGCGTGAATGTATTCACTTCAAACAGCTCATCTCTCTGGGAACATGCTACACAGCACTGCATCGGGGAGAGGCATATTTGTGGTCGTAATGTACTACGGCAATGGCACAAGGAGACATACACCAAGAGGAGTTAGAAAACCGAAGAGCAAGAAAAATCCAGCTCTTTATAGGACAGGATCCCCCACCCCCACCACCCTGCTCTGAACCATCTCAGCTCCTTGGAATTCAACAGAAATGCCAAAAGGGAGGTTGTGTCTGTGAACCTAACCATAAGCCCAACAGTAGCAGACATTAAAATCTACCCTTCCAAAAGAATAAAAAATAAATATACAGAGATTTTTGGGAAAAGGGCCTCAACTTTTGGTTAATTGCACCAAATAAAGAGTCCTCTAGAGGTGAAAGCTCTCACCCTTTTAAGACTGGGAGTAGGAAGGCTCCCGCGGGCAGTGCAGGGCTGCTGCGGTGGTGTGTGTACATCAGGATCTGAGGGGAGCGAGTCAGCACAGCCCACAGCTGGCCCCAAGCTCCCCCGCCCTGACCAGAGACGGAGGACCACTGCCACCAGATGAGTCACCTCTGCTCTACTGGAACAGAGGACGAGGAACGGAGAAGAATCTGGCCACCTGGAATGAATGCAAGTTCTTTGAATTCAGCAGATTCATTTTCTCTTCTGAGCAGGTCCTGGGGTCCCAGAAACTTGCTCTTCTAAGAGCCAAGAGGACTTCCCTGGCGGTCCAGTGGTTAAGACTCTGAGCTTCCACTGCAGGGGGCACGGGTTCAACCCCTGGTCAGGGAACTAAGATTTCGCATGCCACGAGGCATGGCCAAAAATTAAAAATAAAAAAATAAAAACCAAGAAAACTTTTAAAAGGTTATAACCGTTTGCCTGGAAAAATTAACCAGTTTCCTATAAGCAGTATGTCTTATGCTCCTTTTTCCTCCTATGCACCTAGGAATAGAATTATTATTGATTATAAAGTACATATTTGCCTATTAAAATAAAATTGCCCAACGGAGCAATGCCATGATAAGTCATTATGAATGCATGAATTTGATTCTGTCTGGTTATATGTGCACTTGGACTAAAATTGTCTACAGATGTATTTTTGACTAAAGAATAGATACGCCCATAAAGAGTTGCCAGGAAATCTTTGAAAATAGAAATGTATCTTTCTAGTGCTTGGGAGCTCATTATTTCCAAGAGCCCTGAGATGAATGATTTAGTAGAGAAACAATGTGTATTTATGGAGGGCTTAATGGGTGAAGGATGTGGAAGAAATATAAGACACGACCTCTGCCCTCCATCAGATTCCAATTCAGGGAATTGATTCAAGAATTTAATTTTTTATTTATTAGATTTTCTTAAAATGAGGCCACCTGTACAATATACAGGATCCAGGAAGTCCCAGTCTCACTTTGGGCCGGGGAAGCAGACTGTGATAAGACCCTGTGGTCAGGTGACGCTCCTCCCTCAGAGCTGGGGCAGGACTGAACTTTAGATATCTTGGCTCATTCATGCAACTTGCAAAGGGGATTTGCCCAGGATTGAGCAACCTCTAAGGAAAGTTAAGTAGTCACTCTTCCTTTTCTTTCCACTGTCTTCCCATGCCACGACTGTCCTTTGCTCCTTCATCATACTTACACCAGCATCCGGACACACACACACACACACACACACACACACACACACACACACAGAGTTTCCAGGGTCTTGGATTACGCTTCTCAGTTGTCTCAGCCCTTCTACAGGAGGTCTCGCTGGAATGAGTTCAGCATCACCAGCTCCTTCTCCAAGGTCCTCACAGACTTTGTCCCACCTCCTCCCTTCCCCCAGTCGGAGGAGAATCAGAGGCAAGATGGGAGGTCTCTCTGAGTCCTCCAATCACACTGTCCGTGTAAGTAACCCTAGTATGTCTGTGTCTAGGTCCTACCCTAACCTGAACAAAATGTGAACAAACATCTCCACTAAACGGTAGAGATTCTTCACTCTGTTGGTTTGGGTAGAGATGAGAATATGCCCAGACGGCCAAGAGCACCCTGGGGGTTGCCCAGACCAGGTCTAAATAGCAAAGGACTGCCGGTGGTTTAAGTAACAGCAGGAAGTTACTTCCTGTGCCCTGAGATCCCAGGGAAAGTTAGAGCCCGCGGGTCCATCCCTCTGTGGGCAGAATGCTGTGCCCTGAGATCCCAGGGAAAGTTAGAGCCTGCGGGTCCATCCCTCTGTGGGCAGTGAAGCGCTTCTAAATCAACATGGCTGGGTCTTGACCCTGGCCACCCACTCCTCCACACAGCTTCTCCTCTTGGCTTCCATGACACCACGCCCTCCGGGTTTTCATCTCTATCTCCACTAACAACAAAAATAGCAGCAGCAACAACAATCATTTTTATAAGTTATAATAATAACAGATTTATTGAGTGCTTCCTCTGTCCCGGACCTCGTGCTCCCTATATTTCCATGCATTACCCCCAGCCCTAAGCCCTGACTTCTCACTTCATTCTCCCTCATGGACTTAAAAGCCACCTGTACACTAATCATTCCCAAATTGCTATCTCCACCCAGACCTCGTTCTTTGCACTCCAGACCCACAATCTAACTGCCTAGTTGGCAACTCTTCTTGAATATTTCCCAGGCATCTCAAAGTGAGCTTCTCATTTATCTTCACACGACAGCCACTTCTCCAATATTCCTGGCTCAGTAAATGACACCATAAGGACAGGAATGTAAGGGTCATTCTGACACTTTCCTCCCCCCAAACCCTCACACCCTATCCACCACCAACTTTGTCACGACCACGCCGTACCCCCGACCCCCTCCCTTCCCCGGACACCTCTCTCACATGGACCAGTGCCATCACCTTGGAACCATCCTTCCTACTTTTGTTCATGGCCCAGTGTCAACCTCTTCTCCACAAAGCAGTCAGAATAATCTTTTCAAAGTAAATAAACTTTTCAAAATAAGATAGTTATTATTATGTGAAGCCCTTCCGGCGGCTTCACACGGCCCTTAGGAGAGAATCAAGAATCTTCATGCGGCCTCTGCCCACCTGTGCAGCCTCAGCTCTCACCATCTCCCCCTGCTTCACTTTGCTTCAGCCATGATTCCCTCTCCCAAGCCCTCCAAGACCATCCTCACCTCAGGATCCTCCCACAGGCTGCTCTCTGTGCTCTCTTGATGTTGGCCTCCCTCCCTAGACTCTACCCTTTATTATTTTTTAACCAAAAGAACATGCAAAAATGTAGTTAGTCAAAAATGGGGAAAGGAGAACAGGGATAGGGGGAAGATTATGTGATTTAAATTCCTCAGCTTTCATAAAGGGCAATTACCACTTAAAATTGAAAAAACATGAAACAGAGGAACAAGGCTTCAAAACATAAATGGCAAATAGGTTACCACTGGGAATGGGACAGGTATCAGGAATGCAGCAGATTTACCTTTCATTTTATACACTTCTATACTTTTGAATTTTTATTGACATGTGCCTGGCTAATGTTAACAATAAATAAAATGAGATTGGAGGAAAATAGTAATGTTAATTTAAAAATTCCTACCTGGCTGTAACCCAGGGTTTGGTGTGCACGTTGAGACCACTTCCCCAGTTGCCATGTTTGTCAGAAGACGGAGGCACAAGTCCCCTTTCCGGTCCCAGCTCCTCTGCAGTCGCCCCAATGTGGTAGGGCTCAGATCCACAGCACCCGCCTATGTACCTGACCCCCAAGCTGTAGGCCTCTCTGGGGTATTTTTGAATAGACTCTACCCTTTATGAGGGGAAGGACTGTGTCCACCGGCTCAACACTGCATCCACAGAGCTAGCACAATGCCTGCCGTATGGGTATTCAGTACATATTTGCTGAATACATGAATACAACTCAGGTCTTTTAAATATTCAACACAGGTCTTTTAAAGGTCTGTTATATGCGAGGTACAGACACAGACACGGGAACCTCTCCACAGGTAAGATGCAGCACCCACTTCCAGTGTGTGGTTTTTTCCCCCAAGCCAAGCCATTCTTTGACGCCAGCACGGGGTCCTACAATTCAACTCAATTCTGACACCATCAACCCAGAGGTAGCCCCAGATTCTACAGGTTAAGGGCTCAGACCCTCAAGACTGCCCCTACTTCAGATGCCAATCGCCTGTCCAGGTTGTCTGTCACCCATGCTTCTGACCCATCAGTTATAGGTTGTAGCGTCCAATGACCCCCTTCTTGGGTTTGATTAATTTGCTAGAGTGGCTCACAAAACTCAGAGAAATATTTTACTTCCTAGATCAGTCGTTTATTATAAAAGTATATAGCTCAGGAGTAGCCAGATGGAAAAGATACATAGGGCAAGGGATGTGGGAAGGGGCACGGAGTTTCCAGGCCCCCTCCTGGTGAGCCACTCCCCCGAATCTCTACATGTTCACCAAGCTGGAAGCTCTCCAACCATGTCCTTTAGGGATTTTATGGAGGCTTCATTACATAGTCATGATTGATTAAATCATTGGCCATTGGTGAGTGCGTCAACCTGCAGTCCCTCTCCCCTACCCCGGAAGTCAGGGGGTGGGACTGAAAGTTCCAATCCTCTAATCACTGGGTCCCTTGGAAATCAGTTCCCATCCTTAAGATACCTAGGTGTTTTCCAAAAGTCCCCTCATTAGTATAACAGAAGACACCTTCGTGGCTCTCATCATTTAGGAAGTTCCAAAGGTCTTAGGAGCTCTGTTCCAGGGATGGGAGCGAAAGCCAAATATATATTTCTTATTATAAATCACAGCATCACAGTAGGTCAGCTTACATATGGCAGCTAACTTCCCCAACAACACACAAATAAAAGGGCAAAAGAGTAAGAGACAGAAGCTGGTCTTTTGGAAACCTAATCTCAAAAGTGTCATCCAATTACTTTTGCTATATCCATTTATTAGAAGCAAGTCACTGGATTCAACCTACACTCAAGGGGAGGAGATTAAACCAGGGCATGAATACCAGGAAGCAGCGATCACTGGGGGCCATCTCAGAGGCTGCCTACCAGAGTGCCTGTCACTCCGTGTTTGTATATATAAATCTGTCTCCTTGTCGTTAAAGCTGTATAGTATTCTAAAGTAGAAATGTAGCAATTAGATATTTGAAAAATTCCCTATTATTGGATAGTTAGGCTGCTTATAATTTCCCACTAATTTTGCAGTAATCATTCTTAAACACATATATTTTCACACTTATTCCAACTATTTCTGAGGGATCAGTTTCTGGAACTGACACTGCTGGGCCAAATGATCTGCACAAATTTAATGATTCATATATGTTGCCAAATTGCCTCCCACAAATGTTGTACCAATTTCTCTGTCAACAATTTCTATTACTTTACATATTAAACATTGAAATGTTTTCTATTGCACTTTTCCACTACGTAAGAAACACTGGGATGGTGTCACCTTCTCCTCATGGCCTCTTCCCCAGTGTTCCTTCACTAACTCCTCTGGTCAGGTATTTGATGATCTGAAGATATGACCTCTCTAACTGTGTACTTTACTTAATTCCTCCCCTTTTCACAGCTTTTCTTCTTTTTCAGAAAGATGATGGTGAAGGAAGTATTAGCTAGGACAGGCTAGGTTATGCTGCAGTAGCAAACAAAACTAGATATCTCAATGGCTTACACATGAACATATATTTCTTGCTCACACAAAGTCCGTTTAGGTTTTGAAGACACTCCGTAACAGCTTTGTTCCCCATGGTGATCCAGGGCCACCAGCTTCTATCAGGTGGTTCTGCCACATCAACACGTAGTCCCCTTGGTTGAAGTAGGGGAAGAAGAGAGAGCTGAAGGGTTAAGTAAGAGCTTTTAACCACCTCAGAGAGGAACTGACACATCATTTCACTCACAGTGCTTTGACCAGAAAGAGTCATGTAGCCCCACTCAAAGATTTTGGTGAACATTCAATTAGTAATTGCATTTTGAACTTTAGTAGATATTGAGTATCTAATACCAATAAACATTTATTATTAATAAGTTATAATAATTGATACTAGTAGACATATGCTGATAAATATATATTGATAAGT
This sequence comes from Leucopleurus acutus, assembly GCF_964270905.1. NCBI lineage: Eukaryota > Metazoa > Chordata > Mammalia > Artiodactyla > Delphinidae > Leucopleurus > Leucopleurus acutus. The sequence goes on from NC_139142.1 coordinate 46,763,819, forward strand.
AATTTAGTTCATATCTATTAAATTATATCTCTGTCACAAAGCACCACAGGTAAATACACTTTTACGAAGAACAGAGGCCTCTCTCCGTGGGCCCAGATGTTGTCAGCAAATCAGCAGGCTTGCCGTGACTTTGGTCTTCTCGGGAAAGTCATATAAAAATAGAAAAGTAAAATTGTAAGTCTGTAAACTTGCACTGCTTCGTACAGACAGACATATGCCACTTCGCTCCACATGTTGAAATGGCTGTTGCCAGATGATGTATTTTTTAAGTGGACACAACTTGGCAGTGGACTTTTCCACCTCTCCTGTTTCTAATCATCCATTGCCTGGGCATGTCAGGGTCAGGCTTAAAGACTTGCTAGAACTGGAGTCAAGATTTACGAGAACGAGATGTAACCAGGCCTCTCCCAGAGGTTTGGGAAGAACAGCTGGAGTCTGGCCCTTAGCATCATGACAAGGACTATTAAAAACTAAAGCAGCTTTTTTTTTTTTTCTCTTTTTAAAGATGAGTATAGAAAGGCAAAAAGTACTCCAAAGGACTATCAAAGGCATCCTCAGAAGGGGCACCTTTAAAGCAAAAGATGGTAATAGCTCTGGCTCACTGCCTCACTCACATTTCAAACTCTTTGTAAACAAGAGGCAAAAATTATTAGGTTTGAGCCGTGGATTTTCCCCCTTGACCCATTCCTGAATGGAGTTGAATCATTCCCACTCGAAGCAGCGAGGGGCTGTTTTTTTCTCCAGGCTCCACCCTGTGCTGATGTAATGCGCCCCGGCTGTGTTTTTCTGATGAGTGTGCTAGGGAGGGTCTTCGCCAGGAGGAGGGGAAGCTGCTGCCCAGGCTCCTGGGATGGATGGCAGGGAGAGAGGAGGCCCAGGTGCACAGATGCCTGCAGCGGAAGGACTGACAGCTCACGCTGAGCACTGCAAAGCTCACCTTGTCCATCCTCCTCTTATCCCACCACAATCACCCCCTGCCCCCTGCCCCCCTCCCCCCGGTCCTGTCATCCCCTCCAAGACCATCATTCACCCCTGAGGGCTCACCACTCACCCCAGAGAGCTCTATTCTCTTGAAACTTGTTCCTGCGGCCACACCTCCCTTCCTATTAGGCCTTAGACAAGGATGTCCCCAGCCCACGTGTGTCTGCAGGCTCCCCGCCCAGGTTCACCTCCTAAGGAAGGGGAAGCCTGAAACAGACAACCCAGGATCTTCTTCTGGCCCTCTCTAATGGGCAGCCCTGTCGTCTTCTCAATGGGACTGTTTTTTGGTTTTTTTTTTAACTGCTTGATTTACTTTTAATGTTGAATTTGTATTTGTGAACGTGTCAGAAGACTGGGCAGAGAGCAAGTTTTAAATGAAATAAAAAGAAAAGCATTCCATTTACTCAGTCCCTCACCCCCTCCACCTCACCTTCCCACCCCACCTCTAAACACACAATTTTCCTCACTCCCAAGTCACTTCTTTAATGCCTTTACTTTTCCTATTGATTTCTACTGTTTTGTGCTACTTGGGAATTATTTTAATGTAAAGAATTAAGCATACAGTTTCTTAAAAGAATATGAGAACAATATATACAGATAAATTTTTGCAAGTAATTTCTTAAACTCTCCAGGGTACTTCATAAAAATTGTAAGTAAGTTTGGTATTTTGAAGTAATTTTACTGTCTTTTACGTGAAAGCAACTTTAGTGAAAGACTGTGACTAAAGACATTATGTTCCTAATGGGTCAGTGGGAAAAGTAGGAGCATCACCGACTCCTTGAACTTAAAGAAAATTGTTTTCTTAAATTTTCTGAGGCTTGATTTGTGACCCAAGATGTGATCTATCCTGGAGAATGTTCCGTGTGCACTTGAGAAGGAAGTGTATTCTGCCACTTTCAGGTGGAATGTTCTATAAATATCAGTTAAATCTATCTGGTCTATTGTGTCATTTAAAGCTTGTGTTTCCTTATTTATTTTCTGTTTAGGTGACCTGTCCATTGGTGTAAGTGAGGTGTTAAAGTCCCCCACTATTATTGCGTTACTGTTGATTTCCCCTTTCATGGTTGTTAGCATTTGCCTTATGTACTGAAGTGCTCCTATGTTGGGTGCATAAACATTTATAATTGTTATATCTTCTTCTTGGATTGATCCCTTGAGCATTATGTGGTGTCTTTCCTTATCTCTTGCAAGAGTCTTTATTTTAAAGTCTATTTTATCTGATATGAGTATTGCTGCTCCAGCTTTCTTTGATTTCCATTTGCATGGAATATCTTTTTCCATCCCTTCACTTTCAGTCTGTATGTGTCCCTAGGCCTAAGGTGGGTCTCTTGTAGACAGAAGATATATGGGTCTTGTTTTTGTATCCATTCAGCCAGTCTCTGTTTTTGGTTGGAGCATTTAATTCATTTACATTCAAGGTGATTATTGATATGTATGTTCCTATTAACATTTTCTTAATTGTTTTGGGTTTGTTTTTGTAGGTCCTTTTCTTCTGTTATGTTTCCCACCTAGAGAAGTTTCTTTAGCATTTCTTGTAAAGCTGGCTTGGTGGTGCTGAATTCTCTTAGCTTTTGCTCATCTGAAAAGCTTTTCATTTCTCCCTCGAATCTGAATGAGATCCTTGCTGGCTAGAGAAATCTTAGTTGTAGGTTTTTCTCTTTCATCACTTTAAGTATATCCTGCCACTCCCTTCTGGCCTACAGATTTTCCGCTGCTGAAAAATCAGCTGATAACCTTATGGGGAGTTTTTTGTATGATATTTTTTGTTTTTCTGTTGTTGCTTTTAATATTTTTTCCTTGAATTTAATTTTTGTTAGTTTGATTAATGTGTGTCAAAATAGTATCAAGCATCTTTTCTGAGCATAACGCCCTGAGATTGGAAATCAATTACAGGAAAAAAAAAATGTAAAAACCACAAATGCATGGAGGCTAAACAGTGTGCTACTAAATAATCAAGAGATCACTGAAAAAAAATCAAAGAAGAAATTAAAAAATACATAGAAACAAATGACAAGGAAAACACGATGACCCAAAACCTATGGGATGCAGCAAAAGCAGTTCCAAGAGGGAAGTTTATAGCAATTCAATCTCACCTCAAGAAACAAGAAAAATCTCAAATAAACAATCTAACCCTACACCTAAAGCAACTAGAGAAAGAAGAACAAAGAAAATGCAAAGTCAGTAGAAGGAAAGAAATCGTAAAGATCAAAGCAGAAATAAATGAAATAGAAACGAAGAAAACAATAACAAAGATCAATAAAACTAAAAGCTGGTTCTTTAAGAAGATAGACAAAACTGATAAATCCTTAGCCAGACTCATCAAGAAAAAAAGGGAGAGGATGCAAATCAATAAAATTAGAAAAGAAAAAGGAGAAACCACAAGTGACACCACAGAAATACAAAGGATTATAAGAGACTACTACAAACAACTATATGCCAATAAAATGGACAACCACGAAGAAATGGACAAATTCTTGGAAAGGTACAATTCTCCAAGACTGAACCAGGAAGAATTAGAAAATATAAACAGGACTATCACAAGTAATGAAATTGAAACTGTAATTAAAAATCTTCCAACAAACGAAAGTCCAGGACCTGATGGCTTTGCAGGACAACTCTACCAAACATTTAGAAAAGAGCTAACACCAATCCTTCTCAAACTCTTCCAAAAAACTGCAGAGGGAAGAACACTCCCAAATTCATTCTATGAAGCCACCATCACGCTAATACCAAAACCAGAAAAAGATATCAAAAAATAAAATAAAATTATAGACCAATATCACTGATGAACATAGATGCAAAAATCCTGAACAAAATACTAGCAAACAGAATCCAACAACATATTAAAAGGATCATACACCACGATCAAGTGGGATTTATCCCAGGGATGCAAGGATTCTTCAATATATGCAAGTCAATCAATGTGATACACCATATTAACAAATTGAGGAATAAAACCATATGATCATCTCAACAGATGCAGGAAAAGCTTTTGACAAATTTCAACACCCATTTATGATAAAAACTCTCCAGAAAATGGGCATAGAGGGAACCTACCTCAACATAATAAAGGCCATATACAACAAACCCACAGCAAATATCATTCTCAATGGTGAAAAACTGAAAGCATTTCCTCTAAGATCAGGAAAAAGACAAGGATGTCCACTCTCGCCACTATTATTCAACATAGTTTTGGAAGTCCTAGCCATGGCAATCAGAGAAGAAAAAGAAATAAATGGAATACAAATTGGAAAAGAAGTAAAACTGTCAGTGTTTGCAAGTGACATGATACTATACATAGAAAATCCTAAAGATGTCACCAAAAAACTATCAGAACTAATCAATGAATTTGGTGAGGTTGCACAATACAAAATTAATGCACAGAAATCTCTGGCATTCCTATACACTAATGATGAAAAATCTGAAAGAGAAATTAAGGAAACAATCCCATTTACCATCGCAAAAAAAGAATAAAATACCTGGGAATAAATCTACTTAAGGAGGCAAAAGACTTGTACTCAGAAAACTATAAAATACTGATGAAAGAAATCAAAGATGACATAAACAGATGGAGAAATATACCATGTTCTTGGATTGGAAGAATCAATATTGTGAAAATGACTATACTACCCAAAGCAATCTACAGGTTCAATGCAGTCCCTATCAAACTACCAATGGAATTCTTCACAGAATTAGAACAAAAAATTTTACAATTCAAATGGAAACACAAAAGACCTCGAATAGCCACAGCAATCTTGAGAAAGAAAAACGGAGCTGGAGGAATCAGGCTCCCTGACTTCAAACTATACTACAAAGCTACAGTAATCAAGACAGTATGGTACTGGCACAAAAACAGAAATATAGATCAATGATATACGATAGAAAGCCCAGAGATAAACCCACGAGCATATGGTGAACTAATTTACAACAACGGAGGCAAGAACATACAATGGGAAAAAGACAGCCTCTTCAATAAGTGGTGCTGGGAAAACTGGACAGCTACATGTAAAAGAACGAAATTAGAACACTACCTAACACCATATACGAAAATAAAGTCCAAATGGATTAAAGACCTAAATGTAAGGCCAGACACTATAAAACCCTTAGTGGAAAACATAGGCAGAACACTCTATGACATAAATCACAGCAAGATCCTTTTTGACCCACCTCCCAGAGAAATGGAAATAAAAACAAAAATAAACAAATGGGACCTAATGAAACTTCAAAGCTTTTTCACAGCAAAGGAAACCATAAACAAGACCAAAAGACAACCCTCAGAATGGGAGAAAATATTTGCAAAAGAAATAATGGACAAAGGATTAATCTCCAAAATATGCAAGCAGCTCATGCAACTCAATATCAAAATAACAAACAACCCGATCTAAAAATGGGCAGAAGACCTAAATAGATATTTCTCCAAAGAAGATACACAGATTGCCAACAAACACATGAAAGGATGTTCAACATCACTAATCATTAGAGAAATGCAAATCAGAACTACAGTGAGGTATCACCTCACACCTGTCAGAATGGCCATTATCAAAAAATCTACAAACAGTAAATACTGGAGAGGGTGTGGAGAAAAGGGAACCCTCTTGCACTGTTGGTGGGAATGTACATTGATACAGCCACTATGGAGAACAGTATGGAGGTTCCTTAAAAAACTAAAAATAGAACTAACATATACTAACATATGACCCAGCAATCCCACTACTGGGCATATACAGTGAGAAAACCATAATTCAAAAAGAGTCATGTACCACAATGTTCATTGCAGCTCTATTTACAATAGCCAGGACATGGAAGCAACCTAAATGTTCATCGACAGATGAATGGATAAAGAAGGTGTGGCACATATATACAATGGAGTATTACTCAGCTGTAAAAAGAAACGAAATTGAGTTATTTGTAGTGAGGTGGATGGACCTAGAGTCTGTCATACAGAGTGAAGTAAGTCAGAAAGAGAAAAGCAAATACCACATGCTAACACATATATATGGAATCTAAAAAAAAAAATGGTAGTGATGAAACTAGTGGCGGGGCAGTAATAAAGACGTAGACATAAAGAATGGACTTGAGGACATGGGGCAGGGGAGGGGGAAGCTGGGGCGAAGTGAGAGTAGCATGGACATATATACACTGCCAAATGTAAAATAGATGGCTAGTGGGAAGCAGCAGCATAGCACGGGGAGATCAGCTCAGTGCTTTGCAATGACCTAGAGGGGTGGGATAGGGAGTGTGGGAGGGAGGCTCAAGGGGGAATGGATATGGGGATATATGTATACATATGGCTGATTCACTTTGTTGTGCAACAGAAGCTAACACATTATTGTGAAGCAATTGTACTCCAATAAAGATCTATTAAAAAATAATAATAAAACTGTTAAGTAAATCTACATGGCTGCAAACCACTTATTTAAATTTAAATTCAAATGTATCCTGATCTATTCAAAGATTTCAACTTGTTCTCTGTTTGGTAGTTGATATTTTGGTACATATTCCCCTTGGAAAAGGGAGCAAAAGATGGTGGGACGCAGCTTCTTTCTTTGCTGGAGGCTAGAAGCTGTGTGTATTGTGCAAAACAAACAAAAAAGCCATTTTCTGGTTCTCTTTCATCATAAGCGGAGAGCATGACAGCTATGCATCAGGAAGTCTGCACAAATGATTAAAATTATTTAAAAAACACAGTTCACCTAAAACCATCTTTTTCTGTGGTGAGAATTTGGTCACAAAAATTTTTAATTTGATAATAGATAATAGCTTCACAAAATGCACCCTGAAAAGTCCTCTAATATTTTTGGTTGAAAACATTCGAACCTCCAAAAGAAAAATGTTCCTTATTACTAAACAAGGGGAAAAAATAAACCTATTTGACTTTATTAGCCTGAGATTTTTTAAAATGTAGGGGATTCTATCCTTTATAACACTTTGCCTTAGGGCCCTGTCTGCTCCTACCCCTTTGAGGATACCTGAATGGGTGTCTTCCAACCTAATAGGCATCCCTGCAGGGCTTTGCTCCTGGCTGCCCCAGAGGGGCACTGTGGTACCCCAGGGCTCCGCTAGCCTCGATATTTAGAGGCTTTTGTATGGCTTGGCTAATGGCATTGGCAGAAATCTGGAAGGTGGAAAGCCAAGTTCTTCTTCTGGGACAGGATTGTGGAGAAGACAGCAGAGCCGCTCCAGGTGAGATATTCCAGCTCTAGGGTGAACAACTGCCCAGTCCAGAGCCAATAACAGGGGAAACGCGGCCACCCAAGCCTTTCTGCTTCCTCTTCTGTTCCCTTCTCTTCACCTCCCTCATTTCTTTCCTCTGACTTGCCTCTCCTGTGCCCTTTCTTTTCCCTCTCTTATTTTCTCTCCCCCTTCATTTGTCCCTTATGCCTGCAAGTGGCAGCCACTGGCAAGACTTAATCCACTGGAGACCCCCAAATATGGACCTTCTGCTCCCTAAGGTAATTGAGGTTTCTTGAAGCCAAGTATCTTCAGCAATCAAATATTTACTGAGGATCTACTATATACCATGCCAGGTATTTGGTATTCAAAGTCCATCCAGCCTTTAGATCACCTATGTCTGTTTGGGGAGATAGTCATGCATGATTACAGATGGTTACAACCCAATGGGATAGCAAGGATGATGAAGATCACATATCAGTCAAGATTTGGTCAGGAAACAGAAGCCAGCCACTCTCTCTATATAAAAGATTTAATATAAAATTAGGGGAAAAACAGGCCTGTTGGAAGAGCTGAGAGATCAGACACCAGGAAAACTTCATTGTGAAGATGGCAAGCTGAGCACCTGAGTGTTGATGGGAGAACCGAGCTTTCCAGGAGTCTGCAGAGCGGGAGCCTGCAGAGAGGTGTGTGAAGCCCACACAAGCACAGAGTTGAGAGCTCAAGGAGAGGGCTGGGAAGCTGCCGTGACTGACCCCACACCTCACCGAGAACAGTGATCTCCACTTTACTTCCACACCCAAATGTCACATGAGTTCCTCTCATTGGCAAGGTTCAACTCTGGAGCTGTACAGGGGAAGTGATTCTAGTAAATAAAGTTCAAGCCTGAGACAGAAGTGGTGGTGGTGGGGCCAGCTGACTACAGAAAACCCACCCCAGGTAGGGAAAGGACGCTACAGAGCACAGAGAAAGTTAGAGGCCCCTAACCCAGGTGAGAGAGGAAGAGGAAGAAGGCGGAAACACTCCCTGGAGGACACTGCCTGAAATAGGTTAAAGAATAAGTCAGTTAACCAAGCCAAGAGACGAAAGGAGGGCACACCAGGCGGAAGGCACAGCACGAGCAGAGCCACGAAGAGGAGCTACAGCAAGGATGTACAAGGAATGAATTGATGTTTATGGTAGTAAGGTTCTCCCCCGATTTCGTTTTTGTTTTCAATCAGAAAAAAGAAATGATTTTTTTCCCTTTTAACAGAGCCCATCAGGAGTCTCCAAGTATACATCCAGTGAGCCTGCTTAGGACTTACTCAGCAGGTGGTAATAAAACAACATGGTTAATAGTGTGGGCTCTAGAATCAAACTGGGAACAGAAGAGCTCTATCACTTATTAGCTGTGTGATTTCAGGCAAGTTACCTAACTTCTCTGAAACTCTGTTGTTTTGTCTGTGAAATGCCAGTAGTCACCTTCTTTTGAGGTTATTGTGAGCAAGAATTAAGCTGCTCCATGAAAGCTCTAAAATATATTAGCCATTATTATTCTTATATTTCAGACACTACGGGGGGGTCTTAATTTCTTACAATTTCTCATTTGTTGAATCATATATTCATAATTCATACAAATATATGAATATGAATGCATATATGAATAATTCATATACTCATAATTGATCTTCAGTTAACGTTAGAAAGCATAAGGAATGCTGATGTTAAAATTATAACAATAATGAGAATAAAAATAATAATTCTACAAATTAAACTCAATTTATCTTCATCAGATTCACAAAGGGCATTCATTTAATCAAATTTTTATATATGTGAAGAAATCCCCGGTACTTCAAAATTACAAAAAATTTTAGTGACAATTACTACCTGATTTAGCTTTCATTTACTGGCAGTCAAGACTATCCATATTTGAAAGGTATTATTGGTGCAGAAGCACTTGCAAATGGCAACCTCAAAACTTCTCCCAGATTTAGATTTAGAAAGAAAATAGAAAATCATAAAATCAAACCACTTAAGCACTAAAGACAAGAATTACAAACATCGGATAGTAAAAGCATTTTTGTCTATCTTTTATGCCATTAAACAATTAAATTTTAACTTACATTTTCCTGTATGTCTGTCTTCATTCCAAGTACAATGATATTTTCAGTGTATTTGTCTTACACTATACTTTTTACTACATCATTTACTGAAAGAAAATTAAATTGTATGCATCACTTGCGAAATAGGGTCTACATTTATGAATATTATTGAGACTGGAATCAAAATAAAATTAATAATAAAATAAACTAAGATTTGATTTACCTAAAATAGCTCCTTTATTGTATACCAGACACATTATAAAATCATTTAAAAAAAAAACCTCCAAGAAGGATCAAGAGATTTTATAGTTTTAAAAGGGAAAATACGTCAGAAAAGATTGGGAAGCTCTGCTATAGGCAATGAGAGGTTTTATGCAAAGAATGAAGAATGGATTAAAGAAGAACAAGATTGAGACAAGAAGAACAACTGCGGGATGGTTAGTAGAATCCATGTGAAGGAGGGTGAAAACCTGAATTTAGAAGTGGTAATAGGATTGGCTGGAGAGGACGGATTTACAACAATTTTAGGAGGCAAAATTGGCAGGATTTGTGATGGAGTGATGGGCTAGAGTTTCTCAGTGAGAGAAAGGTGGAGAGAGGAGACACAGATGGTTCCTAATTACTGCATGGCAAGTAAGTAATAAGTGCTGGGGGAGGAACCCTTAGGAAAGAAGATAATGACCTCAGTTTTAGCCAATCAAGAAAGCCAGATTATTTTTTTCTTCCTAGTTGAATACATATTTCCTTTTCTTCTCTCTTTTTCCCTTTCTTCTACTCTGCTTAGCCTCTTTTCCATTATTCTGATGATAGTGACTCACAAAAACTCAGAATATACCTTGAAAGGCTCTGGATTGTGGATAGAAGTAAGGCATATTTTACAAAACTAAAGGCTGTTCTCAGTCTGTAAACTCAGCCTTAGCTGTGATTGATAGACCCAAGTTCTGATCCTAGTTCTTCCATAAACAAACTGTATGATCTTGGGTAAGTCACTTCAATCCTCTGGGTCTCAATTTTTTCTTCTGCAAAATGAAGGGGATGAATTAGATATCTTAAAGCTTCTTACAATCGAGACTTTTATTTCATAGAATCAATACTTTTTGCTAAACCCAGAGCTTGGCAGTATGGTAATGGTTACTTTTACATTGACTAAAATCATCTTTCATTTCATGCCAACTAGCAGGCATGCTTTGAAGTTTAGGATAGAGAGATAATGTTATGAACTGAATTATGTTCCCCAAAATTCATATGTTGAAATCCTAAGCTCCAATGTGACTACATTTGGAAGTAGGGCCTTTAAAGACGTAATTGTGGTTATATGAGGTCATGAGGGTGGGGCCCTAACACAATAGGACTGGTGTCCTTATAAGAGGAGGAGACACCAGGGGTGTAGGCACATAGAGAAAAGACCACGTGAGGCCACAGAGAGAAGGCCAAGGGGAGAGGCCTCAGGTGAAACCAAACTCGCTGGCACCTTGTTCTTCGACTTCCAGACTCCAGAACTGTGAGAAAATAAATTTCTGTTGTTTAAGCCACTCAATCTGTGGTATTTCATTATGGCAGCCCTAGCAGACTAAAATAGATAGATAGATAGATAGATAATAGAAGAAAGGAAGAAAGGAAGGGGGAGGGAAGAAGGAAGGAAGGAAGGAAGGAAGGGAAGAGGAAAGAGGGAAACCACCACGTTTCTTGCTTCAGGGCTTTGGAAGGTGTTATGCTTTTTGCAAGGAACTTCATTCCCAACCGTATCTGCCTGGCCAACTTTTATTCTTCCTATAAGTCTCACTTCAAATGTCACCACTCCTTAGACACTTCCCCTGACCCTCCTGGTTGAATTAGGCGCTCCTCCCATCTGTCTTGTGGATGCACTTAGGCTGTGTTAATCACTGATATTCTTGAATGCCTAGTGCATCAGACTAGGAACCACTGGACAGTAGCTTTGGTTGGATTTGCCTTTGAATTCCTAGTGCCCATCACACAGTAGGCCCTCAATGTATAATTGTAAAGGGAAGAAACATAAGAAGAATGGGAAGAAGTGGTGGAAAGAAAGGAAATAAAAGGGGAAGAAGAAAGGAAACAGAAAGGGGAATGAGAGGAAGATAAAGATATTTTGACATGCTAAAATATCCAGTCAATTCAAAGGATACTTCCAGGAAAAATACTCATTAACCCAAATAAGGTTTACGTGACTAAATCTCTTCTAGGTCAGTGATGCTGTAAAGTTAAGGATTTATGACCTACCAAGATTGCAATTCAGTGAGAAAGGAAGATTTGAACCAATATAAATTAAATAACTTAAAAAAAATAATTTTCTATTAACAAAAAGGAAGTAAAAGAATATAAGCCAAATAAGCAGTACATGGGTATTAGATTATATACTAGGAAAAATGCCCTGATGGTGGAGGTACTAAGGTTCTCAGAAACATCACTGAGGGAGGTTTTTCAAGTCTTTGTAGAGATTTCATAGGAAAACCAAAAGCAAAAAAAATGATATGATATTATATCATATCATATATGATAAAAATATCATATATGATATGATATCATATATGAAAAAATATGATATCATATATGATATGATATGATATGATATGTACAGATTCGTATTTCTGAAGGTGATTTGAGGGCAGGTCTGTGCCCATGTTTCATTTTCCAGGCACGATTACTTCTTTGATGATCTCTTTTTTCCTGTGGTCAAATGATTAAAATTTTGAACTATGCCTATGATTATTAATTCATCCTTTCAAACAGAATTTTTAAACTGAAACCTGTTTACCTCAATTCACTGAATGGCCTCATTTTTGAAAGTCCATACCCAGTGAAGTCTTAAATCGTGATCTTCCACATTCAGCAACTATAGAGCAGTTTAAAAGAACAGTTCTTCAAAACAAAAATCTGGACACCATTAGCAAGTCACAACACAAACACTTCTGTTGCTATTTTAGTGTTTTCTCTGCGCCTGCCTCTCTGGCGATGTCTACAGGGATGAACCAAATGAAGTGGTCTGGCTACAGGGGTTAAGAGCTGCAAATGCTTAATAAAATGTTACTCAAAGAGGGACAGAAAGAAGGATTAAAGGACAAACTAAGCAGGACGGCCTTACACCAGGGACTCGTAATGTCTTTTATGGTGAAGATTTTTCTATGCTTTCAGGTCAACGTCTGACCTTGCCTCAGGGAAAACACTTTTCTGGTCCAATTCCCTTGCCCGGCTCTGGAGAGCATTGCACAACCTGACATACAGAAACCCAAATGCAAGCCCCAGTGTCCACATCTTTCATTTTAAAGGACACTGAATTACCATAAAGTCATCAGGGAGCATAATTTCTAAGCAAACCTCTTTTAGTGCAAGAACACTCTCAATACACCCTGTTGAAACCATTATTTGCAACAAATCCCAGATTTTTTTTCTTTTTTTGCCAGGTTATTGTGAAGGTTTTGCCCATTCACATGTGAACTGTAAACAGACTGACAGATGGAATTCTTTTGTATAAACAATTTCAGATACACTACTCCTCTGTGGCTGTGTCAGTTGTTTACAGTATCAAAAAGCCACAGATATGCCTAAAAGTAAGGAAAGTCCGTATTTCTGCCAAACATTTGCACAATATCCACCCAGAGTCTGTACCCGGGTGCTCAGAGTGTTGCTGATGAAACCCAGTTTCTCAAGTGTATTTACGACCATTGTGTCAACCAGACTCCCCAGGAACTTTCTCGGAGTACCCCCTTCCAGAGTGGCCCAAATCTCTTTGAAGAGACCACAGAGATGGCAACACCAATCTAGAAGCAAGTTGGGAAATAAACGGCCCTAGAAGAAACACAACAATGGACAAACAGAAAAGCTCGCCTCCTCTCTTCTCAGTTTCTCCTCCCAAGCTCAGTACACTTTCTCCAATGCAAAGCGTTCATTTCTCTTCTTTCCTGCCACCCGAATTTAACAGCCTTGTGGAGTTTATTTTGCAAACATTCGCACCCACTTTAGATTTCTCTCCCTCACCCTTATCAGCCATTTAAAGCACCTTAATTCTTAATTCTCCATACTTCTGCCAAGGTGATCCTCTTCCCTGGCTATTTAAGCTAGCTGGAATCTCCTTTTCATTGTTTTTAATGTCCCTTCCTAACCCAAAGTTCAGCTTTTCTGAGAAAATGTTTGGTTTCATGAACTGCGCCTAATGTTCTCCAAATTGGTAGATTTGAGACAGTCTTATCCTGATCCATCTACCTTATACATAAAAGCTGTTTGATATATAATTCACGTGCAATATAATTCATTCCTTTAAAGTGTTCACTTCAATGGTTTATAGTATAGTCATAGAGTTGTGCAACCATCAACACAATCTATTTTAGAACATCTTCATTGTTCCCAAATGAGACCTCGTATTCATTTACAGTCAATCCGCATCCCCCATCTCAACCCACCCCAACTGCCACAGCCCTAGGCAACCCTGCATCTGTCTCAATCGGTTTCCCTATCCTGGTCATTCATATAAGTAGAATTATACGATACGTGGTCTCTTGTGAGTCACTCCTTCATTTAACATAAAGTTTTCAAGGTTCCATCCATGTTATAGCGTGTGTCAAAAAATTATCTTCCTTTTTGTTGTTAAATAATATTCTGTTGTAAGAGTATGTCATTTTATTTATGCATTTATCAGTTGATGGACATTTGGATCTTTTCTACTGTTGACTATTATGAATAATGCTACTATGAACATTTGTGTACAAGTTTTTATGTGGATGTATGTTTTTCTTTCTCTTGAGTGTTTAGGTAGGAGTGGAATTGCTGGGTAATATAGTGACTCTATGATTAATCTTTTGAGGAACTGCCAAACTGTTTTCCAAAGTGGCTACAACATTTCATATCCCTACTATCAATATATTAAGGTCCCACTTTCTCAACATCCTTGTCGGCACTTGCTGTTTGTGTTTTTATTACAGCCATCCTACTGGGTATGCAATGGTATATCATTGTGGTTTTGATTTGCATTTCCATTACAGCTAAAGATTTTTAGTATCCCTTGATGTATTCAGTTGCCATTTGTGTATCATTTTTGGAGAAATATCTTTCAAATCTTTTGCCCATTTTTAAGAAATTTTTATTTATTTTTAAATTTATTTTTGGCTGCATTGGG